>NC_083314.1:128373083-129051833 GCF_963455315.2 Globicephala melas | reverse complement strand
ATAACTCCTCTTGGTCTTGAACGGTCAAAGTAGAGGTTCTTTTAAAACCAACACAGAGTGGTTTTTGAATACTTTCCTCTGAATGAAGATGCATTAGGGATTCCTGTTTGGTCTCAGACTCTAAAAATTGTTTATTATTTTGTCCTTTTATGTTCAGAACAGATTGATGGAAGACACTGGAGACCTCTTTACTTGAACTCCCTGGTAAATCTATAATTCCTTCTAATGAATAGCACCTTGGTTTGATGCTAGAGGATAGAACGTGCATACTACTTAAGCCTATTAAATTATGACAACTTCCTCCCATTATGTCATTAACACTGGCTCTTCTGTTTTTTAAATTAACTAGCTGCATTTTCTTAGCATAGTTTTCTTGAAATCCTTGATCACTTATCTGCAGTCTCTCAGTAGTATCTGATTCTTCTTTGTTTTTGTCTTTATGAAGCAGACTGAGAAGAAGACACTCAGTTGATTTGAAGGAATTCAGACTGTTTAAGTGAAGGATTTTTGAAGACTGTGGATCATCTTGGATTTTATGTATCCCACTGGGTCTATCTGAAACTGTGACGTAGCCACAAACAACTACCAGGAAATGAAACAAAAATTAAGATGCAACTGTATGACAGTGGACAAAAATAAAACAAAAACAAGAGTAACGTTAAAAAAACAAAGCATCACTATAGTACATATTGTTAGTATAGTACAAATAGCAGTTGCTTAATTCAGAAGCCACTTAAATAGGACACATGCAACATTCAGTTACAAAGTGCAAGACTCGAGGTTTTCCAACTTGTGATGAAAATAACTTTAAAATTTATTTCAACAATCTAATTAAATGGATTCAGTCAAATACATGAAAAAATATCTACTTTCAGTCTACAAGTATTAGAAAATTCTTAATTATAAGACAACTGTAGTTTAATAAAACATATATATCATTTTTGTTTCTGGTACCTGGTATAGAACTACTAAACCCCATGGAATTTCCAGTGACAGGAGTCTTTTGTTATTCACAATGAGCCTATTAGAGCTAGCCTCAGTTTATGCTAATGAGGTGACTTAGGCTTAGCCCTTCTTGGAAGGTTGGAACTTTTAGCCTTACCTCAGACCTCCCTGGAGGGGGTGGTGGGGTAGTGGTGGTTGGTGGAGGTCAGACTTAGTCAACAATGAGCAATGATTTAATCAACCATGCCTATGTAATGAAACCTCAGTTAAAACTCTGAAACAACACAGCTATGGGAGCTTACCAGTTGGTGAATACATGGACACGCTTGTGGGGGATGACATTCCTGGAGAGAACATAGAAGCTCTGCACAACCCTTACCCCCATTCCTTGCCCTATATATCTCTTCCATTTGGCTGTTCCTGACTTGTATCCTTTATAATAAACTGGTAATCATTAAGTAAAGCACTTTCCAGAGTTCTGTGAGCCGTTACATTGAATTATTAAACTTCAGGGGGTTGTGGGAACCCCTAACTTGGTAGTTAGCCAGGCAGAAATGTCAGTAAACCTGAGGACCTCATTTGCAGCTGGTGAATGAAGTGAGGGCAGCGTTGTGGAACTGAGCCCTTGATCTCTGGGGTCTGAGCTAGCACTGGGTAGTTAGTATCAGAGCTGAAAGACTTTGTCCTCAACTTTTTGGGGTCTGGGTTAACTCTGGGTAGTTAGTGTCAGAAATGAACTGAATTGTAAGACACCCTATTGGTGTAGAGAATTGGTGTTGGAATGGTATATTTGAATTACTGGAAAACAACATAACAACAACCAGAGTATTCCTGAAGTTTAAAATAATTTATAGCCTGCCACCTTCATGTTTACCTATACTTTTAGATCTTTTAAATTATGGGGGACTTGGAAACTAATAAAATACATTTAAATAATAAATAAAAATCTATACATACCCAAAATGTTCACAAATAATTCATAATATTCAAAGGTAAGTAGAGGTTCAGGGAGATCTAGAAAATAATCTGCAATTGTTCTGAATACATCTCGTTCAAATCCAACATAAGTTGGATTATTCATATCATTACTTCTTGGCCCTAAGTAGAGGCAAAAAATAAAAAAAAAAGGTGAAATATAATTTATTTTAAATATAGTTTTTAAAGATACTTATAAAAAGCATAAAACATATACTTATTTCATGAAGGAGTTATGTTTAACAAATTGTCACAATTTAAAAATTTAAAGGGTTGTGCATATCTCATTCCTTCTCACCATCTTGTCATTAGAAATCACTGCAACTATTAGCATTTTGTTTAATTTTAATATTTATATGACTGAAAAATTGTATATAAAGCAAAATTTGAAATATATTTTAAAAGCATCAGGACAGCTTATTTTAATGGGATTTTATCACAATTCATTTTATAAAGCAAAGATTATTTGGATTATGCAAATAATTCTTTCAAATTGTCTTTTGTAAATTTACATTTTTGTGATTAAATTTTGCCTGACGTGAAGCATACCCTGAATGAGTTTAAATAATATCTTTACATCGCTGTTCCATTAGCTTAACATTATTGAAATAATCATGTCTACTCATTAGTATTTTCCTCAGAAATAAATTCTGATCTTATGTTACAGGTGAGGAAACTGAAGCTCAGAGCAACTTGCTCAAGGTAAAAGAGGTTTGGTGGCAAAGCTAAAATTAGAATCTAGAGCAGTATAAAGCGAGAGCAAGTCACAGGATCTTGAGGTTTAATAGCATTTAAAGTGTGGTCCATGGACTACATAATCAGAATCATCCAGTGTACATATTAAAAGTATATATAATCTCCTCTAAACAGTCCAGAATCTATCAGAATTCCTATGGAGCTAGGAATTACTGATCTAGAAATGTTTGCTTCTGGTTCACTAATTAAGTAGTTTCCTAACACGGAGCTGGGCATCTTGCTGTAAGAATCTTCTGAGACATGATTTAAAAAAAAAAAAAAAAAAAATCCTGACATACTGAATCGACTGAATCTGAATATTTGCTGAGTTTCTCTAGCGACTGTGATATGCACTCAGATTTGAGAGTTACTATGTTATCTTTCAAGTTAACACACATATACACACTTAATAGCTTAAAGTCTAATAAGGATTTTATGTGGAACAAATAGACAATTTTTCTGAGGAGGATAGAAGAAATATTCTTAATATGTAGAATAAAAAAATTGATAATCATTAAAAGTTTTCTAAGATAGAAAATACTTTACTGGAATTAAAAACACAGAATTTACAGTTAGAGAATCTAGGTTTGAATACATAGCTCCTTATGTATCAGAAAAAAAGACTTTCTAAGCCTTAGTTTTCTCTTCTAGAAAAAAAATTATGAATAGTATACTGATCTTTGATTCCTGTATGTCACAGGATTACAGTGGGGGATTAAATAACAAACAAGTTAAGTAAAAGTCTTAATATTGCCTCTGGCTAGACATATTGTTGTTAAACTGGAATTTAGTAAGCTATATCTTGGTATCATTTATGTGTAATGTGGACTGAGAAGAAAAAGAAACAAATCCCTAAAGATGGGGCATCAGAGAAATCCCTGGAAGTATGCTATCTGAGTTGCTAATCATGAGCCAAGGTATGAGAGAGAAGGACAGTTACGTAGCGAGAAGGTAGAAAGAGAATCTCGGAAATCTTTAGCTTCTGATAAAGATCTTTATCTTGAATTGATAACTTTTTTCTATAACTAATATTATTTACTTATTGTTAGTTATCCTGTTATTTTGTCATATTGACACCCAGTGGACAACAAGGGAATATATACTTACCCTGAACATTAATAAAATACTAATTTTATAAAAACTAGAAAAATACTTTTGTAACAAAATTATTAAAATATAATTTAACTTTTGATGATTTAGAAGCATACACCTCTGCATATTTTAAAAACTGATTTTCGAGAGCAATTAGGGTTTTGTACTAGAACTAGGGTCTTAAATTATAAAACTCACTTATCACTGATCACTATGGAAAAAACTTGAAGAATGAAATGCTAAAAAATGATCTGATTAATGACAGACCATTTTTTTTCATAAACATAAAAGTCCCATTAATATATCCTATGGAGTAGAAGCATGTCATGAAACACCAAATGTTGAAGCCGTGTACAATGGCAAGGGGACTGAAGTGGGTTTTATAAGACTTCATTTCTGACGGAAACTTTCAACTTACCAGCTGCATTACTTAGAAGTTGCTATTTGAACTCTCTGGACTCACTAAAGCAATTGATGTAGATTATACCTAAAAATCCTCTGAGATCCTCTAGCCTATGATTTTATGATTTATGAGAACTGAGTCATAAATGACGGGCTTGGATTATAAAATCACTATCTGCATAGAAAAAGTTAAGGGCTCTATAACACACTCCACATGCAAAGAAGTGTAATCAGTTCTACTAGATATTCATTTAAACATCAACAGAAAGAATATAATTTAATTTTATCAGGACTTTATAAATTATTAAAAATAATTCCTTGCTTCTTATTAAATATTTTATCAATATAATACACACACACACACACACACACACACAGTTTGTTTAACTTACAATTTGCTAGGCACTTCATGGCAGATAATACCCAGTGAGGAAGGTCATCTACACAAAAAATTAATAGTGTTCAATCATACAGTTATGATGATAGTATATTTAAAACTTAACACTTATTATATAATTATACATACATGTGTGTATACACACACACACACACACACACGTATGTGTACCAGCAGGATTAAAAATGATTACATATTTAATAAGACATAGGGCCAAGACAGTATTTTACAATACAAGTTTAAAAAGTTAGCTATGCTATTTGAATATTACTGATTTGAGTGAGACCTATGATTGAAACAAGCTATATTTGAATATTAAGGTACTTTCGCAGTGAGGCTTGCTTAAAATCTTTCAATTGCCACTATGTGAAACATGACACATAAGTGTAGCATTTTTTTGACACAAACACAAAAACCACACATACATTTGACTTGAAAAGTTAATAGTTATAAAGAATAGAAAGCTTAGATGGAGAGCATATAATCAAGTTATTTTAGGTAATGAAAGATACAACTGGTCCAAAGCTACAAGCATACACAACATAGTTCTTAAGTTTTAACATTTACTTTTTTGCTCCTACAATTAAACCCTCAAAGTTCTTGCCCACAAAAAGAAACTCAAAGTAATGCATGTCAATTAATTCTACAGACAGCAATTGATTATAAAAAAATGAGCCAACATTTTCAGTAAATTTATTAATACATTTCCTGTAAGCTTTCCAATACATCTGGCTTAAATTATTTCCCCAATTTTCCTATCTTATATCTGAAATCAATATATTATATAAACACATATATAATACAAAGCCAGATTTCTTTAGAATACTGTTCATGAGAGTTTTGACTTATTTTATAGGGTGTTACTTTGGGTTTGTATGTATGTCTTGACCCCTTTAAATTTGTATATAACTTCTCATGTAAGCTCCAGGAAGGCATGGACCATTTCTCTCTTGCTTATCACTAATCTTTAGCATAGTGCCTGGCACATTGTAGGTCCTCAATAAAATGTGATTAATCAATAGTTTTAATTATATTTGAATATCTTTTGGATGCTTAACCCTGTCATTAAAAAAAAATCATTCAAGAATCCACCTTAAGAGCTAAAATAAGTGTGAATAATATTCATTTAAAAATTAGCCCACTATGATTACTAAAGCACCTCTGATAAATCAGTAGTCTCCCTGACGTTCTCTCAACTGAAGTATTCTACTTTCTACATTTTGGTCTCTCTTTATCCCCACAATAGCTGCAACCTTTGTTAGCATGTTTAAAATGATTCCAACTTCTTTTATTGATACCAACCTGATTTGTCTTGCAGTATAACTACTCCGTGCTTACTTGTATTGGTCATGTTGTACATTATACATTGAGGAATTACTTGCTTGGGATTTATGACTTCTTCTAGGGATGACACACCTAAAATTGTTTGCAGGCTAAATAGGAGAAAGAATACAAACTGTTTTTCCTCCATAAAATAAGTGGAATAGAATACAAATATGAAAGAGTTTGAATGGAAAACAAACAAAGCTTTTGGAATATTTTTCTTAAATCAACCTCTAAGACTTATATTAGTATTTACTTTAAAATATCTTAATAACCGTTGCAGGATTCCAATATAGACCCCAAACTAGAGCTACAACTTTGAGTCAAAGAAAAAGCAAATTATATTGAAAACATTCTACTTCTATTGTACCAGAACTATCGCAAGAATATTTATTAAGAAACACATATACAGGTTAAATTCTAAGCTTTGCGAATTAATTTGTTCTTCCTCAACTGCATATCTTGATGAAAATATCAAATTAACATTCTAAACACCTCAGAAACTTGCTTATAGCTTAGTTATAGCTTACTAGATCAGAATAACATATCTCCAAGCTTCTTCAACATCTTTCTGGCTTATTTCTCTATTATCAATGGAGTTTTCTTGATGTTCATTGATTATTTCACAGCTCATTTTCTCTGCATTTTCCTGAAAAAAGAATTACTTTGGTTTAATATGGTATGCTCACATTTTGGAGATAATGAACTGACACCACTTCTAATATTTAGTAATTCTATTAGTATCAGCCCATTGTGGAGCTGTAAGGTGTCACTTGAAGAAATAATGCAATATATTGTAATAGAGCTTTCCGTTTTGCAGCTTCCTCCACCACCCTCAAATTAATTTAAAACAAAACATGCTTAAATTATACAAATACTATTTCAAGTACGTCCCACTACCATTTTTATTTTCGTTTCTGTGAGTTCCAAACAAATTTACACATACATTTTTAGAATATAATATAGTTAAGAGATTCCAAGTATTGGCTTCAAATATTAATCATTCACTTTTAATGATTCTATTATTAAGCACGTAGTAATTATATTTAAACTAGTAAAGGATGTTTTACCTGAGAGAAATGTAATCCATGCTTTTTAGGAGTTCTCCGAGATAAGTTTCGTAATTTAAAAATACTATCTTTATCTTTGGAAAAGTTCTCTATTCTGTTTTTTCTCAATTCTGGATGCCTTTGTGGAAGAGTTTTAAGTGGAGAATTTGCAGGAAATCTGGTTTAAGAATAATATGCAATTAAATAATGTGAGATCATAAACTTTTAGTGCCATTTATCTTAAAAATAACTTAAAAAAACTGGATTTATTTACATTATCAAGGAATGAATCTTCTACATAAATTAATTTTCCCATTAAACTTTTAAAAGAATTTTAATAGTTTTCTGCTTTCTTTAGTAAACTGTATGTATTTCAAAGATACAAAAAAGTACAGAAAATAATATAAAACAACATCCACATAGGTAACCATCAACCAATGCAACTATTAACATTTTACCAAGACTTCATTATCTTTTTAAATTTTTTTAAATTAAAAAAAATTTTAATTATTATTTTTAAAATTTAATTAATTAATTAATGGCTACGTTGGGTCTTCATTGCTGCGCGTGGGCTTTCTCTAGTTGTGGCGAGTGGAGGCTACTCTTCATTGGGGTGCGCAGACTTCTCATTGCAGTGGCTTCTCTTGTTGTAGAGTACGGGCTCTAGGCACGTGGGCTTTAGTAGTTGCAGCGTGTGGGCTCAGTGGTTGTGGCTTGCAGGCTCTAGAGCGCAGGCTCAGTAGTTGTGGCACACAGGCTTAGTTGCTCCGCGGCATGTGGGATCTTCCTGGACCAGGGCTCGAACCTGTGTCCCCTGCACTGGCAGGTGGATTCTTAACCACTGCACCACCAGGGAAGCTCCATTATCTTTTTTATTAATGAAAGAAATTCTTTGCTAATTCTATTTCTCTCTTCCTAAGGGAAATCATTAACCTATAGTTAGTGTATTTCCTTCTTGTTCATGTTTTCATACTTTAAATAAATATACATAAACAATATCTCTATGGTATCTTTTAACATAATCAAGTTTATGCATAAGTTTTTAGTCACCTCAGAAGTTTTTTTCTTATTCCTCTGTCCTAAAAATAGTTTCTTATATTCTTTCAGAAGAGTTTTATTTTCATATTTAGGTATTTAATTTATGTATAACTCACACCAAGTTTCTTTATATGTAAGGGTTTATATTCTCAGCACTTAATGGTCTTAATTTAAATTTAATTAAGCCCAGATAATCAGGTAAGGCAATTCTCTTCCTCAAAATTGACTTGGACCTTTACATTATCAAATGAACTCTAAAATCTGCTTGTTAAATCCTACAAAAAATTATGTAGGGGTTTTGAATGAAGATGCATTGAATTTATACATCAATTTGGGAAGAAGTGACTTATTTTTATGACACTAAGTCTTTTCATTCATGAACAGAATATTCTTCTCCACTTATTATTTTAAGTACAATTTGATAATTTTCTCCAGTAAGGTCTTACACATTTTTGTTATACTTTATTTTTAACTACGTCATAGTTTTGTTACCACTATAAAAGCACTAGAGGTAGAGAGACTAGTTGAAGAGTTATGCAGAATTCCAGGTAAGAGAGAATAGTAGTCTCACGAAAAGAACATTCATTAAGAGAAGTAGACAGATCAGAGAATACTGAGGCAGCATGATAGACATGGTTTGATAATTACATCATATTTAAAAGGGAGAAGGGAAAGAATGAAGGTAACTACAGGGAAGACTGTGCCATTCATTCAGATATGGATATAAGAGGTCAGAATTTAGGTTAAGAGATGTTAGTGATTTTCCATATACTATATTTGAAGTGCCTGTTTAATAGGCAAAAGTGGGCCTAAAGCTCAGGAGAGGTATTTGGGTTGGAAGTTTGAAAATCATAAGAAAAGTAAGTGGAGACATGGTATGAGATTGCCCAGGGAGAGAGGTGAAGGGTAGACAAGCCTAGGACCTTGAGGACAGTAAAAGCTAAAGGATGAGCAGCAGCATAGGAACTCAAAAGGTGACTGATGAGTAGTAGAGAGAGGAAAGATTTGTAGGGTGTTATACAAGATATTCATATGCTTGTTATTGCAGTTTACTTGTATGACATATCATCTTTGACACATAGGCAAGAATCAATTTCTACATTTCATTTGAAAAGTACTAATTTTGCAGAGTAAAAAAACATGGGGGGCTTTCCTGGTGGCGCAGTGGTTGAGAGTCCGCCTGCCGATGCAGGGAACACGGGTTTGTGCCCCGATCCGGGAAGATCCCACATGCTACGGAGCGGCTGGGCCCGTGAGCCATGGCCGCTGAGCCTGCGCGTCCGGAGCCTGTGCTCCGCAACGGGAGAGGCCACAACGGTGAGAGGCCCGCGTACCGCAAAAAAACAAAACAAAACAAAACAAAAAAACCCCACAAAAAAACACATGGGTATTAGAATTCAAAGACCTCATTTAAGGGATATATAATCAAGAACTCCGGGTACGAGAGAGAAAAATCAATTATGCTGGCCTGAGGGAGTCAGAAAGGCCCCACATATGCTACAATACAGCTGACATGAGAAGAAACGTGTTTACTAATCTGATGAATGTGCACATGAACATATTTCAGACCAAGGGAATAAAATTTGTTGACGCATAGTCTCAGGCTCTTCACCTGTAAGAAGGAGTTAATATTTTCCTTGCTGAGCTATTCTAGGGATTAAACAAAGAAAACATGTAACTCATAAAGTAGGGCTTCTGGTATATGATATATATATGGTATATGATATATATGGTATATATATATCATATATATATATGATATATATGGTATATATGGTATATGATAAATTCTTAATAAATAATCTCTTCAACCTGTGGTATATTTCTTTTGTTAGTTATTATATAAAGTTTGCTATTATTTATTTCATCACATGTGTTCTTAGAT
The DNA here is from genome assembly GCF_963455315.2 of Globicephala melas. Taxonomy (NCBI): domain Eukaryota; kingdom Metazoa; phylum Chordata; class Mammalia; order Artiodactyla; family Delphinidae; genus Globicephala; species Globicephala melas. The sequence continues at coordinate 129,041,992 of NC_083314.1, read as the reverse complement.
TATATAGATTACATATCACTTGAAGGTAAGGACCTGTGAGAACTTGTCATGTAATTCTTAAATCTATGAAACTAAAGGTTGATAATGTTCTGTCCTTGACATGTTACAGAGCTTTCAGAATATGTAAAAGTGACACTATCTCATTCTTTCCTCCCAACTCCTTATTTTATTATAATTTTTAATTGTGCAGCAATAACCTTTAACTAACTTTAACTTTTAAATGGTTTTAATTGGACTAAGAGCAGTAAGTTTTCTGCAGAAAATATTACTTCCCCTGAAGAGGCTGCTGTTTTAGTAAAAGTATTAGAAGTGGAGTGAAACTTCATTGTTAAGTAATTCAGTTTTGCAGTTATTTCTTTGTTTAGTACCTGAATAGCTGACTGTTGTCATCAAGATTTTCTGATCCCCATTTGCCTTTGATATCTTCAATGACATGGTTCTTCAGAAATTTTCTCAATAGCTGGATAGTCTGTTGCCTTGTAACCTCAGGACCAAAATTGCTATTATTTCTTAATAGGTCATAAAGCCAGTCTACTGCTTCTCCTGCTGTAAAACAATTGCCATATTTTTTAAAGTGTTGCCTGTGTTTCCTTAGAGGCATTCCCGCTCGAAAAGATGTGGTAACTTCATTCCACTGCAAATAGAAAGGAAAAAAAATTTTTTTAATTAGACAAAGAAAATTCTCTCATTCGCATCTTGTTAAATCATTAAAATTCATGAAGAAATCACTTGTCTTATTTGTGCTAAAGAAAATTTTACATCCCATACTGAGTTCTTTTTATTAATTCTAGTATTGTAATAATATTTTTATGTAATAGTTTTGGACTACAAGCACTTCACTGGCTGGTTGGCTTACTTAGGAAACCTAGGAATAAAGGAGAACTACAATGAACCTGCCTTTAGTCCTCAACAGAGAAAGCATTTATTCCTGTTTCTTCCTGTTTCTTTAACCTCAACTAATATTAATAATATGATAGTAGCATTTGTGTCAGACATTATGCATTACACTCATTATTTCACTTTAATTCTCACAATTCTATGAATAGGTACTATTACTATCCCATTTTCAGATAAGGAATATGAAGCACAGAGATATTTAATAATTTGACAAAGGTCACACAGCTAAAACCCAGGCATTGGATTGACTCTAGAACCTGTACTCATAACTAACTATGCAGGCCAAACAAAACTCTTTGCAGGCAATAGTTTTATTGGTAAAATACCTTTAGTATTAAAGTATTAATATACCTTTAGTATATTTACTAGTGAAGATCCCAATAATTTACATAGAACATATGCGGTAAGTTAAGTTTTAAGTCTACTGTTTGTTTAATGACGCTGTGATATATCTACATTTTCAAAAGATACACTTTCCAAAACTGTTTTCAAATTACCCAAACTTTTGGGTTCGTGGCAGGTCTACGGGGAGTGGTATAGAATAAACATATAACTTTTTAATTAAAAAATCTTACATTAGAGGTTAAGAAATCTGATTTGTAACCCCAACTATGCTACTACTCGCTATGCTACCACTTATCTAACCTATGTGGTCCCAACATCACAACACAGAATTTAAGGTCTGAAAACACAATAACTGTATTCTTTTCTTTCCACACTTCCACATTTCATATATTATTCGAGAAACTTATATTGAGCTGCAATTTATCCAGAGAATAAGTTGTTTGTTATTCTACAGATCACAGCACACTTTCACATACAGTATGTCTACTCTAGGACATCTTTTAGCCTGGGCATGTATCATTAGCTGTAGTTTACCAAGGTGGAAACTGACGCTCACAGAAGTGACTCTACTAATGTCACATAACCAGTGGCACAGTATCCTCTTGGATTGATGATCCAAATACACAAGCCACTCTATGCAAGTACAAATCCGGTGACTACCAACAGTGGTTCCTGATGGGTATTTAAAACATTCTTAGTTATGAAATAGCTGTTACTGAGTGGCATTCAGTCGGTACATCCTGCATTAAATTCTACAGGACCGGCTAAACGAAGCTGTCACAAACAATCGGGCTTGCCCCCAGTCTGACCCTACAAAGCACTGGAACTCAAAACTCTTCTCGAATCCTTATGCGGGTAGAAAATCAGGCGTGCGGAGCGGCTAAACTCAGAATATTCCAAGACATTTCAGAGGACGCCGACAGCACCAAGAACAGGGGTAGCTTCAGAAGCTGACTCCGATGCGCCCACCCGGGGTGCCCGGAGCAAAGGAGGGGGACAGGCGTGTCCTGCAAGGGTCCGCGATATCCGTGAACTCCCCTCATTCTCCTCTTCAGCCACCCAAGAGGTTCTGGGACCTATCCCTCCGCCCGAGGGAAAGCTACAAACGTTCTCACGTAAAAGCAGCCATCACCCCGGCTGGCCAGTCTCGTTCACGCGCGGTCTTACCAGCCTGGTGGCCCGATAAGGCCCGGGAGGCACACCCTGATTTTCCATTCCTCCCACTGGGCCCGAGGGTCTGTCAGCGCCCGGTGCCAGGCATGGCGGCGCAAGGCGACACTCAGCCCCCGAGAAGCCGGCGGCAGCGCAGCCTCCCACAACCGTCGGCCCCGCCATCGATTTGAATACCTCAGAGGGCTGCGCTGATTGGCTGCGCCGTTGGGCCACGTGACGCGCCGCCCTGACCCCGCCGCCGTCCGCGTGGGCTGTGGACTCTTAAGGCTTTCGCGCGGGCCGTGGGGCTTGCGCCGGCTGGTCTACTCCCGGGCGGGGCCGACGAGACAGGCGCCCGGCCTAACCTGGCTTCCCTGTAGCTGCTTCTCCCTCTTGCGGTCGTTGGCGAGGCGGAGTCATGTTTCCACATTCAGAACGGGTGAGGCGGTTTAGCTCCCCACAGCATGGTTTGGAGCCAAGCCTTTGGGTTGAAGGAATTTGAAATTTGCAAAGAAAAAAAGAACAGACAAGCGTTTTCTGCCTGGCCTTAGGGGATCTCAGGCAGTGGTTAGCATGTGAAACCAACCTGGGGCGTACTTTTCACCTGACAGATCCCTTGGTTTTGCTTCTGGAAAGCTTCCTGGGTGTATGTTGCAGTGCTGTCCCTTTCGTAGATTTTTGCAGGGGCGACAGTTCCATTCTCCCCAGTGCTAAAATGTAGGTTAACATCCCCGCCCCCCGCTCCACCTCCCCACCGGTTAATTCGGTAGTAAAATGGAGCTTAAGTAGTTTTCCGTAAGTGCACACAATAAGGGGCTTGGGACAGGTGATTCAAAACTTGCCAAATTTCTTCCCTTAAGAAAATCTACTGCCATATCAAACAAGAGTTCTGGTTATGTTTGAATCACCGTTATACATTTGAGGGAATTTTAGAAATCTGCATCAAACGTCATTTTTCAAATGAAAAAGCTAAGTTTCCCAGCGTTGAAGAACTTGCCCCAAATCTCAGGTCCTGTTGGCTGACCTCATACTTCGTACTTTTAATAAAAGTTCTATCTCCAGCCGGAAACTGGTGGTGGGAGTCCCTTAATTCAGAGACTGAGAGGTTACCTGAGTGATGTGAAGCTGTGGAAGAATTAATTTGGAAATTAAACAGCAATTTGAAAGGATAGGCTTTAGTAAAAAGGAGAGGTAAGAGAAAATTTTTTAGGGTGGAGTAGTATAATGGCATGCAGTTTACCTTACCTATTGAATTTAGGATTATTTCGTTGGAGATACATATATTTTCTGAACAGGACCTAAAATTCTTTCAGGAATTTTTAAAAAATTCTTGGTGGACAGGAATAATCAACTCAGTTTTGCATTTGTGTTATGGAAAAGAAGTACAGTGATAGATGTTACAAAATAGTGTTAACCCTTTTTTTTTAATCTGGCTTTATGACACATTGTTCTAGGGTTTTCTTCTCTCTTTTTTTTTATTTCTTATTTCCCTTTAGAATGAAATGAAGATGAGAACGTGGAAGCCAAAATTTATCTTGCATTTTTGCCCAGCTCCGTAGTTGAACATTATCTGATATACAGCCTTTGGTATGAGTAGCCACAGCCTAATACTACCTATGTTTCCAAGACATAACCTGACAGGGGATACTATTAATGGCACAAAATTAATTTAAAATTATAAAGTTTCATGTGAAACATTTTAAAAGGTAACAATAAAAGTAAATCCAAACTTTTCATAAGAGAATGGTTGGAGGAGTTCTGAAAATGTGTGCAATAAGATGTAGGCATCATGTCTGGAGAAGACCTCTGAGACTATCTTTTAGTTGCTTCCATATTGTTTATGGGCTCACTCTGCATCATCCACCTTCACTCCGACAATTTCTTTAGATAAGAAAATACCTAAAAGTTGAGGTTTTGTCAAATGTGGGTGGTTTGGCTTTCTTTAAGGTGACTTTACTTATCTCTGCTTTTAGGAACTATTTATTGATTTCACAGTTTGATTCTTAGAAGTAATTTTATTTCTCTCATTACCAAGGTTTTAGGAGTCATTTTATCATCTTTTTCCTCAGTCTTCTATATCAGGATACCTCAGGTGGGTTATAAACTACCTGCATTTCGATTACCTGGGATACCTGTTAAAATGCAGATTCCTTGGAGTCCCCAAACAGTTTTGGGGGAGTGTATGTATGTGGGTGGGCATGGTAGGGTGGTACAGGGTACATTCTTAGGGATAGAGGAGTCTTGAGTCTCTGTATATTTCATGGAGCTGATCTGCTAAAATGCCCACAGACTGCCTAACTGTGGACTTATATGTGAAAGAAATAAGGGCCTCTGTTAATTTACTCTTGTGGCTGAACCTAATCCTAATTGACAGAATGAATATCTCAAAGTAAAATGAAATGTATGCATCACTTCTTAAATATGGTGAGACAAAATATGATGAAACAAAATTTTTCCACCTTGACAGAGATTATCTATCTTGGTAAGCTTTCTCCACTTTGCCTTGCAGTTTAATTTTTTTCCCACTAGAATGAAGATTCTATGGCAGAGACTGTGTAGTTTGTTCACTGCTCTATCTCCAGCTGCTAAACAGTACGTAGTAGGAATTTAGTAAATATCTGGCGAATGGATGAGTTTCTTATCACTAAAAAGAAAGCTTATCTATAGGTGATGTAATTCAGTTATCTTTCCTAGGAAACTTTTTTTTTTTTTTTTTTGCGGTACGCGGGCCTCTCACTGTTGCGGCCTCTCCCGTTGCGGAGCACAGGCTCCGGACCCGCAGGCTCAGAGGCCATGGCTCACGGGCCCAGCCGCTCCGCGGCATGTGGGATCTTCCTGGACTGGGGCACAAACCCGTGTCCCCTGCGTCGGCAGGCGGACTCTCAACCACTGGACCACCAGGGAAGCCCTATCTTATTTTTCTAAAGTCCTTCCTTCCATAATTTTCATTTTATTTTTTTTTTCCTTAAGTTCTGAGAGAATTCTTCCAACTGAACTTTAAATTCACTGGTCCAATTTCTTTTACTCTCTTATGTTTTATAGTAACTCACTGTATGCTCAAAAAGGACCCTCTTCTTTGAACTGCTGTTTTTTTCATTGCATACATTAATTTTCTTTAATTTATGTGTTCTTATAAGAGACTTTAAAAAAAATTTACCATCGGTAACTGAGATGAGTCCCTGTGAAGACTGGATAAGTCCATGCAAGTATTTAAAAATAACTACTTTTTACTTTCAACCATTAATTTCTCAATTCCTGTATCCTCAGGTATGCAGACAGATGCTATAGTTTAGGGTTGGAAGTAAGGTTGACATTCATTGTTTTGTCTGGCAACTGACTCTTATTTCTTTTGAGAATAGCATACTTCCTCATTTGGAACACTACTTCTCCCACTGTAGCATGTATTCTGAATGAACTCTTCCATATTCCTTGCTCTCAGGAATGAACAATATGTCCAACTGAGTCATAGCATTCTGCTCCCCTGACTCAATGAGGCAGTCATGTGACCAAGCTGAGTCAAGCAGAGTCCTATGAGATTTTTTTCAAACTGGGTCAAGAGGTCAGAAGAGCCTTCTCTTTCTTGTGACTGAACTGAGAAGATATGAGCCAGGAGGCAGTGGTGGCTATAATTACAACTGAATGGAGACTTCTGGTCTGGTAAAAATGCACTGATGCCAAAGAAGAAACAGAAAGGAGAGCTAGAGAGAGCTAGTTTTAGTCGTTCTGAGGCTAGTTATATCCCTATGATTTAATTACATGATTCATAATTTTTTCTTTCAGTTTGTTTAGATATTTGTCACCATCTAAATGTTGCCAAACCAAACTTGAGTCCACTCGCCTGTGTGCAGTAAAGCCAGTCTACTGATACTGGGTTGTGGTGAAGGAAAGTGCAGTGTTTATTGCAGGTGCCAGAGAAGGAGTATGGACAGCTAATACTCAAAACCCCCTAACTCTCCAGTGATGGGTTTCAGGGAAGCAGTTTTAAAGGCCAGGTGAGGGTGGGGAGTCTCAGGGTGAGTGACCAGCTCATGCACAATTCTCTAATTGGTTGATGGTGAGGTAACAGTGTGGTGTCACAGGGATTAACATCATCAATCCTCAGGCTCCAGCTGATTTGGGGGCTCTGTGCTCATGATCATCAAGTAGTTAACTTCCATTTGATGGGAGTTTTAGTATCTGTAAAATGACTCAGGAATGTGCATCAGACACTGTTACCTATGTTCTTCAGGGAGGAACTAAAAATTCTGTGACTGATATATGGCAGATTGACTGTTTAAATTGTTACCAGTTCTCCTGGCCCAACTAATATTTTTGTCACTACATGTTCACATTCTTTCAATCATTAATTCTTGAGCCACGCTTTTGTGACTCAGGGGGAGTCCTGGGAGACTATGGCTTTTCTACAAACAGGAGGCAGGCAGAGGACATGGGGTTGGAGGGGGGTTCTTGTCCCAGGAAGTACCCACAGGGTCCTGCTCGGTTACATAAAGATCTCTAGTAAAAGAGAATTTTTCAAGAACACTAATGATGTTGATATTTCTTAGGGAGGATGCCACTTAACTCCTTGGTAAGGTTTTATATCATTCCACTATGTTACAGAACTCTATATAGTAACAGAAGCCATATGACTACATTGGGGAGATTATCCGGATTGCTTACAATCAGGTGCTGGTCTTCCTGAGGAGCTTTTCAGGTGTTTGACAACTAAGCTATTTCTGTGACCTATAGTGTTGTGTCTTTTGGGGGGAGTTTTACTTCATGAGACCTCAATCTCCTACCTAGTACAGAGTAGATGGAAGTCCCTAACTTATTTTTCCAAAGCCTCTAGTAAAGCTCATGGTTTCAAATGCACTATCCAAGTCTACTGAGGTTTGAGAGGAGAAGGAGGAGGATGTGGACCTATAGTTAGGCTGCCGTATTCCATATTTTTCTGTGTTGTGTTTGTGTGTGATGGAGTAATTTACAGGAAAGAAACATTTGGGGTTGAAACGACTGTGAAGGATTCAATTATGTGATTTTTTTTCCCCTATGCAAAATTGTATTAACCAGCTTCCAAGAGAGTCCCTAATGATTCATGCTTCCTGGTATTTATGTCCTTGTGTCATCCCATCACAAACCAAGTATGGCTAACCTGTGTAACCAATAGGATATTGCAGAAATGACATTGTGACTCTTGACACTAGATCAGAAAGAAATTCCTGCTCCAGTCTTGCTATCTCTTGGATCTTTGGCTTTGGAGGAAGTCAGTTGCCATATTCTGAGGCCATTTAGGCAGGCATTTGGAGAGGTCCCTGTGGAGAGGAGCTGAAACCCTCTGTTTAACAATCAGCACTGTTGAGCCACTAGAGTGGATCCTTCAGCCCCAGTCAAGGCTTTGGACGACCAGCCTCAGGCAACATCTTGACTGCAGTCTTATGAGAGTCCCTGAGCCAGAGCTACTAAGCCATATCTGGATTCCTGACCTACAGAAACTGTTCAAAACAATAAATGTTCATTGTTTTAAGCAGTTAAGTTTTGGGAGAATTGTTACACAGCAATCAATACATGATTAATATAAAGATCTTCATTGTTCTTAAGAAATCAACTGAATAAATGGTAGTAGAGTTTATCCTGATGGAAAAGATTAGGGGAAGAACAAATACAAACCAACATTTCTGCATTGGACTTGTTAATTATGAGATGCCAAGTAGAAATTCAAGTGCAGATGTCAAATATGCAGTTGGACATAAGATTTTTGAGTCTTAGAGAGAGGTGAGAGTTACAGAATGAAATTTGAGAGGCATCTGTATATAGATTCTATTTAAAATTATAGGAAGAGATGTAGATAGAGAAGAGAACAGAGCTCATCACTGAGTCACTCCTGACATTGAGGAGAGGAAGAAGAGCTAGCAGAGAAGTCAGAAAAGGCACAGTCATTGAGATAGGAAAAGAAGCTAGCCTGTGTGTTAAGGAAGCCAAGAGAATAAACTCTCCAGAAGGGAGTGATCCACGCTGTCCAATGACCTGAGAGGCTGAGCAGGGTGATAGCAGAGAAGTTGTCTGTGGGAGTTGGAGACACAGAGATCAGCAGCACCTTCATGAGAGCAGTCTTAGTGTAGTGGGGGAAAAATGAAGGACAATTGGAGTGACTTGACAAGAGAATGGGAATGAGGAAGTTAAGACAGACATCACTAACAGGTTCACGAAGTTTTGCACTGAAGAAGAGGTGAGAAATGTGAAGGTAGCTGGGAGAGGATATGAAGGCAACAGGGGGGTTTCTATTTGATGTATTTATTATTAAAAAATTTAAGATACAGGATACAAGGCTATGTTTGTAAGCTGATGGGAATAATTAAGCTCAAGAAAATAACTGATGATGCAGGAAAGGGATAATTGTGGGAGCAAACCCCATGAGAGACTGAGAGGGAATGGAATAGAAGTGGATATGCTGGCCTTTGATGGGAGCAGGAAATACTTCCTCCCTTCTATTAAGAAGGCAATTTAGGCTTTTTCTTTAGTAATACAGAGTGTGGGAAGGGAAAACATGTCAGAAAAACTGTCTTGCCATCTCAACTCCTACTCTATATAATTAACTGAAGGAATTAATCTCTGATACAGATTTTGATTGACCATTCATTCGACAGGCGTATATTGAACTCCAACAAAGTAGAAGTTACTTAGGCAAAGTGATAGAATATCTTTCTCTAGGAGAAACCTACTTCAGAAATGGTCATGCAATTAAGTAATTAAAATGCAATAATTTAATGTTGATAATCGAGATGTGTTCAAAGTGCTTTGGATCATAGAAGGAAGAAGGACCCAAGCCTGTTGAGGGGAGACAGGGAAGGCTTCTTAGCCAAGACTTAATGGAAACTATAAGGAAAAGCAGGAATTTGCAATTGAGCTGGTTAACAGTAGCCATAATAATAAAAATAGCAGTGATGATTCTGAGACACCTCATTCATGTATGGGAGAACACAGTAAAAAGGTGACGGTGAATCCTTTTCTACATTTCTTCCTGTGGTTTATGTGAATGTTTTCACATATTTGCATATTAGCTGTTTAGTGGACTGTCCTTGGAGTTGTCTGTTTAGCAGCACGTAAGTGTACTGATTTAGGCTTGATGGCTCCTAAACCACAACAGATTTTAGAAGTCTTCAGAGATAAGGAATTGAACATTTCCTTAAAAACTAATATCAATATCTAATAGCTTTCAAGGGGAAATTCTGCATTTTAGAATTTAAGCTAATCTCTGTGAAAATTGTATCTTAAGTATCGTGTGTTGAATGTGCATGTGTGTATATAAAATTGAAATTCAGATAAAAAGATCTTGAATGTATGTGGGGTATACTAGCTAATCAGAATTTTCTCTTTAATCAGAATACTATTGGTTTCAATATTATTGTTGAACATCTTTCCAAAATAAATCACTTTCCTTTGATGCTGTGTTAATGCTTAAAAATGCATATTAAGGGCTTCCCTGGTGGCGCAGTGATTGAGAGTCCACCTGCCACTGCAGGGGACACGGGTTCGTGCCCCTGTCCGGGAAGATCCCACATGCCGCGGAGCGGCTAGGCCCGTGAGCCATTGTCACTGAGCCTGCGTGTCCAGAGCCTGTGCTCCGCAGCAGGAGAGGCCACAACAGTGAGAGGCCCGCGTACCGCAAAAAGAAAAAAAAAAAAAAGCATATTAAAATTATATGGAAAAATTTTTAAGTAATTTTCAATTTTGTTTCAGTTAGGGTTTTACTATACTTGAATGTTACAGTGTTTAGTCCCCCTCCCTGGGTTTTTTCTCTTTGAATAATTCTAATTTGTGTGTGTGTGTGTGTGTTTATGTGTTTAGTGCATGACAATAGGCAATACAGTTTTATAAATTATATTCTGTCATTAATGCAGAACTTTAGTTTTTTCCTTACAGCCATTCACATGAAGTAGTTTTCCCTTATGTCTTCTTTTATTCTATCTACTTTTTTCCCCTTCATCCTTTGTTTCATCTGATGGCGAGGTAGCAGTAAGGAAGGAGGCTACAAGGAACTCTAGTCTTCATATCATATGTCATTTTATAGACTTCTACTTTTCTTTGAACTTTAGTGCTAATTCTTTATTCTCTTTTAACTCTGCTTAGCCGGGGCTTTTAATATCCTGCAGGGAGTAAAAATTAATAATGAATTTTAGTCAGTGTATGTGGAAAATGATAATGTAATATACAACCATCAAATATCTGGGTTCCCCTTTGTTTAATGGAATTTTTGTGTTTTTCAATTAAAAGTGATTCATTAATAATCAATTGGTCTTTAGCTGTACAACTATACATGTTTAAGATATGAATGTATGTATGTATGTATGAATTCCCAAATCAGAAAAAATCCTTTGGTGGACTGCTCCATAACTATATTATGTACATGGGAAATCTGGTAAACTCAGGGTATGACAAAAACATTAGTAGAAGAGAATTTATAGAGGAGGGGCAGTTTGTGTATTTTTTGGTCATTAAAGACTGCATGAAGACTATAAATGACTCTGCCTTGAAGGAACTTCATAGAACAAGGAACATTATCTCCTAGTGTAGTGGACATTTATTGATTGATTACATAACATCTCTTTCCCTTACCCACCTTCCTTATAGTACCCAGATTGTTCTTAGGCCATCCACCCCTTTGGTACATGGTCCATAAGTTCAGAGAGATATACTACTGCCAGCTCAGGGGGTAGCCCTGAATTGCCTTAAACCAATAAGAACATTCAGTTCTCCTGGATGCAGTTAGTGTTGGTTGGATTTAAGCCAATGAGTATGTTGAATTTGCCATGTTCTACAAAAATCCTTCCAGCTCCTATAGGAGGTTTGTGAAGTCAGGTAGGTACACAGCTGAAGATGGCTAGCAACTACAAAACATCTGGCAGATACCATAAGGAAGGGGGGAAAATCCCCAAATATAATTTTACAAAGTTGGATCATGAAAGTCAGGAAGTTGTGCTAGAATCCTAGTAATACCTGTTTAGAAAGTCATCTTGCATTTTCAACTATAGCAATGATCATTAGTGGCATGTTCAAGGAGTTTAATTTATGAGCGTCAAAGATCTACACATAAAAATAGCCCTTCCTTTAAACTTAATTTTTCTCTGTTCAGATCGTTGAATTAAAGGACTGTTAATTCCTCAGAGTACCTATATTTGGGGACTAATTTAGGAATTCAACTCAAATAAAAAATTATTCTAGGGGAAAAGTTAATTCCCAGTTCTAACTGAAAGTGAATCATAAATGAATTTTTAAAATACAATCCATTCATAAGTTTAGAATTTATTGTATCTATGAGAGGTTTGGTAGCATATTAGAAAGAATTGGGAGATTGGGATTGACATATATACACTACATGTATAAAATAGATAACTAATGAGAATCTACTGAATAGCACAGGGAACTCTACTTGGTGCTCTGTGGTGACCTAAATGGGAAGGAAATCCAAAAAAGATGGGATATATGTGTATGTATAGCTGATTCACTTTGCTGTACAGCAGAAACTAACACAGTATTGTAAAGCAACTATACCCCCAAATTGAAAAAAAAAAAAAGAACTCTGCTCTAGGAAGGAGTCAAAGACTATTGATTCTAATGTAGCCCTACCATTAATTAGCTATGTAACTTGCCCAAGTCACCTCCCTGGTTCTTTGTTTTCTTGTCTGTAAAATAGAGAAGTTGAAGTAGATTTCTTAGATTCATTCAGTTCCAGCAAACTTGTAATAAATTTATCAAATGCCAGAACACACGTTTATTTAACAGTGATTTTAATACGGAGTTTTAAAAATGGGTTTTGAAAAACATTTTTGTGGGTTTAATATTATTCTTCTGGATCATTAAATATTATTCATAAAAGTAATTTTACTTTAGGGCATTTAGTTTAATACATTAGTTAAGATCATTCAAATAATGGTAGCAAGATGATAACTAAATAAGAGTGTATTAGAGATAATTTTAAACGCATTTTTTACTGATTCTAAATGATTTTAAATTAGTTCATTTTTCAATTATTCTACTGATGTATTGATTTAAGAGTACTTTTGTTTTTTCCCCAAATAGTTTTATTGCTTTATAATTTTATTATGTACTAATTTGATAGCATTTGTTAGAAAGTTTAAACCAAATAATTAATATTTATGTATATATTAGCATATTATATATGTATTATATAATTAATATGTATATAATAATGTATATAATAATATGTATTATATGTATATGTGTATATAATATGTATATATACATATATACTGTGTATATAATAATATACATATGCATATAATAATATGTATGTGGACTGCATAGGAAAGTCATGAAACCTAATTTTGGGTCCTGTGTGAGAAGGAAACACCTGAGCTAATCTTGACAAATAAATTGGAATTAGCCAGGTGAAGAAAGGAATGAAGGAAGTCTCGTGAGAAGGAGTAGCTTATACAGAGTCATGGAGGTTTGTTAGTATGGAATATTTGGGGAATTGCAAATAATTTTTATATGACTAGGGTATATAGTACAAGGAAATGAAGAGTGAGATAAAGCTGGAGAGGTAAGCAGTCCTCATGATGGGTCAAGATCATGAGCATACTTATATGCTGTGTGAGGATTTCATATTATACCACGCCCCAATCTATTTCTGATTAACCTTGCTTCTGACTTTTGAAGTCATTTTCCTGTAGACAGTCACACTGCATTTGGAATCTTTATATTTAGTTTTGTCTTCCTATAGGTTATCATTTATAAAGCACCCACTTACTTTTCCACCATATAGTTTTTATTATCTTGCCTTGTATTGTAACTATCTTATGTATTATCTCTACACACATTTTAAAACTCAGTGTTATAATTCTTGCTTTCAAATATCAAACATATTTTAAAGAACTACAGGGGATAAGAATAGTCTATTATGTTTACCCATATATTTACCATTTCTGTTGCTCTTTCTTCATTTTCAATGCTGCAGGCATCTTTTGGGTATTATTTCTCTTCTGTCTGAAGAAGTTCCTTTAACAATTCTTTTGGAACAGATCTGCTGGCAAGAAAATTCTCTTAGTTTATTTACCTTGATCTGAGACTATTTTACTTTCATTCCTAAAAGATATTTTCTATGGATATGGAATTCTGGGTTAAAAATTATTTTCTTTCAGCATTTTTTTAAATTAATTATTTAAAAAAATTTTTGGCTGTGTTGGGTCTTCGTTTCTGTGCGAGGGCTTTCTCTAGTTGTGGTGAGCGGGGGCCACTCTTCATTGCTGTGCGCGGGCCTCTCACTGTCGTGGTCTCTCTTGTTGTGGAGCACAGGCTCCAGACACGCAGGCTTAGTAGTTGTGGCTCACAGGCCCAGTTGCTCCACAGCATGTGGGATCTTCCCAGACCAGGGCTCGAACCCGTGTCCCCTGCATTGGCAGGCAGATTCTCAACCACTGCGCCACCAGGGAAGCCCTTCAGCAATTTTTAAATGTTCCATTTCCTTCTGGCCTCCATGAGACAGTTGTTAATTTGAGTAAATGTTTCTCTATCCGTAATGCATTATTTCTCTCTGGCTGCTATCATGATATTTTCTTTGTCTATAGTTTTCAGCAGTTCAATTATGATGAGTCTGGGCATGGATTTTTTTTGTGTTTATTCTGTTTGGGTTTACTGAGTTTCTTGAACTTTCAGGTTTGTGCATTTCCCTGCACATTTGGGTAGTTTTCAACCATTATTTCTTCAAATATATATATATATATATATATATATATGTTTTATTAATGTACTCTTTCTCCACTCTGTCTGGGACTCAGATGATACAAATATCAGACCTTTTATTATTGTACCACAGGTTCCTGAGGTTCCATTTAATTTTTTAAATCATTTTTCTGTTTTTCAGATTACATAGTTTCTATTGCTCTATCTTCAAATTCACTAATCTTTTTCCTTTGTCATCTCCATGGATCCCATTCAGTAAATTTTTAAGTTATTGTATTTTTAGTTCTAAAATTACCATTTGGTGGTTCTTTATAATTGCTGTTTTATTTCAAGATTTTCTATCATTCCATTTATTTCAAGGTATTTGACCTTGTTGGAATGTTTTTATAATAATGGTTTTAAATCTTTGTCAGATAATTACAGAATCTGCCATTACAGCATTGGCATTTATTGATTTTCTTTCCCTGTGAGAGATTTCTTGGTAACCCCAAGTAATTTGGGGTTATATCTAGGACATTTTGAATATTATGTTATGAGGTGCTGGGTCTTGTTTAAATTCTATGAAAAATATTGATATTTTTGTTTTAGCTGGCAGTTGGCCAAGTTGGGTTCAGACCACGAATTATAACCAGCTTTCTGCAGAATGTGGTTTCAAGGTCAGTTCTGTTTTCAAAGTTTTTATAGTGCAAAGGGTCCTTTTTGTATGTGTACCACTCACAATGGCCAGTATGGGATCTGGGCAGTGGTCTAAATACTGATTCACTTCTCAGAGTTGTTAGTGTGCTGTTTAAGGTCAAGTACACACATATGTAGCTAGGGTTGAGCACTGTAGTTCATAAACAATTTGTGATGTCACTTTCCCACAATCCTTAGTCTGCAGTATTTACTGTACTTACCTGTTTCCTGGGACTCCCCTTTTTGGTCCTCTGGCCAGAAATATGTCTTTATTTACTCTACTCTCATACTTCCTATGACTCTATCATAGGGAGGAACTCTAAATATGACATTTGATGCAAAGTAGCAAGAAGACAAAGGTGGGTGGGTGGGGAGGAGTTGCCTTACCCTCTTTGGACCACAACTCATCTACAGGAGATGAAAGTTCTCCTCACTTAGAGTTTTAGGCTCCCATACCTCTCATTGCCACCTTTGCCGTGGTCACTGAGCCACCATTGGCTTGCTTGGATCTGGGGCATGAGAGAATGGAGAAAAAGGAAGAAAAATAGAGCTCTTGCTCTCTCTCTGAGTGTTAGGGGACACCCTTCTCAGTTCTTGAGCCAGAACTGCAGGAATTCTCTTGGCATTTGCTGTTCTTGACCAAATTCCATTTCTGAATTCCAGACTGAATTGAGTCCAGACACGGGATGCCAGAGTAAAATAAAAGTTAAAACTCAATGTCGGTTTAGTGGCACTCTGATTTCTGTTTTTTCTTTCCCAGTCTGCTTGCTACAATTTAATTCTTAGAATCAAGTAACTGCCCTATGCATTCTGTTCAGGTTTTATAGCTGTATTTGGTACAGTAGTGAATTATTAATAAATAATTGTTTGGTTCATTATGGATGAGAGGTTATCATAGCTTCTCAATTTAGGAATTTTTCAATGAAATACTTTTTAGAAGTAATCTGTTTTCTTTTATCAGGGGAAGTTTAATTCCTCTCTTGTAAAAGTCTTCTTTTAGATATTAAACTAAATTGTCTTTTGTTATCCTGAAAGAAATAATGTTCTTCACATCATTGTTTACTCCACAAAGTATTTGCTACAGGTTTAGTATGTTACTGATTTTCAAAAAATTATGTTTTATGTGTCTCTTCAGTCTGATTACTATTTTAAAGTGCAGTGTTTGTAGATCTTAATGTGTTCTAATAATTCAAAATGAAACAAAGGCCTAAGTGTTTCTGAAGAAACAGTCAAAATGTTAAACTATATAAAACCAGCCACCATAGTACAAAATATCCTATCAATCAAATAGTCTCAACCATTTCAATAGCATTTGTTCTTTGAAAACTTAAGATGCAATAAATGAAATTTTGTGTTACTATACTTGCTTCCCTTTTCATTAAAATATTAGGTTCATTATTATAACTTAAAAAATAAATTTAAAATGAAATTCTTGTGTAAGTGGTCATAGGAGTAAATATCATTCTTTAATCTTTTATTAAATGAAAGGATTTATAATTACAAAACCACTTCTCAGGACGCATGTTAACTACTGAGTATAGAGGAGGAAAAAGTGTTTACTTGTATCAAAATTACTAAAACTCTAATTTATTTCTGGGTTGTCCCTTTATAAAACATATGTAAGTTGGAATTACAAGCAATTGCAAGGGGATTGTATTGTAGTTGGTACTTTAAAGCTCGTGAACATTTAATATTGTTCTATCTCAACTGCATATCAGAGACTTTAGTCTCATTGGAATTTAGTCATTACAAGGAATTCTAAATATAGGAAACATGGTGTGATGAACACTGTAAAATGAACTACAGGACTCTGAGAATCAGGCTAGGGCAGGAATGAGTCTAGTTTATCTTCCTTCTCTTGTCATCATCATGAGACTATAATTAGGTTGGATGCCTACTTCCTCAAATCCCAAGTTTCTAATAGGCATTCATTTCCTAGGGACCATGATGCTTTCAATCATAGCCTTCATGTTAACATTAATTCTCTCTAAGATTCTCCAGGAGTACCTATCAGGAAATGACAAACTTTTTTTTAGACTACATATTCTTGACTCTTTGGTAAGTAATCATTCCTATGTAAGCTTTCATACATTGCTTCAGTAAATATTTATTGACTGCCTACTGTGTTCTGGGACTTTGCTAGATAATGCTATATTAGTCAGTAAAACATAGTTTCAGTCACACTTATTTGAAATCTAGCATGAAATACAAGCCAATAATATAAAGTTTAACTGGTGTTGTGATAGAAGCATAAGATTTTATAGGAGTACATAAGAGGAACATCTAACTCAAAGAAGGCCTCGAATAACACTCAAGGCCAAGAACAAATCAGCCAAGTGAAGAGATGATTGAAGCTGTCTTTGATTTTTGAGTAACTTTGCACAAGGAGATCTCCTGACACCTGTCTGTAAATAGTGATGCTTTATTATTCCAGTTCAATATTATTTCGTATCTCCTAAAGAATCAGTACGTAGAAAAGTTTATATACTTTTTCTCTACTCTAAATGATGCCATGAACCTAATTAATATATAATCCTGATCAGATACAAATGAATGAAACAATGTTTGATCATAAAGAAATGTTATCATGCATAATTACCAGTTACTAATAAATAATTCTATATGGGTAAAGCATCATAAACCAAGCATTCTATAATGATTCTTGATGAAATCTGTCAGCAGCTTTCCTTTACTGTTTTCTCACCTGACAGTGGATTCATGTATCTATTTGCTTGTCTTGCAGTTTTGTTTCCAGAGGGCTTCCGTTCTTTCTTATCCCTTAATGATAAGGGATAAGAAATGTCCTTGTGAAATGTCAATCCCATTTTTGTTAGATTCATTACCTAGTTTATCCTCAGTTTTCCAGAAAAATCAGCATGGCTTTCAAGTATAGTATATGTTAGTTTAATGTCTCTGCTACCTTGTTCTCAGATATCTTTTGCTTTTTTTTCTCCTCTTATCACTGGAAGTTTCATTTCTGAGTTTATTCCTTCAAGTTAGTGTTTTAATATTTTCCTACAGCATAGTGAGATAAAAACAAATAATCTTGTTTGGCTGGACAAGATGGATGATTGAATAAAATTAAAGGAGAATAGACTATAGAATCCAAAGCCTTCAGGAGAGAAAGAGCATGACTTAAAGGTAATGGTGGCAATGAGTATTTCTATCTTTATGGACAAGAGGGCTTTGAGAGGTCAAGATAATTTATTTCCAGGTTATTTTCAAGTGAACTCCAGACCTCTGGGAGAGTGACAGCACATGGGGACCTAGATACTCTGATGGAGAACCTGGGTATTACAAAATGTACAAGTAGATGGGCTTCTACTAAGAGAAGTGAGTAGAGAAGAATAATTGAAGTTGCTTAGGTTGTGCTTGAATGGCCACAGTCTTAAGGATGTGATGAGCTTGAGTGTTGGATTATGCTTATTGGATTGCACATTCAACGAAGGAGTTGGCTGACATATTGTGGCTCTTCAGTAAATGCTGTGGACTGAGTCAAGGAACATGGCATGCTGCAATACCAAGCTTTGTCTCTTTAGAGAGAGCTAGGTTTACTCTTATGTGAAATAAAATAAAAGTTGTACCTGTGGAGGTTCTTTATGTGTATTTGTGGTTAGGTGGGTGGTTTGGGGCAGTGTTGGAGAGAGAAATACACTTGGATAGCACTTGGTCCCTATGAGCATGGCCAGTTTTACAGAGACTGAGGAGATTTGTCTACTCTGAAATCAAGGGGCCTACAGGAATCACAGAGCTGAATTTATGTTGTTTGTATTACTATGATACCATCTATTAATATAAAGCAAAAAGTAAGAATACCCTATGATTAATAGTCTAAAACAAAAAATGAGATGACTAGCTTTTCACTTAAAGCAATTTCTAATCTGTTATGCAATTACTCAGTTGCTTAGTTTCAAGACTTTATTATCTCCTTAAATCATAATTAATATAGAAAATTTGATACATTTCTACTTCCTAATCACTGCTTATCCAAGCACTCACAATCTTTTATAATCCAATTTTGTACTACTATCATATTCTATAAATGGGAAGTATTAGATTTTCTGTTTTGGTGAGAGTATCTTATTATGGTAGTTGAATAATGCAACATTGAGTTAAAGCCAAAGAATTAGAATCTTAATATATATCAATATTAAGAAATATACACATTTTTGAAAATCTTAATGACAGAAAAATTAAAGAATAAAAAATGATTTTAACATTTATAAATTCAATATCCTAGAGCATATTTTATATTTGAAAATTTTCATTACAAGGGTTTTAGGAACATTTTCTATCTTGATCATATGAAATATAGCAAGGATAACCCAGAGATTTACAACTTCCCAGTACATTGCTCTCACTTAGTTCAGGTTAAAAGACAGATGCATAGCTCTAAAAAAAGAATGCTAAGATCTGGTATGTGTCTTCAAAGAGTTTACACTTTAACTGTGAAAATGGATAATTTCAATACAATGCTGTGATAGGTGCTTTAATAAGGGCATGCACAGTGTGCTGTAGGTGCACGTAAGAGAGACTTAAACTTATCTGGAATATGCTGTCTTCTCTAGGAATAGCTTCCTGCCTTTTGAAAGAGAGCACAGTTTTGGGGAGTCTTGACTATATACTCTGTAGAAGCTGCAATAATAGTAAGAGATGACTAGTGTACTCTGGGATAAGAGTGACTATACTGGAAGGCTAGGTGACTTGGAAAGCACTGGCAAATGCCTTCATGCCAGAGAAGTAACTCAAAGATGGGGCACTGTGATTACAATTGAAGAAGGACTGCAGTGCTAACAACCTAGTGATTTAGCATCTCTGTAATGTTCCTGTTGAGGTAGGATCCCTTGTGGAGTTAGTGGACTATGTGTCACTGTCTCCTCTTCACCTTTCCTCCCACCACACCAGTCACCAAAAGACAGGGGAAAGCAAATCTGGGACAATGAACTGGGAGTAAAACCCTAAAAAAGAATAGAGATGATATATGAATCAACTAAGTTTTGCTTAAGCTGCGAAATGCTTGTAATTCATTTTACCTGTACCTGATGTAGAGGAACTCCCTAGATACAGGGAAAAGAGTTTTGGAGAAAATGAGGAGCTCCTGCCACAGCAGCAAAGGAAAAAGACCTGTTGATGTTGGATCCTCTAACCTGCAAAGTTTACCTCACTGGGTGTCTGTAGATGGCATTGAAAAGTGTCCAGCATGGTGTGCTCACAGTTGGCCTGGAATTCTAGGCAGGGTGGACTTGTGTGTTTGGAAGGTTGCACCATGGCCCAGCTCTAATCAGGTGTTAGGTAAAGTTGGATAGAGGGAAGTGGGCTTCTTAGGGCAAGAGTGGAGACATTTGTTTCCATTTCTTTCTTTCATGAGGCTTTATCTCTTGCAGGGATTTTTCCTGAAACCAGGAGGTTTTGATTCCCTATAAACAAAACCAACTTCCTGGAAATGCTATTGTGCATCCTGAAAAATGTGATTCTGAAAGTATTGGCCAGTTGTTGCTGGTGGTGAGAGGTGGCATTGTGGAATATCCTAGATGTAAAACATTCAATCAGGTTATTGGAGAGGTTAACAAATTACATGGGGGCACACATTTAGTTTGGTTTGGTGCTAACAGGAAGGTGAAACTTCACTTTGATATATAACTTAAAAACCTTTTCTACTTTTGTACCTTTAACTTGAGTGAAAAGTTTTGTAACTATAAATAAGCACATGATAAAATAAACCACACAAGAAGGACAGAATAATTCTAGAGTGAGGGAGATTGCTGATGAGTTAGAGAACGTTTCTTAATGAAAGTGAGTTCTTTCTTGAAGGAGGTCATAGAAGCAGATTGGTGTTTGTGTTATAATTTGCACTGAACAGCTCATTTAACCTTATCAAAGGGTTTTCACATCATTCTATATTATCTAGACAAAAATTCTGTAGCAGTTATCATACCAATTGGACTAATAAAGAAACTAAGCCATAAAGGAGTCAAGTATTACCTAAGGACACATTTTGTTTACTGAATATCTGAGACTTGCACTCAAACTTCCTGTGTTCTGATCTGTGTTGTTTCCACAGGATATAGTCTCTTTCCTATTTGTTAAGCTGTTAAAAGTAGAGTGGTTATTAAACAAAAACTGATTATGAAATTTCTGAATTAGTCTTAAAAAGTTATCATCAAAGATCAGGTCAACTTGGGCAGATAAAATACACTAATGTTAATAGTAACCTTTCAAAGCTCTGCTCATGAAACTTCATACAGACACTTTTTTCTTTTGATTAACAGTCTAAATGATGTGTCAAGGTTTGGGCCCCTACTCCTTTTGTCGTGCTGGGCCTGGAAATGGAACTGGGTGTGATGTTCTCATCCTGGATCTCATTACTGAGGCCAGGAAATGTTAGAGAGGCCTTGGGCTGTCAGCATTAGCTCTAGACTGCTTTCTCAAAATGGAGGGAGCTTGGCTCACCACTAATTCTTCCTCGTGTGGTCATTGCCTTTAACAAGCTACTACTCAAGAGCTAATTAAGAATGGCTTGTGTGCCCAGCCGCCTAGCAGAGTACTGTCACATTTCACACATTATCATCATTCTGATTGTTTTGTTTGTAGGATTTCAAACTCTGAAATCTCTCTTTGATCGCAGCCTCCTCTTTCCCCTTCCCCTACCTTCCAGTATTGTTGCTTCTCCTGGGCTTGTACTTCATCTATGTCTTTCAACCTTGCTCTAGATATTTTAATTGTTAGATAACAGGGCTCCTGATTTTGGAAAAATAAAGGCAAAAGATACAATTTTAGCTCTCAAGGAGCTCACAGTCTAGTAGGATAGGCAGAAAAGGAGTCAGATAATGACAATTCCATGTGGCAAGTTTTGTCAGAGATTTATATTACTTTTCTATTGCCATGTAGCAAATTATCCCATAACTTAATGGCTTAAAGCAACTATCTGGAAATTTATGTGGGTCAGGAGCTGGCTTAATGGGTCCTCTGACTCAGGGTCCCTAACAAGGCTGGAATAAAGTTGGGCTGTAGTCATCATAAGGTTTGTCAGGAGTGGGTCTGTTTCCAGGCACACTCATGTGGTTGTTGGTAGGATTCAGTTTCTGGTGAGTTGTTGGACTGAGGGCCTCAGTTCTTTGCTGCTGTTACCAGGAGGCCACCTTTACTTTCTCACCAGGAGTGCCTCTCTGTAAGGCAGCCCATAGTATACCAGCTAACTTCATCAGAGTAAGCAAGTGAGAGGACAAGAGAGGGAGTGCAAGCAAGATAGGAGTCATAGTTTTCATAATTTAATCTTGGAAGTGACATTCATCACTTTTGCCCTGTTCTGTTTGTTAGAAGCAAGTCACTAGGTTGACCCCATACTCAAGGGAAAGAGATTACCCAAAGGCAGGAGGTGGGGATCATTGGGGACCATTTTAGAAACTACCTACAACACCCAGAATAAAACATCTGTCAAAAAGTCCATGAACTTTTCCTTGTAGGAGATAAGAGTATATTTTTCAGGCCAGAAAGTGGCTTCGAATTAATTATTGAATTGACAAGTTATCTCACTTCTCTTTAGATTCACAGTGTACTAGATTGGATGCGGCTTAAACGGCTAAAAAAACTGAAGCATGTTGAGGTAACAAGGATTTATCATTTATTGAAAGGCTATGTGCGAAAAATTGTGTTGCGTGCCTTCATACTTTCATTTAATCTTCAAAAAAATGTTGCATGAAATAGAGAGTTAGCCTAGGGGGTAGAGCTGCTGTTTGGGTTGTGTCCTGCATAAGTCCCAGGTCATTACCAACAATGTGAACAGCATGTGTTGGAGTGTGCATCTAGTGGCCATGTTTAGTGGTCACATCTTTGTGTCTGAAGTCAGCACTTCCTTACTAGTGCTGTTACTTTGTCAAGTTAATTAAGGTCTCTAAATCTTAGCTTCCTCATCTCCAAAATAAGGAGTTATTAAGTTACTCTCAAGATCGCTCTGAGGATTAAATGAGATAATCACCATCATCATCACTTACTCAACGCTTACTAGGATTCAGGCACTCCTTTTAGTGTTTTGAGTATACTGACTTTCACAGTAACCCCATAAAGAAGGTATTTTTATGGTCTCATTTTTACCGATGAGGAAGCTAAGTCATGGAGAGGTTAAGTAATTTGCCTAAGGTCACAAAGCTAGGAAATTGTCCAGCTCCACAGTCTGTGTTTTTGATTCCTGCACTGTATGCTTCTCAGTGTGGAGTTAAGACTGTAGCACAGTGGCCAGCACTTAGCACATACTCAATATTAGCTCTTATTTTACCTCCATTTTGCTAATGGGAAATCAAAGACTCATAAGTGGTTAATAACTTACCTAAAGAGTAACCCAACTCTTGAATGGGAGACCCATGATTTTAATTCATATATGGCTGGATTCAAGGCTCATGGTGTTATTCGTTGTGCTTTGTTTTATTCAATATAATTATGCCAACTCTGGAGTAGTCTTTGTCTAAAGGAAAAACTATCTGGATAGCTCCTCAGGGCATTACTATATTATAGTGCAGCACAAACACTGATGTGTATAAGGATGATTCTAGACCATCAAGAAAAGGATACATTTTATATAATACACCTACTGTAAGAAGGACAGGAAGTATATATTTTAGAAGGTTTCTATCAGATTCATTAAAATTGAGTCAATTTGATACTATAGTGGGCAAGCTTTAGCTATCTGGAAAATTGATCTATGTTGCATACCATATTCCTGAGCAGTGTCAATTAAATGAGGTATGACTATATAAAACAAGAGGGATAGTGAATGCAGTAGCTTTGGATATTTAGCTATGAAATGGACCTTAACAGTCTTAGTTTAGTTTCCTGCACCTTACTGGAAATAAGTTCTGTAACCCATAAAATGAATTATGTTAAAAGAATGTGATCCACAAATTATACTTCTACTTTTAAAAATGTATATATACTCATCCACTAGTTGTAGCTTTTCCATATAGGTATACATATATAGAAGTTATTAATCATGTACTTATCCTGTGCTGCTATCAAGGAATACAGAATGGAATTGGTAGATGAAGTGTTATTTCTTAAAGAAAACAAGCATTTTACCTGTGAAGATATAGCAACCACCAGCAAAGTTGGTGCTATTATAAATTCATGTTCTCCATCCTAAATTGGCCCTCAACACTGATTGGGAAGAAAAAAACTTTTATATTTCTGTAATCATCTCACTGCCCTCATCTTACAAAGTATCTAAATTAACCTTACTTATTTTTATTCATTTTCTGTCTTTTCTACTTTGTTTTTCAGAGTTCCCCTTCCTTCTTACTTCATGTCTCTCTAAATGATAACATCTACTTTCATACAGTTAAAAATGTTCAGAAGGCAGTTTAATGAATTCAGTTAAGCAAGTGGACATTGGAGTCAGAACTACTTTTATTTAGATGCTTGTTCTATTGTTTACTAGCTGGGAAACTGGGGCAAGTTCCTCAAATTTTCTAAATTTTCATTTTACTTCCATGTAAAATAAGCACAATAGTGGTACCTTAGGTACATTAGGATGTCCTAAGGATTAAATTATGTAACTCATATAGAACTCTCAGTATAGTGCCTGGCCGGTGGTAAGAGGTCAATAAATGTTCATTATTATTGTTAATACTATTATTTTTGTTAATATATTTTGGTTAATATTATTTATTGGTGATATTATTTTTAAGTGCTAAGAGCTTCCAACTCTGTGCCTTCAGTTCAGATACCTTTTCTGGGATTCAGGCCTGCCTGTGCCCTACATCTAGCTTTCAACAAAACATCTGCTTAACTGAGTTTTTATTGCTGATAGCTTTACTTAAGACTTGGGCCAAACTCTGGGGAGAGCAAAGCCATTCACTTTGCCTAATGTAATTGTGAATAGACTCTTTCACATTCCAGGCACTTTTCAGTTATTAGGACAGTCCTATTTCAGCATTTAACATCCAGTCTTGTATATTTTAAAACTTCTGTCTGAAAC
Organism: Globicephala melas; assembly: GCF_963455315.2. NCBI lineage: Eukaryota > Metazoa > Chordata > Mammalia > Artiodactyla > Delphinidae > Globicephala > Globicephala melas. Next base: position 129,017,277 of record NC_083314.1, on the reverse strand, counting down.
TCAGTTCAAAGCTTTCTCTTCTCTTCAAAGCATAGGTAGGACTATCTGTGTCTTTAGCATCTTGGAGCAGTTTCTCCATCTGCCTCCTCCTTCTAGGTGCTAGCTTCTCTGTTAGGTTCTGGTAGAGAGGAAGGAGAGGGAAAAGGCAGACCTCTCCTTATTGGACTGTAGGTGAAAGCAGTTACTTGTTCGTTGATGAGAGGTGTCTGGCTCACATTGGTCATTTCTGTCATGGGACCCAGGTGGGCTCCGTTCAGATTTCCTGCTGAGTCCCTGATATGGGAGATCTAGCTCTGACTTGGTATTTTCCACCTCCTGTACTCGTAGCTCCTGGCTTCTCCCACAACACCTTCCTGCTTAGGTTCCTCTTGGGAGAAGTTCTTTCAAGATAGCTCAAACCCAGCTGTCTTCTGAAATGTTCACTCGCCTCAGCCTTAACAGTATGTGAAGTTTCACTTTTCCCTCTATTTTAGCCCTGTCTTCTTCTTCTTTTCCCAGCTCATGGTGACCCAGGGGCAGATTAGTGAGTCTGCTGGTTACACAGTGTACAACTGGGGGACAAAATACTTTTCTCCTTTTCTGGCAGAAATCCTACTATTGAATAAGTGATTCTCATGAAGCTCCCCATTTCCAGTGGATTTTGGAAGGATAAGCATTCCTATAGGCTCATGCTGAAAAAGGAAGAAAATAGTCTTTCCTCTTGGACACTGCTTCTGAAAAGGCAGTTCATTTTCTTACCACCAGTCTTCTATGTGTTTTGACTGTCAGAGTTATGGGCATTAGATATGGAAGAGAAGATGCTTGGATTCTGCCTCTCATTAGACCTTGAAGATGTGTCTGGCCCCAACTCCTAGTGATCTCTGAGCTTAGAATGCAAGAATTTTGCATGTTTTGCATTTAATTTTGAGTCTTTGCAGCAATTCCTAGAAAACAGGACAAAATCTCATATGGTCCTTGGTTACACTGGACTAAAAATTAATACCAGAGATCTGGGATCATTATTCTCCTGTTCTGATTTTGTATCTCCAGGGTCTATATGCAAAATAATAGGGTTTAATAAATATTTGTTGAATGAATTAAAAGACAAACATAATACCCAGAAAACCTGATCCTAAACTCTGTAACACACAACAGCTAGAGAAGACACAGTCCTGGAAATAGGCACCCAGAGAAATTGCTAACGTCATCTTTATAGATTAAAACACCTAAGTTCTTAAATTGGTCCCTTTGATACCATTGTATTTATTGTATAGATTTCTATACTTTTATGCTTTGGTTTCACTTTCCATTTATTAGTTAAATAATTACTTTATGAGAACTGTGGAAATAAATTTAAAACTTTACTGTATTTCTACAGAGAGTTCTGCTGTAATATAATGGCTATGAAATGATCTCAGATTTACTTAGGATTATTAAAAGGCACTGTCCAAGAAATATTCTTATTTTTGTTCATTCTTTTCCAAATCACATTAAAATAGTCCCCTTGGCACTTAAGTGATTTTGTAAGACTTTTATACTCACTTTAAAATGCCAGATTATTTTCCTAGCTTTTAAAATTTCTTTTTTGAAAACTTGATTTCCAAGCAAAGTATTCAAGAGAAAATTTAAATCTAAATTTAGTCCGTTAGAGAAATATGAATGAAATTTGATGTAAAGTATTAAATGACATGTTTTATAATTTCTTACAAATTTTGGGAGTATTACTGCGTTTCCAAGTAGATTTACCTGGGAGATCAACCATGAACCGTCATGAGTTACATTTGCTTCATCACTTGATATGAGCAGATCAACACATATCTTTGTTAAAAACACAAAAATAATCATAAGGTGCCATTCCAATGCATTTCGACAATGTTTAGAAAAGGGAAGAAGATATAATCTTTTTAAGAAGTCCTGTTCAAAAAATTGCTAGGAATTTATAGAGATTGCTAAAGAAATAACTTGCATACTCAACCTATTGCTTGGCTATTTCAGGTATCTGTGAGGAATGGGCTTTGTAAGACAACTTACGAAGGAAATTTTTTCCCCACTGGTAAAGGATAGTTGTGTACTAGGAGTCCATGTATAACAAGGCTGTAATCTTGCTGTGCTTCCATTTCATCTAGGTTAGCAACTGAAGAGCAAATATTAAAGTCTAGATGCTAAGAATTCAGAAGGGCAAAAGCAATTTTTATAACCTTAAGTTGATTATTCATACTAACAGTACTACTAATACTAGTACTGATAATGTTAATAAGAATAATTATGAACAGTTATAGAGCACTCTATAGTTTAAGAACTGCATATACTTAAATTAAATCTTTTGGGAGACATTATTGTCATCAGCCTCATATTAGAGGTGAGGAAACTAAAGTCAAGTACACGGCCCATTGCCAACAGCAGTTAAATAGGGGCCTGCAAGTCGTACCCAGCCTTCTTGATTCCAGAGCATTTACCCTTTACACATCACCCATTTTTCTAAGATAAAGTCCTAGTCTTGCTTGTGAGAGGATGCAGAGGCAGGTTTAGCATGAATTAAAGGAAGCATAGTTTCAGGATCCCTTACTTTGCCTGGACTCATTCCAAAGTCTAGGGAGAGGCCCTAAAAATGTTCATATATTTGTGTAAGATTTTGCAATATTTTTTTAAAGTAATATTTTAAAATATCTATAGTCAGTCTGTCCACTTCATCTTCACCTTTATCTTACTTTCCCTTGTACTGAGTTGGCATTCAAGTAGCCGTGGGCAATTTTGGGATCTGGCTTAGAGGAAATTGATTTGGTAATACACTTGAATAATGAGATTTATTTATGTGGTTTGCAGTTGCTCCCTCATATAGTTAAATCACTGCTAGCCATGTTGATGCAGAGATGATTTTTAGGAATATTACTATAGCCTGTTTTGTTCACTCAGTTAGGGTTGAGACATAAAACTGCATCATAGGCAGTTGTTTATCATATGAATGTGTCCTACAGCTTCAGCACCTAAAGTATGTGGGGAGAGACAAAGTTAGAAATGTTCAGAACCAGAAGCTAATTTGTGGAAAATTCTTCCATACATTGGATGAGTAAAGTATAAGCAGAGAAATGGGTAATCATTAAACTTAGTCAAAATAGTCGTCTTCTTGATAGAAGTTTTCCCAAATATGACAACAATCCTAAAATTTTACATCTTGTTACCAATGACAATTTGTGAACCTGAAAGTTAATTTAGTAAAGGAAGTTAATTGATAGAAATATGCCATTTTTCTCATTTTATGTTTTTGGCATTACAACTTAATAAAATTTGTAATTTTTTGATTTATTTTAACATTTCAAATAAATACCTTCCTAGATGCTTTTGTATTTATAATTTTATATTACTTTTTTAAAAGAGGCCCTTTTCTCCTAAACTGTGAAAGATTAAGGCCTCATAAAGCCTGTATCCTCCACTGAAGTACGTGTGCTCAGCAAATATTTGTTGAATGAGTAAAGCATCTTCAGGAATTGGTTTTGATGCCAAGGTGACTTGATATTCTGAAGTTCTCACCTTAAGTAGTTGTGGGTGGAGTTTCTCTTCAAGGCTGGGAGAAAGACCCTGTACTTTATTTATTTTATTTCTGTTTGAAATGGAAGCAATTTATTTTATTTTTTTAAAAAAATTTATACAATTTTAAAGGTTACTTTCCATTTACAGTTATTACAAAATATTGGCTCTATTCCCCATTTTGTACAGTACATCCTTGAGCCTGTCTTACACCCAGTAGTTTGTCCCTCCCACTCCTCCACCCTATGAAGCACCTCCCGCCCTCCACTGGTGACCACAAGTTTGTTCCCTATATCTGTGAGTCTGCTTCTTTTTTGTTATATTCATTAATTTGTTGTATTTTTCTATTCTACATATAAGTGATATCACACAATATTTGTCTTTGTCTGTCTGACTTATCTCACTTAGCATATTGCCCTCCAAGTACAGCCATGTTGCTGCAAATGGAGAATTTTTTTTCTTTTTATGGCTGAGTAGTATTTCATTGTGTATAAATACCACAGCTTCTTAATCTATGTATCTGTTGATGGACACTTAGGTTGTTTCCATATCTTGGCAATTGTAAATAATGCTGCTGTGAACACTGGGGTGCATGTATCTTTTCAAATTAGTGTTTTTGTTTTTTTTTGGATATATACCCAGGAGTGGAATTGCTGGGTCATATGGTAGTTCTATTTTTAGTTTTTTGAGTAACCTCCATACTATTTTCCACAGTGGTCACACCAATTTATAATCCCACCAACAGTGTGCTAGGGTTCCCAACTGTCCACATCCTTGACAACATTTGTTATTTGTGTTCTTTCTGATGATAGCCATTCTGACAGGTGTGAGATGATATCTCATTGTGGTTTTGATTTGCATTTCCCTGATGATCAGTGATACTGAGCATCTTTTCATGTGTCCGTTGGCCATCTACATTTCTTCTTTGGTTAAATGTCTATTTAGTTCTGCTGTACATTTTTTAATTGGGTTGTTTGTTTTTTTGATGTTGAGTTGTGTGAGTTATTTATATATGTTGGATATTAATCCCCTATTAGTCATATTATTTGCAAATATTTTCTCCCATTCAGTAGGTTGTCTTTTCATTTTGCTGTGCAAAAGCTTTTAAGTTTAATTAGGTCCCATTTATTTATTTTTCCTTTTATTTCCTTTGCTTTAGGAGAAAGATCCAAAAAAATATTGGTACAATTTACATGAAAGAGTATTCTACCTATGTTTTACTCTAGGAGTTTTATAGTATCCAGTCTTACATTTAGGTCTTTAACCTATTTTGAGTTTATTTTCGTATATTGTGTTAGAGAATGTTCTGATTTCATTCTTTTACATGTAGCTGTTCGATTTTCCCAACACCACTTGTTGAAGAGACTGTCTTTTCCCCATTGTATATTCTTGCCTCCTTTGTCGTAGATTAATTACCTATAAGTGTGTGGGTTCACTTCTGGTCTCTCTGTTCTGTTCCATTGATCTATGTGTCTGTTTTTGTGCCAGTACCATGCTGTTTTGATTACTGTAGCTTTGTAGTATAGTTCGAAGTCAGGGCACATGACTCCTCCAGCTCTGTTCTTCTTTCTCAAGATTGTTTTGACTATTGGGGTCTTTTGTGTTTCCATGTAAAATTTTAAATTATTTGTTCTAGTTCTGCAAAAAATGCCATTGTTATTTTGATAGGGATTGCGTTGAATCTGTAGATTGCCTTAGGTAGTGTAGATATTTTAACAGTATTGATTCTTCCAATCCAACAACACAGTAGATCTTTCCATCTGTTTATGTCATCCTCAGTTTCTTTCATCAGCGTCTTATAGTTTTTGGAGTACAGGTCTTTTGCCTCCTTAGGTAGGTTTATTCCTAGATATTTTATTCTTTTTGATGCAATGGTAAATGGGTTTGTTTCCTTAATTTCTCTTTCTTCATTGTTAGTATATAGATATGCAACAGATTTCTGTGTATTAATTTTATATCCTGAAACTTTGCTGAGTTCATTGAGGAGCTGTAGTAGATTTCTGGTGGTGTCTTTAGGATTTTCTAGGAATTGTATCGTGTCATCTTCAAACAGTGATAGTTTTACTTCTTCCTTTCCCATTTGTGTTCCTTTTATTTCTTTTTCTTCTCTGATGGCTGTGGCTAGGACTTCCAATATATATTGAATAAAAGTGGCGAGAGTGGGCATCCTTGTCTTGTTTCTGATTTTAGAGGAAATGCTTTCAAGACCCTGTACTTTATGAAGTTGCTCTGTACAAATTTATTATATTTCCATTCCAGTACCTGCCTAAAGCTAACTACCTGCATTTTATATTCAGAGATTTTCCCCTCATCCTCCAGAAACTTAGCCTCTTGTCTTTACAGGATATCAAACGGAACCTTTGTTTTTGAAAAGCTAGAGTCATCAAGGCGATGCAAATTGATTGTTTTGGGCTGGAAGGCTTCCAATGGAAGTATTCCACCCTGGGAGAGACAGTGTTAGAGTTCTTTTGTTTAGGTGTCACAGATGATGGAAGGTTGTTTGGAATAATAGGGACCAGCATCTTGTTCCCCTCATACCCATAGTTTTTGGAAGTAATGGATCTTCCATAAGACTGAATGTATTGTGGCACTAGAAGTCATGGCTTGAGACACTTACTAATTATTCCTTGAATCCTAAGTTATCACAGAGCGTGTATAAACACTAGTCTATAAAGGGATGATGGGACAATTCATGTCACAGGGGAATGATATGGAAGTGAAGACCATAGTCCCTTTCCCCGAATTTGTTGAACTATGTATGTAACCACTCCATTCAATAACTTAACCACCCCATCCCATCACTCCGTTAACCACCCCATCCCATCACTCCAACCCAAGACTTTTGTGTGTATGAACTTAGGGTAGTAATTCTCGAGGTATGGTTCCTTTCCATATGTCAGAATCACTTGTAAATGTTTTATTTTATTTTATTTTTTTCTACATTAATTTTTTATTCTGTTATGTCAGAGAATTTAAAAACAATAACATTTTTAGTTTAGAATAATTTAGAATTCCAGAAAAGTTGCAAAGATAATACAGAGAATTTCCATATTCCCTTCACACAGTTTCCCTTATGGGTAACATGTCACATTAACCAATACTACTATTAACTGACCCTCAGACTTTATTTTCACTTCTAAACATTTTAGAAATACAAATTCTTAGGCATACTAATTAGAGACTCTAGTGACTAGTCTATAGAGCAAACTTATATGTACTACACATGGAGCCATAGTGTTTCATGCAACCGGGGAACAGGTAGGTCAGGTGGGCCTCATGAAGGATGTGAAACAGAAACACAAAAGCCATCAGGACACAAGGCAATGACACAGACTCTACGTACAGGATGGCATGGTCTGTCCTGGATTTACTCTGAATCTTCTGAAGTTTTACTTGTTTAAAGATTTTTTTTAATCTGCTTCTCTATACATATGTCTGAAAAGTAACCCTTCCTTAGCTCCACAAGAGCTCAAGGGGTTAATAGAGATTGATTAATGAATTAGAAACCCAATTTTAGGAGAAAGATTTGATCAAGTCAATTTGGATGAGTTTTGGCCATGCTGACAGAATCATATGGGACAAACAGGACTGAAGGGGACTCACACTTGTGTGACATGAGTCAGTCAGGACAAGGGCTTATGTATCACAGTGAACATCAGGACTCAAGATTTAAGGCCACTAATATTAATGAATTACCTTTCTAATTTTTATTAAATTTCTTGTCCACAGTTTGATTCTTTTGTACTTTGACTAAGTTCTATGCTCATTTCCATATGCCTGGATATATGAAAATAAATTGAGTTTGGCAAGAAAGTTAAATTTCTGCTGGAGTGAATGGTGGTTGAAAGTTTGACTTTCATACTGGAATTTTTTATTTTAATAGATCTTTACGGAATATAATTGCTTCACAATACTGTGTTAGTTTCTGTTGTACAAGAAAGTGAATCAGCCATATGCATACATAAATCCCATATCCCTTCTCTCTTGAGCCTCCCTCCTACCCTCCATATCCCACCTCTCTAGGTCATCACAAAGCACTGAGCTGATCTCCCTGTGCTATGCTGCTGCTTCCCACAAGCTAACTATTTTACATTCAGTAGTGTATATATGTCAATGCTAATCTCACTTCACCCCAGCTTCCCCCTAGCCCCCGTGTCCTTAAGTCCATTCTCTATGTTTACGTCTTTATTCCTTCCCTGCCACTAGGTTCATCAGTACCATTTTTTTTTCTTTTTTAGATTCCATATATATTCATTAGCATACAGTATTTGTTTTTCTCTTTCTGACTTACTTCACTCTAATGACAGATTCTAGGTCCATCCACCTCACTATAAATAACTCAATTTAATTTCTCTTTATGGCTGAGTAGTATTCCATTGTACATATGTGCCACATCTCTATCCATTTATCTGTTGATGGACATTTAGTATGCATCCATGTCCTGGCTATTGTAAATAGTGCTGCAGTGAACATTGTGGGACAAGTCTCTTTTTGAATTATGGTTTTCTCAGGGTATATGCCCAGTAGTGGGATTGCTGGGTCATATGGTAGTTCTTTAGTTTTTTAAGGAACTTCCATACTGTTCTCCATAGTGGTTGGTTGTATCAATTTATATTCCCACCAACAGTGCAGGAGGGTTCCCTTTTCTGCACACCCTTGTCAGCATTTATTGTTTCTAGGTTTTTTGATAATGGCCATTCTGACTGGTGTGAGGTGATACCTCATTGTAGTTTTGATTTGCATTTCTCTAATAATTAGTGATGTTGAGCATCTTTTCATGTGCCTCTTGGCCATCTGTATGTCTTCTGTGGTCTATTTGGTCTCCCGCCCATTTTTTAATTGAATTGTTTGTTGTTTTGATATTGAGCTCTGTGAGCTGTTTCTGTATTTTGGAGATGAATCCTTTGTCTGTTGTTTCATTTGCAAATATGTTCTCCCATTCTGAGGGTTGACTTTTTGTCTTGTTTATGGTTTCTTTTGCTGTGCAAAAGCTTTGAAGTTGAATTAGGTCCCATTAGTTTCTTTCTGTTTTTATTTCCATTAGTCTAGGAGGTGGGTCAAAAAAGATCTTGCTGTGGTTTATGTCAAAGAGTGTTTTTCCTATGTTTTCCTCTAAGAGTTTTATAGTGTCTGGTCTTATATTTAAGTGTTTAATCCATTTAGAGTTTATTTTTGCGTATGGTGTTGGGTAGTGTTCTAATTTCATTCTTCTACATGTAGCTGTCCAGTTTTCCCAGTACCACTTATTGAAGAGGCTCTCTTTTCTCCACTGTATGCTCTTGCCTCCTTTGACATAAATTAGGTGATCATATGTGCATGGGTTTATCTTTGGGCTTTCTATCCTGTACCATTGATCTATATTTCTGTTTTTGTGCCACTACCATATTGTCTTGATGACTGTAGCTTTGTGGTGTAGTTTGAAGTCGGGGAGCCTGCTTCCTCCAGCTCTGTTTATCTTTCACAAGATTGCTTAGGCTATTCTGGGTCTTTTGTGTTTCCATACGAATTGTTAAAGTTTTCGTTCTAATTCTCTGAGGAATGCCATTGGTAGTTTGATAGAGATTGCATGTAGATGGCTTTGGATACTATAGTCATTTTCACAATATTGATTCTTCCAATCCAAGAACATGGTATATTTCTCCATCTGTTTATGACATCTTTGATTTCTTTCATCAGCGTTTTATAGTTTTTCTGAGTCAAGTCTTTCACCTCCTAAGGTAAGTTTATTCCTAGGTATTTTATTCTTTCTGTTGCAGTGGTAAATGGGATTGTTTCCTTAATTTCGCTCTCTGATTTTTCGTTGTTAGTATATAGGAATGCCAGATATTTTTGTGCATTAATATTGTATCCTGCAACCTTACCAAATTCATTGATTGGTTCTAGTAGTTTTCTGGTGCCATCTTTAGGATTTTCTGTGTATAGTATCATGTCATCTGCAAACAGTGACAGTTTTACTTCTTCTTTTCCCATTTGTATTCCTTTTATTTCTTTTTCTTCTCTGATTGCTGTGGCTAGGACTTCCAAAACTATGTTGAATAAGAGTGGTGAGAGTGGACATCCTTGTCTTGTTCCTGATCTTAAAGAAAATGCTTTCAGTTTTTTTATCATTGAGTTTGATATTTGCTGTGTGTTTGTCATATATGGCCTTTATTATGTTGAGGTAGTTTCCCTCTATGCCCATTTTCTGGAGAGTTTTTATCATAAATGGGTGTTGAATTTTGTCAGGATATTTTTCTGCATCTGATGAGATGATCATATGGTTTTTATTCCTTAATTTGTTAATATGGTGTATCACATTGATTGATTGGCATATTGAAGAATCCTTGCATCCCTGGGGTAAATCCCAGTTGATCATGGTGTATGATCCTTTTAATATGTTGTTGGATTCTGTTTGCTAGTATTTTGTTCAGGATTTTTGCATCTATGTTCATCAGTGATATTGGTCTATAATTTTCTTTTTTTGTGATATCTTTTTCTTGTTTTTGTATCAGGGTGATGTTGGCTTTGTAGAACGAATTTGGGAGTGTTTCTCCCTTTGCAGTTTTTTGGAAGAGTTTGAGAAGGTTCAGTGTTAGCTCTTCTCTAAATGTTTGATAGAATTTGCCTGTGAAGCCATCTGGTTCTGGACTTTTGTTTGTTGGAAGATTTTTTTTTTTTTTTTTTTTTTTGCGGTACGCGGGCCTCTCACTGTTGTGGCCTCTCTTGTTGTGGAGCACAGGCTCCGGATGCACAGGCTCAGCAGCCATGGCTCACAGGCCCAGCCGCTCCGCAGCATGTGGGATCTTCCCAGACCGGGGCACGAACCCGTGTCCCCTGCATCGGCAGGCAGACTCTCAACCACTGTGCCACCAGGGAAGCCCTGTTGGAATATTTTTAAGTACAGTTTCAATTTCATTACTTGTGATAAGTCTGTTTATATTTTCTAATTCTTCGTGTTTCAGTCTTGGAAAATTGTACCTTTCGAAGAATTTGTCCATTCCTTCGTCGTTGTCCTTTTTATTGGTATATAGCTGTTTGTAGTAGTCTCTTATAATCCTTTGTAATTCTGTGGTGTCAGTTGTGATTTCTCCTTTTTCATTTCTAATATTATTGATTTGCATGTTCTCTCTTTTTTGTTGATGAGTCTGACTAAGGATTTATCAATTTTGTTTATCTTTTCAAAGAACCAGCTTTTAGTTTTAGTGATCTTTGCTATTGTTTTCTTCATTTCTATTTCGTTTATTTCTGCTCTGATCTTTATGATTTCTTTCCTTCTACCGACTTTGGGTTTTCTTTTTTCTTCTTTCTCTAGTTACCTTAGGTGTAGGATTAGATTTTTTATTTGAGATTCTTCTTGTTTCTTGAGGTGAGATTGAATTGCTGTAAACTTCCCTCTTAGAACTGCTTTTGCTGTGTCCCAAAAGTTTTAGGTCATCGTGTTTTCATTGTCATTTGTTTCCATGTATTTTTTAATTCCTTCTTTGATTTCTTCAGTTATCTCTTGGTTATTTAGTAGTGTATTGTTTAGCCTCCATGTATTTGTGTTTTTTACAGATTTTTTTTCCTGTAACTGATTCTCAATCTCATAGTGTTGTGGTCAGAAAAGATGCTTGATATGATTGCAATTTTCTTAAATTTTCTGAGGCTTGACTTGGAACCAAGATGTGATTAATCCTGGAGACTGTTCCATGTGCACTTGAGAAGAAAATGTATTCTGCCACTCTCTGGTACAATGATCTATAAATATCAATTAAATCTATCTTGTCTGTTGTGTCATTTAAAGCTTGTGTTTCCTTATTTATTTTCTGTTTGGATGGAGTTTCCATTGGTGTAAGTTGGGTGTTAAAGTCCCCACCTGGTATTGTGTTACTGTTGATTTCCCCTTTCATGGTTGTTAGGATTTCCCTTATGTATTGAGGGGCTCCTGTGTTGGGTGCATAAACATTTATAATTGTTTTATCTTCTTCTTGGATTGATCCCTTGATCATTATGTAGTGTCCTTCCTTATTTCTTGTAACAGTCTTTATTTTAAAGTGTATGTTATCTGATATGAGTATTGCTATTCCAGCTTTCTTTTGATTTCCATTTTCATGGAATATCTTTTTCCATCCCTTTACTTTCAGTCTGTATGTGTCCCTAGGTTTGAAGTGAGTCTCTGGTAGACAGAATATATATGGGTTTTGTTTTTGTATCCATTCAGCTAGTGTGTATGTTTTGGTTGAGGCATTTAATCCGTTTACATTCAAGGTTATTATCAATATGTGTATGTTCCTATTACCATTTTCTTAATTGTTTTGGGTTTGTTTTTGTGGGTCTTTTTCTTCTCTTGTGTTTCCCGCCTAGAGAAGTTTCTTTAGCGTTTGTTGTAAAGCTGGTTTGGTGGTGCTGAGTTCTCTTAGCTTTTGCTTGTCTGATTAGCTTTTGTCTTCTCTGTTGAATCTGAATGAGATCCTTGCTGGGTAGAGTAATCTTGGTTATAGGTTTTTCTGTTTCGTCACTTTAAGTATGTCCTGCCAGTCCTTTCTGGCCTGCAGAGTTGCTGCTGAAAAGTCAGCTGATAACCTTATGGGGAATCCTTTCTATATAATTTTTTTTTTCCCTTGCTGCTTTTAGTATTTTTTCTTTGAATTTAACTTTTGTTAGTTTGATTAATATGTGTCTTGGTGTGTTTCTCCTACAGTTTATCCTGTATGGGACTCTGTGCTTCCTGGACTTGGGTGACTATTTCCTTTCCCATATTAGGGAAGTTTTCCACTACAAAATCTTCAAATATTTTCTCAGACCCTTTGTTTTTCTCTTCTTCTTTTGGGACCCCTATAATTTGAATGTTGATGCGTTTAGTGTTGTCCCAGAGGCCTCTGAGATTGTCTTCAATTCTTTTCATTCTGTTTTCTTTATTCTGCTCCTCGGCAGTTATTTCCACCATTTTCTTTTCCAGCTCAGTTATTCGTTCTTCTGCCTCAGTTATTCTGTTATTGATTCCTTCTAGTGTATTTTTCATTTGTTATTGTGTTGCTCATCTCTGTTTGTTTGTTCTTAAGTTCTTCTAGATCTTTGTTGAACATTTCTTGTATTTTCTCAGTCTGTGCCTCCATTCTATTTCTGAGATTCTGGATCATCTTTACTATCATTACTCTGAATTCTTTTTCAGGTAGATTGCCTATTTCCTCTTCATTTATTTGGTCTTGTTGATTTTTACCTTGCTCCTCCATCTATGACATATTGTTTTGCCCTGTCTTTTTTTTTTTTTTTTTTTTTTTGATGAGTGGGATTGTGTTCCTGTCTTACTGGTTGTTTGGCCTGAGGCTTCCAACACTGGAGTTTGTAGGCTGTTGGATAGAGCTGGGTCTTGCTACTGAGATGAGGACCTCCGGGTGACCTCACTCTGATGAATATTCCCTGGGGTCTGAGGTTATGTTAGTCCAGTGGTTCAGACTTGAAGCTCCCACCGCAGGAGCTTTGGCCCGACCCCTGGCTCACGAACCAAGGTCCTTTAATGTACGTGGGGCGGCAAGGAAAAAAAAAAACAGCAGAACAATAAGAAAGTAAAAATTAGACCAGGAAACTAACTGAAATGTTGGAAGAACATAAAAATAAAAATATAGATGCAACAACAATGGGAATGTAAAACAGAACCACAATAGTAAAAAAGATGAGGAGGAAAAGAAAAGGTGGAAAAAGGCCTTGGCTGTGGAGAGCGCAGCCTAAGCAGGTGTGAGTTGTGGGCCGTGGGCAAGGCCTATGCTTAGGACCCACAGGGCTGGGAAAGTCCCAGGGGAGATGGTGTGGGGGGTGAGGCTTAGGCTCAACAGAACAGAAGGGGGCCAGGTGTGCCTCCTGCCTCTAGTCTCAGAGGGTGGAGGACCCCACCTGGGAGCCCAGCAGGCTTCCTGGGCTCAAGTGGGTGGGGCAAATGCCCTCTGCTCCTCTTCTGTTCCCCGGCCTCTCTCCTATGTCCCCAGGACCAATCTGGCTCAGAGGGGACCTTTGAGGGTGTAGGACCCGGCCCGAGAGCCTGGCAGACTTCCCCGGCTGATTGGGCAGGGGAAATGCTGGGTCGGTTCCCCCCTGGTCTGAGCCCTTGAGGGTCCCTCCAGGCATGGGAATCCCTCCCCCACCTCAGCCACCCCTCTGGCGCTCTGGTCCTGTCTGGCCTGCACTTCTCCTCCCACCTCAGTCCCCACACATCCTACCAGTTCGCTTGGGGGTTCTTCCTTTCTTCTTGCGCATCAGGGTCCCCCACCAGCTTCTGGAAGGTGCCCTAGTTGTGGGGAGATGTGAACTCTGTGTCTTCCCACACTGCCATCTTGACTCCACTCTGTTACTGGAATTTTTATTGCCTGCCTTAGATATAAATTGTATTTCCTCCAACACTCTGAAATAACAGCTCAATAAATAACTACTAATATCATGGTTTAGGCTTTTTAGTTAAGCATCTAACTTTCACTGGCATAATATTCAAATAATGCATGATGCAGTGAGCCTTTTTGGTTGCAAAACTGGAAGCCCTCCAGTAATTTAAGTAATTCATTTCAAATGAATTTAAGTTTAACTCAGACTCTGTGAAACTAAGAATTATCTTTACTAATATCTAAAAATAATCACAGATTTGTTATACCTTTAATCTTCCTATGGTTTCTTTATTGTTAATGAACATTGTTATTTCCAACTCTAGGTTTTTTATTTATTATTTCCTTACAAACAATTATGCTGAATTCTCAATACTACACAATAAGAGGAGACCTTCAGTCATAAAGATTTCGGGGTATAGTCCAGAAGTTGGCAAACATTTTCATTTAAGGGTCGGAGAGTAAATATTGTAGGTGTTAGAGGCCACATGTAGCCCGTCACATATTCTCCTCCTCTCCATTTTCCTTCTCTTCTTCCTTCTCCTTCTTTTGCTCCTTGCCCTCTTCTTCTTTGCAACCTATGCTTAGCTCATGGGCCATACAAAAACAGGCTGCAGGCTGTGTTTGGCCCGAGCTGTAGTTTTTCAACCCATGATTATAATCCCGAAAGGAAATGAAAGGAGATATAATGTTCTTTCTTCATCCTCTTGTGATTGAATCATATGATCAGATTGTGGTATAGAAAGATGGTGAAATGCACAGCAATGGGAGTAAGGGAGAACAAATTGACGAATAACTTCAGAATTAATGGTAAAGAATATATTTATAAGCATCTATGTTATCACAGATGCTAAATACATATGTTTTTCGCTTAATTTTCTAAAACATACTGATAGGTTTTATAATACCCATTTTATAAATGAGAAAACAGACATGAAGAGGTAACATTACTAAGTAACAAACTATTTTTTGAGTCTCAAACTCAAGTTTTTTGGGCGCATAAAGCCCATCTTTGTGATATATCGCATTGTGATCTTCCATAGAACAGAGTGAGGAATACTGTACACCTCAGCATGGATTTGTAAACATTTTTAAAACTTCATTCTGAAAACATTTTATGAAATTGCTCAGGTGTTAAAAGAATTTTACAGGTACTTATTAAAGTCAGTAAGTGCAAGTAAGTTTGGACTGCATACAAGTAACTCTTTAACGATAACATACTGTTCTTTCACACTGTGTATGGTTTGAAAAGTTATGAAGTTCTTGTTCTAATAAATTGAAATAATATTATACATTGCCTAAAATGTTCAGTATACACTGTTCCCTCATCCATATTGGTATACTTATAATCACAATGTATTCATGAAACATGCAAGACAAATATACTATTGTTCCCCTCTATTTTTCTGAGGCACTGGAACATAAAGGAAGGAACTGAAATGAACTTGCTTAGTCAATGAGGGAACTAAGACTGCTGTTGAAATTACACATACCCTTAAGCTAATGGATATTTTACTAGATTGCCTCTTGTGTGTTGCTTTATGTTTTAAGGAGAGCATTTTCCTTCTTTCTAATGAATATACAGCTGGACCGACTTTTCTCAAATTAGCTTATCATCAAGGCTATTATTCCATAAATGTGCATCAGATGTTACTTAAATCTAGCTTGATTACACATGCTCCCTACAGTTTTATTCAGTTGCTTAACTCTAAACATTATGCCATCAAACCATTTAATTTAGCCATCTCCAAAAGTTTTATTTAAATTGTTTAATATTATGTGAATTAAATAACTCATTACTCAAACCATAAAAGGGAGGTCATAACACAATAAAAGTGTTGCCCTCTGAATACCAAGCTTCTTCTCCTAAGCCTCTAACATAGTAATAAAGTTTTTTTTTTTTTTTTTTTTTTTGCGGTACATGGGCCTTTCACTGCTGTGGCCTCTCACGTTGCGGCACACAGGCTCTGGACGCGCAGCCTCAGCAGCCATGGCCCACGGGCCCAGCCGCTCCGCGGCATGTGGGATCTTCCCGGACTGGGGCATGAACCCACATACCCTGCATCGGCAGGCAGACTCTCAACCACTGCGCCACCAGGGAAGCCCAGTAATAAAGTATTTTTTATCAACTCTTAACATAACTTTGTGAGATATAGTAGGAATCACATTATATCTGGACTTTATAGATGAAGAACTCATAGTGGTGTATTGATTTGCATTAGATGTAAAAACTCAAAAATGTTTCATGGTTTAATGGTCTTTCACAGAACAAGAATATCTTTGTTCAGGCTGCTGTAAAAGAATACGATAAGCTGAGTGGCTGAAACAGGAAGAATGTCTCACAGTTCTGGAGGCTGGGAAATCCAAGATCATGGCATTAGCAGATTCAGTGTCTGGTTAAGAGTCTGCTTCCTGGTTCATTGACAGCTGTCTTTTTGTTGTGTCTTCATATAGCAGAAGGGGCAAGGGAGCTCCCTAGGGACTCTTTTATAAGGTCACTAATCCCATTTATGAGTGCTCAACCCTCTCTCCTAATACCATCATATTGGGGCTAGGGTTTGAACATATGAATCTGGGGGAGCATAACCATTCAGTCCATTGCAAAGAGTATACTATCTTACTTTTTATTTATGAACTTGCCTTGGTGTGCTTGAGGCATTATATAAAATATATAATATTCCACATGAAGTTTATATCTTATGGGAAGAAATCCATAAATATAAGTTATACCTTTGCAGTCCAATATTGTAGCCACTGGATATGTATGGCTATTTAAATTAATTAAAATGATATACAATTTAAAATTCAGTTCCTGAGTCACACAGCCACATTTCAAGTGCTCAGTAGGCACTTGTGTCTAGTGGCTACCATACTGAACAGTGGCTACAATATAGAACATTTCCATCATTGCAGAAAGTTAAATTTGATTGTACTATTATAGAAATACAGACTCAAATTTTTGCATAGCACTTTAGTATATACTTTATTGATTACTTTTACTTTCTATATGTGTTAAATTTATTTTAGGAATCTTGTAAAAAACAAATATGATGAGGTCAAAAAAATTTACCAAAGACAAAAGAAATGGAGACATAAGGAAGGAAGGAAGAAAACTGTATAGGGAACTATCTGTGATGGAGTAGCAATTGATAACAAAGCTTAGCTCTGAGTTTCTTAGCAACCAGGGCAAAGAGGGAAAAACAATTGATCAATATCAGTATTTTAGAGGAAAGGAAAAACATATTCATAAGATTTAAATTAACTGCCTCATAATATAACTTAAATGGAACTGAAATACAATTTACAAAGTGTGTACTCTGTTTTAGAACTTATACATAGATAAAACTAGAAAAATAAATGTATAAATTAATGATAATTCAACAATAAAAAAGTATTTTTGGACATTTACTAACATAAGATTGCAACTTGGAAGTCTTACAGCTAAGACACTTGTTCTTCTGAGTGTGGTATCTTTGTAATACCTTTTTTTTTTTTTCTTCTCCCATCCTCTCTCCTCCAAAATAGGGCACAAGATGAAAAGACATTAAATGAAAAGACTTACTTAAAGTGTTGTGTAGATGATGCCTAATGCCAGGACTGCTGTTGTGCATTCCCATTTGAGAATCTCAAAATGGATAGGAGGAGCAAGAAGTATGATACATAGATTTAGAAATAAACTTTCATATTGTCCTTACTATAAGCCTTAATTGAGAAAAGGGTATACATTATTGTAAGTAACAGTATTCTGGAAAACCGTTTTAGTTTACAGAAGGAAGCGTTTACTAATTTAATTTCTCTCCTGTGAAGACTCAATTCTTCCATTTTTTTCTATTATACCTATTATTAAACCTTCCTTTCTACTTGGTACTGATGTAATACTAACACTAAATATATGCACATGGATCCTATTTTTATAAACTCTGAACCAGAAAATTTACCAGTAAGAAATTATATACTAGTTCATCATAAAACTATTTTTTCCTCCTTGGTCTTGAATCCTATGATAAATTTATCATTAAAAGTCTTTGGGGGTAAGGAGCATAAGTAGCATAATAGAAAATTAAATCGAGAGCAACTTTAAAAGCAGTGCATCAGTGTTTCTCCACTTACTGTTCTTTATGATGGCCTTCAGTGAAAGTGAATGAAATAATAAGAAAGCACAGGTCTGCAAATAGATAGTAGTTGGTGAATGGATGGGGCAAAGGGAAAATAGAGAATGTAGTGGTTCAGGATTGCTACTTTTAATGCTTTGTCTTAATGCATGGTTAAAATTTTAGGAATCTTAAAAAAATTGAGAAACTAACATATTCCTTAGTGCACATCTCTTATATAACAGCTCTGAAAGCTGGGCTTTTGAAGAGCAATTAAAAAAAGAAAAAGAAAATTAGGTTACTATTTTCCAAAATTGGTATCATAACCTGAAGGGAAATGTCAACAATCCCTTTTAAATAAGAGGACTGGGATGGTTGGGCTGCCTGCAGAAGCTTTCTTGGATTCAGACTAGCACAGAGGGGAATCACATGAGATAGAGTTGAAAGAGGAATTACACAGATGTGCTGTATTTTAAGAAAACAGTCCGAAGGTGAGGCAGATTGAAAGAGGAAAGATCACCAATACCTCTGGTGTATGATATTGGCAATATTCTGGTTTTAATTTGGTGGTTACTTCATGGATGTCCATTTTATTCTATTTCTTAATTTATAATATGTTACATGCATGTATTAAGTATCTTTTGCTGCATAGCAAATTATTTCAAAACTTAGTGACTTAAAAAATAATAAGTATTTATTTTCCTCACAGTTTCTCTTGAGTTGGGAATTCATGAACAGTTTAGCTAGCTTGAAGTCTCTCATGAAGTTTGCAGTCAAGTTGTCAGCTGGGGATGTAGGCATCTAAAGGCTTAAATGGAACTAGAAAATCGGCTTTCAAGGTAACCCACTCAAATGGCTGGAAAATAGGTGCTGGTTGTTGGTGGGAGGCCTCAGTTTCTTCCGATGTGAGCTTCCTCACAGGCTGCTTGAATGTCCTCACAACATGGTGGTTGGCTTCCCTCATGCTGAGTAATTCAAAGATCACATGGCAAAAGCAACAGTGCTTTTTTTGTTGTTTTTTATTTTATTTTATTATTTTTTTAAACACATCTTTATTGGAGTATAATTGCTTCACAGTACTCTGTTAGTTTCTGTTGTACAACAAAGTGAATCAGCCATATGCATACATATATCCCCTCCCTCTTGAACCTCCCTCGCACCCTCCCTATCCCACGCCTCTAGGTGGTCACAAAGCACCGAGCTGATCTCCCTGTGCTATGCTGCTGCTTCCCACTAGCTAACTGTTTTACATTTGTTAGTGTATATATGTCGATGCTACTCTCACTTTGCCCCAGCTTCCCCTCCCACTCTGTGTCCTCAAGTCCATTCTCTATGTCTACGTCTTTATTCCTGCCCTGCCACTAGGTTCATCAGTACCATTTTTTTTTTTTTTTAGATTCCATATATATGCGTTAACATACAGTATTTATTTTTCTCTTTCTGACCTACTTCACTCTGTATGACAGACTCTAGGTCCATCCACCTCACTACAAATAACTCAATTTCATTTCTTTTTATAGCTGAGTAATATTCCATTGTATATATGTACCACATCTTCTTTATCCATTCATCTGTCGATGGACACTCATGTTGCTTCCATATCCTGGCTATTGTAGATAGTGCTGCAGTGAACACTGTGGAACATGTCTCTTTTTCAATTATGGTTTTCTCAGGGTATATGCCCAGTAGTGGGATTGCTGGGTCATATGGTAGTTCTATTTTTAGTTTTTTAGGAACCTCCATAATGTTCTCCATAGTGGTTGTATCAGTTTACATTCCCACCAACAGTTCAGAAAGTTTCCCTTTTCTGCACATCCTTTCCAGCATTTATTGTTTCTAGACTTTTTGATAATGGCCATTCTGACTGGTGTGAGGTGATACCTCATTGTAGTTTTGATTTGCATTTCTCTAATAATTAGTGATGTTGAGCATCTTTTCATGTGCCTCTTGGCCATCTGTATGTTTTCTTTGGTGAAGTGTCTATTTAGGTCTTCTGCCCATTTTTTAATTGAATTGTTTGTTGTTTTGATATTGAGCTCCGTGAGCTGTTTCTATATTTTGGAGATGAATCCTTTGTCCATTGTTTCATTTGCAAATATTTTCTCCCATTCTGAGGGTTGTCTTTTTGTCTTGTTTATGGCTTCCTTTGCTGTGCAAAAGCTTTGAAGTTGAATTAGGTCTCATTTGTTTATTTTTCTTTTTATTTCCATTAGTCTAGGAGGTAGGTCAAAAAAGATCTTGCTGTGGTTTATGTCAAAGAGTGTTTTTCCTATGTTTTCCTCTAAGAGTTTTATAGTGTCTGGTCTTATATTTAAGTCTTTAATCCATTTAGAGTTTATTTTTGTGTATGGTGTTGGGTAGTGTTCTAATTTCATTCTTTTACATGTAGCTGTCCAGTTTTCCCAGTACCACTTATTGAAGAGGCTGTCTTTTCTCCATTGTATGCTCTTGCCTCCTTTGACATAAATTAGGTGACCATATATGTGTGGGTTTATCTCTGGGCTTTCTATCCTGTACCATTGATCTATATTTCTGTTTTTGTGCCACTACCATATTGTCTTGATGACTGTAGCTTTGTGGTATAGTTTGAAGTCAGGGAGCCTGCTTCCTCCAGCTCTGTTTATCTTTCACAAGATTGCTTAGGCTATTCTGGGTCTTTTGTGTTTCCATATGAATTGTTAAAGTTTTCATTCTAATTCTGTGAGGAATGCCATTGGTAGTTTGATAGGGATTGCATTGAATCTGTAGATTACTTTGGATAGTATAGTCATTTTCACATTATGGATTCTTCCAATCCAAGAACATGGTATATTTCTCCATCTGTTTATGACATCTTTGATTTCTTTCATCAGCGTTTTATAGTTTTTCTGAGTAAAGTCTTTCACCTCCTTAAGTAAGTTTATTCCTAGGTATTTTATTCTTTCTGTTGCAGTGGTAAATGGGATTGTTTCCTTAATTTCTCTTTCTGATTTTTCGTTGTTAGTATATAGGAATGCCAGATATTTTTGTGCATTAATATTGTATCCAGCAACCTTACCAAATTCATTGATTGGTTCTAGTAGTTTTCTGGTGCCATCTTTAGGATTTTCTATGTATAATATAATGTCATCTGCAAACAGTGACAGTTTTACTTCTTCTTTTCCAATTTGTATTCCTTTTATTTCTTTTTCTTCTCTGATTGCTGTGGCTAGGACTTCCAAAACTATGTTGAATAAGAGTGGTGAGAGTGGACATCCTTGTCTTGTTCCTGATCTTAGAGGAAATGCTTTCAGGTTTTCATCATTGAGTATGATGTTTGCTGTGTGTTTGTCATATATGGCCTTTATTATGTTGAGGTAGTTTCCCTCTATGCCCATTTTCTGGAGAGTTTTTATCATAAATCGGTGTTGAATTTTGTCAGGATATTTTTCTGCATCTGATGAGATGATCATATGGTTTTTATTCCTTAATTTGTTAATATGATGTATCACATTGATTGATTGGCATATATTGAAGAATCCTTGCATCCCTGGGGTAAGTCCCAGTTGATCATGGTGTATGATCCTTTTAATATGTTGTTGGATTCTGTTTGCTAGTATTTTGTTCAGGAGTTTTGCATGTATGTTCATCAGTGATACTGGTCTATAATTTTCTTTTTTTGTGGTATCTTTTTCTTGTTTTTGTATCAGTGTGATGGCAGCTTTGTAGAATGAATTTGGGAGTGTTTCTCCCTCTGCAGTTTTTGGGAAAAGTTTGAGAAGGATCAGTGTTAGCTCTTCTCTAGATGTTTGATAGAGTTCGCCTGTGAAGCCATCTGGTCTTGGACTTTTGTTTGTTGGAAGATTTTTAATTGCAGTTTCAATTTCTTTACTTGTGATAGGCCTGTTTATATTTTCTGATTCTTTGTGGTTCAGTCTTAGAAAATTGTACCTTTCCAAGAATTTGCCCATTTTTCATGGTTGTCCATTTTATTGGCATATAGTTGTTTGTAGTAGTCTCTTATAATCCATTGTATTTCTTTGGTTTCAGTTGTGATTTCTCCTTTTTCATTTCTAATTTTATTGATATGCATCCTCTCCCTTTTTTTCTTGATGAATCTGGCTAATGGTTTATCAATTTTGTTTATCTTCTCAAAGACCCAGCTTTTAGTTTTTTTGATCTTTGCTATTGTTTTCTTCATTTCTGTTTCATTTATTTCTGTTGTGATCTTTATGATTTCTTTCCTTCTGCTGACTTTGGGTTTCCTTTGTTCTTCTTTCTCTAGTTGCTTGAGGTGTAGGGTTAGATATTTTATTTGAGATGGTTCTTGTTTTTTGAGGTGAGATTGAATTGCTATAAACTTCCCTGTTAGAACTGCTTTTGCTGAGTCCCATAGGTTTTAGGTCGTTGTGTTTTTGTTGTCATCTGTTTCTATGAATTGTTTTATTTCTTCCTTGATTTCTGCATTGATCTCTTGGTTATGTAGTAATGTACTGTTTACCCTCCATGTATTTGTGTTTTTTACAATTTTTTTCCCTGTAATTGATTTCCAATCTCATAGCGTTTTGGTCAGAAAAGCTGCTTGATAAAATTTCAATTTTCTTAAATTTTCCAAGACTTGATTTGTGACCCAAGATGTGATCTATCCTGGAGAATGGTTCGTGTGCACTTGAGAAGAAAGTGTATTCTGCCACTCTCAGGTGGAATGTTTTATAAATGTCTGTTAAATCTATCTGGTCTGTTGTGCCATTTCAAGCTTGTGTTTCCTTATTTGTTTTCTGTTTGGATGATATTTTCATTGGTGTAAGTGGGGTATTAAAGTCCCCTACTATTATTGTGTTACTGTTGATTTCCGTTTTCATGGCATTTGCTTTATGTATTGAGGTGCTCGTATGTTGAGTGTTTAAACATTTATAATTGTTTTATCTTCTTCTTGGATTGATCCCTTGATCATTATATAGTGTCTTTACTTATCTCTTGTTACAGTCTTTATTTTAAAGTGTATTTTATCTGATATGAGTATTGCTACTCCAACTTTCTTTTGATTTCCATTTGCATGGAATATCTTTTTCCATCCCTTCACTTTCAGTCTGTATGTGTCCCTAGGTCTGAAGTGGGTCTCTTGTATACAGCATATAGATGGGTCTTGTTTTTGTATGCACTCAGCCAGTGTGTGTCTTTTGGTTGGGACATTTAATCTGTTTACATTCAAGGTTATTATCAATATATGTGTTCTTATTACCATTTTCTTAATTGTTTTGTTTTTGTTTTTGTGTTTTGGGTTTGTTTGGGGTTTGTTTTTGTGTGTCTTTTTCTTCTCTTGTGTTCCCACCTAGAGAAATTTCTTTAGCATTTGCTGTAAAGCTGGTTTGGTGGTGCTGAATTCTTTTAGCTTTTGCTTGTCTGAAAAGCTTTTGATTTCTCTGTTGAGTCTGAATGAGATCCTTGCTGAGTAGAGTAATCTTGGTTATAGGTTTTCCTCTTTCATCACTTTAGGTATATCCTGCCACTCCCTTCTGGCCTGCAGAGTTGCTGCTGAAAAATCAGTTGATACCTTCTGGCAAATCCTTTGTATGTTAATATTTGTTTTTCCCTTGCTGCTTTTAATATTTTTTCTTTGAATTTAATTTTTGGTTGTTTGATTAATATGTGCCTTGGTGTGTTTCTCCTACAGTTTATCTTGTATGGGACTCTCTGTGCTTCCTGGACTTGGGTGATTATTTCCTTTCCCATGTTAGGGGAGTTTTCCACTATAATGTCTTCAAATATTTTCTCAGACCCTTTCTTTTTCTCTTCTTCTTTTGGGACCGCTATAATTTGAATATCGGTGAATTTATTCTTGTCCCAGAAGTCTCTGAGATTGCCTTCAATTCTTTTCATTCTTTTTTCTTTATTCTTCTCCTCAGCAGTTATTTCCACCATTTTTTCTTCCAGCTCGGTTATTCGTTCTTCTGCCTCAGTTATTCTGTTATTGATTCCTTTTAGTGTATTTTTCATTTCAGTTATTGTGTTGCTCATCTCTGTTTGTTTGTTCTTTAGTTCTTCTAGATCTTTGTTAAACATTTCTTATATTTTCTCAGTCCATGTCTCCATTCTATTTCCTAGTTTATGGATCACCTTTACTGTCATTACTCTGAATTCTTCTTCAGGTAGATTGCCTATTTCCTCTTCATTTATTTATTCTTGTTGGTTTTTATCTTGGTCCTTCATCTGTGCCGCATTGTTTTGCCCTCTCATTTTTTAAATTTATTTATTTTGATGAGTGGGATTGTGTTCCTGTCTCACTGGTTGTTTGGCCTTAGGCATCCATCACTGGAGTCTGTAGGCTGTTGGGTAGAGCTGGCTCTGGTACCAAGATGAGGACCTCTGGGGGACCTCAGTCTGATGAATATTCCCTGGAGTCTGTGTTTCTCTGTTATTCCAGTAGTTTGGAGTTGCAGCTCCTACTGCAGGAGCTTCAGCCTGACCCCCAGCTCATGTACCAAGATCCTGCAAGCTGTGGCGGGTGGCAAAATATATATAAAATAAAAGGAGAGCAATAACAAAGAATAAAAATCAAATTAGTCTAGGAAAGTGACAGGTATGTTGGAAAGACTATTACAGTAAAAATATAGATGAAACAACAACCAGAGAGTAAAACGTAACCACGATAGTAAAAAAGAGGAGAAGAAAAAAAAAAAAGGTGGAAAAGGCCTTGGTTGTGGAGGGGTGGTTTGGGAGGTGGGCAGAGCCTATGCTTAGGACCCACAGGGCTGGAAAAGTCCCTGGGGGCTGTGGTGTGTGGGGCTTAGGCACACCATAACAGAAGGGGCCCAGGATTGGAGAGAAATTTATATGCATGGAAGAGAGACAAAGGAGATTCCAGTTACCCATAATTATTTTGACTGAAGAACAGAACTAAAAAGATTGAAAAATATGGTTCAAGTACACGATTACAATGCACTGCAGTAAGCTCTTAGAAGTTAGTTGCAAAGTATTAGCAGGGTTGCAGAAGAAAAGGGCCAATTTTTCCTTCATTCGTCATGAGAATCTTGACAGACAAGTGAGCTGATCTCACCTTCTGGCTGAGTGAACTAATTGGGAGTAAACTTTTATCTTTGGATCTTAGTTTCCTCAAGAGTAAAATGGGGATGTTAATAATGACATCAGAGGGTTGTTGTTAGGATCAACTAGGATAATTCATGCAAAAGTACTTCAAATATAAGGTAATATTAAACAATCTAGCTTTTGTTCTTTGCTTGATTATCTTTTTAGAGTTCTTTATTTATGTATATATGACTTGCATTATTGTAGTAAAGTCACTGATACTTTTATGGGCCTTCAAATATTTTCTTTTGTTTTACTGATTAGGCACAAGGAAACAGGAAGCCACTATTAACATTCTAACTTAAACAGTTTCCTTTTTCATATTAATTTTGCCTTAATTACAAAAAATTGGATAAGTTGCAGATTTTTTAATGAAAGACAGAAATGCTATGCTAATGCTAAAAGAATGAATATGCATTTGGTTAGAACTTTCATTTGGGGATTTAAATTTCATCTCTGACTGGAACTATTCCTTTTTTAAAAATAAATTTAATCTCTTTTGCCACAGGATGGTAGTGTTGCTTCTCTTGTTAAGCCCCCAAAATAGATTTCAGATGCCAGTTAAAATCATAAAAAATTATATTTCTCCAAGAAGATCTAACAATAAAACATTAGTTTCATAAAGAAAAAAGACTCCTACACATTTATGTTATTTTTAAAGAGCAGGAAACCTCAATGCCAGTGTTTCCTGAGGAGAATTGCCATTTCTTCCTTAGGAAACAGATCTTTGCATGTCAGGAATATTCTCATTATCTCTCTTCTTAAGTGAATCTTGTTTTAGGATTTCTTTCAAATTACTGCCCCTTTTACTTGGGTTGACTAATATAATTTGTTTCCTTCTAAGTTGATGTAGATATTTATTTTGAAGAAGAGAAATTTTAAATGGCACTTATATTGATTGTAATCTACATAATCTTTCATAGCAGATTTAGGATTAAAAGCCAACTTGGAAGTTGTCTAGTGTGACCCTCTATTTGCATGCAGTAATTTCTTCTGCATCTCCAGAACGGATGGCCATGCAGTTTCTCGAGTGCCTCTAAGGATGCCCTTCAAGGCAGCCTCTATTCGTTGGAGGACTCCTAGAAAAGGAACTTGTTTGCTTTATGCTCAGCATAATGTGGTGTTGCTTGGAAGCTGTGAAGCTTCTGTTTGCTTGAATTCAAAACCATTTCATTTGTCTAGAGGCAACCATCTTGTTGAGAGAATGAGTCATAGGATAAAATTATGAAATGTAGTTTGCTGCATACCGTAGTTAGTCACAGTCTGTCCACAGATAAAATATTGAAGAAATATAACAAGCTACAATACATTTTGTACTCTGAGAGATCTGGGTTTAACATGTCAGAAATTATTTATTTTCCTCATGACCATCATGGATTTACTGAAATATTCAGTTAGGATTTTTGTTGCCCTGTTCCCAGAAGTACAGTTTCCATTAACATTAAAATATACAATCAGCAGGTTTAGTGGAGGAAATAAATTCCTTTGTCACTTTGCCAAATGAGGTGGTGGTATGTGAGAAGGCACACATGTCTCAGCAGGACCTTGGCTATTTTCTCAGGGGACACTTTTCTCCTCACCCAGTAATCCAGTGACTCTGTAACCTATTGAAGGTAAGATGGTAAGAGAGAGGTTTGTGGAAAGATTTAGACTGAGCTTACAGGGATCTGAATGGCAGGGGTGTCACCAGGGGTCCTAAATGCATTCCTCAGGTTTGTAGATTTAGGAATGTCCTTTTATCAGTTCAGCAAGGGGCTGATTACGCTCTTTGAAACCCGCTACACTAACTGATTGCGGAAGAGAGTGAGATATAAACACGAGGTGCTTCATTATTACGTTTCTCATGAGAAGTGCACCTGGCAGAATAGTCTACAGTGGTCGTAGCCCATGCTCTACTATTTCAGTAGGTTTTATAATATCAGCTCCCCGAGGGTCACTGTGCCAGGTATAGATGAATCAAAACCTCATGGGATATGCTACTTTGGCAGATGGCTAGTCACTTCTACTTTTTTTGTTGTTGTTGTTGTTGGTGCGCGGGCCTCTCACCGCTGTGGCCTCTCCCGTTGCGGAGCACAGGCTCCGGACGCCCAGGCTCAGCGGCCATGGCTCACGGGCCTAGCTGCTCTGCCGCATGTGGGATCTTCCCGGCCGGGGGCACGAACCCGTGTCCCCTGCATCGGCAGGTGGACTCTCAACCACTGCGCCACCAGGGAAGCCCCTAGAGAATTATGTTTTTAACCTTGACCTCAAATTCTCACTTGAGTCCTGAAGCTACCTATTTATGACAACTACGTATACTTTTATGATTGTAAATTTTGTGGTGTTTAAATCTAGAAATCAAATATGAATCATATATTTTTCAAATGCATGCCATTTGTAATTATTTTCCTGTTACTACATAGCATTTTGATCAACAAAGGGAGGAAGAACATTTTAATTTCTTCATATTTTGATTAGATATGGCAGACACTGTGATTAAATAAGATGTAAAGGGTGAAACAATGAAATAGTAATGTGAGAATCCAGAGTTAAATAACAATTAATTTAGCCTTCAAATTAAAAGCCAAGTAAAGATTCACATAATGTACATCTTCTATAAAGAATCAGTGTTGACCTTTCTTCACTTGATGAAGGGCATCTACCTTATATATGTTTGTTCACTCAAAAAATTATGAAATGCTTACTAAATGCCAAGGATTGTGTTAGGCATGAAGGAGACAAAGATAAATAAGACATAGTTTCTATATCAAGATACTTGCAACCTAGTAGGAGAGGCTAACAACTAAACAGGCAGTTCTAAGTAGGCTATAAAGAAGTACAAGGTGCTACTGATACACATGAAAGTGTTCCTAACCCAGCTCTCTGTTATGTTTCTCAATAATGGAGGGAAAGCATATTTTAGTCAATATGTTTTTATACTTTTCCATAGTCTTCCTTTTATTCTAAATGATTAAAGATAAAATAAATACTTGTCCATAGAGATGAGATGCACTTATTATGTATGTTAGCACATTAGTGTAATCAAGGTTTTAATTTTGGAAATTATGGTCCCCAAAGGGAGACAATTTATTTTTTACCATTGGGATGGTAATGATGTAGCAATAACCTCTCCAATTTTTAATGTCTCCCCCAAACCACCCCACATTAAACATACAATCTGCATAAAAGCAATATTTTTGGAATGTGGTTACAGCTTCAGGCAAGTCCTTCAGAACCTATTCTCTGCTCACCACACACACATGAACTCATCCAACCAGAGTGCAGCTCCAAAGCTCCTCATATTCAGAAATCTAGAATCTGCTACTATATGGAAGTCTATTTATGATATAAAGCAGGAGTCACTGCAGCAAAAGTATAATATATGCTATTTCTGTATGATATATAAAGTTATTGTCCAAGATGTTAGAGTCACAATTGTAACATTCCTTACTTAAACTACAGCATTTTAATGTCCTTAACATGAACTAACAGAACATACTCTATTGCACTTTCCAGAACTTCAGAGAACAAAACCACTGGGACGGTATGGATCCTTCTTTAGCAAACTGCAGAGAATCTGTGCTCAAAATTCTTATCTTAGGGATTGCCTTGAACTAGTCAGATCCTATCAATCACTTGACTAGCATAAAGGTATTCAATAGAATTTCATATACCCATTAACCCACTCAAACGGCACGTGTTGAGCTCCTGTTATATGTTGGGTACTGTTGTAGATTTGGGGGTTCCATTAAAAAGTAGCATGTTAAAAAAATAACATGTCATCCCTATCTCCAGGGAGTTGACACTATGTCATGGGAGGTAGACTTAGTAATGATCTATCATGTGAGAAGTATTAAATTATTTCTTGAACATGGTGCCACAAAAACACTAGACAAGAAGGATGAATATTGTATTTTATGGGTAGAGAAAGGCTCTAGAGAGAGGCGGTCACACTTGTACTGATTCTTGAAGAATGAATAGGCATTTTCTAGGTGGTGAGAGTGAAGACATTTTGAGTGGAGAAAATATTATGAGATATATTACATATGATTCATTAATCTATTCATTTTAATTTCTATGTTTTAGAAAGTTAGGTGACCAGAAATCTCAATGCTTACAGTGTCCTGTCTTAGCTTCCTGCAAAAAAGTCTTCACTGGATTGGCTCAAAATTATGGTCACAGATTTTCCTAAGAAATGGCTTTATGAAGAATATGGCTGCCTTATTTGTAAAGTGTTTTTGATTGGTATCATATGTTCACGTTGATTTTTCAATCTGAGTATTATTCAACAAACATTTTCTTCATACTCTCCATAAGTAATTATCTTTTCTTGGTCTTAAACTCTTCTAACCTTTTACCATCTTCCTTAATTGAGATATATGTACTTTCTCTTTTATCTCACTTCTTTGCAATGTACAAAGAAGCAAAGGAAGCTGAGTAATAGGTACCAAGACCAGATCATACTTCAGCTAAATGCTTGGGAACACTGGACTCTTCCACAGCCACTGAGTATACATTCTGAGCTGTTGCTATACATTTGCATGCTCAACTTGAGACTGAAAATCCTGGGTGGAATATCCAATTACCTGAACCTGGGTCATTTGTCTCAAGAAACCCTGGCTACTCTTTACCTTCTCTAGTGGATACATGGCCCTTTACCCTTCACATAAAATAGGATTTTCCCCAACATTAAAAAAGTGCCTTAGATGTTGAGCAGTAAAATACAACAGTCCACATCATGATCACTCTGTGGACCTTGGTACCATTATCTACTCCCTTCTTGAAATCTTTCCTTTACCTGACTTCTAGAATCTGTTACTTCCAGATACTTCTAGATACTCCCCTGCTTTTCTAATCTTGATGTCTATTACCAATACGTTAGGTACAAAATAATTAACATGAAATTTAATGCCCTTCATAATAATGCTCTTTGGATTTGGGGCATTACACTCCCCTTTCTGTTCCAGCTCCCCATTCTGCCCTCTGATATCCTTGGTTCTTGTACTTGTAATTCCCTCAGTAAGTATAGCCTTCACTTGAAAACATCCTGAAAAGCCTTTCTTCCTTTTTGTCTTTGGATTCGTCCTTCAAGGTTCAGATTAATTGTGTGAAACCCTCCAGGATTATCTCTGAGCAAAATTAATCTCTTCCTTCTCTGCCTTCCCTTAGTACTTTACCTAGTTAGTTTATGACTCTCTCTTCCAAATAGATTCTTCAAAGGGAGACCATGTCATATTTTAATTCAGCAAAATGCTAGCTGAATGACTTTTGAATCATCTTAAATCCTTTTTGGACATATCTGGATATAAATTGTATGGTAATAAAAATAATGTTGTAGTAACTGTTTTTCCCTATCATCCAGGTGTTCAGTTATCAAAGGACCATTGTTTTCATTTACCATGCATAATTAAAACACTCTTGAAGTATCTTTCACCCAAAGATCTAGACACACTTCAACAAAAAAAGCTGGAGTCTTCTGTTGTGCTGAGGAGAACACTGTGGTGAAATAGAAGAGCATCTTTGTATTGTGCTCCTGTTATTTTCTAGGACAGAATAATACCTATGCTGCCAATAGCCTAATGTGTTTTCTGGCATAAAGTTTCGTAGTGCCTTTTCAAAACCATCAAAGCAAAATCCTAGATGGGCAGCACTCTAGTAGCTGCTATAAAAGCCCTCACATTGCCACTCATACATAACTTTCAGTATTGTGCTGACATGTGCTGGCCATGGTTTGCTTCTTTCTAGACTGTGTTGTAAGTTGTAGATGAACAGACGTTCTTTTCACCATTCTGAGATACTCCACCACCTACACTATTCCTGCATCTGAAGTAGAAGGCAAGACTAGACCAACCATAGCACAAACATTCATGCTAAGTAGGTGAATGCCATTTCATACTTAACCAGGTCCTCTATCAAATATTTCCTAAACCCAGGGGAAATATTTTCTGATGATTGTTAATCATTCCAAACAATAAATTGCTAAGTTGTTTTGAATGATATAATGTACCACATTCAGTATATAATGTTCACTGATGAATGGAAAATATCTATGAACAGGGAGATTGGTGCACCACCCACAAAGAAAACTGTATGGTAACAACCAGTAAGCCAGTGGCAATAAACTTTAAGAATTCAATTGTTCTAAATCTTAGGCATTAA
Organism: Globicephala melas; assembly: GCF_963455315.2. Lineage (NCBI taxonomy): Eukaryota > Metazoa > Chordata > Mammalia > Artiodactyla > Delphinidae > Globicephala > Globicephala melas. The sequence continues at coordinate 128,986,172 of NC_083314.1, read as the reverse complement.
CATCAGGCTCTAAGGTAATGGTACACTTATATTTAAGCCTGTGGATGACGTACATTCCTGAAAAGTTACTTATAAAACACATTTCTTTGATTCATATGTTTGTCCTGAGTTCTGGTTTTAGAAATACAGACCTGTATAGCATATAAGCTCTGCAGCAAGAAAGGGAGAGAGATGGTAAGAAAAAAAAAAAAAGAGAGATCTAGCAAAACAAACAAACAAAAAAGTTAAGGATGACAGACTCCAACCAGCAAACCTGGAGGCAGACATGAACTCTATAGGCTTGCTTTGGCAGTGGTAAAAGAGCCCAAGATGAAAGAACGGCTGTCCAGCCATGACAGCCGGCAGAGTTTGCGTTCTAGCTCTGGCATTAGAATTCCTTGCTGCTTAATTCTGCAAGTTATTTTTAGAGAAAATATTCCATTTAATGGTATACCCTTATGAAGAGATTTATGCAATAGCTCTAAGCACTTTTGTTTCATAGATAGCCAATGGTTTCTAACAAGTTAATGGTAATGATCAACAAGACATTGGTATCCTTTGAGACAAACTTTTGAGATACTTTGTAAAACTGAAATTACTCTGTGTATGTGTGTGTGTGTGTGTGTGTGTGTGTGTGTAGTTTGTCAGGAAAAAATTATGAAAGACTAAAATGGCAAAAAAAGATTTTGAGGGTCTCCTGTCTTGTGTATCCTTCCGGATTATCTCTGCCTTTCATTTTCTTTGAGCTATTTTACAATTCTTAGCATTGCGTGATGCAAATAGTAAATGATTCTTGTCCATAGAAATGGAAATTGTGTCCCGCTGGAAATTCAGTTGATTATTGCTCTGTGGGCATTAACCAGTTTTACATCTGTTAAGCAAATTCATTTCAGCATTCTTTATGGCCTACATATGCGTGGTTCCTTCAATTCCCTTTTGTGCCATTTGTAACATTTTACTCGTTCCCTTATTTAATGAGTTAAATAAAATCTTTGGCCTATGTGCTCATTTTATATTTACATATGTTTTACTTCTTAAAAATTATCTTTAACTGTTTATACTTATGATCTTACTAAAATAGTTTAATGTGGCAGGATGATTCTCTTCCTCTGTCCCTTCATCACTCTCCCTTTCTTCCTTCTTTAACACATATTAATTGGTTGCATACTTTTTTGCCAGGCATTTTAAGAGGTACTGGGTATGCAAAATCCAACCTGAATCTGCCTGTAATTTTTACATTTTTTATTATGATCTATAATGGCTTTCACAGGGACAAATAAAACTATATGAGATAATGAGAATAATAAGGCCTATGAGTTTATATAGGTTCATATTTGGGTTTTACCTCTTTCCTACTGTGTGACTTTTGGTAAGTTTCTTAATTTTTCTGAACTTCATTTTTCTCATTTAAAGATGGATTATGCTAATACCAACCAGGCAGAGTGGTTGTTGAAAAAAGTAAGATTTTATATATATAACTGCTAGGTACTTAGGTGGTATCTGGTTCTTGGTAGGGACTCTGTGATTCAGTGAATGTTAAATCCCTTCTGTATGCCATGTCTTCAACCTTCTTTTTCAATCTTTTTTTGCCCCCCCCATTGTCTCCAACAAGTTATTATTACCATTTCTCTTTTATTGATGCTGGAATGACTAGGCTGATCTCAATAAACAAGAATCTAGAACCAAAGTCTCGATTCAGTACCTAGTTCAATGAGTCATGAAAACCTAAAACAAGGAATAAGCTCACAACCAGGAAAACCTCTAAATGCTGAAAAGCACGCTTATGGCTAAGGGACTATTAGTGTAAAAAAAAGTGATTACAAGAATGACCCCATTGCAGAAAGCATAATATTAGTCCACCTGGATAATTACAGATCAAAATTTGTGAAAGCCACATTGGCCCTGTCAAATTCTTAAAAATGAATGTTTCACTTCCTCTTTGTGGGCCCACAGCAGCATTTTTTTTACCCAATTCATGGTAAATGTCCCTCTATTATTTTCCTCTCCAGCTCTGCTTGTCACTTCTCCTTTAGCAGCTGGACATGTTTGGATCTTTCCCTTACAATCTTTTACTGGGTAGTTTAGATTTTTAAGTTATTTACAATCCAAATGATATTTAATGGAATACTCATGATGCAACTTCCAGTTGCCACTTTTCTATTACTGCAGTGAGTCTGAAGGATGGCGAAGATGCAAATGCCTATTTCTTGTGAGTTTAATCTAAGCTCCCTGTGTCCTGATATATCTTATCATTTTGTTTGGTAATTAGACTTCTCTGATGATGCTATAAAATGTATCTCAGTTGTGAAGGGAAAAGTCATTATTTATCATTAGAGGGTGGAGAATATGCTCATTTTTCATTTACCTGGGCAGCAAAGACAGAGTGATACAATTTCAACTTGGAGACCTGTGCTTGATGTGATTCTAAGATGGAACAAATAACCATGAAATTAATCTGAGAATGTTCCATTATTCTCTTGCCAGGACTTGGCTGGTATCATCTTGGTATATGAAGTATAGCTTTCCAGGCTCACATCTTCCTCCTGAGCATGAGCAAAGCAGGGGAAGATTTGTCCCTGTTACATATCTTCCTATAAAGAGTGAGGTTTGAGACCAAAAGGAAACAAATTAATGAGAGGGGAAATGTCTTTTGAAGCCAAGAGACTGTAAATAGTACTTTTCTGTCAGTATTGTATTCATGAAACAAGGCTGTTAACCTAATGCGAGTTGGAGAATAACTTGTGTAAGTATAGTCCCAGAGAAAGAAAAAATAAGACTTACACATTTTATATCATAAGGAAAATGAAAATAAATAAATGTTGGATATGGTCACTGGTTTCCAAGGGAGGATAGTCTCACTTTGTGTTCACTCATTCATTTAATTCTTATGAAGCTCCAACTAAATTCCAGGCACTCTACTGAGAACTAAACAGTGTTCTGAAGTTTGGTAGGTTTAGAGAAAAACTTGAGTGTATTCTAAGAAGGTTAACTCATGAATTATATATTTTATGTATATTAACCTCTTTAGTTATTTTGTTGAATTTTGTGTTTTCCTCTAAGTTCTAAGATATATTTATTTCTTCTTTAGGGAAGATGATTCATTAAATCACCAAGTAGCCAATCTACTGTTGCTGCAGAATTTACCATCATTGTTTGTAAATGATATAAATACTGTCTTTGATAACATCAGGGAGCCTTAAAGATCAGGCAGATACTTCTGTGCAAGCTGTGAAGTGATTAGTGTCTTCTTTAGAGGTACACAGAAATCCCCCAGAATGTTGTCCTTGCTTATCCAAGGTTAAAAGAGGGGGAACTGTGATGATCTGCCTCCGAAGAAAACTCTGGATTGCCACAGAGAAGAAAAGTCAGTAATTACTACTTTACTCCTTGTTGCAATGGTTTATCATGCTTGTTGATATTAAGTAGGTCATCAGTATTTTGTGTCATTTAAATGGATGAATACATATCAAGTGCCTGGAATAAGGTCTGGGTCTTGGTAAAAAGGCAGTGACCTTATCATTACTTGCAATTATACACCCCCATAATATCAATTTCATGCATCCCACTTTCTGGTCAGTACTTCGTCTCTTTCTGGGTTACTCCATATAATTCTCCAAATTTAACAATCTTTCAGCCTTACTGGGACCTACAATCCTTTGATCCTACCACCTTTTCCACTGTCCCTCACCCTTTCATAATGTCATGTTCCTAGATAAAAAGGAAAGTGACATGATTTATGACAGTCATCCTCCTGCACATACAGTTATTTCTCTTGCCTTTTTAATACTCTGCCATATACCTCCTTTTTTAAATTGAAGTATAGTTGATTTACAATATTATACTAGTTTCAGGTGTACAATATAGTGATATTTTTATAGATTATACTCCATTTAAAGTTATTACAAAATAATGGCTATATTTCCCTCTGATGTACAATATATTCTTGTTACTTATTTCTTTTATACCTAGTAGTTTGTACCTCTTAATCCCATACTTCTACCTCACCCCTCCCCCTTCCTTCTCCCCACTGTTAACTACTAGTTTGTTCTCTATATCTGTGAGTCTGTTTCTGTTTTGTTATATACATTTGTTTATTTTATTTTTTAGATTCCATGTATAAGTGATAACATGAATATTCATCTTTCTCTGTCTGACTTATTTCACTTGGCATAATACTCCCTAGGTTCATCCACATTGTGGCAAATGGCAGAATTTCATTCTTTTTTATGGCTAGTATTCCATTGAATATATATACCAATCTTCTTTTATCCATTCATCTGTTAATGGACACTTAAGCTGCTTCCATATATTGGCTATTGTAAATAATGCTGCTATGAACATTGGGGTAGATGTATCTTTTGAATTAATATTTTGAATTAATTAATCTTTTTTGATATATACCCAGCAGTGGAGTTGCTGGATCTCTCTGGTAGTTTTATTTTTCATTTTTTGAGTAACCTCCATACTGCTTTCTATAGTGGCTGCACCAATTTACAGTCCCATCACAGTGTACTAGGGTTCCCTTTTCTCCATGTCCTCACCAACATTTGTTATTTGTAGGCTTTTTGATAATAGCCATTTTGCAGATGTGAGGTGATATCTTATTGTGGTTTTAATTTGAATTTCTCTGATGATTAACAATGTTGAGCATCTTTTCATGTGCCTGTTGGCCATGTGATATCTTCTTTGGAAAAATGTCTATTCAGATCTTCCACCCATATTTCAATTGTTTTTTTTTTTTTTTTTGATATTGAGTGTATGAGCTGTTTGTATATTTTTCATATTAACCCCTTATTGGTCATATCATTTGCAAATGTTTTCTCCCATTCAGTAGGTTGTCTTTTCATTTTGTCAGTGATTTCCTTTGCTTTGCAAAGGCTTTTAAGTTTGATTAGGTCCCATTTGTTTATTTTTGGTTTTATTTCTTTGGTCTTAGGAGACAGATCCCCCAAAATACTGCTATGATTTATGGCAAAGAGCATTCTGCCTATGTTCTGTTCTAAGAGTTTTATGGTTTCAGGACTTAAATTTAGGTCTTTAATCTATTTTGAGTTTATTTTTGTATATGGTGTGAGGAAATATTCTAATCTCATTCTTCTACATGTAGCTGTCTGATTTTCCCATCACCGCTTATTGAAGAGACTGTTTTTTCTCCATTGTATATTGTTGCCTCCTTTGTTGTAGATTAATTGACAATAAGTGCATGGGTTTATTTCTGGGCTCTGTATTTTGGTCCATTGATCTACATGTCTGTTTTTGTGCCAATACCATGCTGTTTTGATTACTGTAGCTTTGTAATATAGTCTGAAATCTGGGAAGGTGATACCTCCAGCTTTATTCTTTTTTCTCAAGATTGCTTTGGCAATTCTGGGTCTTTTGTGGTTCCATATAAATTTTAGGATTGTTTGTTTTAGTTCTTTGAAAAATGTCCTGGGTATCTTGATAGGGATTGAATTAAATCTGTAGCTTGCTTTGGGTAGTATGGACATTTTAACAATATTAACTCTTCAAGTCTAAGAGTGTGAGATACCTTTTCATTTCTTTGTATTGTTTTCAAATTCTTTCATCAATATTTTATAGTGTTCAGAGTATGGGTCTTTCATCTCCTTGGCTAGGTTTATTCTGAGGTATTTTATACTTTTTGATGCAGTTGTAAATTGAATTGTTTCCTTAATTTCTCTTTCTGATAGTTCATTATTAGTATATAGAAAAGCAACTGATTTCTGTATATTAATCTTGTATTCTGCAACTTTATTCATTTATTAGTTCTAATAGTTTATTTGGTGGAGACTTTAGGATTTTTGATATATAGTGTCATGTCATCTACAAATAGTGACAGTTTTACTTCTTTACTTCCGATTTGGATACCTTTTATTTCTTTTTCTTCGCTGATCGGTGTAGCTAGGACTTCCAATACTACGTTAAATAGAAGTGGTGAGACTGGGCATCCTTATCTTGCTCCTGATTTTAGAGGAGAAGCTTTTAGCTTTTTACCATTGAGTATGATGCTAGTTGTGGGTTTTGTCATTAATGGTCTTTATTATTTTGAGATATGTTCCCTCTTTACCAACTTTGACAAGAGTTTTTATCATGAATGGATGTTGAATTTTGTCAAATGCTTTTCCGTATCTATTGAGATGATCATGTGATTTTTATCTTTCCTTCCCTTTGTTAATGTGGTGTATCACATTGATTGATTTGTGAGTAATGAACCATCCTTGCCTGCCTGGAATAAATCCCACTTGATCATGGTGTATGATCCTTTATATGTATTGTTGAATTTGGTTTGCTAATATTTTGTTAGGGATTTCTATAGTCATTAGAGATATTGGCCTGTAATTTTCCTTTTTTTAACAGTGTCTTTGTCTGGTTTTGGTATCAGGGTAATTGTGGCCTCAGAGAATGAATTTGGGAGTGTTCCATTCTCTTCAATTTTTTGAAATAGTTTGAGAAGGATAGGTATTAGCTCTTCTTTATGCCATATACTTTTGTGAAACTTGAGTACTTGTTAAATTTAGCATAGGTTTGTTTGCTCCTTTGTAGATGAACAAGGCAGGAAAAAAATCAAAAGAACCTGGCTGACTGCTTTCACTTGGAATTTATTGCATGAACTTTTTAAAGTAAATTTATTTATTTATATTTGGCTGTGTTGGGTCTTTGTTGCTGCGTGTGGGCTTTTCTCTAGTTGCAGCGAGCGGGGGCTACTCTTCGTTGCAGTGTGCAGGCTTCTCATTGCAGTGGCTTCTCTTGTTGTGGAGCATGGGCTCTAGAGCACAGGCTCAGTAGTTGTGGCGCACAGGCTTAGTTGCTCTGTGGCATGTGAAATCTTCCTGGACCAGGGCTCGCACCCGTGTCCCCTGCATTGGCAGGTGGATTCTTAACCACTGTGCCACCAGAAAAGTCCATATTATATGATCTTTTAATGCTGCTTGTCAATCACAATACTTTTCCATCCACTTTCTCACTTCCTTAAATTATTCATACCTTATTCTCTTTTCTCAAATCTCCAAACCTTCTTCAACAATCTTCACTCTCAGCTATTGACTTTCAGAACATGGCTTTCATAGTCTCCCACAGTCAGTTCTAACTACCTGCCACCATTTCTTTACTGCTGCCTGATTATTATGGATGAACTGTCCCACTTTTATCTAAGGATGTCATCTCTATTTGTAGGCTATATTCCATTATTTTTTCCAAAATAAGGAGGACATGTTTTCAGCAATTCTCTCCTCCTTCCTCTATACTAATGATTTCCTTCTCTTTATTGGGTCATTCCTATCAACATAAAAAGATTCCAGTTTTGTCCTATTTTTATGAGAAATTCTTGACCTCACCTTCTCTTGCTTTTGCAGCAAAACTCCCAGCAAGAGTTTAATATTCTTATATTCTTTTTATAAAAATTAATTAATTAATTAAATTTATTTTTTTGGCTGCATTGGGTCTTCATTGCTGTGCACGGGCTTTCTCTAGTTGCGGCGAGTGGGGGCTACTCTTCATTGCATGGTGTGGGCTTCTCATTGCGGTGGCTTGTCTTGTTGCAGAGCATGGGCTCTAGGCACACGGGCTTCAGAAGTTGTGGTGCACAAGCTTAGTTGCTCTGCAGCATGTGGGATCTTCCCAGACCAGGGCTCAAACCCTTGTCGTCTGCATTGGCAGGCGAATTCTTAACCACTGAGCCACCAGGGAAGTCCCTATTCTTATATCCTTTACTCTTTGTCTATAGTGAAACCACTTCAGTTAGATTTTGCTCCTAATGACTTTACCAAAACTGTTCTTGCTGAGATCCCAATGACCCTCAAATTGCTGACAATTCTTTCTTCATTTTACTTGAATCATTAGCTGCACTTGATAGACTTGAATCATCCTTTCTTCCTTCAAATACTTTCTTTGCTTCTTGCTGTCAACACCACTTGTTCTTGGTTTTTCTATTACCTCCTTGGCTACTTCTTTTCAATTTCCTGTGCCAGATCCTTGTTCTTCTCCTCCTTGACCTCTTAAATTTGTTGTGTTCTAGAGCTCAGTTCTTGATCCTTCTTTATTGTTTATCTATACCAGCAATTAGCAAACTAAGACCCATGGCCTAAATCCAACCTGTGCCTGTTTTGATAAGTAAAGTTGTTTTGAAATACAACCATGTTCATTTGTTTATGTTTTATTTGTAGCTACTTTTGAGTTGCATAGATAGAGTTGAGTAGTTGTGACAGAATCCACATGGCTCTCAACACCTAAAATATTCACTCTATGGCCTTTTTCAGGAAAAGCATGCTAATACCTGATCTACATTTACTCTTTTCCCCTCCATGAATACATTCAGATGCATGGTTCAGATACTATATACTGATATCTCTTCAACTTGTATTTCTGGACCAGACTCTCTTAAACCCCCAGAATTATAAATCTAATTGCTGGTAAGACATACACTTGGATGTCTAATAGTCGAAATAGTAAATATGTTTGATTTTAACATGTTCAGAATAGAACTTCTTATCTTTATCTCCAGATCTGTTTCATCTACAGTTGTCTTTGTCTCAGTTAATGTCAACTTTGTCTTTCTAGATGCCTAGGTCAAAACCTTGAAGTTTATTTGCCTTTCATATTCCATGTTCTATTTGTCTGGAAATCCTAATGGCTCTACCTTCAAAATATATCCAGAATCCGACCACTCCTCCCGTGGGATCACCAGTCCCATATACTTGTATGATGACTGGTATAAGTCATCATAATCTCTTTCCTAAATTACTGCAACTGCCTCCTATTTGACTTTTACGGTTCTGTCCTTGCTGTCTCCCCTATTTGGGCTATTTGCAATATGGAAGCAAGGGTATTCTTTTAAAAGCATAATCCAAATACTTTAATTTCTCTGCTCATAATCCTCCAATAGTCCTTATTTGATTCAAAATAAAAGCCAAAGTCCTTAAAATGGCCAGACAAGTCCTATAAGACCTTGCCTCATGCTACTGCTCCAAAATTATATACTACTCTCTCTTTTGCTCCCTCAGCTTTAGCCATGCTGAGCTAGCTCCTTGTTCTTACTTGAATATTCTAGGCATACTCTTTTTCAGAGCTTTTGTTCTACCTTTTCCCTATACTAGGAAAGCTTGCTTCCTCAGATATTTACAAGGGTTGGCCACAAAATATCACTTTTTAAACAAGAACTAATCAACTACCCTATTTAAAATTTTACATCCTCCTCCTTCCCAGCATTCCCGATCACCCTTATTCTGCTTTATTTTTCCCCATAGATCTTATCACCTTCCAATATACTATAAATATATAATTTAGTTAATTATTTTTTCTATCTTACCACTCATCCCTAGAACATGAGCTCCGTGAAGAATAGGCTTTTCTGGTCTGTATCTTTCTTTTAATATTAAATCTTCAAAACCTATAATAGTGCTTGGCACATAGTGGATGATCAATAAATATTATTGCCTACACAAAGGATAGTGTTAGCTATATTATTATTTATTTTGTCAAAGGAAGTATAAAGAATATTTTTGATATATTAAGTAGGCATAATATTTGAATTTTAAATGCGTTTTCTGTAGCAAGGATAGACATTTCTGGGTTGATTCACTTGAGGAATGAGGATCATTAATGTGTTGGCATTTGAAGCCTTCAGATATTTCTATTAAGATTCTATGAAACTGATATCATAGGTTGCATTAATATATCAATCTAGATAAAAGTTAAATTGGAATAATGAACACTGAACTAGTAAGTAAACACTTTGTGTCCCTTCATTTTATTCTCCACAATACTGTCAAAATGATGTTTCTAAAACACATAACTGCCTCTGTCATGTCCCTGATATAAAGTACTTTTGTTACTCATAGTTACCTACAATAGAAGATAACATTCCTCAAGGCCTAATGTTTACTTGTATTTCAAGTTTTACCACTTCACCTTTGTTTCAACAACAATCAACCCACTTGTAGTTTCTGGGACACTCTGTAGTCTTTCATACATTAAGACAATTCTTTCTGGAAATTCTAGCTTCCTTTTCTTATCAGTAGCATTGTATAAGGCTCATCTCAAATACTTTCTCCTAGAAACAGTCTTTCATCTGCTCAGTAGTTAGTCCTTGGCTTTCCTAATACCTTATATCTCTAGTTACACTTATCACATTATAACATTGTATTGTGTGTTTTCTTTCCCAATAGACTTTGAGTTCATTGAGACCTAGACTAATCAATAATCTATTTTTTCACATTTTAAAATTTGAGACTTATTTAGATTTATAGAAGAGTTGCAACTTCTATAAAGTTGCAACTTCTGCAGCTTCTAACTTCATCCAGCTTCCTCTTGTATTAAAATCTTACATAACCATAGAACATTTACCAAAACTAAGAAATTAATCTTGGTAAAATATTATTAACTACATGATTCATTTGGATTTCATCAACTGTTTCTCTGATGTTCCTTTTCGCTTCCAGAGTCTAATCCAGTATTTAGTTTTCATGTTTTCTTATTCCTTCAATATTGAGAGTTCTTCAGTCTTTCTTTAAATGTCTCTAATGATCTTGGCACTTTTGAAATGTACTGGCCAGTTATTTTGCAGAATATCTATCAATTTAGATTTGTCTGATGTTTTCTCATGATTAGGTTCGGGTTATGCATTATTGGGAAGACCTTAAGCTGTAGGTTGTTCCTTTGTGTTGTGCCTCGCTTCTTTTCCTACTCTTCTTTCTCTCCTTTCCCCCTCACAGGGTTCTTCTGCGGTTAGCCAAAGCTTGTTAGCTTAGCTATAGGGTGTATTTTATATTTAAATTAAGCCTCATTCTTAGGCATTCTTGTTGGTTCTTAGAGGTAAGGACTTCTCAGTTCTACTACCCATTATTTAAGAGTAGATTTTTTTCCCCCCTCTGTCCCTTCCTCTAGCTGCAATGAGTTTTTACCACTGTCCTGAGGGTGGCAATGTTTGCTGCCCTACTCCTCACAGACTAAGGTTTTTGTTCCATAAATGACATAGGAGAGAAGGGTCTGTGTAGAATTTCTTGCCCCTTCAGCATGGCTGCTGTTTCCCTCTCCTGAGTTTGAACCACAACAGAAACTTCTTTGGGATCCTTCTGATCTACTCTGTGAGTGTTCCATAGTATTCATAGAGAAAGAGCCTAGAAAAGAGTATAGACACCCTCAGTTCCTGCAGTCTCTGTGGACATCACACTGTTCCCTAGTTTCACACACAGCTTCCATTTACCTGTCAATTATTCTAGGTAAACTATTTTTATTGGTGTCTGGTTGCATTTACTCAAGTTAAGTGCTCACATTTCCTCTCTTCCAATAGGTGTCTATATCTCCAGATTTTGGGTCATTTGTTTGTTCTGAAAACTTATCTCAGTTGGATTGGGAAAAAAGTTATAAATTTGAAGTTAACGGAAGTTTTTTCATTATAATGATGGAAGGAATACTCTCTTCAATTCTCTAAGTCACAGAGTGGAAGCTAGAGGTCTCTTCGCAACTGATTTTTATATTGCTAGTGCCTTGCAGAGTACTTGGCACATATCAGACATTCAATAATTAAAATATTTAATACATGCAATATGCATGTATGCCTATCCCCATAATTGACTAGGACAGCAGGAATAGCAGCAGAATAAGTTAGTACATCATGATACTGTATATCACCTCCATCATTAAGAGTATGTTACTGAATTTTAATTTTTCCTTCAACAGTTCTTTTCTGTTACCTACAGAAGGAGCCTAGATTAGATTTAAGAATATCATGTACTTTTTAAATTTTGTGATAAAAGAACTGAGATATATTTTATATACAAAGCAAAACATATTTTTCTTAATAACAAAAAGTAACAACGAATCAAACACTTGTCTGAAATTCAGACTATTGGTAAAACCAGCGTACACAGAAAAATATGTTATCAATGAGAGCCAGTATTTCCCCCACCTGGAGACTGGGGAAGTTTTCTTATATTGAGGGACATAATACAGCTTAGATGCTAGTGGATCACTGTGAAGTAGCCATGTGCCCTACTCACCTCAACCCTGGACTGAGATCTAAGATTGGGCTGGTATAACAGGCAGACAAGAGAACCTTTATCTCTGGGTACAGTGCAAGGAGCTAACAAAATCTTATAATGCTCATTATCTAGCAGATAGGGGGCACAGTATAGTTGAAATAGTTGCTTGGTGGTTTAACAGGAATACTTAGGTAGCCCCTTTGAATTTCTTATTGCTCCAGAGTAGTGAAGAAACTTTGGAGAGGACAGGGAAGCCACTGAGAGAAAGTAAACAGGACCTGAAGAAGCTTTGTGAGCTTGACATGGAGGAGAGCTGCAGAGATCCATGTGTACTGATGACTGAAGAGTAGGCAGGAATATCTCATGGGATGCCGTTGTGCATTTTTGATGGCATTGAAGGATCAGATACACCTCTTCACTAGTTCCTTCCTATGCTGCCATGCTACAGAAATGCTCTGAATGTAGATGTAGTATTAGAGATAGGGTGGGGAGGCCTCAAATTATCTGAAAACATAGGTGCCTACACATGGTGGAATGGGTGCCCAAAGTATAATTTAAGACTTGTTATATAGAAGTAATGCTGTATTGCTGGCACCTTTCAATTTAGAACTGAAATTTGTCTTTGCTGTGTGTTTAAAAACTTGTTTATTAAAATAGAATATCTGCAGTAGGCATCAGTAAGCTTTTAAATGTAATACCATTTTGGGCTTCCCTGGTGGCGCAGTGGTTAAGAATCTGCCTGCCAATGCGGGGGACGCGGGTTCGATCCCTGGTCCGGGAAGATCCCACATGCCACGGAGCAACTAAGCCCGTGCGCCAGAACTACTGAGCCTGTGCTTTAGAGCCTGTGAGCCACAACCACTGAGCCCACGTGCCAGAACTTCTGAAGCCTGTGTGCCTAGAGCCCGTGCTCCACAACAAGAGAACCCACCACAATGAGAAGCCCGTGAACCACAACGAAGAGTAGCCCCTGCTCGCCACAACTAGAGAAAAGCCCACGTGCAGCAATGAAGACCCAATGCAGCCAAAAATAAAATAAATAAATTTATAATAAGTAAATAAATAAAAATATTCTCTTGGGCCCATTAATATATAAGTGGGTTTTAATTTGAAAGTAAAATGACTTCTCTTATGAAGTATATTTTAGTTTACAGTCTGGTTCCAGATACCCCAGTTACTCAACAACACTTTACCATGACAGCCTTGGATCATCCTAAATCAAAATACAAGTTAGAGCAAGATGTGCAGATGAACTGTATATAAAACATACAGGAGCATGTGATAATTCTGTCCCTGTAGTCAGACATCTCTAGCTTGAAATTTGGCAGTCACTTATCAACTGTGAGACCTTGTGCAAGTCACTTCTTTCTAACTTTCAGTTTCTCATCTATCAATGTGGATAGTAATAGTACTAATCTCATGGGGTTCTAGCAAAGACTAAGTGTGATAATACATGTAAAGCTCCAGCATACAAACAAGAAGTATTCAATAAATATTATTGTTTCAAAAGGGACCCACATGATCAAGCCATTATTATGTTTCAGAAGGGACCCACATGATCAAGTGTACTGAATCATGGGCCAACCAAATGTTTCCATGATATAGTCAAGCTTGGTTAGAAGATATTTTTCTTTCCTTATGTTTGTTTTCTTTTTCTCCTTTTTCATTACACTTTCCTCTTTTTTGCTCCTTCCTTTCTCTTTTCTTCCCTCCTTCCTTTCCTTGCTTCCTTCCCTGCTTTCCTGACTCCCTGCTTTTAAACTTTATTATGGAAGAATTTATGCACAAAAGTAGATAGACTGGTATAATGACCCCCACATTTCTGTCATCTAGCTTCTACAGTTGCCTGCCTTTTGTCAGTCTTTAGCCTCTTCAAGTTTATTTCTCCCCATTTATACCATGTCTCTTTCTTTATCTTCACTGGTATATAAATATGTCTTTATAAATTTTCTGTATTCTTTTGGCCTCATTCACCAGAGTGATCCATTTGTTGACTGTAATAGATTTAGGTAACATTCTAACCATATATGATCTATAAAAAACTAGCATATTCACTGTTGTTAGTGTAAAAAAGTAATTTACCTCTCCAACTTCTCAACCCATTGACAAATCGTGCTGGTTCCAATTAGCTTCATCAAGCATATGAAATGCCAAAAGGTGAACATTTATGATACTTAGTGTATGTTAGTGATAAGACAAAGCAATTTTACAAGTATATTTGTGATTTTCTGAGATTAGATCATTTAAAATTTAACTTCAGTTTTTTAATTGCTATTTTACTTCAATTTCCATGTAACATAATTTTTAAAACTCTTGCAAATTAGTACTTCATGTACAGTTATGAACATGACAGATGTACCTATAACTTATGCCAAACAAGTATGATAAGAAGTCAGAAGATAAAATTTAAAAAGAAACACTAATAAGCATCTCCCTAAAGTAATAAATTATTAATATTTTTACACTTGTTACAAAAGTACATGGTTTCATTTAAAAATGTAATTTCTCAAAATATTAAAATAAGACATTTTAATATCTTAATTCATTTATCTATTTATTGATACAATTTATTGAATAGAACTATGTGTCAGGTACACTGCTAAGCATAGAAAAATAGAAATAAACAAGATACATTCTGTGGTCAAGGAGCAATAGTTAAGGGTGTAGGTAGATGAAGAATGGGGACGAGTTTGTCAAGTGAAAGGCATTCCACTTAATAGGCATGGTATGGGCAAAGGCTTGGAGAAATAAAAATTGTTGTAATTTTTGGAAATGATAAGTAAATAGTTGAGGGCAGGAACCGTGTCTAGTTGTTCACCACTGTATCCTTAGCACATAATATTGTAGCTGTTCCATAAATATATCCTGAATTGATTAATCGATAAATACAGTAGTAGATAAAGTTGAAAACCTCTTACGAATGGCTTTATAGGCCATTTCATTTTATAATACAATGTTCACTGAAATATATTTTATAGGATACTAACTGTTTAGAAAATTAAGAGATATTGTGGTCAAAGAAAAAACAACTAAGAGATACTGATCGCACAGATTTAGAACAATATTCTTTACTGAAATATTTCTCAGACTTTATTATGCTAATGTTGACTGTGATCATTAAGAGAGATTTTGATTAAATTGCTTCCCAAACTTCTCTACCTGAGACACTCCTACCCACTCACGCAAACCCTGTCCATAAGATTATATTTGATACCATATGCCTTGGGAAAGTCTACTCTACCTTCTACTGAGATCCATTCAAAAGTTTTAGGTAGGGAACTACTCTATGGTCATAGATTTTTAGAAAACTCCCTTTGTATTTGAAGGAAGTAGAATGAAGAGAATTTAGTAGTTAAATTGATGTGGACATACTATAGAAATTTCCAGGTTTCTTTCGTGGTGGCTAAGATGGACATGCCAATAAAAAAGGATGCAGATTATAGAATGAGTAGGAGTTCGGGAGGGAAGTATAACACAGTCAGTTTTAGGCAACTATGTTTAAAGTTCAAGTGGACAGCCAAGATTATTCAGTTTATGTAATAGTTAGATTTATTTGTTTGGATCTCAGAAGAGACTAGAGATCATAGTGAAAGCTCTGGGAATGGCTTTTGTAGGGTTGCTCAGAATGTATTTCCTTTCTCCTCCATAGCCATTTAGATATTTGAAGTCAGCTATCACGGCATCCCTAACCCTTTCTTCTCCAGGCCAAATAAACTCAGTTGCCTCTCACAAACCTTGCGTGAAATAATATCTGAACCATTTTACTCATGTAGTTCTTTCCTCTAAATGCACTGTAAATCATCAATGTTTCACTTAGGATGCGGTACCTTACTGAACCTTATACTTCTAAAATGTCACATATTATTATATTATTGAATGTGTTTTCCTATACTTTTATAACCTCCACCTCCAAACTGGCTCTAAGCCATTTACGACTTCCTTCTACGCAACCCTCAAGCAGCCATGCCCCTTGAATTATAACCCCTCCCCAGTAAATGATCACCACATGAGATCTTTCCAGTGTCTGCCTCTGGAATCCTTACTTTGCCTTGTTTGGCTTAAGTGTTGAGCCTTCCTATGGTAATTACTTCTTGTTCTCCATCTGTTCTTGTGCACTCAAGTTTCAAACTTGTTCCTCGTTTCTAAGCAGTCTCACTCAAGATGTTGATTCTGGGTTATATTATGCTGGGTCTGCAGCAAATATCCCATTTCATATACCCCTACTTCTGACCTTAGTTTTTGTGTAGCTATCCAGGATACTTCACTTTGAACCAACCAGCATCTAAGATTCATCCAGAAGACAGTAAACATGATAATATGCCAGTTTCCTTGAAAGCTGGAGCCATGTCTTATTCTTTGTATTCCCAGTGTCTAGCACAGTGCCTGACACCAATGATATTCAGTGCGTGAATGGATGGGTGGGCAGGTGGTTGAAAGAAGCAGCTCTGCTTCTGGCTGTATTTTAACATAATGTTTTATGCTTCTACATAAAGTTTTGCTTGAGAAAATAGTTCTGGCACTAAAACTACTGGAAAACTAGTGATCTACTAGGAAATGCCATGATTAACTGATTTAATTTTCTTTCTTATGACTCAGGAAAGAGAGATAATTGCAGGAGTATTTAGGCATTTTATACTTTTTTTTTTTTTAAAGAACCTACTATATGAAAACATGGAGATGGCATTTTCCATTTAATTTTTATGTTACTCTCCGAGGTACATTTTATTATTCTCATTTTACAGATGAGAAAACTGAAGTTTAGAGAGCTTACATGGTTGAAAGCTGATGAGCAGTGAGGGTGGGATTCAACCCTAGGTTTTTTGACTCTGATTCAATTTTTCTTTCTTTTACTCGAGAGCATGTTCTCAGTATCTTTAGTGAGTACTATGTCACATAGAGTTATTATTTCCTTTTATTTTTATGTTTTCTTAACTTGAAGGGCAGAAAATGAAAAACTGCAAAATATCTGAGAATTTACTTTGCAGGAACATTGATTATTTCTTAGTAATTGGATGCTCTAATTATTTTCTTGGAGAAAACGTTTTAAGGTCAAGCATGTTTTTGATTCCAGTGCTGATATACTAAGAAAGTACAATGCTAGAGTGACTCAGAAACAATTATCTGTTTATTGCTGTCATTTTGTAATCTAGAGAAGAGACAGTGCTGACACATAAAGGTAGAAGAAGATGCATTTTGTTGAAATACTTCAGATTGGGGATAGAGAAATTGAAGAGTTGTTGATTGATAGGACTTGGGTAAATCTATTATAGCACTGTGAAATATTACCATATAAAGTTTCATAGTAGAGTTGGTTTGAGTAAACTCTTGCCTGGCTAAATTGGACTTTTTGTTTAGGCAGTGGATTCTAAATGAGCTAATGGTTCATTCTAACACTTAAGATTATTTACTAGGTCTAGGGAGAAAAGGAAGTGTTACCACTCTCCAATTCTTCAACTGCAATAGACTTATAATAAAAGTCTACTGTTTATTATCTATTATCTGTTGGGTGCTCTGTGTCATATTTCTACTTTGTTCTCCCTAGAACCCTAGGAGAGAAGTTTACATTTTACTGGAGAGAAAATTGAGGCTCAGAGAGATTAAGTAACTTACCCAGGATTCCCCATTTGAAGCTGGGATTTGAAACAAGATCTGACTGAATGTACCAATTTGATCTCCATTCTGTACTGTTTATTGAGCATTAATCATTTTTTGAACATGAAGCTCTACCTCTCCAAAATTATCTTCTTCAAGAATGCTAATGGCTACATTACTGACAAAAATAATTTTTCTTTAGCAAAGAGCGTAAAGTAAGCATACATTTCTTTCAATTAAATAAACTTTCTACCTCATTACTGTAGGGTCTCTATGCAATATTTACTACTGTTATATGTTGGGGTTTAAATAAAGTAGTTTTTGTTTGTATGTGTAGAAAAGCAAAGGTGGCTGAGGAAGTTCTTCTAGATTGCTCAGTGAGTTTTGCTGAAAAAACCTTTATAATGGGGGCAAATATTTTTCCTGAGATGTCCCTTGGTAAACTTCCTTAAGGCCTCCCTTTTCTGGGTGATGTATTCACTTTGACCACTTCCTTTTTGGATTTCTATTATATTTTTCTTCTGTGTTTCCCATGTGGTATCTCTTATTGGTTTGTGTCTCTTGGCCCTTTAAAGATCAAGTAGAGATGAAGGGATGATTTAAGAGAGAGATGGTATGGGTAAAAAGAAGGGTGCCTCTCTTTTCTTTCTTGTGTTCATGGGAGGATATAATCAGACTGAGCCTGGTCTTACCTCTCAGAGATATGACTATCATTTGCATAGTTGATCTGATGGGAGTTAGGATATGTATCAGGAACTGAATTTTGGGAGGCAAGTTCATTTAGGGATTTTAAGACTTAGAGCAGTTTCTGGTGGTTGATATCTTATGTGGAGAGAAAAATATTCCTGATTTGGGAGATGATCTTGATTATGGCCTCTAACTAATGGGATGATAGGAAGAGAGATTATTTTCTGGGGCTCAGTCAGAAGATGTATGCAGTAAGATCACCTGGAAAACCACCATCTACTTGGAGCAATCTGGCTTTGGAAGGTATAGGGAGTCATTTCTCCATTTCCCTATTCAGGGAAAATCTGCTCAAAGAGCTTCAAAGAGCATTGGCTAGAGGTAGAGTGTCTGGCACTGGGAAGGGATCTCATTGGGTGTTGCTAGGGAGTGGGAATGTACTGCTTTAGAGCCTGGTTAGGCTTACTCCTTGTATGGACTGGAATTGCCAACTACTGGTTAGTGGGATGGCTTCTGTTCTATTTGGTTCTCTTTATTTGTTTGTACATATGTCTGTCCGTCTATCATCTGCCATTTATCAACCATCCATCCATGCCTGATATATATTTCTAGAAGAAGCAAGAAATAGAGAAATGTTGGGGTTCCTATTATATCAAGAATGTATTCCCTTAGGCTGAGTGGAGGGAAAAAATTAGCAGATTTACAGGGAACTCCACTGTACAGTAGAAACTAACACAACATTGTAAAACAACTATACCCCCCCCCAAATAAAATTAGAAGATTTATTGCAAACCCAAAGATGAAGCAAGAAATTTTAAGAAGGATTTCACCCAGGACACTCTGGATCTCAGAGCTGTTTTCTTCCAGGCAAAGGGAAAACACAATCAGCTGATTAAAGGCTCAGAATTTGGTATAAGAATTAAAGCTACTGCTTAAGCTTTTGAGGGAGAATATCAGAAACTCAAAGTGGAAGTGCATTAGCTTAAATAAGTTTTACATTTTGCAGTAAAATAAGGAACTGTGAGAGGATTAACAAGGGAAGGAAGACATTCAGTTCAACAAATAATGCTAATTCTTATATCTATTTCTTATTTTATTTGCTTCTTTTTGTGAACTGCCTTAACACTAGGCCATATAATTCTGGTTGACTGATAATTGCAGAGCCCTTTCCTTCTCTGTGATGAGACCAATGGTGAGAGAGGGAGTTGAAGGTGGGTGTCAGGGGTCTAGGCTGGTCAATAGACACTCTTCTTCTCCCATGATTGGTCCATGGATGTATATGTGCTTTAGACAACGGCAACTGGTATCCTTTTCTGATAGGGTTACTGAAAAAAAGTCCCTTTGCTTCTAAAATCACAAGTGCTACGGGACACATTTGTTGACATATGGAGAGAGTTTGCCTGAGAACCGGCCAGTACAGGAGAAAGGTGGAAGAGGGAAGAGGGAAGAGAGAAGAAGCATGAATTGAAAACTGCTAGACTCAGCTATGCCTGAAGTTAGCATCCCTTGGGCTTCCCAATTGCATAGATTGTTTTACTTATGAGAGTTTGCATTCAGTTTTTGTTACTTGCAAAAATAAAGAAGCTGAGAGAAAATGCAGAAGCAAATTAAGAAACAGATTGGAACTTTTAAAACCCAGCTGAGCATGCATAAAAGGAATGGGGTGAGCACAGAGGAAGTACATCTAGCAGTAGAAAGGAGTGGCAGAAAAGTATGTGCATGCTACTGTTTAAAGTACATAGTCCTGAATAATTTTAAGGTAGAGAAAAGAGTTTGGGAGGAGAGCACATGGCTGAGTACACATCAGTTTTCTTTGGGCCCATGAATGTACTGGCATATGAAGCATCAACAGTAGCAAGTACAATTAAATCATCTTTTGAGGAAAATCTACAACTAGGACAAATATAGGAGCAAAGGGTGAATCTGCTGGCCTCAAAAGTTACAGGCACCTCCTCTAGAGGAGGTGGTAGAGGCAGCAGCTATGCAGGCAGAAAAAGGCCAGATGGGACAAGAAGGCCCTGGGAACTTACCAGAGTCATTGAATATAAACTAACAAGTAGGAAGCTTGGATGGTGGAGATGGTGCAAAGCCACAGATTTCACTTGGAGGATTTTTTGTTGTAAATACAGGTTCCCTTCCTCACAGGAAAGAATAGCATCTTGAGACCACACTCAATTTAGCAATGGCCGTTATGAATCAAAAAGATATGGAGAGGGAATTCCCTGGTGGTCCAGTGGTTAGGACTCTGTGCTTTCACTGCTGAGGTTCTGTATTCAATCCGTGGTTGGGGAACTAAAATCCCACAAGCTGTGTGATGTGGCAAAAAAAAAAAAAAAGAAAAAAAAAGGATATTATTATAAAAAATTTTAAAAAGATATGGAAATGGGAATCCAGAGGGGTTGGATATAGGGAGAGGTTGCTCAAAGGAAGAAGAGGATTTCAGGAAAGACCTTAAGACAGCAGAATCCACCATTATATTTTTCTAAATTTTATTAGAGGTTAAGGATATTCCAGACACCATTCTTGAAAAATAGAGTCAATCAATATATAAGGCATTGGGACAACGGTTTTAAACTTTTTCTAAAAGAGCAGCAGAACCCTCTTTAAGAAAAGTGTTAGCAAAATTCTGATATATAAACCAATAAACTATTGAGTAAAATATTGGGCATCTACCTGCTCAGTGTCCCACTCTTTCTGTGGCCCTTCTCGAGAACACTGGGACCCCAATGCACACAGTATGAAAACCAGTGGTCTACACCAAAGGAATTTTTTGTTTAGTCCAGTTCTCTAGGGTAGGAAAATACTCATTGATCTAGGGCCATAGCCCTGGCTTTTAGTAAATACCATATATTTTCTAGGTCTGTATGATCTATATTTCTAAGATCTACATTTCGGCATGATTTTTATTTCCAGAACCCTGCTGAAGTGGCTGAAGCCAGCAGGTAGCTCCTTGTGGATTCGGAGATTGAGATTCTGTCACTTCTTTTCTATTTCTGTCAATGTCTATAGCCAAGAAGGAAGTGCTTTGTAAACCGGCAAAGACTTATAGAAGCATAGTGGATCATTGTTTATTTTGATAGTGCTTCTCTCAGAGATAGTGTACAATGCTTATGACCTTTCCCCTCTAACCACATAAACCTTCCACCCTCTCCATACACACACTACAGATTTCTATTCATCTTTCAAGTTTCACTGTGAGTAACATTTCTTCCAGGAAGCCTCCCATGTCTTTTTCTTTTCTTTTCCTTTTTTTTTTTTTAGATTTTATTTATTATTTATTTATTTTATTTATTTTTGGCTGCATCAGGTCTTAGTTGCAGCACACAGGATCTTCATTGAGGCATGCGGGATCTTTTGTTGTGGTGCACAGGCTTCTCTCTAGTTGCGGTATGCCAGTTTTCTCTTCTCTACTTGTGGCACATAGGCTCCAGGGCACGTAAACTCTGTAGTTGTGACACACAAGTTCCAGAGCGCATGGACTCTGTAGTTTGCAGCACGCAGGCTCTCTAGTTGAGGCTCCTGAGCTCAGTAGTTGTGGCACGCGGGCTTAGTTGCCCCGTGGCATATGGGATCTTAGTTCCCTGACCAGGGATCGATCCCGCGTCCCCTGTGTTTTATATCACTGGACCACCAGGAGAGTCCCCCATGTCTTCTTCTGTCCCTCTTTTCCCCAGACTGGTAGGATTTTTCATACTATCCTGCAGTTGTTTGTCTCCTGCTGTTAAATTGTGAACTCTATAAGGCAAGGAACTGAATTTTTTTATCTCTATATTTCTTCTGCTTAACATAGAACCTATTCAACTGTAGATATTATAAATGAATTTTATATTTTATGAAAATATAAAAATATTTTTTTCATAAATTAATAGTGAAAAAAGAGATGAGGTAGAAAGAGGAAGGGGCAGAGACATTTTATAATTCATCAAGTATTGAGAACTTGCATCTTATTTGATATTAACACAGAGTCTTAAGGAAATTGGATAATCTATTCCTCTAGACCAGCATTAGAACCAGCTGATGATCATGACACCTGTATGTAGACACAAAGGTCTCAAGTCCTAGCCAAGATGTGAATTCCCGCTTCTTAAACATTTTTAGAGCTGAAATGAACTGTTAAAACCATTCTGGTATCTGTGTCTTGTTAAGTTATAGCTGATATTTAATTTTTTTAAGTTTCTGATACTTAGAGTTGTCTTTTTCTGTTTGTTTGTTTCTTGATCCTTATTGTTCCATTCTACTGTGAATTCTCGTAGGACAGAAGTTGTCAGTTTTCCTTAATGTCTCTCCCCTCAGTGTCCAGCCCAGGGCAGGAGGATTTACTAATTGCTTAACACAGCAGGGTTTCCCAGAACCATATTTGTTAGAGTAAAGGTTATGAGACACTAGGAACAAGCATCTTAGTATTTAGGTAGTTAAGTTTTATATTTATATAAAGACTCTCAAGTATGCATATGTATACAAACACACCACCATTACCACCACCACTCCCACGGGCACAGCACCTGGGTTTATATGTCTGGGCAGTGTATGTCCTACATATGAGAATAAAATTAATCAAGCAACTCCATAGCTGAGGCATACTGAGAGTAATAAAGCATTTTTCAGTTAGAAGTAGCACTCTCTAAATGCCATAATAGCATAGTCCCAATCTATGGAAAATAATGCCTAAGTGACATCAGTGATGAAGTTGCTTTCCTAGCTTTGATAGCTGAGGTTGTAGCTAGTGTGAGGATAGAGAAAATGTCTGTATGCAGTAGTGAAGATGGATACAGAACTGATATGAAATTTAGTGAATTCAAGTGACTGATTTGAGTCTCACATCTTCAGATCCTTTGGAGCAGAAAATATGCAGAATTTCAAGGACTTTGTACTAGTCAGGGTTCTCCAGAGAAATAGAATATATATACTATTATATATATATTTTTTCTAGAAGTAGTGCCCATTGATAGGATTAGAAGAGAACACAGGTAAATATTTACATGATTTCAGGTTAAGGAAGGTTTCTCTACGTATAGCAGCTCATGAAGAAGCAATACAAGAAAAGCACATTGACAATGAAAAAATTAAAATCCTGGCCAAATGTTAAAAAAATAAAAAAAGTAAAGCTAACAAAAATAGAAAATATATATAGTATTTTTCCATTCATACATATATCTATGTTTTGGCTATTGTGAATAATGGTATAATAAACTTGGGGCTAAAGATATCTCTTCTAGATAGTAATATTATTTTCTTTGTATATATACCAAGAAGTGGGATTGCTGGATTATATGGTAGCTCTATTTTTAATTTTTTGAGGACTCTCCATATTGTTTTCCTTAGTGTCTGCACCTGTTTACATTACCACCAACAGTGCACAAGGATTCCCTTTTCTTCACATCCTTGGGAACACTTTTATCTTTTTAATGATAGCCATTTTAACAGGTGTGAAGTGATAACTCAGTGTGGTTTTGATTTGCATTTTCCTGATGATCAGTGATGTTGAGCATCTTTGCACATGCCTGGTGGCCATTTGTATGTCATCTTTATAAATATCTATTTAGGACCTTTGCCCATTTTATTTTATTTTTTAAAATTTTATTGAAGTATAGGTCATTTACAATGTTGTGTTAATTTCTGCTGTACAGCAAATGACTTAGCTGTACATATATATTTTTTCATATTCTTTTCCATTATGGTTTATCACAGGATATTGAATATAGTTCCCTGTGTATGCAGTAGGACCTTGTTGTTTATCCATCCTATATATAATAGTTTGCATCTGGTAATCCAAAACTCTCAATCCTTCCCTCCCCCAGCCTCCCTCTCTGTTGGCAACCACAAGTCTGCTATCTATGTTTGTGAGTCTGTTTTATAGATATGTTCATTTGTGTTGTATTTTAGATTCCACATATAAGTGATATCATATGGTATTTATCTTTCTCTTTCTGACTTACTTTGCTTAGTATGATAATCTCTAGGTCCATCCATGTTGCTGCAAATGTCATTATTTTATTCTTTTTAATGGCTGAGTAATATTCCATTGTATATGTATGCCACATCTTCTTTATCCATTCATCTGTCGATGTACATTTAGGTTGTTCCCATGTCTTGGCTATCAAAAATAGTGCTGCTATGAACATAGGGGTGCATGTATCTTTCCAAATTATAGTTTTGTCTGTATATATGCCCAAGAGTGGGATTGCTGGATCCTATGGCAATTGTATTTTTAGTTTTTTGAGGAAGCTCTGTACTGTTTTCCATAGTGACTGCACCAATTTACATTCCTACCAACAGTGTAAGAGGGCTCCCTTTTCTCCACACCTTCTCCAGGATTTATTATTTGTAGACTTTTTAATGATGGCCATTCTGACTGGTGTGAAGTGGTACCTCACTGTGGTTTTGATTTGCATTTCTCTAATGATTAGTGGTGATGAGCATTTTTTCATGTGCCTATTGGCAATCTGTATGTCTTCTTTGGAGAAATGTCTGTTTAGGTCTTCTGCAAATTTTTTGATTGGGTTGTTTGTGTTTTGGATATTGAGCTGTATGGGCTGTTTGTGTATTTTGGAAATTAAGCCCTTGTCGGTTCCATCATTTGCAAATATTTTCTTCCAGTCTGTAGGTTGTCTTTTTGCTTTGTTTATGGTTTCTTTGCTGTGCAAAAGCTTTATAAGTTTGATTAGATCCCATTTGTTTATCTTTGCTTTTATTTCTGTTGCCTCAGGAGACTGACCTAAGAAAATATTGGTATGATTTATGTCAGAGAATGTTCTGCCTATGTTCTCTTCTAGAAGTTTTATGGTGTTTTATCTTTAAGTCTTTAAGCCATTTTGAGTTTATTTTTGTATATGGTGGTGAGGGTGTGTTTTAACTTCATTGATTTACATGTGGCTGTCCAACTCTCTCAACACCACTTGCTGAAGAGACTGTCATCTCCCCATTGTATATTCCTGCCTCCTTTGTAGAAAATTAATTGTCCATAGGTGTGTGGGTTTATTTCTGGGCTCTCTAATCTGTTCCATTGATCCCTATGTGCCAATACTACACTGTTTTGATTACTGTAGCTTTGTAGTATTGTCTGAATTCTAGGAGTGTAATGCCTCCTGCTTTGTTCTTTCTCCTTGGAATTACTTTGGCAATTCTGGGTATTTTATCGTTCCAAATAAATTTTAGGATTATTTGTTCTAGTTCTGTAAAAAATGTCATGGGTAATATGATAGGGATTGCATTAAATCTGTAGATTCCTTTGGGTAGTATAGCCATTTTATCAATATTAATTCTTCCAATCCAACAGCATGGGATATCTTTCCATTTCTTTAAATGATCTTCAGTTTCCTTTATTAATGTATTGTAGTTCTCAGCATATAAGTCTTTCACCTCATTGATGAGATTTATTCCTAAGCATTTTATTTATTTATTTATTTTTGATGAGATTTTAAAAGGGATTGTTTGTTTACATTCCCTTTCTGATATTTCACTGTTAGTGTAAAAAAATGCAATCAATTTCTGTATGTTAATCTTTCGTCCTGCTACCTTTCTAAATTTGTTTATCAGTTCTGGTAGTTTTTGTGTGAAGTCTTTAGTGTTTTCTATATATAGTATCATGTCATCTGCGTACAATGACAATTTTTCTCTTCTCTACCAGTTTGAATACTCTTTATTTCTTTTTCTTGTCTGATTGCTGTGGCTAGGACTTCCAGTACTATGTTGAAGAGAAGTGGTGAGAGTGGGCATCCTTGTCTTGTTCCAGATTTTAGGAGGATGGCTTTCAGCATTTCACCGATGAGTATTATATTGGCTGTGGATTTGTCATAAATAGCTTTTATTATGTTGAGATATGTTCCCTTTATACCCACTTTTGTAAGGGTTTTTTTTTTATCATGAATGGATGTTGAATTTTATCAAATGCTTTCTCTGCATCTATTGAGATGATCATGTGATTTTTGTCTTTCGCTGATGTGGTGTATCACATTGATTGATTTGCTATGTTAAACCATCCTTGTGACCCTGGAATGAATCCAAGTTGGTTGTGGTGTATGATCTTTTTTGTGTGTTGTTGGATTTCATTTGCTAATATTTTATTGAGAATTTTTGCATCTATATTCATTAAAGATATTGACCTGTAATTTTCTTCTTTGGTAGTATCTTTGTCTGGTTTTGGTATCAGGGTGATGGAGGCTTCATAGATTGTCTTTGGGAGTGTTCCTTCCTCTTCAGTCTTTTCGAAGAGGTTGAGAAGAATCAGTATAAGTTCTCCTTTGTATGTTTTGTAGAATTTGCCTATGAAGCCATCTGGTCCTGGAGTTTTGTTTGCAGGGAATTTTTAACTTTTTTTTTTTTTTTTTTGCAGTACACAGACCTCTCACTGTTGTGGCTTCTCCTGTTGCGGAGCACAGGCTCCAGATGCGCAGGCTCAGCGGCCATGGCTCACGGCCCCAGCCACTCCATGGCATGTGGGGTCTTCCCGGACTGGGGCACAAACCTGTGTCCCCTGCATCGGCAGGTGGACTCTCAACCACTGCCCCACCAGGGAAGCCCTGCAGGGAATATTTAAAATTACAGATTCTAGTTTACTTCTAGTGATTGGTCTGTTCAAATTATTTCTTCTTGATTCAATTTTGTTGGGCTGTATGTTTCTAGAAACTTGTCCATTTCTTCTAGGTTGTCGAATTTGTTGGCATATAATTGTTCATAGCATTCTCTTAATTTTTTTTTTGTATTTCTGTGATATCAGTTGTGATTTATCCTCTTTCATTCTTATTTTGTTTATTTGGGTCTTCTCTCTTTTCTTCTTGGTGAGCCTGGCCAAAGGTTTGTCAATTTTGTTTACCTTTGCAAAGAACCAGCTCTTGGTTTTATTGATTTTTTTCTATTGTCTTTTTAATCTCTATTTTATTTATTTCCTATCTGATCTCTGTTATATCCTTCCTTCTGGTGACTTTAGGTTTTGTTTGTTCTTCTTTTTCTAATTATTTTAGGTGTTGGGTTAGGTTTTTTATTTGAGATTTTTCTTGTTCCTTGAAGAAGGCCTATATTGCTATGAACTTTCTTTTAAGAACAGCTTTTGCTGCATCCCATAGATTATGTATGGTTGTGTTTTCATTGTCATTTGCCTCAAGGTATTTTTAAATTTCTTTGATTTTCATTGTTGACCCATTGGTTTTTTAGTAGCATGTTGTTTAGTCTCCATGTAATTGTTTTTCTCTCGTTTCTTTTTCTGTGGTTGATTTCTAGTTTCATGCCATTGTGGTCAGAAAAGATGCTTGAAATAACTTCTGTATTCTTATACTTCTTGAGTCTTGTTTTGTGGTCAATCCTAGAGAATGTTCCATGTGCACTTGAAAAGGTGTGTTCTGCTTTTTTTGGATGTAATGTTCTGAAAACATCAAGTAGGTCTGACTGTTCTATTGCATCATTTAGGATCTCTGTTGCCTTATAGATTTTTTGTCTCAAAGATCTGTCCCTTGAAGTGAGTGTGGTGTTAAAGTCTCCTACTATTATTGTGTTCTCATCAATTTCTCTCTTTATGTCTTGTTAGTATTTGTTTTATGTATTTGGGTCCTCCTATATTGGGTGCCATATAGACTGATGGGTGTACTAGCCTCTCCTTGTATAGATCCCTTTATCATTATATAGGGTCCTTCTTTATCTTCCTTTATAACCTTTGTTTTAAAGTCTGTTTTGTCTGATATGAATATTGTGACCCCTGCTTTCTTGTCTTTTCCATTTTCGTGAAATATATTTTTCCATCCCCTTGCTTTCATTCTATGTATGTCCTCTACCCTAAAGTGGGTCTCTTGTAGGCAGCATATTATAGGCTCTGGTTTTTTTTTTTTTTCTTATCCAATCTGCCACTCTGTGTCTTTTTTTTTTTTCCGTATGGCATGGCGTGCACAGCATGGCATGCGCTGCACAGCATGTGGAATCTTAGTTCCCCAACCAGGGATTGGACCCACACCCACTGCAGTGGAAGCACAGAGTCTTAACCACTGGACCACCAGAGAAGTCTCATGCCACTCTGTGTCTTTTGATTGGAGCATGTAGTCCATTGACATTTAAACTTTGTATTTCCCATACATTAAACTTTGTTTTCCCATTGGTTTTATATTTCATCTTTTATCTTTGTCCCTCTCTTTTTCTTTTTGTGTTTCCTTTTTTGGTTTGATGGTTTTCTTTTGTATTATGCTTATGGTCTCTCTCTGTCTTTCTTTTTTTTTTTTTTTTTGTGAATCTATTGTATGTTTTAGATTTGTGGTTGCTGGTTTCCCTATATCTACTTGCTTTAGACTGGTAGTCATATAAGCTCAAACACATTCTAGAAAAAAAAAATTCTGCATTTTCTTACTCTCCTCCCCCACATTTTATAATTTTGATGTCCTCTTTTACATCTTCATGTTTATCCTTTTTTTTTTTTTTTTTTTTTTTTTGCGGTATGCGGGCCTCTCACTGTTGTGGCCTCTCCTGTTGTGGAGCACAGGCTCTGGACGCACAGGCTCAGTGGCCATGGCTCACAGGCCTAGCCACTCTGTGGCATGTGGGATCTTCCCAGACCGGGGCACGAACCCGTGTTCCCTGCATTGGCGGGCGGACTCTCAACCACTGAACCACCAGGGAAGCCCCATGTTTATCCTTTTTCTGTTCATTGTGGTTATTATTGCTTTACAGAAAATTTTTGATTTTTTAAAAAAATCTGTGTTCTGGTTTATTTAAGTGATTTACTTTCCAATTGTGATTTCCTCTTTTCTGTAGATTTTTACTTCTTTCCTATTTATAGAAGACCTTTCAATATTTCCTTTAAGATAGGTTTAGTATTGCTGTATTCTTTTAGTTTTTGTTTCTCTGAGAAATTCTTTATCTCTCCTTCTATTCTAAATGATAATCATGCTGGGTAGAGTATCCTATGTTGCAGATTTTTCCCTTTCAGGACTTTGAATATATCTTGCCGATTCCTTCTGGCCTGCAGTTCTGTAGAGAAATCAGGTGATAGCCTTATGGGTGTTCCCTTGTAACTAAGTTTTTGTTTTTCTCTTGCTGCCTTTAGAATCCTCTCTTTATCTCTAACTTCTGCCATTTTAATTATAATATGTCTTGATGTAGATCTGTTTGCATTTATCTTGTTTGGGACTCTCTGTGCTTCCTGTACCTGGTTATCTATTTCCTCCTTTAGGTTTGGAAAATTTTCGGCCATAATTTCTTCAAATACATTTACAATCCCATTTCTTCTTTCCTTTCCTTCTGAGATCCCTATTATGCACAGATTGGCACACTTTATAGTATCCCCTAGGTCTCTTATATTGCATTCTTTTTTCTTTTTTCATTTTGGTTTCTATTTGCTGTTCTAATTGGGTGATTTCCATTATTGTATCTTCCAGATCACTTATTCATTCTTCTGCATTATTCATTCTGCTATTCATTGCCTTTAGTTCAGCTTTCATCTCTGCAAATGAACTTTCTAACTTTTCTTGGCTCCTCCTTATACTTTCTAGCTCCTTTTACAGTAATCTGCATTTCTGTCAATAGCCTTTCTTAAGTCCTTCAGTATTTTCATTATCTCCTTTTTGAACTTGGTGTCTATTAGACTGAAGAGGTCTGTTTCATTGTTTGTTCTTTCAGGGGAATTCTCTTGCTCTATTAACTGGGAGTCGTTCCTCTGCTTCTTCATTTTACTTATATTTTTCTTGCTCTATGAGTTTAAGAGAAGCAATTATTTGCTATGGTCTTGGAGGGCTATTTTTATGTGGGAGCATCCCTGTGTAACCTGCCGGGGTTTATTATTTTTTGATGCAAGGGCTGTTTTTAGTATGGATGGCTGTGGCCTCTTTCCTCAGTGTATACTGACTGTATACCCTTGATAGGAGGTGTGACTGGTGTTGTGGGGACCATAGCCTGCATTGGATATTAGATGGGGCCTTCTCTTTGCTCTGTGGTTGTCACTGCCGTGTCAAGGGCAGGGTCTGCTCCCTAGTTGTTGGAATAGAAGCCCCCAGATCCGTTTCTGAGCTGTGCTGTGAGGTAGGCAGGATTGGAGTACTCTCACTGGGAGAGGACTCACTGAGTATTCCTCTGCCAGAGCTGTTCACCCATGAGTGTTGTTTCACTTTTCACCCATTGTGTGGGCTCACAAAGTACACTGTTTCTGGCACTACCCTTGGCCCTGCCTTATCTGTGGGAATGCCAGCAACTGGCCCTGGTGTCCCTCAGTCATTGTTTTCACAAGGCCACCAGCACAGATCTACCACAGTAGTTGCACATCTGTACCTGTTGTGGGACCTATGGAGGCAGCTCAGACCCTGGCCCAGCCTAGCCCTTGTGTGCCTGCACCCACAAAGCCCACAGCTGCTAAGGCCAGACTCATCCCAGCCACAGGAGCACCTGTTGTTCGTTCATATGTCCTACAGGTGCCGAATTTACAAAGCCAGCAGCAGAGGTGTAAATCCATGACTCACGCAGCCATCAGGAGAGATTTCAGCCCTACTTCCTAACTCATGCGGCCCCTGGGGCTCAGCTGCAGTTTCAGCCCTGCCTCTGTACGTGGGCAACCTGCTGGCATCTGCTCCCAGGGCCTGCGGAGGAGGTGGTTGGCACAGGAGCCCCCCCATGGTGGACCTTGGGTGCAGGAGCCTGCCCAACCTTTGCTCATTTTTTTTGATTGGGCTGTTTGTATTTTGCTGTTGAATTGTATGAATTACTTTTATATTTTGGATCTTAACCTCTTATGAGATATATGGTTGGCAAATATTTTTTTCCATAGGTTGCCTTTTCATTTTGTTAATTGTTTCCTTTACTGAGCAGCTTCTTAGTTTGATGTTATTCTACTTGTTTATTTTTGCTTTTGTTGCCTGTGCTTTTGGTGTCATATCAAAAAAATCATTGTCAAGGAGCTTTTTCCCTGTTTTCTTCAAGGAATTTTACAGTTTTCGGTTTTACATATAAGTCCTTAGTCCATTTTGAGTTAATTATTGTGAGAGTATAAGATAGGATCAGATTTTATTCTTTTGTACATGATTATCCAGTTTTCCCAGCACCATTTATTGGAGGAACTATCTTTTCCCCATTGTGTGTTCTTGGCACCTGTGTCAAGATTAGTTGATCATATATTTTTGTAGGTTTATTTCGTAGCTCTTGATTCTGTTCATTGGTCTGTGTGTCCATTTTTATGCCAATACCATGCTGTTTTGAGAATGGTAGCTTTATAATTTAGTTTGAAATCAGGAACCATGATTCCTCCAGCTTTTTTCTTCTTACGCAGAACTGTTAAATCTCAAGATCTTTTCTGGTTCCACACCAATTTTAGGATTGTTAGGATTGTTTTTTCTATTTCCATGAAAAAAGTCATTGGAATTTTGACATAGATTGCATTGAATCTTTAGTAGACTTTGTATATACATACTAGACATATTGTCAAATTTAACAATATGAATTCTTCCCATCCATGAACATAGATAACTTTCCATTTATTTGCATCTTCTCTAATTTCTTTCATCAGAGTCTTAAAGTTTTGAGTGTACAGATTTTTCATCTCCTTGGTTTAATTTATTTGTAAGTATTTTATTCTTTTGATGCTATTGTAAATGTGATTGTTTTCTTAATTTCACTCTCAGATATTCCATTATTAGTGTATAGAAATGCAACTGATATCTGTATGTTGATTCTGTATGCTGCAACTTTACTAAATTTGTTTACTAGTTCTAACAGTTTTTGGCAGAGTCTTCAGAAATTTCTATATATAAGATCATATCATCTTCAAAGAAAGACAATTTTACTTCTTCTTTTCCAGTTTGAATTCCTTTTATTTTCTTTTTCTTGCCTAATTTCTCTGGCTTGATTTGTAGTACTATGTTGACTCTAACTGATGAGAGTTTGACACTCTTGTCTTGTTCCTGATCTTAGAGGAAAAGCTTTCAGCTTTTTACCATTGAGCATATTATGTTAGCTCTGAGTTTGTTATATATGGCCTTTATTATGTTTAGGTACATTTCTTCTATACCAAATTTCTGAGAGTTTATGTCACAAATGGGTGTTGAATTTTGTCACATGCTTTTTCTGCATCTATTGAAAAGATCATATAGTTTTTATATTTCATTCTACTGATGTAGTGTTTGATTGGCATATGTTAAGCCATCCTTGCATCACAGGGGTTAATCCCACTTGATTGTGGTGTATGATCCTTTTAATGTGCTATTGAATTCAGTTTGTTAGTATTTTGTTGAGAATTTTTGCATCTCTCTCTTTTTTTAAACGTCTGTTATTTAATCAATACTCTCAGAACAATTCCATGTAGTTGAGAGTTACAAAATCAACTCTGGTTTCTATACAGCAGTATTCCTCCAACTGTGTGTTGGAACAGTCTTTTCCACCTGGAATATATTTCCACCCAAGGTTAACAGATAGGGATTCAGTGGTCAAACACATTTGTTTCATCACCCATTTATTTAATCCCACATTCCTCCAAATCAAGCAGAGCTGCTCAGAGCATTTTCTTTAGCAACGTGCTCTCTTGGGGATTCAGTGGTATAAAATAATCTGGATTTGGGGACTTCCTTGTTGGTCCAGTGGTTAAGACTCCATGCTTCCACTGCAGGGGGCACAGGTTCGATCTCTGGTTGTAGAACTAAGATCCTGCATGCTGCACAGTGTGGCGAAAAAAAATTTGGATTTTAAGGGAAAGCTCCAGCCATCTCAGAACTCTAAACTTTATGCTCAGCAGCCTGGAGTCAGGCTCCCCAGTGTTTGAGTTGTTAAGGCAGCTGTCTCTCCAGAAAGGACCTACCAGGGCAGCCATGCCTAATGACCCCACTTGTGGAATTTTTGCTGTTGTAACAATTGTTGTCATTGTCAAGTTCCAGCATAGAAGGAGGGTCTATGTGAAATTTGGGCAGCTAGTGAGGGAAGTGTACAGAACGTTGTTAAGTTTTCCGCCTGGTTGTCAGCATTTAAAAATTCCTGTTTGAAGAGTTTTCAGCCTTATGGGTCTGACTTCTCAAGGATTCTCTGGTACAGTGCACCCAAAGGAGCAGTTTGAGGAAGGAGGGCCTCCTCAGAAACATTTGTGGGCCAGTGTGGGGGTGGGCGTCCAGCTCTGGCACAGAACTGGTTATGTGAGGGTGACTGTGGCCGAGTTGTTTCCGCTTGTGCTCAGCTGGCCTGCAGCTGCCACAGCAGATTTCTCCTGAGGTCAGGCCTTCGGCATCATTCCTAAACTGTCCTTGAACTTGTCCTCTGCCATTCCCAATATCTTTGAAATAAACTTTTCTTCTATTTAATCAGCCAGGATCAGCTTCTGATTCTTGCAACAAGAAAGTCTGACACATAGAAATTGAAATAATAATAGTAGTAATATAATAGTAGTAGTAGTAATAATAATAATGATAATAATAATAAAAGGAAAACTTTATTGAGCATCTGGTATATGCCAGGCACCATATTATATGCTAGATATGCATTATTTCATTTTCTCCTTTTTTTTTTAACATCTTTATTGGAGTTTAATTGCTTTACAATGGTGAATTAGTTTCTGCTTTATAACGAAGTGAATCAGCTAAACATATACATATATCCCCATATCTCCTTGCTCTTGCATCTCCCTCCCATCCTCCCTATCCCACTCCTCTAGGTGGTCACAAAGCACCGAGCTGATCTCCCTGTGCTATGCGGCTGCTTCCCACTAGCTATCTGTTTTACATTTGGTAGTGTATATATGTCCATGCCACTCTCTCACTTCGTCCCAGCTTACCCTTCCCACTCCTCGTGTCCTCAAGTCCATTCTCTATATATGCGTCTTTGTACCTGTCCTGCCCCTAGGTTCTTCAGAACGATTTTTTTTCCTTTTTTTTTTTTTAGATTCCATATATATGTGTTAGCATACGGTATTTGCTTTTCTCTTTCTGACTTACTTCACTCTGTATGACAGTCTCTATGTCCATCTACCTCACTACAAATAACTCAACTTCGTTTCTTTTTATGGCTGAGTAATATGCCATTGTATATATGTGCCACATCTTCTTTATCCATTCATCTGTTGGTGGACACTTAGGTTGCTTCCATGTCCTGGCTACTGTAAATAGAGCTGCAATGAACATTGTGGTACATGACTCTTTTTCAGTTATGGTTTTCTCAGGGTATATGCCCAGCAGTGGGATTGCTGGGTTGTATGGTAGTTCTATTTTTAGTTTTTTAAGGAACCTCCATACTGTTCTCCATAGTAGCTGTATCAATTTACATTCCCACCAACAGTGAAAGAGGGTTCCCTTTTCTCCACACCCTCTCCAGCATTTGTAGATTTTTCAATGATGGCCATTCTGACTGGTGAGATGATATCTCATTGTAGTTTCGATTTGCATTTCTCTAATAATTAGTGATGTTGAGCATCCCTTCATGTGTTTGTTGGCAATCTGTGTATCTTCTTTGGAGAAATGTCTATTTAGGTCTTCTGTGCATTTTTGGATTGGGTTGTTTGTTATTTTGATATTGAGCTGCACGAGTTGCTTGTAAATTTTGGAGATTAATCCTTTGTCAGTTGCTTCATTTGCAAATATTTTCTCCCATTCTGAGGGTTGTCTTTTTGTCTTGTTTATGTTTTCCTTTGCTGTGCAAAAGCTTTTAAGTTTCATTAGGTCCCATTTGTTTATTTTTGTTTTTATTTCCATTTCTCTAAGAGGTGGGTCAAAAAGGATCTTGCTGTGATTTATGTCATAGTTATTTCATCCTTTTAAGGTTCCTACACGTTTGGTATATTTTTACTTCTTTGTTTGGTTTTGATTTTTAGTAGCGGAGGTATCCAAAGCTTAGAGATTTCCAAATTTGTCCAAGGTCACAAATTAGGGATTTATGTACATGAAACTTGAAAGGCAGCAGAAAATAAGTCCAAAGTGCAAAAGAATGTTTTAGACTTTTTTTATGGGAAGATTTAGAACATGCATGAAAAGAGAGATCACTTCAGATCTAGAGACACTTGCAGACAGAAAGTGAGGGGATGGGAAAAGATTTTTCATGCAAATGGAAATCAGAAGAAAGCCAGAGTAGCAATACTTATATCAGACTATAAAATAGACTTTAAAATAAAGACTGTTACAGTAGACAAAGAAGGACACTGCAAAATGATCAAGGGATCAATCCAATAACAAGATATAACAATTGTAAATATATATGCACCCAACATAGAGGCACCTCAATATATAAGGCAAATATTGACAGACATAAAAAGAGAAATCAACAATAACACAATAATAGTAGGGGAATTTAACACTCTACTAACATCAGTGGACAGATCATCCAGACAGAAAATCAATACGGAAGCACAAGCCTTAAACAACACATTAAATCAAATGGACTTAATTGATATTTATAGAACATTCCACTAAGTATGATCTCTTTATATAATAAAGATGTTTTTAAAATATCACATCTGTGCCAAATAAATTTTAGTCTATTGTTTACATTTTAATTTTTAATGATATTTTGACATACATTTTAAATTTTACATAGCTTGAACACTTACTATAATTTTTAATTAATGTTCCTATATACATAGTCACCTCGAACTCCAAACCCTTAAACCTGACAGCATTCCAGGAAACTCAGTATAGCTAGCTCCTTTGTACTTAAACTAATAGTATAAAGCATACTATACTCTTATGTATATTGATGATTTGTTAAAACTGGGGTGATGACTGCACAGAAATTTGTTATACCCTTCTTTCTTTTTGTGCATCTCTATTCATCAGGGATATTGGCCTTAAGTTTTCTTTTCCTATTGTGTCCTTACCTGCCTTTGGTATCAAGGTAATGCTGGCCTTGTAAAATGGGTTTGGGAGTGTTTTCTCTTTTTCAACTTTTTGAAAGGGTTTGAGATGGATTGGCATTAATTCTTCTTTAAAAGTTTGGTAGAATATACCAGGGAAGCCATCAGGTTCTGGGATTTTATTTGTTGGAAGGTTTCTAATTGTTGATTCAACCTCCTTACTCATTATTGGCTTGTGCAGATTTTCTATTGATTCAGTCTTAGTAGTTTATATGTTTTTAGGATTTATCCATGTCTTGTATTCTGTCCAGTTTGTTGGCATATAAATATTCACAGTAGTCTCTTATGATCCTTTGTATTTCTGTGCTATGAGTTGTAATGTCTCCTCTTTCATTTGTAATTTTATTTGTGTCCTCTGTCTTTTTTTCTTTGTAAGCCTAGCTTACAAAGAAAGCTACAAAGATAGGTTTACAAAGATAGGTTTGTAAATTCTGTCTTTTCAAAAATCCAATTCTTAAGTTTTATTGATCTTTTCTATGGTTACTATTCTCTATTTCATTTATTTCTGCTCTGAATTCTGTTACCTCTTTCCTTCTGCTAACGTTGGGCTTAGTTTGTCCTTTTGCTAGTTGCTTGAGGTGTAAAGTTAGGTTGTTTGAGATTTTTTTTTCCTCTTAATGTCGGTATTTATCACTATAATCTTCCCTCTTTTAGAACTGCTTTTATTGCATCCCAGAAGTTTTGATATGTTGTGTTTCCATTTTTGTTTGTTTTTGATTTATTTTTTGACCCATTGGGTGTTTAGGATTGTGTTATTTAATTTCCACTCACTTGTGAATTTTCCAGTTTTTCTCCCGTTATTGATACCTGGTTTCATACTATTGTTGTACAGATACTTAGTATGATTTCAGCCTTTTTAAAATTTGGTAAGACTTGTTTTGTGACCAACATATGTTCTGTCCTGGAGAATGTCATGTGTGCTTGAGAAGAATGTGTATTCTGTTGCTTTTTGATGGAATGTTCTATTTATGTCTGCTAGGTCCATTTGGCCTAAAGTATAGTTCACGTCCAATGTTTTCTTATCAATTTTCTGTGTGGATGATCTTTCCATTGTTTAAAGTGGAGTATTGAAATTCCATACTATTTTTGTTTTGTTGTTTACTTCTCTTTTCAGATCTGTTACTGTTTGTTTAATATATTTAGGTACTCCAATGTTGGGTGCATATATATTCACAGTTGTAGCCTCTTGATGAATTGACCCCTTTGTCACTGTAAATAAACTTCTTTGTCTCTTTTGATGGTGTTTGATTTAAAGCCTATTTTTTTCTGATATACGTATAGCCATCCCTCCTCTCTTTTAGTTTCCATTTGCACAGAATATCCTTTTCTATCCTTTCACTTTGAGCCTTTGTGTGTCGTTAAATCTGAAGTGGGTCTCTTAGGCAGCATGTAGTTGGGTCTTGTTTTTTTATCCATCCAGACACTCTGTGCCTTTTGATTGGAGAATTTATCCATTTACATTTAAAGTAATTATTGATAGGTAAGAATTTACAAATGCCATCTTATTGTTTTCTGGCTATTGTATAGTTCCTCTGTTCCTTTCCTTCTGTCTTGCTGGCTTCCTCTGTTATTTGAAGATTTGCTTATTTGCTCTAGTGGTATGCTTTGATTTCTTTCTCTTTATCTTATGTATATCTACCATAGGTTTTTGCTGTGTGGTTACCCTCAGGCTTACATAAAACTTCTTATAAACATGATAGTCTATTTTAAGCTTTAACAACTTCGATTGCATACAAAAACTCTACCCATTTACCACCACCCCCACATTTTATATTTTTGATGTCACAAATTTCATCTTTTTAAATTGTATATCATCAACTCTGAGGAAGAAAACAATAGCTCCCTGCCCCTTGCCACCCTCCAGCATTCAAAATTTAAATCTGAGGGAGATCCTCTGGTGTTGGTTGGGGCAAAAGCCCACCTCTTGGAGTAATCACAGTAGTCAGGGAATAGGATCTCATCTGGAGGATAATTGGGTTCCATGCTGATTCCTGCAGTTAGGAGCAGGCAAAGATATTTTGCATGTCAGCTCCATCAGAACCACATGGGAAATGAGAGAGACAGTTCTCAGAAAGGGAGATACAGGCCAGGCAAAAAGACCAGGTGGCCGCTACAGATATACAATGTCATATGTACACACAAAAATGTACAGCCTAACTGGCAATCAAAGAAATGCAAAATAAAGAAGGTGGAATGTTTTTCACTTGAGTTGACAAATAATAGAGGAATGATAACACTGAATGATAACACTAAATGATGGAGGGAAATAAGAAATCTTTGATCTTCTGTTTTATAGGTATTTTTCTCAAGAAAATAATCATGTTATAAAATATTATTTAATATAATGAAAAAATTTAATTGTTATATGAAAAAAGCAGGGCATTGACCATTCAACAAGGCCCCATTTTTATAAAGTTATTTTATAAAAGTAGTATGTATATATATTTACAGTTTGGTACAGTTTTGCCTCTTGGTTGTAGAATTATGAGTGGTTTTAATTTTCTTCATGCTTTTATTACATACCCAAATTATCTTCAGTGAATGTATATAATTTTATTTATTTTTAATTTTGATATATTAAAATATAGTACACTGCAAAGAATAGTATAAAAAATACTTATGTACCCATAACCCAAATTAATAATTATTATCATGTTGCTATACTTGCTTCAATTCTTATTTTAATAGAAGAAGTAATCCCTTTTATCCACCATCGTCAGCACCATTCCTTCTACTTTTCCAGAGCTAACAACTGTGATTAATTTGATGTTTAAACTGGCAATCCACTTCTATACCTTTGTATAAATTGCTTTATTGTATTCATTTTATAATTGGAAAAATAGCATATCAATATGCTGCTGGTACAAACAAGCTCCCAAGATTTCAATGGCTTACATCAAAAAAGGTTTATTTCTCGACACTGCTTGGTTCCCATATTTGTACAGGTGTTGTTTTTCTAATTTTTATGTTTCTTCTTTTTTTTCAGAGAGAATTCAGGAAGGTGGGTATTAAATACATAGGTTCAAATGATTACTCTTTACCATAAGCTGCTTATTTGACCATGTTGCTTTTTAAAAATAGTGTGATATATCTTCACATTCCAGCTCCTTTGGTACTGATACACTCACATGAATGTTTCAAGAGCAGGTGAAAAAACCCCTTCGACGGGCAGTAACAGCTGTCTGCCAAATTTGTTTAGATCAGCTTTTGTTCATGGGCTCCTATATGCCGTTTCCCTTGCATCTCAGTTCCCAGTATTCTCCCCAGGCTGCCCTTGTTTGACTTTCTATTTTGGATAAGCTTATTTGGTTCAGTTTCACACACCATATTCCATAGACATCCTACAGCCTCATTATATTTGGGTGGGGCCACAGCAGATGCTCAGTTACTATTTGTTGAAAGCACTTGAAAGGCATGGTTCTCGTTCTCCATGCCAACTATATAAGACAGATTGGCCGGGCCTGCGTCCCACATGGCCTCCCAGTTGTGGGAGGAAGGGATGTGGCTCAACTCAATCCTGAGCTCACATTTAGTTAAATATTATATTACTATTTAAAATTATTTACACAACACCCTATACTTTAACAAAGATCTCATTTTACCTGGGAAAATAGCAGGCACACAGGAGCAGAGTTCTCTGTATGGTGGAATGGGTGTACTCTTGTTTGCCCACTGGATAGAGTAATGACTTTTAAAACCAGAATGACTACCATGCTTATAAGCACTCTCGGTTTGGTGCATTTGAAGAGGGAATCTCTGTATGTCCAGATTTGGGGGTGGCCATTTTTGGCTCAGGTCATACTATCCTTCATTCCAGAGTGTGACAGAACTCAGCAACACTGCAGTATCTGGAGCCCCTCAGCTTCCCACTGTACCCCCCGCCCCCCACTCCCCATCTCAAGGGAGTGTGCTTCTAAGTCCTGCTGGAATTTGACTAGGTTTCTTTACTTCCCTCAGAACTGTATTGTAAACACTTTCATTCTGTTCGGCTGGCAGCTTTAACTTCTCTCCTCTTTTCGCACCCAACGCCCCATCTTCTTGTTCTACTTATTGCCAACCAAGACTATATTCCTACCACATTTCAGCAAGTAAAATAGTGGTTTTCCTGAATTCTCATCAAGGGAAAAGAAATGTTGCAACTAAATACTTTGTGACTCTAATTGAAAATTGTTCAAAAAAGTTGTTTTCAAAATCTGTTATTGGCCACTTTTTAAGCATTATTTTCTGAATTTCAGCATTTCAGCCTTAGGTTGGTGAACTGCTTTTCTGCAGCCTAAAGTGGATGAATTTATGGGGAAAAAATAAACTAATGCAGTCTCTCTGTGGTGTGACAAGTGACTGTGATAATGCATGCAGTTTCCCGTAATGCCAGAAAGGCACAGAAAATTACTGCAGCTGCTCCATCGATGGTGGTT
Organism: Globicephala melas; assembly: GCF_963455315.2. NCBI lineage: Eukaryota > Metazoa > Chordata > Mammalia > Artiodactyla > Delphinidae > Globicephala > Globicephala melas. The sequence goes on along the minus strand of NC_083314.1, from coordinate 128,945,742 downwards.
TTGTTTTTCCTAATTAGTAGCTTCTTTTGTATTCTTACCAGAACACATATAACTCTCATGAACTTTTTTCTTTTCATATTCCTCGAGCTGTGAGGTGTTACAGGTACATGTGAATTTATTTTGACTGTGGCACAAGCTCTGGGTAAATTAACACACATTTTAAAAGAGTGGTAGGAACAAAATGGATGAGTTCTGTGGTATCCAAGTTTAGCTCTGGCCTTGCCCAGATTAGAAGATTTAATCAAAACATAATAGCCTTTTGAGTATTTTTCACAGAAACATAAGTCTGAACCAAAAGAAAGAAGTACAAAAGAATCCTCTATTTTGTTATTTGGACTTGGTTGTCTGAAGCAAAGTGATCCAAGAGGAAGAAACTCAGTATGTTTCTGAGCCATATGGGTTCCACGTAGCCCTGGTGGCCAAAGGGGCATCCTATGAAACATGGTTGCACCATGATGAGATTCTGGTTTGAGGTCTGTGTGAAGTTCTGTTAATGGCTTCTTCCCACTGCAAATCTCATTAATTATTTGGATCTAAGAGAAATAAACCCTTGGAATAATGTAACACAAATTTTCTCTTAAGAGCATGTTTGAAAATTAAAAGTGCAGCTGTGCTTGAGAGACTTAATTATTCCAAATTCAGACTTTGACACCATTATATCAAATCTTGATTCTGCCCTTAGGTGAATCAGTAGGTCCTACTTTGTAGCTCTGAAAGCTGGGATTTACTCTAAATCAATTAGTAGATACTGAGAACGCGTGAGTAATAGGATAGCTGTCCAGTGTAAGTTTAGGGGTGATTTTTATAAAATCATGATTTGTAAAGTCATCAAAAACTGAACTGTCTGCTTTATAAATATAAGCTCACTATCATGTGTATAACTAATATTCTGAAGTCTGAATTAGCTAATTTTGATTTAGACACAGTAATATAAGTTTCTTGTTATCCCTCTGACTCAAATATGTTCATCTATAAAGAAAGAAAAATAGTATTTACCTCTTGGAGAAATGGTTAAGAACTAGGCTCAAGCATGAGGTAGATAAAGCTATGTTTGAATCCCAGTCTTGCAATTTGCCAGCTGCTTGACTTGGGGCGAATTACTTAAACTTGGTAGGGTTCAGTTTCTCATTTACAAAATGGGGATATCAATACTACGCACCTCAGAGAGTAGTTATTAGCACGAGATAAGGTAAACTATGTAATGTATAGTTTAATCTATTAAACTATACATAAGCATCAGCACAGTGCTTGGCCCACATTAAAGGCTCAGAAATTTTAACTCTTTCATGAAGAAGAAATGTAATAACAAATTAAAAGCATCTTGTATTTTGTCTGACATTAATGGGTACTCAGAAACATCAAGTCCTTTTCTCTTTTTTCTTTCTGCCCTCATTCTGGGGGGTGGGGAGATGTGTGAGAGGTGGGGGTGGAGTTGGCAGAACGTGGCCATAAAAGTGACAGGATATTTCAATGAAAGTTTTTTTTAGCTTTTGAAAACTGTTAAGTAACCCTTGTCAACTCCCACCTGCCACCCACTATGTATCCAAGCTAAACATGATATCTAAGGGCTGGGTGTCATGTAGCTCTGCCTCATCTTTCCTGTAATAACATTGGTCTGTGTGAGGACATTTACTTCACCTCATCCCTCCCATTGCTTGGGTACAGGAGTAAGTAAAAGCTGATGTTGCTTTTAGATCAGGTTATTTCTGAGAATCTGTATGCCTCTCCTCATCCCTCTTCCCCTACTCATCTGTAACCCTCCCTCGTGCTTTCCAATTTGTCTCCTTTTTCCTTTACTTCTCTTAGCATTCGGTCAGAGAATTCCAGGTAAACTTTAGATCTTGCCCTGTTATGTTGGGATCAAGGGAATATAAGATTTCATCCGAGTAATGTTGAAGGAAGTGTGGGTTGCCTAATATATTATTTTAACAACATTAAATCTTTTGCTATTTTTAAAAAGTTATAGCATTATTTGACCAAAAAAGACAACATTTTAGTTTCACCACAGTTTTTTACTCACAAAAGTTTTCTATATGGCTCTTATGAATGGATGAATGATTCCATGTATGAAGTTCTGAATAGATTTTAAATTACTTATTTTTCAAATGATTATGGAATGGATTACAACCTCTGGTTTTCTACACTGACATTGCAAGGTGAAATAATTGGCTGGAATTATTTCTTTGAGTAACTGAGGAAATGAAGTAAGGCATAATAATTAAGATGATGGAGACCACTTTAATTGGGATACTCTAATTTCTTCTCTCAATTTAAATATATAAAAAAGGTGAGACATATAGGATTTCTTTTTCTGTTGGGAAATTGTTACCCTATTTCTACTATAACAAATGATCACAAACATAGTGGCTTAAAACAACACAGATTTACTCTCTTACAGTTTTAGAGGTCAGAAGTCTAAAATGGGTCCACCAGGCTATGCTCCTTTTGGAGGCTCTTGGGGAAGATGTGTTTCCTTGCTTTTTCCAGCTTCTAGAGGCTACCTACATTCCTAGGCTTTGTGGCCCCTTCCTCCATCTTCAAACCAAGCAGCATAACATCTTCTCTCCTCTCTGATCTCTGCTTCTGTTGTTTCCATCTCTCTTTCTCTCCTGCTTCTCTCTTTGCCTTGTAAGGACCTTTGTGATTACATTAAGCCCAACTGGGTAATCTAGGATAATCTCCCCATCTCAAAATCCTTAATCAAATTTGCCAAGTCCATTTTACCATGTAAGGTAACATATTAAGTTCTGGGAATTAGGAGATAGACATCTTTGGTGGACCATTATTCAGCCTATCAAAGCCAACATCAGAATTCTGAACTATTTGTGATAAAAGAGGGAAAAAAAGTTGGTGAAAGTTTCTAAGAATCAAGGTCAAAAAAGGCAATCAAAGATTGAAAAATGGGCATGATGAGAACTGACGTATGAATAACAGCAATAAATAACATGTCATAATGCAGCAGCAAATGTTTCAGATATATAGCAAGGATGACCACACAAAGATATTTTTGTAGCTTACCAACAGCATACAAAGGGAATAGAAAACAGGTAACAGTGTGAGATGGATGGGGTCAAGAAAGCCCTGTCAGAAAGGTGACAATTTAGAGAGTGTATTGCCATTGCTGTGAGAGGAGCAGAGCGGTACTTTTCTAGTTTCAAATTTCATTGGTGGCCAGCTAGTTGACCTCAATGAGACATAAAGAACTCAGGTATTATTGTAAAAAAATACTGTATTGGGATTCGTCTTTTTTTTTTTTGTGGTACGCGAGCCTCTCACTGATGCGGCCTCTCCCGTTGCGGAGCACAGGCTCCAGACGCGCAGGCTCAGCGGCCGTGGCTCACGGGCCCAGCTGCTCTGCGGCATGTGGGATCCTCCCGGACCGGGGCTCGAACCCGTGTCCCCTGCATCGGCAGGTGGACTCTCAACCACTGTGCCACCAGGGAAGCCCTGATTCGTCTATATTTTAAGCAAATTAAAAAAAAAAATCTTCTGAAATGGTAATTTAGAAAGTTAAATAGTCAGATGTAGATTAAAAACTTAATTTTTATTTGGAAACTATGATTTATATGAGTAAAAGCTATTTTATATGTACACTAATTTATTGTCCGAGAGATATATATTAGAAAACCATAAATTTTCCTTTGATAATAAACCAGAAAGATGAATTTCCTGCTCCTATTTTCACCTGCCCCTATCCTCTCCCCATCTTATATAAAACAACACGCCTCTCTCTGTTCCCACTGCTGGCCTCAGTTCAGGCCTTTGTTCCCTGTCTCCTGGACTATTCCAGTAGCCTAACCAGTCCCTCAATTTTTTTTCCCTCCTTCTATAATCTACTTTATGTTATGCTGTTAAATTAATTGATTATACCACTCCTTGCTTAAAAACCTTTAATTTATTGCTGGTGAATAAATTTTACACCCTTTGACCTGACATTTGAACCCCTCTGAAATCAGGTGGCCTGGTTTGAACAAGGGATGTGATGCAGTGGAAAGAGGTGTGAGGAGTTGTCATACCTCGGCTCCCGCCCAGCTCCACAACTTACAGAACTGTGGACTTGGGCAAAACAATGAACTTCCACAAGCCATAGCTACTTCATCTTTAAATTGGAGAGTATCTAAATGCCTGGATTAAAAGGTTGCTGTGGGAATCATATTTTTAAAATAATGAATATGAAAGCACTTTAAGTGGAAAGCAAAATATTATCGTTATTCCTTTTTGTTATTTTTCTTTTCATCTTGTTCTCCCTTGGATATCCCTGTGCACCCTCCACTCTGAAGTTTAATATCTTTACAAATAGTGCACATTTTTCCATTTGCCTTTTGTGTATTAGTTTCCTATTGCTGCTGTAACAAATAGCTACAAACTAGTGCTTTTACACAACACAAATTTACTATTTTATAATTCTAGAGGTCAGAGATATAAAACAGGTCTCAGGAGGCTAAAATCAAGGTGTTGTAGAGCTGCATTCTTTCTGGAGGTACTTGGGGGAATCTATTTACTTGCCTTTTCCAGCTTCTAGAGGCTGCATCACTCTGACCTCTGTTTCTGTCCTCACATCTCCTTCTCTCATACACATTCCTGCCTCCCTTTTATAAAGAACACTTGTGACATTTAGGGTCTACTTGGATACTGAGGATAATGTCCCCATCTCAAAACTTCCTAATTTAATCCCCTCTGCAAAGTCCCGTTTTCCATGTTAAGGTAACATGGTCATAGATTCTTGGGATTAAGACATGGACACCTTTTCAGGGACCCTTTTCTGCCTACCACACTTGGCTTGTACTCTCTTTCCACCTTGGGTTGCTACTCTTCCTAACACATGCACACATTATGTGTGTTTGTATCCTTTCTGCCATAAAATCTTTCCCAATTACTCCCAACAGGAAATAATCTCTTCCCTCAGTAAACTCCCTGTGTTAGGAGAGACACTTTTAATGTGTCCACAGCTTTTCTCCACCAGTCTTCAACTGAATACTTTGAGTACTGTCTTCTTAGCTTCTCTTCACTTCTGAACTCTGTGAAGGATAAGGGTAAAAGCTACATGGGGCAGGTTTGTAAGGAAGACAGTTGAGTCAGGTGATGAGCTGCACTTCCCAGGGTTCTGCTTATAGTTAGTCCTGGTAGTGGTGTGTCAGAATACTAGCGCTGAAGAGGGACCTTAGTGGGAGGAATCTGGTAGAATCCAAAGGCTGAAATAAAAGACCTCATTCTTCTAGAGTAGGAGAGGCAGAGCCTCCCAATGTCCATCACAGTGCTGTACTAGCAGAAAAAAAGGCATTTTAATGAGTTGGCTACAAACAGCTATTTGAACCCTCATTAAGTGTTTCTGAGAAAGGGCAAGGAAGAAAAACAAAATGTGACCAGCAGTTATGTGTTTCTCTGGGAAACCTTGCCTAGAGATTTGGACGCTTGGCTTCCATTATGAACTTGATTCTCGAGGGCCATGGGAGCTTTAGGGTAAAACTCTAATCAACTGGTTCAAAGTCTTGAGCTTAGAAAAATAATAAATATTTTCTATTCTATCTCATTGGACTGGAAGGGTGGAAGCATAGCATGTTTCTCTTAGACATAAAAGTGTATAAAACACGTTATTTATATTTTGTTTTTAAAATTACAAATATTTTTTAAGCTAAATACTGATATTTTTAGCATTAGAATTTAAGGTTAATGTAATTGACTTATATTACAATTTAGCAATAGAGAGGTGTTAGCAGAACTTTTTCTTCTTTAAAAATGTATTTCTTCAAAAAGATTTTAATCATAGTTAACAGGTTGGATTTTTTTTCTAAATGGAGAAAATATTTAATTAAACTGGATGTCTTTATCTTATGGTAACTATATAGACAATACAATACTTACTAAGACTTTTAAGAAGTGATATGGGCAAGGACAGATGTTGCAAAGCTTAAAAATAAAATGAAAATACCCTCAAATAATATAATAAAACAGGTTACAAGCTGATCAGAATTCATCAGTAATGGAGTTTAATTCCATGGTACTGTACTGTTATCTGTCAAACATTCTTACAATTAAGAGAAAATATCTCCCAGCGTTTCCATGGTGCTAGAGCATTCCAGTAGAACAGTTAGCCCACACATGGCCAAGAAGCTATAAAATATTAATTCAGTACAAGTATGCATCCAACAATCTTAACATTTATTACAGGTTACAGTAATTTTGCCCTAACAAGTGAATCAGTTAAAATGAACACTGCCAAATATTGCAGAATAGGGCAAACCTTCCCACTTTCTTAAAAGGCATTTTTTTTTTTTTAGCTTAAGATAATAAGGACTGTATGCATGATAGAGAGCTCTCCACAATCACCATTTATATATAATGGGAGATGAAGAACAGTGAAGGTTGAATCGCACCCATTAGTAATGTAGCTATGGTATGCTGCATGTATGGGGCAGGGAGGGAGATTTTGAGGGCACAGTGAAATAAGTTTTGGTTTTTTAGAGCTCATCTGTTAGGAATCAGAGAACTGCTGAATTTTGAGGTGGAAGAAAAAAGCTGTCTGTTCTAACCAATTTCAGAGGAAGAAAACATCCAAAAGGGAAGAAGGGAGCCCATATCCTTTTTGACCAATCCTAACAGTGGCTCATAGGGGAGCCAGAAATAACACCATTCAGACAAGAATCGCACTGCACGCTGAACAAACTAAAAATGTCATTTCTATTTCCAGTTAGAGGAATGGCTTCCTATAAGGTTTTGGTAAATTAAGCTATTCCTGTATTAGGACAGGAGTATTCATAACTTGTAAATGAGAAATTTCTTCTACTGTTTATTTTCCCCCCCAAATTCTCTTTATTTTAAAAAGATATTTATCATAATAAGAGGCTGAGATTTAGAGTTATTTGTGGAATTTATAAAAGGTCTAACAACATTTATCGTATATGATTTCAGCTGTCTTTGAGGTGACTCATTTTGGCATTAGTCATGTCATTAACTGTCATTGCTGGCATTTTTGTCTGAAATGCTATAGAGAAGAAAGTCCAGTGTTGTAGCTTTAATAGCACAAATGCCTTATATGCAAAGTATCTTGGAAATGCAGGAAGATAGGCCAAAATTTTCTCACTCTCTTATCAGTGATTGATTTTCCAGTGTTTCTAAAGTCACTGATTTTTTCAGTTTTTCAGATACTCATGGCTGGTGTCTGTAGGTGTTGCCATTTGACTAGTGAAGAAAATATGGGTACTTACATATATGTCTTAAATGAGGAAATAGACATTTCAAACAATGAAGTAAAACTTCCCTTTTTTATGATTAAAAATGGCTACTCCCAATGGAAAAATGAGTACAAAGAATGAATAGGTAATCACAACAATTTAGTAATAAAAGTTATATAATAATTGTAAACAAAACCTAACATTTACCAGGTTTTTAAAAATTTATTTCATTTGTCTTCATAAAAACTCAAGGGGTGGATTCTATTATTATTATTCCTGTTTTTCAGAGAATTTTCTAACTTGTTTAAGATGAAACAACTCTACCTAGTCAGGGACCATCTGATTTTAGAGCCCATGTTTTCACAACTAAAAAGTCCACACTGATAAGAAAGAAAAGAAAATAAAGAAAAAAGAGAATAATGGCCTACTCTTTTTAGTTGTCTGGCAGCTTTTGATTTTACTGTGATTTTTTAAAATGTTAATTCTCAACATTAGTGAAGGCTGGAGGAAACCTGAACTCACCCTATTTGTGGGACTATATATTGACAATATGTAAGCTGCTTGTCAAAGCTCAAGAATGGGCATATGACACAAACTGATCTAGAGTAAGATTTAGGATTTTTGTTGGAGATTTGGGGAAGATATGCTCTTTCACTGAACCTAAAAGAGGAAAAATGTGTTCCCAGGAGTTGTTGGCAGCCATTTGGTATGTAAGTGAGAAGGAGGCTCTTATCAGTGTAGGCAGAGCAGAAGACAAAAAGAAGCAGGATGTAATGTTGTTGAGCTACTGGAGGAAACCGATTTTGTGACCTGAATTATCTCTGGACTCTATGAGATCCATTAAAAAGCCTTTATTATTTAATACATTTAAATAATAATTTAAATGTTGATTGGTTTTTTAGTGCCATTAATAGCACCTGAAAGCCTTAACATTTTGAATTTGACCAAGTAATTCCAACACAAATTTTTTGAAATAATGACATAATTAGAGAATGTAGCACTTTGTTTTAAAAAATAAAACAGTATTAAAAACACCTGAAACTAACACAACATTGTAAATCAGTATACCACAAGAAAAATTTTAAAAAAAGAGCAGAGAGAAAAAACTTAATATACAGTATGTAATTTTATTCTTTCTAGGTAAATATGGAGATGCAGGGTTTCTAAAAGCGCCATCCTGGCATTGTGTCTAATGTATACAACAAATAATTCTGGGTGTGAGAAAAATCCAGCAAAGTATTGATTGTAATTCATGGTGTTTTCTTCTACAATGAAAGAAGATAAAATTTCTTTGAAGTAAAAAAAAAAAAAGTATTAGAAAATAAATTATTTTAAATAACAACATGGGGGGAACAAAACTAAATTTCTAACAATGGGAGATTGCTTGATTAAGTTTTGTATACCCATAAAATAAAATAGCTGATGATAAACTATTACAATACTGAAGGCAGTTTCCTACCATGGAAATATTTACAATATATTTATGTGAAAAAAGAATTAAAAGCATATATATAATATTAATCTGTTAAACAATATATATAAAATATATAAACTATATTTTATAGTAAGCTAATTTAATTAAATATATATTATACTAAGCGCATACAAACACACGTGTGCATGTGCACACATGTTAAGCTTGTATAAAACTTGCAAAAATATTTCTGATTGTTAGAATATTATGGATGATTTTAATCTCTTTTTTTCTTATTTGTGTTTCTCAATTTTGAAGGTGTATTTTTTATCAAAAATATAAAGGCTATTTATAAATGGCTAGAATTTATCTCAACTTGGTGTACACAGTGTTTGAGCCCTTAACAAGAGTTTGTAATATTTCTATGCATACTTCTATCCATGAAAGCCTATTGCCACTTTCAGTGAAACTCTCAGAGCCTGCTGTTTTCAGAAGCAGAGATATTCTCACTGCATCAAGATTCAAGGTTGTAGGCAGAGCAAATCCTCTAACCTCCCCCTGGCTCCTCTGCTCGTCTTTAAGAGATGCTGTGATTTTTTTTCTTTTTCCCTGGGGCTTACAAGTTCTACAATTTTATTTATTGTTTTTCTTCTCCTAGATTCTGTCACCTTATTCACATCTTTAGGGTGTGATTTCTTTTTCTTTCTCTCCCATCTTTACCATGGGACTGACTTCACAAGCTTCCTATGAGCACCTTTAAGTTTTCCCCTACTTTATATAATTATTTTTTTGTTTATGCCTTCATTTATTATTTTACTTTTCTATTCACTTACTTTCTCGCATATTAAGCCATGCTCATGAAAGAATCCATCCATTCATCTATTCTTCCATCCATCCATCCATCCCCCACCATCTTCTTCCCTTAGTAGTTTTCATATGGGTCAGGTACTGGTGGGCACAGCAGCATCCATAGAGAGAAAATATATATGGCATTGTTCATCCTTTTCTCATCCACTATTGACTAGGGATATCTGAAAGAATGGTTGGTATTGAGGAATAGGAAAGAGAGGGCTCAGTAATTAGGTGAGGGTCACCTCATATAAAGGCAGAAGGGAGCACCAGTGACAAATTTCTGACTAGATTTTGCCTACAGACTTGCCTTTTCCTCTTCCTCTTCCCAGAATTCAGATAGGATGGGCTCTCCAAGCTTTCTTCTTATCGAAGGATATCTGTCATTCAATCCTTGACAGCCTCTGTCTTAGATACCTAATTTCATTTTTCATTCTCCCTGAATCTTAGTGCAAGAGGGAAAAGAACCTATTTAGACTTTGTATATATGCCCATGTATCCACTAGAATGTCTACTCCATGAAGCAGGGATTTTTGTTCATTTAACTCATCTCTCTATTCTGTATAAGTATTAATTGGATGTTGAATAAATGAATGCTTTGAATTTTACTCTCTTAAATCAGAAAAGTAAACTTTTCCCTGATACTTGTGCTCTGCTCTTGCCTTTTCTTCACTTGTTGCAGTATATTTGGCCTATGGTGACTGAAGAATAGGGTACATTCTACAGCAGTAGAGCTGGATCAGCTATGTACAGACAGCATATTTGTGTTGAATCCTCTCACATCATACAGGGCCGTACATTATTCAGTCTTGCAGCTCTCCTTTAGATGATGCATGTTTAGCTTCTATGGTCTGTGCATATATAGTGATACATTAATAGATGAAATCAATAAATTTAGTTATATTTTAACTGACTTTTAAAAAATTATTAAATTCAGTTGAGATGGTTAGTCCTATAGCCCAGTGTACACATAATTTTAGGTAGGCCAGCCCAACTTTTGCTCTATGAATCAATTATGTGAAAGTTGAAGCTGTTATAGTGCAGTTGGGGCTACATATAGTGCAATTTTGGACTGTTAGCCATCACTTACATAGATATATAAATGTGAGTATTTGTGCCTATTCTCAAGAAAGGGATTCCTTAGGGAGTTGGAAAGTCCTCTTGAGAGGTTTGAAAATTCTTTGTTTACCCTAAGCTCTTCCCAAGGGGGTAGGAGAATTATGGATAAAATCAGCATGTTGGGTTTCAGGTGAGCTAATGCAGTATAACTAAAGGGTGGCTGCATGCTGGTGCTCCTCCAGGGATAAGATGCAGATTACTTAAAGATTTCATGTCTAGAGCTCTACCTTTTTGTAGGCTTACTCTCAACTTGCAATTGGAACTCTTAAAATTCTTCACCAACACATTCTTAAAGTCACAGTTCCCATTAAATCTTTTTAAAATGTGTATTTGCTTTATTATTTCTTTTAAAGTAAATTTGAAACTAAAATTTTTATTACTGGAATAATTCATAAGCATTAAGAAAATTTACAAAATACAGAAAGTCATTAAAAAGGAAAATGATCCAGAGACAACAACCATTTATATTTTGATGTATTTAAGCCTTTTTCAATGAATATATATATTATTTTACAAAAATAGGATAATTTATTAAGACTTCGGAACATTGTAAAACAAAAAATGTTGCTCACCATCCAGTTCTACAAGGATTAAGTCAGTAGCCATTGCAGTCGCTGACCAACAGTACACGCAGGAGGAATTCAGGATGAAAAACAGGATGAGGTACTCTGTGCTTTGGAAAAATATGCCTCTTAGATAGTTACATGTATATTTCAGGAAGAATTTTAACGACGCAGATTCTTGCATCTTCCCATACATAGAAGAGCACTAAAATCGTTAACCAAGATATCTGTTGCTTGTGACTAACAGTAACCTTTTACTGAGATGTATGCTTGACTGCATGTATTCCGTAGCCAAAATCTTATGTATATATACTGTACTGGCTTCTCCCCCTACATCTTTGGAGCAGTTCTCTCAGAGGTACAGAGAAGCTGTTTCCTGGGCTATAGTCCTCAGTAAGACCCTGGATAAAACTCAACTCACAGCTCTTACATTGTGTGTTTTTCTTTTAGTCGACAATATCTTAAAACAGAATATTCAAAATTTAAAACCAGGTAGCCAACATGGATTATTCTGTTGGTTTTAACAATGTACAATATATATTAAGCAGTTTTACATGTCAGTAACTATTCTCCTACATTATTATATGTAAAGGTTGTATAATATACCGTTATATTTATGTATCAGAATTTATTTAACTAATTTTCCATTGTTGTACATTAATTTTTGGATATCCTAAACCAACATAATAGATATATCTTTGTATTTAACCATGATTATTTCCTTGGGATATATTTTAAGATCTGATATTCTGGAACAAATGTGTATACACTTTTATGGCTCTAATATTTAGTCCAATTTTTCCATAAATATTTAAATAATTTATTGTTTCATACACTGTGCCTAACTAAACTTGTTTTTCTGTACAACCTCAGTGCAACTAGTCAATCCCGCTTCCTCCATTATGTAACAGCTACATGACTTAAAGAGAATTCACCCTACCTTGGACACCAAGAATGGGCCCTGAATGCTTTAAGTCAATCATCAAACTGTTGTCGCCCTTGCTGTGATGATTGGTTTAGCCATGGACACTTAACTAATCCAATTGGAAGGTGCTATTTCCCTGGCCATGGTTAGTTACGGATTGGACACATGACCTAAATTTATTTAATCAGAATGAATGCCAAAACCAGGACTGAGCTGGTTAATAGAGAAATAACTCTCTTTTTCTCTGAATGGTGTTGTGCAAAGCCAACTCTTATAGTTATTTTACCTCATGAGGGTAGCCATCTTTAGCACAATGTTGATAAATAGACCAAATCCAAAGAATTGAAGGGAATTAGAGCTTGACTACTGATTAAACCATGCCTGAAGGCAAACTTTTCTCTGGAGTTTAAAATTTTTGAGGGGTCACTAATTTTCCAATGTTTTTAAGTTGTTTTGAATCAATTTTCTGTTATTTGCTACCAAAATCATTTGAACTAATACATCTGTGTAATATTTTTTAAATATATCTACTCATATACAGACAAAAAAAAGTTTATTGCTGTTTTAGTTTATTTGATTATATGCAAGGCTGAGAATTTTTTCATATATTTATTAGTCATTTTTATTCCTTCTTTATGAATAGCTTCATATTCTGTGCTCATTTTTAAAAATTATGTTTTCATGTGTTTCTTCTTGCAGGAAAAAAAGGACAAAACTTCTAGTCACACCCATTGAAATATTTTCCATATTGGTTATTTGTTTTAAATTTTGAATATTCTGTTTTAGGATACCCAGAAGGCTTAAGTTTTTATGTATTTAAATCTGTCACTTTGTCTTTTAGATTCTGCTTTTACTCGTATTCCTAAAGAATCCTTCTCTATTCTAAAATCAGAGAGATATTTACTTACATTTTTCTAGTTCTTTTTTTTTTGTGCTTGTCTTCACACTTAAATCTTTCATTAAATTGAAAAATATTTTGGTGTATGATGTATGGTAGGGTTAAACTTTACTTTCTTCCAAATAATGACAGCAACTAAATAGTTGAGGCAAATAATCTTCAAATATAAGCGTACCAATACATTATTTCTTGTTTCATTTTCCTTAAATTTATTCCATGGAAGGTAGGAAAAATTTTTCTCATTGATTTGTTATTCAAGGTGTGATATTTAAAAATCCATTTTTATAAGCAACTTTTAATCTAAATTGTCTTTTTTTTTGGCCTGCCTAGGGGTATTGGTGCTATGACTAAGATTAGATGTTTCTATGCCTGAAGATTACTTTTTTTTTTCTTTTTAAAGAAAGTAGCTTACCTTTATCTTTCAAGTTAGTCACCCTAAATCTGCTGTTCAGAGATTAACACCCACAAAAAGGACCATGACAGTTCTTTACTTTTTCTTTGAATTGCAATCTTTTATGTTCTGACCACATAGAGAAGGGAAAAGAAATTCAAAAAGCCTTATGGAGACTTTTCGGGTGAAAAGTTTTTAGAGGACTCTGGTGCAAAGCAGTTTAATGAGATGAAAAAGATTTAGGCCATCTCTGAAGACCCGCAGTGAAAACAAGAACGTGACAATAATTTAGAGGTTGGGAGCCTTTTAGAAGATTTATATAAGGGACCCCAGGGCTGATACTGTCCCATTACTGCAGGACTATCTTTGTCTAAGTGGACCAAACAGATACTGCTTCTGCTTTGGATCTCTATTCCTATGTGGTAAGTGGACTCCACTGTGTGTTCTTCAGAGTTTAAGGATCTTTATGGAAATGATAGTTCAATTTAAATTTGAGAAAGTAAATAAGACTTGTCAAAAGTTGCGTTGGGACACTTGAAAGCTTTTTATACATGTTTATAATGTGGGCCTCTAATGTGTATATGATATTGAGAAATAGAACTGGGAACAAAGAGTAGTGACTACACCAAACAATTTTGCCTTCTAAATATCATTTGCATCCATCCCACCTATTCATTTATAGGACTACTGCTTCAGTTTAGTCCAGGGGTCAGTAAACTTTTTCTGTAGAGGGCCAGATACTAAATATTTTAGACTTTGTAGGCCATATGGTTTCTGTCGTAATTACCCAACTCTTGCAGTTACAGCATGAATACAACTGTAGACAACGTGTAAATAAATTGTTGTGGCTGTTTTCCGATAGAACTTTATTTACAAAAAGAGGTGGTGAGCCACATTAGGCTTGTGGGTTGTGGTTTTCTGACTCCTAATTTAGAACATCTCTCATCCGAGTTGTAATGATTTCTCTTTCTTCTGATCAGTTCACTTCAGTTCCATAAATATTTATTGTTTTAGGCATTCACAATAGAAGGATAAAGAAGGCAAGTTTCCTGTCCTTAAAGAACCAACAGCCCAGAGGAAACACAGATGTGAAAGCCCCATAACATTAATATAATGAGGTAGGGTTTCTCTCTGCATTGTTGCCAGAATGGGCTTTCTGTAAAAGATGATCATTTTCCTTTTCTGCTAAAATACATTTATTGGTATCTTATGTTTAGCATCATCACAAGTTTTCAATGAGGCGTGTAGGTCTTTCATTATTATCTGGCTATCTGGCTTATAACCATCTTCCTAGACTCATCTTTTTAACTTTCTACTTCTACACCTTAAGTTCGAACTACAATAAATCTTAGTACCAGTGGTAGCAACAACACATACCATTCTGCCCTTTCATATTCTGTGCCTTTGCATATGCTGTCCTGGAATGACTTCTCTCCATCCTCCCACATCCAAAAAAAGGAACACTTTTCTATTTAAAATGTCCAAGGATTATAACAGGCTGCCTTGTTAGGTGAAGAAGGGGGTGTGATGGTGAATTCTTTCTCTCTAGAAGTATCTAGGCAGGGATTGGCTTAAACACTTGGCAAATTTATCAGATATTGTTGGAGCCATGCCCAGATTAACAGGCCTTGTATCCATATTCTGGCTATTACAGGTGTTGGTTGTTAATGGCACATACCTGCACCCTTATTCTGAGGATTTCCCTAACCTAATGGGAGTAATCTTGCCTGGATATGGCGGGGAGGTTATGCCCTTCCCTTCTTGCTTCGTCTCCCACTGCACCAACCTTGCAGCCAATGACTTTCTAAAGTGGGGTGTAAACAGCCTAGTAATCTTGCCTCTGGGTGGGAAAAACTCTCTGGTATAATTCTTGCGCCAGAGCTTCCCAGTAGATCAGGCTGAGACTAGAATTCTTTTTTTTTTTTTTGCTGGACCTTTTTTTTCTTAACTTTTATTTTACATTGGAGTATAGTTGACTAACTATGTTTCGTTAGTTTCAGGTGTACAGCAAAGTGATTCAGTTATATATGTATGTATTCTTTTTCAAATTCTTTTCTCACTTAGGTTGTTACATAATATTGAGCAGAGTTCCCTGTGCTATACAGTAGGTCCTTGTTGGTTATCCATTTTAAATACAGCAGTGTGTACATGTCAATCCCAAACTCCCTGACTATCCCTCCTCCCACCCTTCCTCTCGGTAACCATGTTTGTTCTCTACTTCTGTGAGTCTGTTTCTGTTTTGTAAGCAAGTTCATTTGTATCAACTGTTTAAAGATTCCACATGTAAGTGACATCATACGATATTTCTCCTTCTCTGTCTGACTTACTTCATTCAGTAAGACAATCTCTAGGTCCATCCCTGTTGCTGCAAATGGCATTATTTCATTCTTTTTAATGGCTGTGTAATATTCCATTGTATATATGTGCCACATCTTTATCCATTCCTCTGTCGATGGACATTTAGGTTGCTTCCATGTCTTGGCTATTGTAAATAGTGCTGCAATGACATTGGGGTGCATGTATCCTTTCGGACCATGTTTTTCTCTGGATATATGCCCAGGAGCGGGATTGCTGGATCATATGGTAGCTCTATTTTTAGTTTTTTAAGGAACCTCCATACTGTTCTCCACAGTGGCTTTACCAATTTATATTCCCACCAACAGTGTAAGAGGGTTCCCACTGTTCTCTCCACACCCTCTCCAGCATTTACTATTTGTGGATTTTTTGATGATAGCCATTCTGACTAGTGTGAGGTGATACCTCATTGTAGTTTTAATTTGCATTTCTCTAATAATTAGTGATGTTGAGCAGCTTTTCATGTGCTTCTTGGCCATCTGTATGTCTTCTTTGGAGAAATGTCTGTTTAGATCTTCTGCCCAGTTTTTGATTGGGTTGTTTGTTCTTATGATATTAAGCTGCATGAGCTGTTTGTAAATTTTGGAGATTAATCCCTTGTCGGTCGCATCATTTGCAAATATTTTCTTCCATTCTGTGGGTTGTCTTTTCATTTTGCTTATGGTCTCCTTGGCTGTGCAAAAGCTTTTGAGTTCAATTAGGTCCCATTTTTTTTTGTTGTTTGTTTGTTTGTTTGTTTTTATTTCCATTACTCTGAGAGACAGATTGAAAAAGATATTGCTGCGATTTATGTCAGAGAGTGTTCTGCCTATGTTTTCCTCTAAGAGTTTTATACTGTCCAGTCTTACATTTAAGTCTTTAAGCCATTTTGAGTCTATTTTTTTGTGTATGGTGTTAGGGAGTCTTCTAATTTCATTTTTTTTTACATGTAACTGTCCAGTTTTACCAGCACCATTTATTGAAGAGATTGTCTTTCCTCCATTGTATAGTCTTGCCTCCTTTGTCATAGGTTAATGGACCATAGGTGTGTAGGTTTATTTCTGGGCTTTCTATCTTGTTCTTTTTTTTTTTTTTTTTTTTGCTCTACGCGGGCCTCTCACTGTTATGGCCTCTCCTATTGCAGAGCACAGGCTCTGGACGCGCAGGCTCAGCGGCCATGGATCACAGACCCAGCCACTCTGCGGCGTGTGGGATCTTCCCAGACCGGGGCACGAACCCGCCTCCCCTGCATCGGCAGGTGAACTCTCATCCACTGCGCCACCAGGGAAGCCCTCTATCTTGTTCTTTTGATCTGTATTTCTGTTTTTGTGCCAATTCCATACTGTTTTTATAACTGTAGCTTTGTAGTATAGTCTGAAGTCAGGGAGCCTGATTCCTGCAGCTCTGTTTTTCTTTCTCAAGATTGCTTTGGCTATTTGGAGTCTTTTGTGTCTCCACACAAATTTTAACATTTTTTTTGTTCTGGTTCTGTGAAAAATGCCATTGGTAAGTTGATAGGGATTGCACTGAATCTATAGATTACCTTAGGTAATACAGTCATTTTGACAATATTGATTCTTCTAATCCAAGAACATGGTATATCTTTCCATCTGTTTGTGTCATCTTCAGTTTCTTTCATCAGCATCATATAGTTTTCAGAGTACAGGTCTTTTTTCTCCTTTGGTACATTTATTCCTAGGTATTTTATTCTTTTTGATGTGATGATAGATGGGATTGTTTCTATAATTTCTCTTTCTGATCTTTTGTTGTTATTGTACAGAAATGCAACAGATTTCTGTGTGTTAATTTTGTATCCTGCATCTTTACCAAATTCATTGATGAGCTCTAGTAGTTTTCTGGTAGTGTCTTTAGGATTTTCTATGTATAGTATCATGTCATTTGCAAACGGTGACAGTTTTACTAATTCTTTTCCAATTTGGATTCCTTTTTATTCTTTTTCTTCTCTGATTGCCATGGCTAGGACTTCCAAAGCTATGTTGAATAAAAATGGTGAGAGTGGACATCCTTGTCTTTTTCCTGGTCTTACAGGAAATGCTTTCAACTTTTCGCCATGAGTATGATGTTAACTATAGGTTTGTTGTATATGGTCTTTATTATGTTTAGGTATGTTCCCTCTATGCCCACTTTCTGGAGAGTTATCATAAATGGGTGTTGAATTTTGTCAGAAACTTTTTCTGTATCTATTTAGATGATCATATGGTTTTTATTCAATTTGTTGATGTGGTGTATCACACTGTGAGGCTAGAATTCTGAATCCACATCTATGTTAATTGAGTATTTCCTCCTTGCCAAGGAATCCTTTGAAAGGTAGTGAGATTAAATGACTTTTAAGATCTTTTATTAATTTGCATGATTCTGAGTATAAAAAGACATTTTCATATTCTAACTGTATATTAATTGTCCTACCTCTACCACTTACTGTGTTAACTTAAGCCACCTTTGCAGTCTCTAATTCTCAATTTTCTCACTAGTAAAATTGGGATAATAATAGTATCTACCTTGAAGCATTGTGAAAATTAAAAGATGTAATGAATATAATTTTAGCACAGCATGTGGCACTTAAAAGATAGTCAATAACATTAGCTATATATACATATATAGTGTATATATATATATATATGTGTATATATATATATATATATATATATATACTTTTTTTAAAAAAAATTCTTTTGGATGCACCGTGTGGCATGTGGGATCTTAGTTCTCTGGCCAGGGATCGAACCTGCGCCCCTTGCAGTGGAAACACTGGAAACGCTGAGTCTTAACCATTGCACAACCAGGGAAGTCCCTAGATATTTTTATTATTGTTATCATAAACATTATTATGTTTTCCCAAAAGATAAAATATGAAGACAGTATTTTTTATGTGTTTTAAGGCAATAAAAAAATTGCCTGAGTAAAATAATGGGAACTGTGAAAAATCCATATGCTTGTTGATCATATTTGATTTCTCCATTAAGGATGGCTTTGTCTATGTACTTTTAGCCTAAAACACAATAGGTGACTATTAACTGTTTATTGATGAATATAAAAACATGTTGGAATGAAAAAAGATTTGAATTTCTCACTAATCTGCAGGCTAAAAGTCCAGGGTAAGGGTGCCAGCATGGTCATGTCTGGTGAGGACTCTTTTCCTGGCTTGCAGGTGACCACCTTCTTGCTGTGCCCTCACATAACAGAGAGAGAAAGAGCAAGCTCTCTGATGTCTCTTCTCATAAGAATACTAATCCCATCATGAGGGCCCCACCCTAATATGTAATTACCTCCCAAATACCATCACAATGTGAGTTCGAGCTTCAAGGTATGAATTTGGGGCGAACACAAACATTTTGACCATAGCATATTTAAGCAATACTTCCTGTGCAGCAACGTAGCACTGTTGTTACCTTGTAACATAATCTAATCAAAGGAGTGACATTCTATTGGTTAGAAGCACAGTTGTAAGGTTAACTCAAGGGGAGGGAATTAAACTAGTGCATGTCTCACTGGGCCCCCCTTAGAGCGTGTCCACTATAGTGATGTGGATGTACTCTTCCATCAAGAGGTGGGGTCCATACGTTTGTTCCCCTTGAATATGAATCCTTCTTTGTGACTTGCTTCTAATCACCTTAGAATACAATAGAAATGATGATATTCTGAAGTTAAGTCATAGAGGTTGATAAGGTCTCTCTCTGTTTCTCCTTATATCTTTCTCTCAGGACATGTGCCTTTGGAGTCATGAACTGCTGTGAAAGAAGTCCTGTGACCTTGAAGCTACCATTTGGACAGACTTCATGGAGAGGCCATTGGAGAGGAGAAGCTGCTAGCCAACAGCAGGCATCAAATGCCTGACATTGTAAGCATGCCAGACTTTAGATGATTTCAGTCCCTTGTCTTTGAGTCTTCCATCTGAGACCTAAGCCATCATAAAGTGTAGACAAGTTATTTCTATTGTGCCCTATTTGAATTCTTCACCTATAAAACCGTGAACAAAATAAGT
The DNA here is from genome assembly GCF_963455315.2 of Globicephala melas. Classification (NCBI taxonomy): domain Eukaryota; kingdom Metazoa; phylum Chordata; class Mammalia; order Artiodactyla; family Delphinidae; genus Globicephala; species Globicephala melas. The sequence goes on along the minus strand of NC_083314.1, from coordinate 128,926,074 downwards.
GGTTTGTTTCTTGCCACTGAGCTTGGGGATAATTTGTTATGTGGTCATAGTAACTGGAACAACAGTGAAGAAAAATAATTTAAAACTAGCTACTCTACTATACACAATGGCTTCCAACCTCATAACCAAGACTCTCCATAAGAAGACTCCTGCTGGCCATTTATCTTTTAGTTTCTGTCTTTCTACCCTGTTGTAGAGACGAGTCTACTTCCTTTCAATTAGAATGCCTTGAAGAGATCCTGCCACTTCCTACTAAGTTCAGGCCCAACTTTTCAGGCTCTCTGAAAGGAAAAACAGCATCCTGAAGAAGAAACACATTCTGGATATTTATAATTATCACCAGCAATGAACACATAGCCATCGACATTTCATGAGGAGCACTTAAGCACCTCAATATCTCACACATTCCTATGCCATTATGGGTTCTTTGTTTATTTTGCCCAGCCAAATTATGTGTTAAATTGTCTTACCCTAAAACAAAGATCTAGTCTTGTCTTGGAGGTGAATCAAATCCTTAATATCTAGAAAATGAGAAAAGCTATTTACTGCTTTAAAAATGGCATTTTTTTCCTCATGTCTCAAAAATTTGAAGTTCAAATCTCAAACTAAAGACATGATAATTTCTATTGTATTCCATAGGATGGATTTGGAAGAGATCAAGGAATCATCTCACTTTAAGGCAAGTGGCCTTTTATAAAAAAATTTTTTTAATCTGTCTGATGGTTTGGTAACAGGGAGAGGTGGGATATGTTCAGAAGAGACCTACCTTATTATATATGAAGAAAATAAATTCCTAATAGTTCTGAATGTGGCACTACCCCCAAATTAAGAGGAAGTTGTGATTTGCCTTGTAATAAATAAGAACTGTGAAATGCAGCAGACAATCCATATTCTTCAACTAAATTACTCTTGAAATGCATTTGCCATTGGCAAAGAGTTAAACTTAAAATATGGTTTCCCAGGAATTTTTCTTCATGTTTTTTAGAAGTGGATTGTCACCTTGTCATCTGTCTCTTAGACCACTTTCCTTGAGTAGTTTCTGAAACCACAGAAAGTATTGTTTAAATTGTTTGTCCTTGTTTAACTTACTCTCAAAACAAGACCCCAGGGGTAGTTGGAAAGACAGAGAAGAAAAAAAACCAACGTATCTTATATTCTGTTAAATCACTGGGTCATCTATTTTTGGCAACAGTAATACCATGTGGTCGGTTGAAAATGGGTTTAATAAATATCCTACGTGACACTAGCTGCCCAGCCAGATTTACTCAGGGGACTAATGCTCAGAGTTTGAGAATCTTTGCAGGACTCATTAATATACATTTGATGGAGGGATGCCTGGTAACTTCAGTATGTCCACAGGGAATTTGCATATTATAGAGTTGAGGGACTGTCTTCAGGGAATTACAGTCTGGTCCTGTTCTTCAATATTGGCTTTCTTTAAGGTCACTGCCAAAGAGGACCTTTTCATGCTTGCCAACCTCCTTTGCTTTTGCAGAGTGTGAACCATTTTGATTAAATATGCCGCTCTGTTTCAGAGAGACCTTTGCTCTTCCTTGTTAGGAAAACTACAATCCTCTTTTGAGGATCGTTGGTGCTAACGTTTGTCCAAAAAATGAGATTCTGACTGGTTCAAATGCAGTAGTTCTTGCAGCGAGGGTGGAGTTGTGACTTGCATTACAATAAAGAATAGCATTGAATATGCTTGCTGCAGATAATTTCTAGCAAAGAATCAGTAAATTTTATCTTATCAATCCGTTTGTGAATTTTACCTACAGAGTGTTTTTACCAGTGGAGGGCAGTGGTGGGAGTGGTCAGGAGGATAGCATCCTTTCCATTTCCTGACACACTAGATTTTTGACTAATCTGAAGATCCTGAGAGACAGGTTTAAGATTTTTCCAAATGCAGAAGCTGTTTTAGCAAATTAGATAAAATTAATCAGCCCTTCACAGGAAATTTTTCTTATTAAGAAGAAAAGCTCACTCATTTTGGTCACTTGGCAATAAACTTTCTCCTTTGTAGAAGAAAAGTCTGGTGTAATTCTAGGGCTTTATTTTTCCTGCCTTCCTCCTCCTTGTGTAGTCATTTTTTATTCAAGCCTCAGTATGCCATGTATAGTCATCTCTTCATTTCTGCCTTCCCTAATTTCTCCAGAGGGTTAGTTGCTTCTTCCAGAATTCTTACATGTTCCCAGAGATGGGACCAATCTCCATTACAATGGTTAACACAGTGTATTGTAATTATCTCTTTATTGTGCTTGTTTTTCTCGATAAATATGAACCTAAATGTCAAGGACTATGTCTTTTTTTCACATTTCTGTAGTTAGCACCTACATAATGGTATGTGGTTCTGAAATGTTTCTTATAAGAAAATAAGTCCTTCAGTGTAAAAGACTCTGGCAGATTATTTGCCTCCTGACACAGAAGTTTCTCCTATAAGCTTCTACCCCTTTACAATGAATTTCCATGCCCAAGTGTGATTTATTTCATTTTTTTTTCTCAGTGTGGTTAGATTGTTTTTTCTCTGTGTGTTTTTGATTTCTTATTCAAATATAATTAACCAGCAGCACAACTAACATTAATATCAAGATGAATAATTAGGATATTCATTAATATCAAAATGAACATCACTTACTAATGATGTTCAGTGATCCAATTGCTACTCCGCCTTTATTTTTGTTCCTAGTGGACCTTGTATTTATAATGTAAATACTGTAGATACTGCAAACTCCATCAAGGGTAGGACACTGGAAGAGGAGGCAGGTGCTCTTAAATGCCTGACACAGAAAGGAAGGAATAAGCTAAGGTTGCACGTTTTCTTTGGACATTGCATAGTACATTATATTATCACCTATATCACAGACATAAAGTGCTGATCTTGTCAAGAAATAATGCAGCAACTAGACCCATCCCCAGAGGGGTTCTGATTCAATAGATGTGGGGTGGAGCCAGATAATTTGCATTTCAAGCAAGTTCCTGGGTAATGCTGATACTGTGGGTCTAGGAACACAATGGTTTGGATCAGTGCCTGCTTCTCAAACTTAAAAGTTCATATGAATCATCTAGGATCTTGTAAAAGTGCAGATTAAATTATGTGGGGTGGGGCCTGAGATTTAAAATTTCAAATAAATTCCCAGGTGACGTGAATGCTGTTAGTGGACCACACTTTGATTAGCAAGGGTTTAGAGTAGAATTCAGTAGTTCCCACATTTCTTTTGTATCTGACTCACTTGATATTATGGGCTGAATGTTTGTTTCCCCCCAAATTTGAATGTTGAAATCCTGATCCCCAAAATGATGGTATTAAGAGGTGGGTCTTCTAGAGGTCATGAAGGTAGAGCTCTCATGATTGAGATTAGTGACTTTAGGAAAGAGACTTCAGAAAGCTCCCTTGCTCCTTCCACCATGTGAGGACACAGCAAGAAGGCAATGGCCTATGAACCAGGAAGTTCTCTCCAGACACTGAATCTGTTGGTGCCTTGATCTTGGATTTCTCCAATCTCAGAACTGTGAGAAATAAATTGTTTAAGCCAAAGAAAGAAAGAAAGAAAGAAAGAAGCAAGCATATTGTGTTATCTAGTATTTAGCAAAGCATTTCATTAAATTCTGCAGACAGTTCTTCAGTAATCAGGTGTTTAAAATAACTTGTCTTTACAAAAAATGTCAGACATTTTTCACCTCTTATTCTTTCTCTGTTGCTCCAAATAGTGGTCTAAAATACAGATTAATATAATATTTTTGAAAGGATTGATGAGGTTTAGGGTAAATCTCTTGCTAAATCCTGCTTTTTGTATTTCTTTATGAAAACGATGCTATTTTCATAAGAAATCATCTTTATCTTCATTTTGGTTTAAGCTGCTGTAGGACTTCCCTGTTCATGGTTTATTTTGTTTAGGTTTTATTCCATTTCTTAGTAGTTTTCTATAGCATTTATTATCTGTTACACATATGATATTTACACTGTACCTGAATCAATAAAGACTGATTGTCCCAATTTTGTTGAAGACTTACTTTATACATGTAGGCCTATTCTCAACAACTAGACTAAACTCCTTTTGAGACCAGGGATACAGCTTACATTTGTTTATATTCTAGGCAGTGCTTAATATAATGCTTGCCCAAAGCAAACGTTCAATAAGTATTTATTGATTTATTTATTTACCTCACCTTCTAAATGGTATTTTAAGTCAGAAATGCTGTTTCAAACATTATGCAGTATTTCTTTTTAAAAAGAAGCGTTTAAGATTGACTTTTTATATGAGTCCATATAATGTAATCATACATGGGGGCCATGTAATGTTTAAGAGGACAGTCTCTCTGTCCAGCTAATTGGGTTTGAATCCTAGCTTTACTGTTTGCTGCTGCAAATACTTTGCTGAACAAATGATTTACCTCTCATTTCCTCATCTATAAAGTGTGGATAGTAATACTACCGACTCTTGGAACTGTGAGGATTAAATGAGTTAAAATATATGTAATGTACTCAGAAAAGGGCTTGACATAAAAATAAGTGCTATATAAGCTGTATCTGTATTTATATGTGAAAAGAGTTCTGCAATTTCATATGATTATAGAACACTGAAAGTGAAAGGAACTTTTCAAACCAGAGTGTGAAGAAAATGAGAACATGGTCAGAAGACCTGGCTTTGAACTCTAGTTGTGACATTTCTGAATTGACTTCATTTGTGAAACAAACATGATAATAACTTCATTATTGACCTTAGGGTGATTTGGGGACTAGATAGAAAAATATGTTTAAGATCTCACTGTAAGTGGTAAAGCACAGTTAGCATGTTAGTTTCATTACTACTAACAAATGAAGAAACTGTAGTTCACTTTATGGCCTCGGGAAAGTTATTTCAGTGCCTGTTTTCACATCTGTAAAGTATGGATAATAATAGAACCCAGCTCACATGATGATTATAAGGATGAAATGAGTTAATACATGTAAAAGGTAGAGTGAAGTGCCTCTAAATAATATGTGGTAATAAGCATTAGTTACTTATTATTTTTATACTCATCCAATAAATATTTGTGATTCAGTAATAATCTATGCTTGTTTATAATGATATCTGGGAGTATTGTTAAAAATACTGACCTCTCAAAAGGACAGTTTCTTTAATAAATGGTGTTAGGAAAATGGACAGCAACATGCAAAAGAATGAAAGTGAAAAAAAAAAAAAGAATGAAAGTGGACAACTGTCTTATACCATACACATATATTAAGTCAAAATGAATTAAAGACTTGAATGTAAGACCTGAAACCCTAAAAATCCTAGAAGAAAACATAGGTGGTGAGCTCCTTGACATCAGTCTTAGTGATGTTTTTTCAGATCTGACTCCCAAAGCAAGGGAGACAAAAGCAAAAATAAACAAATGGGACTACGTCAAACTAAAAAGCTTCTGCACAGTGAAGGAAGGAAACCATCAACAAAATGAGAAGGCAACCTACTGAATGGGAGAAGACGTGTGCAAATCATATATCTGATAAAGGGTTAATATCCAAAGTATATAAAGAACTCATGCATATCATTAACACCAAAAATCCCCAAACAATCTGTTTAAAAAGTGGGCAGAGGATCTGAATAGACATTTTCCCAAAAAAGACCTACAGATGGCCAACAGGCATGTGACAAGCTGCACAGCATTACTAATTATCAGGAAAATGCAAATTGAAACCACAGTGAGATACCACCTCATACCTGTCAGGATAACTATTATAAAAAAGACAAGAAATAACCATGTTGGTAAGCATGTGGAGAAAAGGGAGCCCTCATATACTGTTGGTGAGAATATAAATTGGTGCAGCCCCTATGGAAAATAGTATGGACATTCCTCAAAACATTTAGAAATAGAACTACCATATGATCCAGCAATTCCACTCCTGGATATTTTTTGGAAGAAAACAAAAACACTAATTCAAAAAGGTATATGTGGGCTTCCCTGGTGGCACAGTGGTTGAGAGTCTGCCTACCGATGCAGGGGACACGGGTTTGTGCCCTCTTCCGGGAGGATCCCACATGCCGCGGAGCGGCTGGGCCCATGAGCCATGGCAGCTGGGCCTGTGCGTCTGGAGCCTGTGCTCTGCAATAGGAGAGGCCACAGCAGTGAGAGGCCCGCATACTGCAAAAAAAAAAAAAAAAGGTATATGCACCCCTATGTTTATTGTAGTATTATTTACAACAGCCAAGCTATGGAAGAAACCTAAGTGTTCATTGACAGATGAATGGTTAAAAAAGATATATATGCAATGGCATACTACTCAGCCATAAAACAGAATGAAATCTTGCCATTTGTGACAACATGGATGGACCTTGAGGATATTATGCTAAGTGAAATAAGTCAGACAGAGAAAGACAGATACTGCATGATTTGCCTTTTATGTGGAATCTAAAAACAAACAAACAATCAAAACTAAACACAACCCAGACTTATATATACAGAGAAGAGATTGGTGGTTGCCAGAGGAGAGGGGGGTTATTGGGAGTTAGTGATGGGGGGGCAGGTAGGGTGAAATTGGTGACAAGTACAAACTTTCAGTTATAAAATAAATGTCATGGGGTTGTAAAGTACAACATGGAGTATAAAGTCAATAATATTGTATTAACTTTGTATGGTGACAAATAGTAACTAGACTTCTTATGGTGATCATTTATCAATGTATACAAATGTTGAATCACTATGTTGCACACCTGAAACTAATATAATATTGTATGTCAATTTATACCTCAATAAAAAATACACTTATTGTAGGAAAAAAAATACTGACCTCTCCTGCTAAAGGTTTTGGTTGGCAGTTTTAGGATAGGTCTTGAGAGGATAGATAAGGAACATATCTTTCAGAAAATTCTCAGCTCAGTTTTCCTATGTTGACATACATAATGCTTTAAATTCCTTATATTGGCACAGAAATCTATTATAGGTTATGTTAGTTTTGTCTTATATGTGCTTTTCTAGTGATTTTATGTAAGTGAAAACAACAAAGGACATTCACTATACAGAGAAAGACATATAAATATAAGTTTAGCATATACCATACTTGGGTTTTGTTTTGTTTTTCTAGTAAGGGAGTATCTTTTAGTTTTGCACAATGTAATTTGCTTATACAGGAAAGAACTGTGTAGCATATAAACAGTTAAGGCAATTGTTTTTCAGTTCAAGGTGGCTTCCTGTTTTATGGTCAATGTATCTTTACAAGGACTAGTCTTGCTTGAACAGTCTAAACTCTAAACAATAATTTTCTAGGTGCTAGGAGCTACCGGTTATGAGAGATTTCTTTATGAGTGGCATGGGAGTTTACTTTATATCTTTAATAAGAACAATGAGGCTAATTCTTCTTTTTGAAAAGGTCTAATTTAAGGCTGTTCTTTTACTTGCCCTCGCAACATCAAATCATTCTTATTCTTAACACTTAAAGAATTTGGCGGAATTCATGATTAGCTTTCAAGTCATAGAAACCTGAATGTAGAAGTTATGTCTGCTTTAAACATCACCTTGGTAGAATTATTTGCAGGTGGTTTAGCAGTCCAATGTTCTTTGAGTCATCTTTGTATTCTTGGCATAATGTGAGTCTCTGGTACCTATTAAATCCCCCATAAATATTTGATGAATAATAATGGCTTATATTGTGCCAGACATTATGCTAAGTATTTTATTTGTATTAGATCTTTTAATCTTCACCTGATGACATGTTATTACCCTTATTTTACAAAGGAGGAAACTGAGGTACAGCTAGCTTGAGTAACTTTCTCAACTTCTAAGAGCTAGTGAGTGACAGAGATGCTGGGTCTTTTTTATTCTAGAGACTAACTCTAAAAATGCCTTCATTAACTTATAAATGAGAGATGGATGAGTAAATGTTACCAAGTCAAGTTTTGATTTCTTGGTGATATTATTCCAGGTTAACCCTACTTGGCTCTGCTGAATCTGTTAATTGAATATATCTGCTCTTATTATTGATTCTATTTGTTTTGTATTGATATATCATCTCTCTTCTACTAAATGATAAATGATTCTAGTGCAGGGATAATGACTTTAGTTAATTTATCCCCTTACTGTGCCTAATGTAGTGGACTCACCATAGGTATTTGCTAAAAATTAGGCTACACAGGCAAGTGACTAGAATATACAAAAATTAAGAAGCAGATAAACAGCAGGTAACAGACCTCAGTGCTCTCTATTTAAAAGGTTATAGGGATAACTAATCATTCTTTAATTTCTTTGGTAAAACCTGATATAGCTTAAAAATTTCTTTTCAGCTTTTCCAGGTATCATTGACAAATAAAATTGTATATATTTATAGCATACAGTGTGATCATTTGGTGTATGTATGCTCTGTGAAATGATTACCACAATCAGGTTAATTAACACATCCATCACCTCACATAGTTACCTTTTTTGCATGTATGGTGAGAATGCTTAAGATGTACTGTATTAGAAGATTTCAAGTATACAATATATTATTAACTATAGTCACCATGCTGTACCTTAGATCCCCAGAACTTATACATCTTGTAACTGAAGGCTTGTACCCTTTGACAAGCATTTTCCCATATCCCTCATGCCCTAGCCCCTGGTAGCTATCATTCTATGTTTCTGTAAGTTTGACCTTTTTGTTAAAGTTTCTACATATAAGTGAGATCATCCAGTATTTGTCTTTCCCTGTCTGGCTGATTTCACTTAGCATAATGTTCTCTCGTTTACTCATGTTTTTTCAAATGGTAGAATTTCCTTCTTTCCCAATGGATGAGTAATATTCATATATATACTCAATACATGCAGTGTATTGAGTATATATATGTGTGTGTGTTGTGTGTATGTATATGTATGTATAAATGGATATATATGTATATATATCACATATATATCCATTTATCAGATGATGGGCACTTATATTGGTTCAATATCTTGGCTATTGTGAAAAATGCTTCAATGAACGTGGGATTGCAGATATCTTCTTGAGATACTGATTTGTTTCCTTGGATATATACCCAGAAGTGATTGCTGGATCATATGGTAGGTCTATTTTTAATTTTTCAAGGAACTTCTGTACTGTTTTCTATAATGACTGTACCAATTTACCTTCCACCAACAATGCACAAGGGTTCCCTTTCTCCGTACCCTCAACACCACTTGTTGTCTCCTGTCTTTTTTGGTAGAAGCTATCCTAACAGGTGTAAGGTGACATTTTATTACGGTTTTGATTTGTATTTCCCTGATGATTAGTGATGTCCAGCACCTTTTCATATACCTCTTGGCCATTTGTATGTCTTTTTTTGAAAAATGTCTGCTGAATTCTTTTGCCCATTTTTAATTGGGTTATTTATTTATTTTTTTAACTATTGAGTTGTATGAGTTCTTTACACATTGATTCAATATACTGAGACTCAGTGCTGGGGTGAGGATTCAATGGAAAAGTGCACTGTAAATGGTAAAGATCTAAATATAGCCTGATTGTCATTAGGGTGTAACACAGACCAGCTGTTTGAGGACTCTTTCTGTATTCTTCACTGCTGTCCTGCAATGGCTCCAACCCTGTTTATGGGGTTAAAGCATGAACTTTGGAGTAGTTGCTATTATTTCCTTTACCTGAAAAACTGCTTACATGTAAGACCAGTTGTACCTCAACCTTAACTTCTGTGAAGTTGCCATGACTTGTCCTCTGTAAATGGCAGAGTTTATTATTCCCTCTTGTGGGCCACCACTATGCACCCCGTCTCACAGACCCACCCTTGTACTCCACACTCCTGTGAAAATACGTTTCATGTAATTCCTTAAATCTTAGATGTTCTCTCTTGTCGCTGGGCCTTTATATATGCTACTTCTCTGACTAGAACATTATTCTCTGCCTCTTAACGGTTGTCTCATTACTCTTTAGTCTCTTGGACAACCTGCCTTAACCCTATCATACACCTAATCACAATTACTTGTTTAAGTTTCTGATTTTCTTTGATAGACTGTAAGCTCCATAAAGGCAAGGGCCCATTTTTCTTGTTCACTGCTATATCCTCAGTGCCTGTCAAAATGGCACGTTATGGTCACTTAAATATTTATTTGAGGAATTAGTGTATTTGACTTAGTGTGGAGTCTTTTGGAAAAATTATCTGATCTGATATGAGTTTTATGTTTATGGGGCTATAAGAAAGTAATAAATCATATACACTCATGCATGTATGGGCATATGTGTATTTTTATACACATATACAAACACATACTGTGTGTGTGTACACATATCCCTTATCAGTTACAGAAAGGATGGATCTACTCGCCTAATGCTAAATGCTCTCAGTTTAAAATTGTTCTATAATCCAAGAAAGAGAGAATAGGTAGTATGAGGCTAGGGAGACATTCCTAAAACGTGCTCCATAGAACATATAGGAAATGCCCAGAGAACAGGATTGTTTTGGAGTAGACTACTGTTACATGCTAGAGACAGTTTTCTCCCAAATGAACCAAACAGTCAGATAAGATATAGAAAAATTTGATATATTTCACATTCAATTTCACTTTTATATCAAGATAGCTCTAAAAACAGAATAAAGCTGCTGTCCCTTTCTTGAAGAATACGTGAGAAGACATTGAGTGTTAAGCATTAGTTTGCTAATGGCCACCTTCAGTTATCAAAACATGGCTTGAGAATGACTTCACCAAAACTCAGCCAGACAGCAGCACAGACTAGGGAGAGACGAACTTGCAGACTCACCAAGCACAGGGTTTCTTTGCAGCATATGTTCTATTGAACTATTGTAGAATTGTGGTTTTTTGAAGATTGGAAAATTTTATAGAAATCGTATTAAGAAGAAAAATTTCCGACTGAGAAAAGATATTTGAGTATGTTGACACCATGTCTCTGAGTGTTCATGTAAACAGTAATGTCAGGCATTTTCCTCCCACGAGTCCACCAAATCACAAACTCAAGATTATTGCATTTGCTTACTTACTACCTGACATAGATGCTGTAGAGAACTGATATAGGTCATAGCACAATCCTCTCAGCAGCATGCTTAATACAAGATTTTGGGTGAAAATTTAAGATATGAAACAAATATATGGCATATTTTATGTATTTATATAATGAAAAATTGAATCTGAAGTTTGCATATAAGTAGCAAAGGTTTCACAAAATTCCTGTTCTCATTATCTACCAAATTAACCAATCAGAGTTGGAAGGAAAAGCTCTGAGGGAGAAAAGAACAGTAATTTCAAACCCAGTGATCTGTGTCCTTAATGTCACAGTTTCCTGTGTTCCTGGGTCATTATCCAGTTTTGGTGGGTGCCTTCATTATTTTTTCTTTAACAATTTGTTTTCTCCCCCATTAAAATGGATCTTCCATTATGATCTCCATTCTATTTTACAAGCCCTTTTACAAGCCCCTAACCCATATCCTTCTGTGTTAGCATTCAGTGTTGGTCTGATTTTGTTTTATAATTATTTACACCTATAATTCAGAGATTAGCAACTTAAGATCTTATAACTTAAGATCTGAGTATACAGTCAGCCAACAACTTTAAAAAAAAATCTTGATATGTTCCAGGCACTGTTATAGTCTACAAGGACGAAACAGTGAACAAGAACTGTTCTCATGATACATTTTTTTGGGAGGGGGTCATAGACAATACACAAATAAAATACATGGAGATACAATATTCATATAAAGAAAAATGAAGAGGAATTAGAGGTTAGAGATGGGGGGCAGTTATTGCTATAGAAATAATTTAGTAAATCCCTTATTCTATACCCTGAAGAAATATAAACCCTTTCTAAGATCTTTGCCCATTACTAGGGGCTTATGTTCTTATTCTTCTCTGTGCCTTCCACCTGCTTTCACTGCATTAGTTGAATTTAAGGATTAATTTTGTCATTTTGTTTGTGTCTGTTCTACCTCTCATTAACTGAGTTAATTAAATTATTATCACATAAACCATTCACACAAAGGGGTGTGTGTGTGTGTGTGTGTGTGTGTGTGTGTGTGTGTGTGTGAAAGACTTATTTAAGGTGTTGAAAATATGAAAGTATTTTCATCATGGTAACACAATTTAAAATTCAATATTAGCTATTCCTGATCCTAAAAGTAACAAAGCTATACCCTATATATATTTTGTTTTGCTTATATTTTTCTGTACTCTTTTGTTCTAATCTCTGAATTTTTTGTTTCATTTTATTTTATTCAGAAGAGCAATTTATTGCTCTCATTTCCTTGGTTACAACAACACAGGCCCCAGAGTCTCAATTTTCTACTAAATAGCTTACAAAGTTATTTTACTACATTTGAAAACACTGAGGTTTAGAGGCATTGCATTATATGCTCAAGGTCACACAGCTAGAACATGGTGGGACTGAGATTTTGTTCTAGTCTCTCTGAATTTAAAACTCAAGTTTGCAAAGTGAAAACAAATTTCATAGTCATATTTAGGTGAGCAAACACCTAACTTATTTATTTTCTTGATAAACTTATTTGCTGCCTATCATCTGGTTATAGGTAACTTAATCTAGTCCCCTTAAGGTAAGGTCAGTTATACCATGATATGAACTCAGTGAAATAAGAATTTACGCACAGATGTACCAGTAAAGTCTAATTCCAGGAGGTTATGCATTGTTGGACATCAGGGGGAGACATGTCTTATCTGTGGCTATCCTCTGTCCATTGCTGGCAGCCATTGAGTTATAAGTTATTTAGCCCAGTCATGAGGCAATGGCCCCTTTCTTTGACATATCTACTGTTTATGTCCTTTGTCTTTCCATGGTCATTGATAGAGTGTACCACACTGTACACTCTGACCTGGCTGTTTACCATATTCCTGAGCCTGTCCCAGTCAGTCTGCTCTCTCTCAGTCACTTTCATGCCCTCTGAAAAGAAAGTAAATATATGCTTCTTCCCAAAATAGTATATGGGGTACTTCAAGACTCCATTCAGGCCCATCTAATTATACATCTTCTTCTGGCATTGCCTGGTAGGTATGGCGCCCCCAAACATGTCCATGTGTTTAACCCCCAGAACCTGTAATTTACCTTACATGACACAAAAAGTACTTTGCACATGTGATGAAGTTAAGGGATCTTGAGATGGAAGTTTATATTGAATTATCCAGTTGGGCCAAATGTAATCACAGAGGTCCTTAAAAGTGGAGAACCTTTCCCAACTGAGGTCAGAGTGAGATGTGACTATGAAAGGACAGTTGTAGAGATGAAACAATGCTTGCTTTGAAGATGGAGGGAAGGAGACATAAGCCAAAGAATAAAGCTGGTCTATAGACTCTGGAAATGTTTCTCCCCCAGAACCTCCAGAAAGGGATATAGCCTTGCTAAGACCTTTATTTTATCCCAGTGAGAACTGTGTTGGATTTCTAACATACAGAACTGCAAGACAATAAATGTATGTTGTTTTAAGCCACTAAATCTGTGGTAATTTGCTTCAGTAGTGAAAGAAAACTTATATACTTGGTAATATACTGGACCAAGACTTTTCTGTGAGGCATGCCAACTCTCAGAGTTCCAAGATTCTCCTGAACTTTTCTGAGGATTCTAAGATCCTTCACTCTGGGAATCATCCTGAAGAGGGGCAGGATCCCAGCACCTTCCCCTACTCACAACACTGGACAAATTTCCCTGTATTCTTCACTAATGAAAAACCATCTCCGTGCTTCCCCCGGTTAATTGAACTTTTCAGTGGTTCTTACAAGACCATGCAGTTTTTCTAACACTGTCATTTATGGTACAAAATTTATGTCCTATGTTCTTCATGCTTTTAGCATTTTTTAAATTCAAATACTGCTTTCTATAAAGAAGTCTATTTATAATCCAAAGCACTGGCATTCAGGACTATTGATTCTATACAGAGTTTCAAGAACATATTTTATAAGTTGAAAAGTTAAACAATAATGCTTTATTTTGCTCTGCAGTTTCGCAAAGCAACCCAACTTACAGCCTATGGAGAAAATGCAAATGTTGCCTGAATAAAGCCAAGGATGGGTTGTCTTACAGTGTTCATAGAATTCCTTGTTTATCCTTTTAATTTCCATTAGATCAGTAGTGATGACTCCTCTTTAATTTCTGATATTGGTAACTTGTATTCTCTCTGTCTCTGTCTTGCTCTTGTTAGTCTGGCTAGGGGTTATCAGTTTTTTGATATATTAAAAAGTCACCTTTGCAGTTCCTTGATTTTCTTTATTATTTTCCTATTTTAAATTTCATTGCTTTCTATTCTAATTTTTATTATATCTTTTCTTCTGCTTGCTTTAGGCTTAAATTGCTATTCTTGTTTTAATTTCCTAATGTTCAAAAATAGGTTATTGATTTTAGACCTTTATTATTTTCTAAAATATGTATTTAATGCTATACATTTCCCTCTAAGTATTGCTTTCACTGCCTCCTACAAAACGTGATAATTTTTTTTTTTTTGGCGGTACGCGGGCCTCCCGCTGCGGAGCACAGGCTCCGGACGTGCAGGCTCAGCGGCCATGGCTCACGGGCCCAGCTGCTCCGCGGCATGTGGGATCCTCCTGGACCGGGGCACGAACCCGTGTCTCCTGCATCAGCAGGCGGACTCTCAACCACTGCGCCACCAGGGAAGCCCCGTGATAAATTTTGTTTTCATTTTCATTTAGTTCAAAGTATTTAAAAATTTCCCTTAAGATTTCTTTCTTGACTCATGTGTCATTTAGAAGTTGGTTCTTTAATTTTCAAATATTTAGAGGTTGTCCCAGTATCTTTCTGTTACTGAGTTCAATTCTATTGTGGTCTGCAAACATACTTTCCATGATTTCTATTCTTTTTTTTTTTTTTTTTTTTTTTGGTGGTACGCCGGCCTCTCACTGCTGTGGCCTCTCCCGTTGCGGAGCACAGGCTCCGGACGCACAGGCTCAGCGGCCATGGCTCACGGGCCTAGCCGCTCCGCGGCATGTGGGATCTTCCCAGACCGGGGCATGAACCCTTGTCCCCTGCATCGGCAGGCGGACTCTCAACCACTGCGCCACCAGGGAAGCCCCATGATTTCTATTCTTTAAAGCTGTGTCTTAGGGCCCAGAATATGGTCTATCTTGGTGAATGTTCCGTGTGAGCTGAAAAAGAATGTGTATTCTGATGTTGTTGGATGGAGTATTTTATAAATGTGATTTAGATCAATTTGTTTGATAGTGCTGTTCAGGTTAAATGTATCCTTACTGATTTTATGTTGGCTTGATCTATCAATTACTTAAATCTATGAAGTCTTCAACTGCAAGAGTGGATTTGTCTATTTCTTCTTGCAATTCTGTCAGCTTTTGTTCCTATATTTCAACATTCTTTTTGGTTGAATACACATTTAGAATTGGTATGTCTTGTAGAATTGATCCCTTTAATAGTATATAATGTCCTTTTTGTCCATGATAACTTTCTTCTTCTGAAATCAGCTTTGTCTGAAGTTGATATAGCTCTTCCAACTTTCTTTTGATTAGAGTTACCATGGTATATCTCTCTCTATCCCTTTATTTTATAGACTTATCTGTGTCGTTACATCTAAAGTGAGTTGCTTACAGACAACATATAGTTTGGTGTTGCTTTTTAATCCACTCTGACAATCTCTGACTTTTAATTGGTGTATATAGACCATTCACATTTAAAGTAGTTTTTGAAATATTTGGATTAATATCAACCATATTTATAACTGTACATATTCATTGCCAGAGCCTTCTTTTTCTACCTCTCATTTTAATTGAGCATTTTATATTATTCCAGTTTTATATCCTCTCTTAGTGTGTCAGTTATACTTCTTAAAACTTTTTTAATGGCTGCTCTAGAGTTTACAATATGTATTTTATAAATAATCTAAGTCCTCCTTCAAATAACCCTATTCCGCTTTATGAATAGTAAGGTACCTTAGAGTACTCCTGATTCCACTCTTCTGTACCTTGTGATATTGCTGTCATTCATTTAACATCCATATTCTATAATCACTCAATACATTATTATTATTGTTTTTATTTTAAATAAACAGTTATTGTTTGGATCAACTAAGAATAAGAAAAACAAAAGATTTCATTTATTCGTTTATCCCTCTCTGATTCTCTTCCTTTCTTTATAAAGATCTGAGTTTCTAACATAACATTTTCTTCTCCCTGAAGAACTTCTTTTAATATTTCTTGCAGTTGCTGGCATTGAATTCCTTCAATTTTTATTTGTCTGATAAAGTATTTTTTGTTAACCTTTGAAGGATAATTTTGCTGTATATAGAATTCTGGGTTGGTAGGGTTTTTTCCCCAAGTATTTAAATATTTCACTCCACTCTCTTCTTGGTTCTGTGGTTTCTGATGAGAAGTCCACTAAAATTTTGATCTTCTACAGGTAAAGTGCTTTTCCCTGTCTGGCTTCTTTCGATATTTTTTTCCCTTTGTCTTTGGTGTTCTGCAGTTTGAATATGATAGAGTTTTTTTTTTTTTTTTTTTCTCTTCTATTTTTTCTGTTTAATGTTTTCTGAGCTTCCTGGATCTGTGGTTTGGTGTTTACCATTAAGTTTGGAAAGTTCTCTGAGTAGAGTATTTTCCACTACTTTTAGAGTAAAACATAAGAAGAACACTCTCTGACATAAATTGCAGGACGATCTTTTATGATCCGCTTCCTAGAGTAATGAAAATAAAAGCAAAAGTAAATGAGTGGGACCTAATTAAACTTAAAAGCTTCTGCACAGCAAAGGAAACCATAAACAAAATGAAAAGACAACCCACAGAATGGGAGAAAATATTTGCAAATGAAGAGACTGACAGGGGATTAATCTTCAAAATATACAAACGGCTCATGCAGCTCTATGTCAAAAAAACAAATAACCCAATCAAAAAATGGGCAGAAGATCTAAATAGACATTTCTCCAAAGAAGACAAACAGATAGCCAAAAAGCACATAAAAAGATGCTCAACATCACTAATTATCAGAGACATGCAAATCAAAACTACAATGAGGTATCATCTCACACAGGTCAGAATGGCCATCATCAAAAAGTCTACAAACAATAAATGCTGGAGAGGGTATGGAGAAAAGGGAGCCCTCCTAGTCTGTTGGTGGGAATGTAAATTGGTACAACCATTATGGAGAACAGTATGGAGGTTCCTTAAAAAACTAAAAATAGATTTACCATATGATCCAGCCATCCCACTCCTGGGCATATATCTAGAGAAAACTCTAATTCGAAAAGATACATGCACCCCAATGTTCATAGCAGCGTTATTTACGATAGCCAAGACACGGAAGCAACCTAAATGTCTGTCAACAGATGAATGGATAAAGAAGATATGGTGTATATATATATATGTACAATGGAATATTACTCAACCATAAAAAGAATAAAATAATGCCATTTGCAGCAACATGGATGGACATAGAGATTATCATACTAAGTGAAGTAAGTCAGACAGAAAAAGACAAATATTGTATGAAATCACTTATATGTTGAATCTAAAAAACATGATACAAATGAACTTATTTACAAAACAGAAATAGAGTCACAGATGTAGAAAACAAACTTATGTTTATCAGGGGGAAAGGGAGGGGAGGGATAAATTAGGAGATTGTGATTGACATATACACACTACTATATATAAAATAGGTCACTAATAAGGACCTACTGTGTAGCACAGGGAACTGTACTCAGTACTCTGTAATGACCTTTATTGGAAAAGAATCTAAAAATGAGTGGATATATGTATAACTGATTCACTTTGCTGTAGAACAGAAACTAACACAACATCATAAATCAACTATACTCCAATAAAAATTAAAAAAAAAAGAAGAAAGTTACAGGACAGAGACATGGGTCCATTAAAAGACTGAGACTTAATTAAAAGATTATAAAACACTCCCCTCTCCCATGCATTACCACCACACCAACAGGGCTCCTATAGATTACAACTGAAAAAGCTGTAAGGCACAGATTTTCTCTGAGGAGATATTTAGGGAAGGTCAAAGTCAAGAGGGGAGCCAAAACAAAACACTAGAGGAAATTGAAGTCCCTGGCACTTCTAGCTTCAGAAAACGTTAAACAAAGCCCAACTCCTAGCCGAATAAACATAAATCTTCAAACAAGAGGCCTATTGACCTCAGTTCCTGTGGTAAGTAAAATAATGCAGCCCCCTCCCCAAAAGATGTCCAAGTCTTAATTCAGAACCTGTGACAAGGAAAAGGGGAAATAAGGTTGCAGGTGGAATTAACATTGTCAGTAGCTGATCTTGAGATGGAGACATTATCCTGGATTTCCCAGGTAGACCCAATGTAATTATAAGGCTAAGTGAAAGAGGAGAGCAGAGTGAGAGAACCAGAGAGATGGCAGTTTGTAGGGATTCAGCCAAATGTTGCTGGCTTTGATGATGGAGTACATAATGGGGCCACTAGCCAAGGAATGCAGGTGGCCACTGGAAACTAGAAAATACTTCTGACTTTCCCCTAGAACCTCCAGAAAGGAACACTAACACCTTGATTTTAGCCCAGGGAGACGTATTTTGGACTTCTGACCTCCAGAATCGTAAGACAAATTTGTATCATTTTAAGTCACTAAGTTTGTGATACTTTGTTACAGCAGCAATAGAAAATTAATGTAATTCCTCTTACCCAATGCAATATGTCCTGCTTTCAACAAAAAATTAAAAGGCACAGCAAAGGGAAAAAAAAAAAAATAATTCACAGCCTGAAGAGACAAAGCAACCATTAGATTCAGATATATTGGAATTATCAGGCAGAGAATTTTAAATAGCTATGTTTACTATGTTAAGGGCTCTAAGGAAAAGTAGACAACATCCAAACACAGATGAGTAATTCAATCAGAGAGATGGAAATTCTAAGAAAGGGTCAAAAGGAAATGCTGGAAATCCAAAACACCGTAACAAAAATGAAGAATATCTTTGGTGTGATCGCCAGTAGACTTAACATAGCTGATGAAAGAATCAGCGAGTTTGCAAGTAGGTCAACAGAAACTTTCCAAATTGAAATGCAAAGAGAAATAAGAATGAAAAAGAATAGTTCATAAAATAAAGGAGAGACAATTTCAAAAGATATAATGTATATGTAATTGGAGTAACAGAAGGGAAAGAAACTGAGTAGAAGAAATATTTGAGGTAGTATTTTCTACCTCAAACTCTTTAATCCATTTTGAGTTTATTTTTGTGTATGGTTCTGGACTTTTGTTTGTTGGAAATTTTAAAATCATTATTTCAATTTCAGTATTTGTGAATGGTCTCTTCATATTTTCTATTTCTTCCTGGTTCAGTCTTAGAAGGTTGTACCTTTCTAAGAATTTGTCCATTTCTTCCATGTTGTCCATCTTATTGTCATATAGTTGTTTGTAGTAGTCTCTTATGATCCTTTGTATTTCTGTGATGTCAGTTGAATTTCTCTTTTTTCATTTCTAATGTTATTGATTTGAGCCCTTTCCCTTTTTATCTTGGTGAGTTGGCCTGTGACTTCATAAGGGTTTCTTCTTGTATACATTCCTCATCACCTTATCTGAGATAGGAAGGCTAGAGGGCGCTGGAGGGTAATTTTATTTTCCCCCTGGAGGATAGGCTTTTGTTATGGAGAGGACTCTGGGCTTGTTTCACAGTGATTACCCTTTTTCTTCTCCTGCTAGACACCTGAGGGGATCTTTCTTGGATCTTCACCTTGAGAATCTGGTGGGTTTCCTGGAGGTAAAGTCCATAAAAGTTTGGATGCTCACCTGAGACCATAGCTCCTGGAAATTTCTCCTGCTCGCATTTCTCCATACTCATCCTCCAGAAATTTGTCAAAATTACCGTTTCAGTGTTCCTACCAGTATATTGCAAGTTATTACAAGATATTGGGTATAGTTCCCTGTGCTATACACTGGGTCCTTGCCCTCTCCTTTCTTAACTTCAATTCCCAGGATGATTTAAAACAATGCAAATTTATGCTCCCTAACCTGAACTGAGTCTTTAGAGCTACTTTCAATCCTTTTACTTATCTTTGGTTCACTCCCTCTCCCACTGCATCACTAAGTATTATAAGTATGTACCTCTTTCCTTAACCCCTCTTGTTCTCAATCTTAACAGATAACATATAACTCCTTTTAACAAAAATTGAGACCATCAGTCAAAATCTTCTTCAACTTCTCTTTTTCTCTGTTATTGACTCAGAAATGGCATAGGAACTAAGTAATTGATGAGGAAGAATAAAATATGGTCCCTGCATTAAAGGAGCTTAAAAAACTTACGTGGCTCAAGTACAAAATGAGTGCTATATGCAGCAAGTCCTAAAGTTTGTACTGATAACAAAAATTTTCAAACTTTAAATGTATTATTTCCTTTTATGCATAAAACCACTTGGAAGGTGAATATAATTATTACCCTCAGTACATAAATGAGTGAACTGAGAGTTGAGATGTAATGTAATTTGATAGAGGTTCTGAGTAAATAAATGGTAGAATCAGGGCTACAATCATGTCTGACTTATAATAGACTCTCCTATAAACCTAAGTATAGTATTTTGCTAATAGTTTGTTGACTCTGTTCTATGCCCCCTCTCTGGGTTATCCCAAACCTCTGGAGGAATGCAAAAGCAGTCAAGCATTCCCAGCAGTGGGCTACAGATATTTCCTTGAACCTTATTCATAACCTCAGTAAAGTATACATCACTCTTTTCCCAGCCCTGGATTCCTGAGTTCTAGAGTTTCTTTCCAACCAGAAAAGTGAAAATGGATGGGTGAGACATAGCTGTATAATAATGTAGTTTATTACTAACCCTGCCTCTGACCAGTAGCAGGAGAAACAAAATGTCAGCAGTAGCTGAAAACTTCCTCAAGTAAACAGACTAAAATCATCCTTTTTTTTTCTTATATAAGTCGTATTCTTTCATTTGTTGGCATTCTTTTGTCAGGAGTACAAACTCTTTCACATACCTTCTCATGGCTGGAGCCTACTTAGCTGTGTGAGGTCCTCCCATTTTTTACTTTTATTTCAAGTGCATGTATTTTTTCTTATTTTATTCTTATTATCAAAAAATGAGGTTCCCCTTTCATAGATATCTGAAAGGGGAATATACTCAGTGTAGCTTTGACTGATATCGTTATATCCATCTAATTAGAATCCCATCATGTTTGTGGTTACACTCACTCCTGTGGTTAAAACTTCCAGAATCAAACAGAATTTTTAAATGCAGAAATTATCCAGTTTGTTGTCATTCCTATTACTGAAATAAATTGCTATCCCCAAACTGCAAGCCTACAAGATTTCTTTGTTTTCCACTTTAAGCAAAACATATTCTGAGTAGAAACTGCCTGAGATAGTGTCTGTGGAATGACTACTATAGGAAATCTAATTTTGGAGGAATGAAGGAAGTAAGGTCTTACGTAAACTCCATGAATTCCCCAAACAACTTTTAAAATAGCAGTTTTTAACCAGAGGAGCACTGTCTGCTCAGAGAAAGTCCTTGAATGTACACTAGCCAACTGGTGTCAAAACTAGATTGCTTTGTACCAATTCTCTCCCGTATGAAATTGTTTTGTGCAATACAAATGGACTCAATAGTTTGTTGGTTGTAATGAGAGGCAAAGCCTGGAGAAACACACTCTTAAGATGGGGTGAGGGATAGAAGGACTGATTGTTTTGAAATGGGCAGCACATATTATGAAGAACACCAAACAGCTCCTCAGGGCACGCTGGGTGCATGTTTTGCTTCAGGTTACTTTATTGTGGGGTACAGTCTAAGCAATCTAATGTCTCAATTTCAGGAGCTCCTGAACAGTGCATATTTTGCTCTGGCAAATCTGTACGTAGTGTGTGTGTATGTGTGTGTGTGTGTGTGTGTGTGTGTGTGTTTGTGTGTTTGTGCCATTCTTATTCTTTTTGACTTGTGAGGCTTGGCAACATGTGACACAACAGGAAGACTTGAAATATATAATCATTCTGGCTTTCAGGGTTTTACACTTAGACCAAAGCAGATAGCTCTTTGGTCTAAGCTCTTAGACCAAATTTGATAGCTCTTTGCTGAGAAAGATGGTAGGTCCCCAAGGTACAATTTTCCTGACATGGTTGACAGTGTATTACTAGAATGTTTGGCTTGGTGTTCCTTCATATGGGCACAGTTATCTTTCATGAAAGTTAGGCACAGTAATAAAGAAAGGGGTTGGGAGTATGTGGTGTGGAATTAAATGGTTCAAGTTAATTAGGGATAGGAGCTAGTTTAAACAGAAAAGTGAATATTCTTGAATGGCATTTAATTCTTGAGCCTTAACCTGAACTAGCTGCATAATTTGCCTAATTTACATTCATGAATTAGCAGAAGAGATCTAGTAGAATATAGGATTTAGAACCAGAGAAGCCTGAGCTGGAATACCAATTCTTCTATTTATCAGTAAAAATACCTTGAACAAAGTAAGCAATCTTTCTGAGCACCAGCATCCTCATCTGTGGCAGAGGAAAGGATAATGAATAAATCCCTGAGTTTTGGCATGGAATATTATAATATATGCAAAGTTCCAAGTGCCTATCTCACAGTAGGCATTTAGAAATATTACTATGTTTCTCCTACTGCCAGAAAAAAATAGGGTTATGTGTGGTATTGTTTTGTTTTTTACATTTCAATTTTAAGGCTCTTAAGGCTATGACATTTTAAGGAAATTGAATGCTTAACATTCAGTTCTCTAGGAGGATGTCTGAATAGTCAAGTTAATGGCACGCACCTAAATTTGAATCTTCTAACACATCCTCCAAAAACTATAAAAATCAAGTAGATCAGGGATCAGCAAACTTATTTTGTAAAGGGACAGGTAGAAAATATTTTAGGCTTTGTGAGCCACAGAATCTCTGTTATAACTAATTTATTCTGCTATTGTATTGTGAAAGCAGTCATAAAAAATGCATAAGTAAAAAAAGCATGACTTTATTTCAAAAACAGGTGGTATACCAGATTTGGCCTGGGAGCCATAGTTTACTGACTCCTGAAGTAGAAGAACAAATATAACCACACAAATCCCATACCTTTAGTGTAATTATAAGTCAGAGAAATTACATACTTTAAAATGCCCACAAGTAAAAAAAATAAACATCATTTTCAGTGGAGCTATTTCTTGGATCTCCACCACAAACCTTTGCAGAAAGCAAGATGGGTACAGAAAAATTGTGGAAGAAAGAAGAGGGAAATGAAGGGCCTGGAACTGAACTAAAATCAACAGGAAAAAGGGAAAGTCAATCTATGTGAGGAAATACTGAAAAAAGAGTCCTGCTAATTTTGAGCACTGGGTGTAAGAAAGATGCTTATTTAAAGGTGAGGGAGGCGTATAAGGAGGCAATTGGAAGGGCAACATTTGTGAAGAGGAGAGTAAAAAGAACAGAAGCAGCACATTTTGGAAACTTCATGGCAAAGAGAAAAAGAGCAAGAGGGGGAAATTTATGATCCTGTAAGGTAAAATAAAATTTAAAATAATCAAAGGATATCACCCTTTACTACCACCTCTCAAAAAAGGACCATCTATTAAAGAAACTATGTTGTAACACTGACAGAAAAGTGCTCTTGAACTAACAATCTTTTAAACTATCCCAAACTTTCAGCCTGTTCACAGAAATGCAATAGTACAAGCAGTTTTACATATAAAAATGTACTATAAGAAAAAAAAAGGAACACATGAATGCTAATACAAATTTTTCAGATGAAGAAAATCCCACTCCCCCACCCCTAATTAACCAGGAAGCAGAAGATAACTGTAATACATAATTCCATACTGAAGCATATATCATCAAACAAGCGCATGAAGAAATAGCTTATATCAGATATTTTAAAATTTAGTACAAAAGTGAACATAAAACAATAAGAAGAAATAAATTAAGAATGGATTGAATTCAGGAAAATATAAGAAATGACAAAATCACATGAGAAATAAAGACCAAGTTACAAGAGGCCCGGAAGGAATAGATTTGAATAAAAACTAAGATACTCTAAATAAATTCAGAAAACAACAATAAAAAAGTAAAAAGAGTCAGAGATAAAGTATTTAAATTAATACTGTCAAAGAAGATACAATGTAGTAATGTCTGGAATCCCTGAAGATGAAAAATTAAACATGGAAACAGAAGTAATATGTAAAATTCTAATAGAAGAAAAATTTTCTGAAATTATATATATATATTTATATATATATATATATATATATATATATATATATATATATTTATTTATTAAAAGGACCTACCTGGGAAAATTGTTCCGGAATTACCAACACTGATATGTATTCAAGTAAAACTACAAGTTATAAAGAGAAAATTCTCAGGGCCTCTAGAAAAGCAGCATGTAAATCAAGCTATCAGAGGAGCAGCATCTTCAAGAAACTCAAAGAAATGAAACGTGAATCAGGATTTTATATCCATATGAGTTGTCCTTTAAATATCATGGCCATGTAAAAATAGTTGTAAACTTGCAATAACTCAAATAATATTGCATCCTTGAGCCCTTCTTGGGCCAAACTATTAAAGAGTGAACTTCATCCAACCAAGAAATGACTAGAGAAATTTAGCAACAGAAGCTTTTTAATTTAAAATATAAGATTAGGGCTTCCCTGGTGGTACAATGGTTAAGAATCTGCCTGCTATTGCAGGGGACACGGGTTTTAGCCCTGGTCCAGGAAGATCCCACATGCCGTGGAACAACTAAACCCATGAGCCACAACTACTGAAGCCCGCATGCCTAGAGCCCACGCTCCGCGACAAGAGAAGCCTGCACACCACAATGAAGAGTAGCCCCCGCTTGCTGCAACTAGAGAAAGCCCACAAATGGCAATGAAGACCCAATGCAGCCAAAAATAAAAATAAATAAATTTATTAAAAAAAAATAAAATATAAGATTAATAAAGATGAGGATGGTAGAAGAATAATGTATAAATATATGCTTTTAGGAAGTAGAAATAATGCAGCTAAAATAGGAGTAGGGAGAAATAATGAGAAAGTAAAATAAGCACATTGATATAAGCAATATTTGAGAGCCAAAGAGTAGTATTAGATAGTAAAAGATTAAATAAGAAAATAGGATTATAAGGAAATTTTAACAGTTGTATAAGTGCAAAAGTAACCAATACAATCAAAATGTAAATCTTTCTAAATACCAAAGAAACAAAATTAAAAACAAGAAAAAACATATAATGTAGGTAAACAAACATGGAAGATAAACATAGTACATGTAATATTTATATTAAAATTTATCAGTTATATCAATAAATGTGAATGGGCTTAACCAAATAAAAAGAAAGAGATTTTAAATTTGGTTCACAAAATACATCTAACTATGTGTTTTATACAAGAGACAAACCTAAAAGTGATTTATAAAGGGTGGCATATAGGAAGGGCAAAGATATCCAGGTAAATGAAAGCAATAAAAAAAAAAAAAACAGATTTGCAATCCTGATATCAAATAAAGTTTAACAGAATAAAAGTATTGAACTTGAAAAAAGAATAGTTGTATATTCTAAAAGTCATAAATCATAATGAAGATATAACAATTAATAATTAGGCAGAGTTGGGCTTCCCTAGTGGCGCAGTGGTTGAGAGTCTGCCTGCCGATGCAGGGGACACGGGTTCATGCCCCGGTCCGGGAAGATCCCACATGCCGCGGAGCGGCTGGGCCCGTGAGCCATGGCCGCTGGGCCTGCACGTCTGGAGCCTGTGCTCCGCAACGGGAGAGGCCACAACAGTGAGAGGCCCGCGTACGGCAAAAAAAAAAAAAAAAAAAAATTAGGCAGAGCAAGAAACACACTGATAAGAGCAAACTTTAAGATACCAATCTCAGTACAAGACAGGTCAAGTAACAAAAATAAGTAAGATAAAGAAAATCTAACAAAGTAATAAGTTAGAAGTTATGAAAATATATTTACTAATATTAATACTAGAGAATAAAACTTCTCAAGCCTATATTGGATATTTATAAAAATCAATTATATATTAGGTCACCAAAGAGAATATCAGAAAGTTTAGTAAATTAACTCTGTGGTCATAATGAAATAAACTAAAACTCAATAACAAAAATATCTTTTCATCTAAATATTAAAAATACTTCTATCAACTCTTGGGTGAAAAGGGAAGTGCAAACAAATTATAATATTTTTAAAAATCTGTGATGAAAACACTACATATCAGAATCTATGTGTTACATGAAAGGAGTGAGCTGAGAAAAATATTACAGCCTTGAAAACATATAAAAATAAAAGTATGAAAATAGATGTATTAAAGTCTCAACTCAAAAAGCTATACAAAGAATAAAAAAAAAAAGAATGAAAGCTTAAGAAAGGAAACTGTAAAGATAAAAGCAGAAATTAATGATTTAGCGATTTGAGACTCAGTGTATCTAATTAATAAATGAAATTTTGGCTTTGGAGAAGAATTAACAAAATAGACAAACCATTAGTTAATCCCCCCAAAAATGGGAGAAATCACAAGTAATGCAAACTAAGAAATGACAAGGGAAAAGTAGTCATGGAAACAGAAGAAATTCTAAAACAGTCAAAAGAGACTATATTGCTAACCTCTATGCAAATACATTTGAAGATCTAGATGAAATGCATGATTTCCTAGAGGAATACAGTTTACTTGTTTAATCGAACCCATTAGAGATATAAAGTTTAAACAGACCAATTTTCACAGAAGAAATATCAAAAGTTATCAATAAACAACTTCAGAAGGGAATTCTATCAAATATTTAAAGTCTAGATAGATAGTCCTAATGCTCTATAAATTGTTCCAGAACAAAGGAAATCAAGGGAAATATCCAAACACTTTTTATAAAGCAAATACAACCTTAACAGCTAAAACTGGTAAAGATAGTACAAAGAAATTACTGACCAATGTAATGTACAAGCATCACTGCAAAAAAATGCTAAATAAATATTAGCAATCAAAATCCAACACTACAAGAAGAAAATAAAACACTCATGACCCAGTAGGATTTATTCCAGGAATGCATAGTTGGTTTAATATTTGAAAATCTACCAATGCAATATACTGTATTAAGAGCGGTAAGGAGAAAAATAGAATTAATGAATACTTTCTTAACACACACACATACACACACCTCATGGTCATAGAGGCAGTATGCCTATCATAGTCACTAATATTTAACATTATACTGGAGGTATTAGCAAATGAAATTAGACAAGAGAAAACATTTAGAGTTATAAGAATTGGAAAAGAAGTAAAACTATCTTTATGTGCAGATGATACAATAGTATATAGTGTACCCGGGAAATACCAAAGGATCAGTGTTAAGAGCTAAACAATAAAAGAATTCAGTAAGATAGCAGGCATAGAATTAACATACAGGAATGAATGACTTCACATTCACAAACGATAAACTGGGTACTTCCTTAACTATGCCTTGAAATATAGATTCAGTAAGAACAATTGGTACATTTGACTACACAAATAGAAAAGATTTGTATGACAAAGTCAAATGACAAAATGATGTGTTTGCAATGTATATCTCAGGTAAAAGAGAATTATTTCTAACTTATAAAGAACTTTAAAAAATTGAAATGAAAAAGACCTTATATAAAGTTGGCAGGAGACATGAAGAAACAACCAATATTGAAATGGTCCTTTAATATAAGAAAATATATTTATCCTCACTTATAATAGGAAATTGAAATTAAAGTAGTATTTCTTACCTATCATATTGGTAACAATTTATCACTTTCTGGGCTATAGAAACTCACCAGTACAGTATAATTTATTTGTTTCACATCTTTCAGGGATTACTGTTCTTTGTTGCCTGGTGTCCCATGTCCTGAAAGCCATTTCTTCTTGTATTTTCTCTGTTTATTTCAGTGGGTGGGGAGGTAAATCTAGTCCCTGTTACTACATCTTCCAGAAGTGGAAGACTGATTTGAGCGACAGCTTATTGCGTGACCTGGAGAGTTTTACAAATCAGCAGATGTCTTGAGGGGAAAATTTAGCTGGAGAATGTCAAGCTCACTTTTAATGAGATTTCTCTTTTCTCCAGGATCTTGGCACTTAACATCCTAGCTGTCTTGGTTGCTTGCTAATGGTTTTAAACAGTTGTTTGTTTATTTATCCAGTATTGCAGTTCTTCTTAGTAGGAGGTTGCTCTGATAAAAGCTTTTTCTTTATAGCCAGAGACAAAAGACTCAGCCAATAACTCTTTCTAATATGGCTCCTCCCCCATACTTTCTAGTGTCTTCATTTAGAGCTCTGATACTCTATGTATTTTAATGTCTTTTCCACATATACTATTTTGTATATTCTCTTTGTTGCATTCTTTATTTTTAAATGCCTATTCTTTAATGTATGAATTCCATCTTTAGCGGGTAAACCTGTCCATTAAGTTTTAAATTTCAGTTAAAATATTTATTTCCAGGATGTTTCTTTTATCCTTTATCAAATCTGCCTGGATCATGTTTGATAGTCTTTTATTTCTTTTATTATTCTTTAGTCTCTTTTGGTTCTTGAAACATATTTTATAATTTGTGTCTGATAATCCTAATATCTTCAGATTTTTGTTTTTTATATAGAATTCTCATTCCTAATGATTTATTTCCTTGGTGTTCTGTGATTTTCATCTATTGTTAGATAATTTCTATGAAACTCCACCTGTGGCAATTCCTGGTTTTAATGTCACAGGGCATTTTCATTTTCTTTTGCCTGGTGCTGGTTGCATGACCAACCTGGGCCTCTTCAAAACTATACTATTGATTTCCTGGGAAAAGGGAAGGCTTACAGGTAGTGTGAGTTCAAACTGTAATACTCTATGAGTGCTGGTTAGGAACTTTAGGGGAGATTTTCTGCCCTGTACCCAAACTTTCCTTACTTTCTATCTCTGTGTTGTTTTTTTTTTAGTTTACCACCTAGTGAGATCTCTTTTCTAGGGTTTTTGCTTCATTGGGGGTTTCTGGTCTGACCTCTCACAATGACTGGCACCAAACCTTTTCTCTTGTTCTTGATAGGTATAAGTGGCTTTCCTGTTGATACCCAGGCTCCTGTGTACTCAGGATTGTAAGATATCCCAACCCCCTGAGAAAATGAAGACCACAGAGCTCACCTATATTTAGGAATCATGCTCTTTTGACATTTTGGACCTCAGATGATTTCCCTTTATTTCCATTTCATTCATTGTTAAAAATGTTATTTAAATTTAAGCAGTCATTGTTAATAAAAAATTTTTTTTTGTACTGGAAGGGTTTTACACACATCTAGTCTACCATCTAGTCTCCAATATTGCTAGAAATGAAGTCTCTTCAACCTATGTATCATACTGCAATCCAGGTTTATACTCAACTGCAAATATTATCAAATCTCTCATATGTTCAAAGCATTTGATTCTTTCTGAATGTCTTCCATATCAAGGGCACACTCCTTTTCAAGTCATCTGATTTGACTTCCTTCATGATTTGATCCTTGCTTAGCATTTTAGCTTGAACTTATATAACTTTTCCTTCCTGTCCTTTTTTTCTATTAAAATACTTGCATTTCTCCACATACAACATCATTTATCATGACTAGGTGCCTTTGTCTGTTTAACTCTCAGACAGAGATTTAGTTTTAGTTTTTGTTGATTTGCTGAACCCATCTCTCAGGATTGAAGTGATGCATTGATATAACATCTCATAGGAAGCATCCTTTGATGCTTTCCATCATATTCATCATATTCCATCTGTCCTCTGACTGTATCCTGTCTTTAAGTTGTAGCACTTATCATACGGAGAACAAATTGGGTCAAAGACTTTCTTTTTGTCTTCCATATTCCCAGTACCTATTATGTTACCTACCATACGTTAAGTCCAATAAATGTTGAATGAATGAATACACTTGTTAAAAATCTCATTACGTGATCCAGCAGCTTTAATTGTTATATATATTTTTTGTCACCAATTTTTACAGAGAGTGTGTAAAGAATGTTATTTTATACTGTAGTTTTTTTGGTGTTTTATTTGTATTTTCACAAAACATTTTTCCACATATGACCACATTTTCTGGTTGAAAAAATCCTCTGAAAATTAAGTAACTCCTCCAAAGTTTTAAAAAGCGCAACATTGTCTAGACTACAAAGAGGATTTTTTAAAAAATTCCAAAATCAGATTTAGCCCTGCCCACATCTGCCAGTCCATGAGAATCATATAATCTGAAGTCACTGTTAAAGATGTCAAGATGGTAATGTGTGATTCTGTTGGTTGCTGACTTGATGAATATTTCTAAGTCATTCAAATTCTCTTCATTGTACCTTTTATCTTATTTTACAGTTGCAAAAAGTTTTGATCAAATCAAAATTAGGTTTTCTTAGTTTTTCTGTGGTGCAGTTTGAATGCTAACAAAATCAATTTGGTATTGATATTTTTCTCTTGGATGACAGTCATTTTCTCAGTGCTTTGATGACATCAAAAGATATTTGATTATAAAGCTTTTCTCGTGATATTTATGGAGAGAAGTTCAAAAAAATTTTAATATATCATTAAAAGGCTGAGGATATACGGACATCTTATTAGGTAAAAGATGTGTATTTTGGACATTACTTAAAGACAGGAGCTAAATGAAGTGGGGTGCTTTATCTCCTTGTGCTATAGTTATAGTGGTGAAAAATGAGATATATGAAAGCAAGGAATTTAGATAGGGAATATAATAAACACAGAGATCAGAGTCAACCCAAGCTTATCTCAGAAATAAAGTAGCAAAGATGTTTGAGCTAATGACTGAGCTCAGAACTGCTCACTTGTTTTTTATTGAAGTGAAATTCAAATAACATACAATTAACCTTTCTAAAGTATACAATTCATTGTCATTTAGTACGCTCACAGTGTTGTGAAACCACCACCTCTCTAGTTTCTAAACATTTTCATCACATAAGAACATCCCTACCTTGTACTCCATAAGTAATCACTCTCTATTTTCCCCTACTCTCATCTCTGGCACCACTAATTGATTTCTGTCTCTATGGATTTTCCTATTCATGACACTTCTCATCAAAGGACTCATACATGTGACCTTTTACATCTTGATTTTTTCAGCATAATGTTTCTGAGGTTCACTCAAGTTGTAGTATATATCAGTATTTGATTCCTTCTTATGACTGAATAATATTACATTGTGTAATACACCACAATTTGCTTATCCATTCATCTGTTGACAAACATTTAGTTGTTTCCACCTTTTGACTATTGTAAATAGTGTTGCTCTGAACACTCAGGAACAAGTGTTTGCTTGAGTACCCATTTTCAGTTATTTGGGGTACATACCTAGGAGTGGAATTGCTGAGTCATATTGTAATTCTATGTTTAATCTTTTGAGGAAACACAAAACTATTTTCCAAAGTTGCTGCAACATTTTACATTCTCATTAGGAATGTGTGAAGGTTCCTATTTCTTCACATCCTCACCAACACTTGTTAGTTTCTGTATGTATGTATGTATATATGAACTTAACAGCCTTCCTAGTGGGTGTGAAGTAGTATACCATTGTGGTTTTGATCTGAATTTCCTTAATGGCCAATCAGTGAACATCTTTTTATATGCTTGTTAGCCATTTCTATATCTTCTTTAGAGAAATGTCTATTGAAGTAGTTTGCATATTATCTAATTGGGTTGTTTGTCTTTTTGTTGTTTAAGTGTTCTTTATACATTCTTGATACTAAACCCTTATCAGATATATGATTTACAAATAGTTTCTCTCATTCTGTAGGTCATCTTTCTACTTTCTTGATATGTATGTATGGATATGAGTGTCCTTTGATGGACCTAAGTTTTTATTTTTAAGAAGCTTAATTTGTCTATCTTTTAATGTAGCTACCATCTTTTGTTGCATGTACTTTTGGTGTCAAATCTCAAAATTCATTGCCAAATCCAAAGTCATGAAGATTTATCCCTGTTTTCTTGCTAATAGTTTTATAGTTTTAGCTCTTACATTTAAGTGTTTGATCCATTTTGAGTTAATGTTTGTATAAGGTATGAAGTGGGGGGTCCAGATTCACTATTTTGCATGTGGTTATCCAGCTTTACCAGCATAATTTATTGAAGAGACTCTTCTTTCCCTATTGAGTCATCTTGGCACCCTTGTCAAAATTAATTGTCTATGTATATATGGGTTTATTTCTAGACTCTCAATTCTATTCCATTAGTCTGTAAGTATATCCCTGTGCCAGTACTATATTGCTCAGTTGATGTTTTGTTTACTTTTGGTACATGAGTACCTGCCCAAAGCAAGAGAGCCTTTCACTTCTTCCTACTATCAAATGACAGAAAAGGGGCATAATAGAGTATCCCCACCTTTCCTAACTCTAATGTCTGCCAAATATCTGTGACAAGAGATGGAAAAGATGGGTGACCACGTTCATAAAATCAAACTGGGGTATGATGGTAAAAAAAGAAAGTAGACTTTATAGTCCAACATACTTAGACTGGAGTCCTAGTTACCAGCTGTAACATCTTAAGCATGCAATTTTAACATCTTGAACCTTAGTCTGTATTTCTGTTAAATGTGGATAGAAATACCTACCCTGTAGTATTTTTGTAATGAGTAGGCATAATATATGTAAATTTCTCCTAGTTCAGTGCCAGACACAAAATAGTTTTAGAAAAAGAAAAAAGCTATTAATAATAGCCTGAACCTTGAAAAATGGTCTTCTGCAGACCTTAGAAAAGCAACCCATCTTACCCAATTCAAATTATGCTTCCTAGGAAAATAGCTTCTTACTTGCTAACCATTAAATTTTGGCTTTGAGTGTCAGGAGTCAGCTTCTTTTCATTCAGATACCAGCAGTTTTGTGTGTGTGTGTGTGTGTGTGTGTGTAAATCTCTATGAGTGTATATCCACTCTGCTTCTGTTTTACATGCACAGTCTGTAATCCTTGTTTCAGGCACTGTCTTTTATTACTGTGCTGTGTAAATGTGCCTGAGATCTGTAAAAGGGTATGCTGCATATCAATAAAAAGTAAAGAAGTAATCCATTACTGGCAGTTGAATGGGGGTCTTCTGACTACCATTCACAGACTATCCAATTCTCAGATTTGTAAACAAGCCACTTTCTTAATATAATTGGATTGTAGGTAAAAGAATTTAGAGCTAATTTTATTTCTTTGAAAGTATTATTTTATTTCCATTGCTCCTCTGGTACCAGATACATTGTTAATAGGATATGGTCTCATTAGAGAGCCAGAGAATTGCATATAGTGAGACCTGGGTTCAGGTCCACATGCCACCACTCACTGGCTTTATATTCTTCTAGAGTCACTTCAGCTCTTCAAACCTCAGTTTCTCATTTGTAAAAGAAAGAATAATTGCCTCATAGGGCAGATTGTAAGAATAAAATGCAATCATTGAAGTGAAAGTGATTTTCAAACATAAAGCATCATACACATGTGAACTCTCATTATCATTAACATTTAGTAGTATTTATGAAATTGTGAAATCTTAAATTAGAAAGGCACCTTATAGGCCACTTTGCCAATTACACACCACTGTATTTGCCTGTCTAGCAAGGCTTATATACTGCTTTGTAGAGTGATAATATTTATTCCTTGCAATGGATGCTTGAACACGGTACCATTGTAGTGTGAAGTGGTATATCCAATTACAAGCCACACTTTCCTCAGTGGTCTGCATAAATGACGTTTTTACTTTTGGAGGCAGTTAAAAAGCCTTTGGTGAGTCCAAGAAAGACCTGCTTCTTTGGAGTCTGCTTCCTTGATAGTCCAGTTCCAAGCCCTCTGTGAGTGTAGAGAGGATGCTGATTGGTGCTAATGGTAACTTGGCCAACTTCCAATTCCTTGTGCTTCATTCTCCTGCTTAGCTGAGACAGACTTCTGTAATTTGAACACAGGGAATATGGAGGCAGGACATCTTTAAAAAAGAACCTTAAATACTATAATGATGACTATTAAGAGCTTGTCAATAAGCTCATTACTCTGTAACAGTGGTGGCTTTAGATATTCTGTACAACTCTCTAATTTATAAAAATTTGAGGTCAACAGGAAGGTGTTATTTGTAAATCTAATTTATTTATTTTATTCCCCCATCTCTAATACACATTATCATCTTTGATGTAGTAGTAGGTTATATGTGTATTTTTCCAAAGTATTATTAAAGACTATATCAGAAAGTAAGCAATTCCAAGATTGCCATTGGTAGAGGAAAGACAAATCGTGTTTGCTTTTCCAAATCTTTGATGATAAATAATATAAATATGAAACAATAACATCTAGTAACAGGAGTAAATAAGTTTTGATGTCTTTCTATGTTGGACAGCTGTGTGTTTGCACACAGTATTCACTCTCTATTCTTCTAGTAACACCACCATAATTTCTTTGGAGAATCATTTTTCCTTTATTCTTAGTTCATTCACTACATTTATTACTTCAACAATAATTTATTTTAAATTAAATTTTTAATCTTGAGATAATTATAGATTTACATGTAGTTATAAGAAATAATATAGAGAGGTCCCATAAATGCTTTACCCAGTTTCTCCCAATGTTAATGTTTTGCAAAACCACAGATAGCTGTCTTCTGGCTGTGTCTTCACACGGCAGAGAGAAGAGAGGAAGCAAGCTCTCTCCTGTCTCTTCTTATAAAGTTATTAAGCCCATCATGAAAGCTCTGCTCTCATGACCTAACTACTTCCCAAAAGCCTCATCTAAAAATACCATAATGTTAGGGATTAGGGTTTCAACATGTGAATTTTGGGAGAGACAAATATTCAGTCCATAGCAGCTAATCTAGTTCCTTTGCCTTGCTACATTAATTTTAGAATAGTCTTATTGGAATCTACAGAAATCTTGCTGGGAGTTTGACAAGAATTATGTTAAACTTGTTTATCAATTTGGGGAGAATTGATATCTTTACCATATTAAGTCTTCCAATTCATGAGCATGCTATATCTCTCTAATGAAATAAATCTTTGATTTCTTTTATTAGCATATTGTTTAGAATCATGTTAATTCTTCTTTAAATGTTTAGTAGAATTCTCCAGTGAAAATATTTGGGCCCAGTGATTCCTTTTTTTGGAATTGTTAAGTTATGAATTTGTTTTTCTTAATAGTTTTAGGGCTATTTGAATTATCTATTACATTTTGGGTGAGTTGTGGTAGTTTGTGTTTTTTGAGGAATTGATACATTCATTTCATGTAAGTCATCAAACTTATGAGTGTAGAGTTGTTTGTAGTATTTCCTTATTATTCTTTTGATGTCTTCAGGGTCAGTAGTGATCTTGTCTGTTTTATTCCTGATATTAAATAATTTATATCTTTCTTCTGTTTGTAGTGCAACAGCCTTATCAATTTTATCATTCTTTTCAAAGAACCAGCATTTGTTTCACTGACTTTATTGATTTCTGCTTTTTATTATTTCTTCCCTTCTGCTTGCATTTGGCTTATTTTGCTCTTCCTTTTTTAAGCTTTTGAGATGGGAGCTTAGGTTGTTGATTTGGGATTTTCCCTCTTTTCAAATATAAGCATTTAGTGTTATAAATTTCCCACTCCATTGTAGCACTTATCACATTGCATTACAATTGACTGATTTTAGTACTTTAGTTGTGTCTCACAAAATTGTTAGGAAGTATTTTCATTTTCATTCATTTCAATGTATTTAAATTTTCTTTTGTTTGAGAGTTCCTCTTTTACTCATAGATTATTTAGAGTTAGCATGGGTTTGGAGATTTTCTGCATCTTTGTGTTATTGATTTCTCATATGATTCCATTGTGGTCAGAGAACACTCTGTATAATTTCAATTCTTTTAAATTTGTTAAGGTTTGTTTATAATCCAGAATATAGCCTATCATGGTATATGTTTTGTTGGTCCTTGAAAGAATGTATAGTCTGCTGTTGTTGAATGGAATATTTTATAAATATAAATTAGATCAAGTGATGGTAGTGACAACTTCTAAATTATTTATATGTCAGACTGAAATTGACTAGTCTTTTACATTCCTGGTGTTTTTTCCATTTTGCAACTTATTTTAACATGTAGCTATTCAGGGATATCAACTGAATGCCTGGGACATTTACTGAGTTTGTTTACCTCAGTAGATTCTGAAATCCAACGTTTGCCTTCTCAGTTTTATAAGACTTCTGAAAGTTTACCTCAATTTCTCAGCCTTTTAGCTTCAAATTTCTGGCACTACTTCTGGGTATATCAGCCATGTGAGGTATACTGCTTTTGCTTAAGCCCATCTAATTTGGGTTTTTGTCTTTTAAAACTTCATAAACACACTTTTTAGCTAGCAAATTCAATGGATACTTTTTGGTACTTATTTTATTTGACTTCTTTTTGTCTTTGTTTGACTTTCTTTTTTCTTGAATACTCAAGAAATACTCAAGAAATACTTTGGTTTTTATGGTACCACTGTCTATTGTTATTCCAAGGTTCATACTAGTTTTCCTCAGACTCCTTCCCAGGTTTTTTATCTCCTCTCTATTTAGCACTTGCATCCCTCATGTTTATATACTTGCTCCTAGTTTCCATTTTATCTAAATGAATATCTTTGTGTACATTAACGAAATTAATATCAACCAGAATGTTCGTTGTGATTCATTGATTCTACCTCTTAAGTATCTTTTATTTCCATCCCTTGATTAGAGTTAATCTTGCTTCTCTATATTAATTTAGACTTTCGTAAATTTTCACTTGTGTTAATTAACAATAGCCTTCTAGCCTCATCATTTTCTAAGTAGCCACCAGCATGGTACAGCTTCATTGCAAAGTGGACCATGTCATTTCCTTACATTACACATAAGGTAAAGTCAGTAGTGCCCAGGATGTGGTCCTAGCTGACTTCTTTGTCCTTTCAACATTTGTTGATCTTCCTTTCCACCCTTTGCTCTTGTCAGAGAAAATTACTTGGAGTCCCCTTAAAATAGTTATGCTTTCTTATGCTTTGGTTTCATTGCACCTGCTATTCCCTATAAAATGTATTTATCTGTGTGCCAGTCTGCTGAACTCATGGTTGTACTTCAAATCACATCTCAAGTTATAAACTCCTCTTTGAAACTTTTTCCAAACTATCTCAGGCAAAATCAGGTACTTCACTCCACTTACATTATAGACCTAGTATTATTGCATTACAACATTTATCACATTACACTATAATTGACAGTAGTTCTACCTCTTTCCTAAAGAAAAATTTTAATTCATCTAGGAAGAAATTTTAATTCATCTTTGGATTTCCAGAATCTTAAACAGTATCTGACAGACAGTAGACACTCAATAATCTAAGTGGATGCATTAGATAATTGGACAAATCTTATTATTTTTATATTCTAGTTAAGTAGGTTGTGATATAGTTTAACTTACTTTTTTCAGTTACAACTTTACTTATGGACCATTACTATGTTTCTCATTTTTTTAATCCTGAAAATATCTTCAGAAACATTAAGGAAATCTAAAACTATATGCTTATACCATCCATTGAATACTTAATATAATATTGATATAAAGCTAATCACAATCCCAATCATATGAAAGGGATTTGTTACACTCATTTTTTACAAATGGTTAAATTAAAATGAAGAGAGTTAAGAAAATTGCCTAACAGAAAAAAGAAAAAAGAATGAAAAGACTTGAGGACAGTCTCAGAGACCTCTGGGACAACATCAAATGCACCAACATTCGAATTATAGGGGTCCCAGAAGACGAAGAGAAAGGGAAAGTGACTGAGAAAATATGTGAAGAGATTATAGTTGAAAACATCCCTAACATGGGAAAAGAAATAGTCAAGTCCAGGAAGCACAGAGAGTTCCATACAGGATGAACCCAAGGAGAAACACGCCAAGACACATATTAATCAAGCTAACAAAAATTAAATACAAAGAAAAAATATTAAAAGCAGCAGGGAAAAGCAACAAATAACCTACAAGGGAATCCCCGTAAGGTTATAAGCTGATTTTTCAGCAGAAACTTTGCAGGCCAGAAGGGAACGGCAGGACATGTTTAAAGTGATGAAAGGGAAAAACCTACAACCAGAATTACACTTCAGTGAGGATCTCATTCAGAATAGATGGAGAAATCCAAAGCTTTACAGACAAGCAAAAGCCAAGAGAATTCAGCACCACCAAACCAGCAGTACAAAAAATGCTAAAGGAACTTTTCTAGGCAGGAAACAAAAGAAAAGAGAAACACCTAAAGAACAAACCCAAAACAATTAAGAAAATGGTAATAGGAACATAAAATTACCTTAAATGTAAGTGGATTAAACGCTTCAACCAAAAGACACAGGCTAGCTAAATGGATACAAAAACAAGACCTGTATATATGCTGTCTACAATAGACCCACTTCAGACCTAGGGACACATACAGACCGAAAGTGAGGTGATAGAAAACGGTATTCCATGCAAATGGGAATCAAAAGAAAGCTGGAGTAGCAATACTCATATCAGACAAGATAGACTTTAAAATAAAGACTATTACAAGAGACAAGGAAGGACACTACATAATGATCAAGGGATCAATCCAAGAAGAAGATATAACAATTGTAAATATCTATGCATCCAACATAGGAGCACTTCAATACATAAGGCAAATGCTAACAGCCATAACAGCCATAAAAGGAGAAATCGAAAGTAACAATAATAGAGGGGGACTTTAACACCCCACTTACACCAATGGACAGATCATCCAAACAGAAAATAAATAAGGAAACACAAAACTTTAAATGACACAATAGACCAAGTAGACTTAATTGATATTTATAGGACATTCCACCCGAAAGTGGAAGATATACTTTTTTCTCTAGTGCTCATGGAAATTCTCTAGGATAGATCACATCGTGGATCACAAATCAAGCCTCAGTGAATTTGAGAAAATTGAAATCGTATCAAGCATCTTTTCTGACCACAATGCTATGAGATTAGAAATCAATTACAGGAAAGAAAAAACTGTAAAAAATGCAAACACATGGAGGTTAAACAATGCACTTCTAAATAACCAAGAGATCTATGAAGAAATTAAAGAGGAAATCAAAAAATATCTAGAAACAAATGACAACGAAAACATGATGACCCAAAACCTATGGGACACAGCAAAAGAAGTTCTAAGAGGGAAGTTTATAGCCGTACAATCCTACATCAAGAAACAAGAAAAACCTCATATAAACAACCTAACCTTACACATAAAACAACTAGAGAAAGAAGAACAAACAAACCCCAAAGTTAGTAGAAGGAAAGACGTCATAAAGATCAGAGCAGAAGTAAATGAAATAGAAATGAAGAAAACAATAGCAAAGATCAATAAAACTAAAAACTGGCTCTTTAAGAAGATAAACAAAATTGATAAACCTTTATCCAGACTCATCAAGAAAAAAAGAGAGAGTACTCAAATCAGTAAAATTAGAAATGAAAAAGGAGAAGTTAAAACTGACACCATAGAAATACAAAAGATCATAGAAGAGTACTACAAGCAACTATATGCCAATAAGATGGAAAATCTGGATGAAATGGACAAATTCTTAGAAAAGTACAACCTTCCAAGACTGAACCAAGAAGAAATAGAAAATATGAACAGACCAATCACGAGTAACAAAATTGAAACCGGAATTAAAAATCTTCCAGCAAACAAAAGTCCAGGGACCAGATGGCTTCACAGGTGAATTCTATCAAACATTTAGAGAAGAACTCCAGGGACCAGTTGGCTTCACAGGTGAATTCTATCAAACATTTAGAGAAGAACTAACACCTATCCTTTCAAACTCTTCCAAAAAATTGCAGAGAGTGGAACACTCCCAAACTCATTCTACCAGGCTACCATCATCCTGATACCAAAACATGACAAAGATATCACAAAAAAAGAAAATTACAGGCCAATATCACTGATGAACACAGATGCAAAATTCCTCAACAAAATACTAGCAAACAGAATCCAAAACACATTTAAAACATCATACACCATGATCAAGTGAGGTTCATTACAGGGATGCAAGCATTCTTCAATATACACCAATCAATGTGATACACCATATTAATAAATTAAAGAATAAAAACCATATGATCTTATTAGATGCAGAAAAACTTTTGACAAAATTCAACACCCATTTATGATAAAAACTCTCCAGAAAGTGGGCATAGAGGGAACCTACCTCAACATAATAAAGGCCATATATGACAAACCCACAGCAAACATTATTCTTAATGGTGAAAAACTGAAAGCATTTCCTCTAAGATCAGGAACAAGACAAGGGTGTCCACTCTCACCACTATTATTCAACATAGTTTTGAAAGTCCTAGCCATGACAATCAGAGAAGAAAAAGAAATAAAAGGAATCCAAATTGGAAAAGAAGAAGTAAAATTGTCACTGTTTGCAGGTGATATGATACTATACATAGAAAATCCTAAAGATGCCACCAGAAAACTACTAGAGCTAATCAATGAATTTGGTAAGGTTGCAGGATACAAAATTAATACACAGAAATCTCTTGCATTCCTATACACTAACAATGAAAGGGCAGAAAGAGAAATTAAGGAAACATTCCCATTTACCATTGCAACAAAAAGAACAAAATTCCTAGGAATAAACCTACCTAAGGAGACCAAAGATCTGTGCTTAGAAAACTGTAAAACACTGATGAAAGAAATTAAAGATGATGTAAACAGATGGAGAGATATACCATGTTCCTGGATTGGAATAATCAGTATTGTGAAAATGACTGTACTACAGAAAGCAATCTACAGATTCAATGCCATCCCTATCAAATTACCAATGGCATTTCTCACAGAACTAGAACAAAAAATTTTAGAATTTGTATGGAAACACAAAAGATCCTGAATAGCCAAAGCAATCTTGAGAAAGAAAAATGGAGCTGGAGGAATCAGATTCCCTAACTTCAGACCATACTACAAAGCTACAGTAATCAAGACAGTATAGCACTGGCACAAAAACAGAAATATAGATTAATGGAACAGGATAGAAAACCCAGAGATAAACCCATGCAGCCTATGGTCACCTAATCTATGAGAAAGGAGACAAAATGGAGAATAGACAATGGAGAAAAGTCAGTGGATTTACAATGGAGAAAAGACTGCCTTTTCAATAAGTGGTGCTGGGAAAACTGGACAGCTACATGTAAAAGAATCAAATTAGAATACTTCCTAACTCTATACACAAAAATAAACTCAAAATGGATTAAAGACCTAAATGTAAGACAAGACACTATAAAACTCATAGAGGAAAACATAGGCAGAACATTCTCTGACATAAATAACAGCAACATCTTTTTTGACCCACCTCCTAGAGCAATGAAAATTAAAACAAAAGTAAACAAATGGGATCTAATTAAACTTAAATGCTTTTGCATAGCAAAGGAAACCATAAACAAGATGAAAAGACAACCCTCAGAATGGGGGAAAATATTTGCAAATGAAGCAACTGACAAAGGATTAATCTTCAAAATATACAAGCTGCTCATACAGCTCAATATCAAAAAAACCAAACAAACCAATGAAAAAATAGGCAGAAGACCTAAGTGGACATTTCTCCAAAGAAGACATATAGATGGTCAACAAATACATGAAAAAGTGCTCAACATCACTAATTATTAGAGAAATGCAAATCAGAACTACAATGAGGTATCACCTCACATTGGTCAAAATGGCCATCATCAAAAAATCTACAAACAATAAATGCTGGAGAGGCTGTGGAGAAAAGGGGACCCTCTTGCACTGTTAGTGGGAATGTAAATTGATACAGCCACTATGGAGAACAGTATGGAGGTTCCTTAAAAAAACAAAAAATAGAACTACCACATGGCCCAACAATCCCACTATTGGGCATATACCCAGAGAAGACCATCATTCAAAAAAAGCACATGCACCCCAATGTTCACAGCACCACTATTTACAATAGTCTGGATATGGAAGCAACCTAAATGTTCATCAATAGAGGAATGGATAA
This sequence comes from Globicephala melas, assembly GCF_963455315.2. NCBI lineage: Eukaryota > Metazoa > Chordata > Mammalia > Artiodactyla > Delphinidae > Globicephala > Globicephala melas. The sequence continues at coordinate 128,884,250 of NC_083314.1, read as the reverse complement.
ATAAGATGTGCTACATATATACAATGCAATATTACTCAGCCATAAAATGGAATGAAATTGGGTCATTTGTAGAAACGTGGATGGACCTAGAGAGTAGCATACAGAGTGAAGTAAGTCAGAGAGAAAAGCAAATAATGTATATATGTGCAATCTAGAAAAATGGTATAGATGATCTTATTTGCAAAACAGAAATAGAGACAAGAGACATAGAGAGCAAATACACGGATACCAAGGGGAAAAGGGGTGGGGTGAGAGGAATTGAGAGACTGGGATTGAGACATATACATTACTGATACTATGTTAAAATAGACAACTGATAGGAACATACTGTAGAGCACAGGGAACTCTACCTAATGCACTGTGGTAACCCAAATGGGAGGGAAGTCCAAAAGGGAGGGCATATCTATATGTGTATGCCTGATTCATTTTTTTTGTGCAGTGGAGGCTAACACAACATTGTAAAGCAACCAAACTCCAATAAAAATTAAGAGAAAATATTCTCTGGAAATAATTTGTTTAAAAACTTTAAAACTTTCCTATTGATGACTGAGAGACTGAGGTAAAAGATACAGTGAAGAATTTTTTAAAATAATCATGACATTAAAGTGGAATAAAGCAATATTAGTAATTATTATTTTACATAAGTTTTTAATATACATGAATAAGGTAATTAGTTTAATATTATAAGTAGAGGGCTTCCCTGGTGGCACAGTGGTTGAGAGTCCACCTGCCGATGCAGGGGACACGGGTTCATTCCCTGGTCCGGGAAGATCCCACATGCCGCAGAGCGGCTAGGCCTGCACGTCCAGAGCATCCGCAACAGGAGAGGCCACAACAGTGAGAGGCCCGTGTACCGTAAAAAAAGTAGACATTTGACTACCTTCCTTGCATCCCTACGTATTTGTATTTCAAATTGACTGAAAAAAATCTTTAATTGGATCTTCTTCTGGAAAAGTGGGGAATTGCCTTATTTCATGTTCACCTTATATTTGGTAATGTAAGATATCTTGAACTTTCCCAAATAAATTTATTTTCAACATTTTCCAAAAAAAAATTGCCTAGGGATATAAGACTAGTAAATTTTGGAAATGAGATAAGAACTTAAGTTTTTCTAACTCTGAAATATTTACTTTTTCACTACAACACAGTTTGTTTTTCAGGACCAAGGGGACAAGTATACATCATCATGCTTATCCTTCTAAAATGTTAAGCATTTTTGAAGGATAGTATAATGAGCTCAAAATTTTATCATAGGGCCGATTTTCAGCACCATTGCTAAATGCCAGGAAAAATCCTTATGCATTTCCTCGCCTGCTTCAAATCTTTCCTCAGGTGTCTTCTTATTCATGCAACCTTGTTTGATCCCTTTTATAAACTTAACTGCTACCCAGCTCCCCAACCCTTTCACCATATTGTCTTTTTTTCCAAAGCGCTTATTATCTAACTTAATAACAAATCAATTTATTATTTATATTATTATTTTCTGTTTTGGATCCATTTGAATTTAAATTCCACGAGAGAAAAAAAATTGTCTATTTTGTTTACTAATGAAAACAGAATCAATAAGAGGGTTTTGGATGTATTAGGTGATGGTTTAGATATAAGTGAGAGAAATAAACTAGACATATATAAAGTGAATTGAGAATGAATAAGTGAATGAATAAAAAGACATGCAATGCCAAGAGTCAAAGTTGACAGGATGTATCTGCCACTTTTTGTAGAGAAACTCAGTTAATGGAGCATTTGAGAAGCTTGGATATTCAGAGCTGTTTGACAGTAATGCTTGCCAAATATAAATAGGTTCTTACAAATTTAGAATCTTTGTGAACAAACAAAATATAAACAAAACGTTTACCTTGTTCCTACCCATGACTACCAATTGAGGAAAGAAAAAGCCAAAACAAAACTCCCAATTGAATTAAGCAGTGGTGGATTGTGAGATAGGCAGTACTTTTATGTGCAGGCTTGATCCTTTCCTCAGTTTCTTCTCAAGAAATGAAAGAAAATAAGGAAGGCAGGGTGATAGCATAGCTTAATGTTTCTTTCTGATGAGATGATTTAGGGCAGTTATCAGAAATGGCATTTGAGTTGCTAGAATTAAATAGGGCTCAGGTGAGGACTCAAAATGGCTAGGGATAATTGATAGACAAAGAGAGCGAGAAGACTAAATTGGTTGTAGTCCCATCAGGTATTTTTATTTTGTGTTTTTTTTTTTAATATTTGGGAGAAACAGACAGAATATTTATGAATAAGAGTAAATCACAGTATCTTTTCTAGAAGTTTAATATATCTGGAATTGATTTTAGCATATGGTCTGAGGTAGGATCCAATCTCATTTCTTCCCCATGTGATTGACCCATATATATTTTCTATGTATTTAATGTACATATACACATATGTGTGTATATATATATACACACACATACATTCTGTATTTCTAACATACACGTGTGTGTGTGTGTGTGTATGTGTGTATACCTTATGTGTCTTTTTTTTGTGTGTGTGAGTTGTTCTTTACTTTTCCTTCCTTGTACTATCATTTTAAGTTTCGGTATTAAATTTAGTATGAGTTATTTGTAACTATATTCATGAGCAAGATTGGTCTTTATTCTCCTGTCTTGTTCTGTCCTTTTAAGGTTTTGGAATCAAATTAACTTGGCTCATAACATGAAATGCAACTGTTTCCTCTTTTACCCTATAATCTGGAATATTTTGTGTGGTAATAGATTTGTTTGTTGACTGTTTTATAAAATATATTCAAACTTGCAAACAAGGTCATTTGGGCCTGTAATTTTGTGAAAAGATTTTGACATACTGACTCAACTACTTAATGGTTGTCATTAATCCTAGTTGGGCTTTCTATTTCTTTTCAAATGAGTTTTTGTTGCATTTTTAAAGGAATGTATCTATTTCATCTAAGTTTTCAAACTGTTTTCATAAAGTTGATCAGAGTATTTGCTCATCTTTTAAATACCTGCTGAATGTGTAATGTCTCTTTATCATTTACAATATTGCTTATTTTGCTTTCTGTCTCACTTTTGATTAATGAATTGTAGCAGAGACCTGTCAATTTTGACAGTTTTTATAGATCCAACCTATGTATTTTTTAAGGATCACTATTTTGCTCTCTTTAAAGGTATTTTTTTTCTTTTACTTTAGATATTTTTTTAAGCTTCTCAAGATGGATGTTTTGCTATTTAATTTTAGTTAGTCTTTTCTAAGTTTTAAGCTTGTATATATTTCATTCTAAGAACAGTTTTGGCTGTACCATTACAGGTTTTGAATTGTAGTATTTCTCACTAGTTTGAAGTCCTAAATATTTTCTAATTATCATTATGACCCTTTAACTCATGGACTTAAAAGTGTTTATTAATTTCCAAACTCATGATGTTTTACTATTTGATGTTTTGTTATTGATTTTAAGTTAATTGTATTGTGACGCATATAATCCTAAATCTTTTAAATACATTTAGGCTTGACTTTTTGCATAGCATAGGATCAATTTTCATCAATGTTCCATTGTGGTTGAGAATAATGTATATATCTTTGGTGTTAGTTTGCAGTGTTCTATGTATTGACATTAGATCAATTTATTAATTATTTCATTTAAATGAACTCTCTCATTTTTTTCTGCTTAATCTATCAATTACTAAGAATGCTATACTAATCTATGCTAATCTACTATAATGGTAGATTTCTCAATTTCTTTTTAGTTCTCAAATTTATACCTTATATATTTAGGGTTTTGTATATATATATGATTTTTATGTCTTCATGATGAATTAAACCCTTTATTATTATACAGCACATGCTGTCTCTTGCAGTGTTTTTTCCCTTAAATGTGTTTATTTCAGCTGTAGTTATATATACCAGTTTTATCTGGTTTACCATTTGCATGATAGAATTTTTCCATTTTTTTCTTTTACCTTTTAATATTCTAATGTTTCAAATTTATGCAGTATTTAGTTGTACTTTTAAAATTCAACATGACAAAGTTTCTTTTTCAACTTAACAATTTAGTCTATTGATATTTTTTATTGAGGTATACTTTCTATAGAATAAATGATACAGATCTTAAGTATGCTACATTTAACATAATTACAGATTTACTTGGATTTAAATTCACCATCTTTGTGATTTCTATTGTTACTCCTTGTTCTATTTTTTCTTCTCTCTTTTTTTGCCTTCTTTTGATTCACTGCTCTTTTTGGGCTATGATTTCATTTTCCTCTTCAGTTGTTTGAATTTATATATTCTGTTAATGCTCTTCATGGTTATCTGAGAAATTAAAACATGCACCCATATCTTATCAAAGTTAAAAACATTTACCCACAGTTCGTATTCAAAATATTTGATACCAGCACACTATGAGCTCTGATAATTTTAAATAGATGTTGAATAGTCAGAACTGATAGCAGCCAAAACATCTGATTATCAGCTCTACCTGTCTGCCTACTATTGATATAATATACACACACCTTAGAATACTGTATCTCCATTCATCCTTTCCCAACTTATATGCCATTGTTGTCATATATTTTAGTGTATTATTTTAAAATATTATGTTTTATTCTTTTTGTATGTCAAAATATGTTTAGAATTATTAAAATATTTACAATTCTTTCTGATGTTCATTACTTCTTGAAATTCACACCTGCTTTGAAATCACATTTCTGCTGCCTAAAATATGTTGTTTATAATTTCTTTTAGTGAAAGTTCGTTGGTGGAAAACTTAAAACTTTATTTTCCTGATATCATTACATTCTCTCCACTTACGAAAATAACTTTACTATAATACTCTAGAATAAGAGTTATTTTCTCTCTTTGTAATGAAAATATCATCCACTGTCTTGCTTCCACTGTTGCTGAAGCTAAATCAGCCATCTGTCTAATTGATTCTCCTTTGAATACAATCTACCTTTTCTGTCTGTCTGACTTTAAGATCCTTTAACATTCTACAGTTTCAATATTCTTCTTACTTGGATTTTTGGGGTTCTTGAGTTTGTGATATTATGTTTCCTTAGTTCCAAGCCGTTATCTATTCAAATATTGTCTTTGCCCTATTCTCACTCATTTTTCCTATGGAACTCCAGTAGGTTAGCTTTTCCCACTTAAAAAAATTTTTTTTTTTTATTTTAGCTTTTCCCACTTTGTCATTCACATCTCTTGATACTTATTTGTCTTTCTGTGCTATATTCTGAATAGTTTCTTCAGTGCTATCATTCAGCTTACTGAGTATCTCTTTTGCTGTGTCTAATTTGCTTTTAGGTATTTCCATTTATTTTTTATTATATTTTAGTTTCTGGAAGTTCTTTTTAGTCCCTTTTCAAATAATTTGGTTCTTAACTCATTCATAATATCAAACCTCTATTTTAGTTCTTTGAATGTATTAAACATGGGTAGTCAGTATATTGTTTCTGCTAAATTTAGTATTTAAATTCTGTGTGGATCTGATTCTGTTATGTTTTTTCTGCTTGGTTTTACCTCATGATGTATTTTTTGTCCTTGGCTGTTTACTAACTCTTGATAATTAGGTATACTTTTTCTGTGGACACTCTCTAAGGTCTTGGATAAAAGAGAGTTGGTCTAGGTAGAATTGTTGTTTGCTTCTGGCAGGTATCTAGAGGCCTTACCTGATTAGGACTACTCCCAGCAAATTCTCAGCTTGAAGCTTTTCTGACCACCAATGTAGTATGAACTCAATTCACAAACAATATGAGGTCTAGTTTTTGGTTATAATTTTTCAGGGAAGATAGTTTTTTATTCACTAACACAAAGTTTTGAGATCATCATTTTTTGTGTGTGTGCGATCCATCAGAACAGGGATGGTAGAGTATTGCCCTTTGGTGCTTACATTTTATAGTAGGGGGATCTATTGTAATCTCCACCTTGAGTGAGCCCTAGAGATTTTATTCCTATTCTTCAAACTTCATAAGGCTGAACAACAAAGGCTTGATCTCCCTGGTTTTATAAATACTCTCAAGCAAAAACTATTTTAAATAATTACTACTTAATAAATATAATATATAACTATTTTAAATACTAAAATTATTACTATTTTAAATAATTTACATATCTTACCTTTCTAGATTCCTGCCTTCACCTTATTTTTCACCCAAATAGCCCATATGTTTTGTTAGTTTATGGATAAATTTAAGACGAGTTAAAAAGACTTCCCATCTATCACTATAAGTTGATTTAAACAAGATAGTCTGTCCAGGTCACTAGTACACCATATTCCTAAAATGGAAATCCAGTGCCTTTTCTTTTCAATCATTTTATAAACAGTTATTGGCCACTTCTTGTGTGCTGGTCGTTATGGAAAGAGCTTGAGGTACAGAGTTCAGTAAGTTGTAGGCCCTAACTTCAAGTTAATCACAGTCTAGAGGGGGGAAGGACTCACATAAACAAAATATTATAACATGAAAAATGATGAAAGATCAGAACATTATGATGTCAGAGAAACAGATGCAGAGACCAATCCTGTTTCAGCCTAAAGCAGGTGGTGTGAGAGAATGAGCTTTGAAGGAGTAATGTCTGAGGAATATAAGCAGAATATGAGCTTCATGAGGGCAGGTCCCTAATCTGACTTGGTCAATATTGTATTCTTTATGTTTAGAACTGGTACTTACTAAATATTTGTTGAATTAACAAATGTTTGAATAAGATGTAATTAAAATCTGGCTAACTTTTCTTGCACTTGCCTGAAGGAATCATGACTATTGATGAATCACACCATGTCTTTATTTTTCCTAATTTTCTCTAATTTATCCTTCCCCAAGTTAAAAATCATGTGTACCTTCATCATGTCTTTCTTAAGTATACAAGAATAGAAGAAGAGGGGAAGTGGTTCTGGAATTCAGAGGGTATAAGGCTTGTGACAGAACAAGTTATTAGTGCCTATTTTTCTTTATTTAATATTTTCATTTATCCTCAGCCTCTTTTTAAAATACAAGGGAAAAATAAATAAATAAAATAAAATACAAGGGAAGAGTTCACTCTGGCTCTGAATTTACATTTAAATAGTTATGTTATAATGGAAAGAGCTTTGGACACAGATCTTGATTTGAATCTTAGCTCTACATCTTGTTAGCTATATAAACTCTAAGCCTTGTTTCCCTTATTTATAAAATAGAGTTATGGGGAATTCCCTGGTGGTCCAGTGGTTAGGGCTCCACGTTTTCACTGCTGAGGGCCCAGGTTCAATCCCTGGTCAGGGAACTAAGATCCTGCAAACTGTGTAGTGTGGCCAAAAATACAAAAACAAAAAACCAAAAAAAAACCAACAAAACTTTAAAATAGAGTTCATGTTTGCAGTATTGCAACTCTTAGAAATAATTGTATGATATATAAAATATGTAAATAAATAGAAATAATATATATAAATAAATTATATGTAATATATATACATAAGCTTATTAATATATGGAACATTGTTATTTTTATTAGCATTCTTGTAATATATCTGATGATTTTCATAGCTGAACTTTTCCCTACCTTTCCTCTACTTACCTCCAATTAAATAATTGGAGATTGTTAAATTAAATATTAAATCATAAATTTAAAAATTTTGTAGGACAGTATGCTTTTGGAGATTGTCTGTTGGGAGTTTTGGTGAGTAGATCATGTAATTTTGGGTTATAATGTTGACTCAAATCTTGGTACTCTTATCTCTTCAGTCCTAATCTGGACAAATAGCAACAAGTTCACTTCACTAGTAGCATGGAGTGGTGAAAGTTGTAAATGGTAGGAAGAATTTTGGCACATGAAGTTTGATTATATTTAAATCTACATTATGAATCCCCCAATAAATGTTTTTTTGTAAAACATATTTTATATTCCTATTTTATTTTTTATATAAACACAGAATATAATATACAATGGGTTATATTCTCTGTCCCATCCTCGTTCATGGGCATTTATTTCCAAAGGTAAAGTAGAATAATAAAAATAAAGAGCATGCAAAGAGTAGAATAACATTTCCTTTCTTTTTGGTATATTAATAAAAGAAACACAAAATTTTGATTCAGAACCTCATGGATGTATATTTGTTAATACAAGAAACTCAAAGGGTCAGGAAATATGTACTAGAGTTGATGCATATTAATGATATCAATTTTCTTTTAAAATGTATGACTAGACTGTCTTTTTTTTTCTGGAGTACCAAAATTATGAGTATCAGAAGACTAGAGAACTGTGGAAATATAAACTCTGACTTTGTACAGGTACTTTTTTAGTTGGCTATTCTGACAATTTTCTTCTTTCTTTTAAGTGCCTTCTTCAGTTTGGAACATACTCTCAAATTTTGAAATTAGCAGAGGCATATTGAAAGGTTAGCAAGTTAGCAAGGCAGTAGTGGGGTTTATGTTCTCATTTCATGTGAGTGAAATTAGTCAATAATCTTTGACTGGATTTATATAAAGTTTAATAATCTTTCTTGTATTGTCTGGTACTGTCTTGGTATTTTTCTCTTGAGATTGGTAAGGTCAAAATTCAGGTACTCAGAAAGGGAAAAAAAATTATGGGAAATTTTACCAATATTATCTTAAGAGAATGCCAATTTCTATGTGTTATAATTCAACTTAAGCTGTTCTGAATTTTAGAAAATGTGTCTCAGTTTATCCCTTCCTTATGGTGGGTGTAACACTATCAAATGCTTCCTCTGTTATCAATGGTTGGAAAGAATTTGAAAATCAAAATAGTTAAAATGCAATAGAAGCTTTTCTTATTGGAGATAGAACTTTAATCTCTCCAGAAATAAGTTCTTTCTGATAAAAACTGAATCAATACAACTATAATTTCAATTAAAATATAATTTGTGTTCTTGAGAACTTTAGGCATTCTGTGGAGAAGTTTTTTTTTTTTTTTTAAATAAAGCACGTACTCTCTAGAAATTGAGGAAGAAAGTTACCATATTTAAGATAACAGATATTTATTGTCTATTTTAGGTTAAACATTCTATTACATCTGCAGGAGATAGAAAATTAAGAAAGACATTTTTCTTGACTTCAAATAGCTTTCAATTTATTGGGTAATTGGACAAATGTAATGATCTATCAAATAAGGTACAGAATTAGATCTAAGGGCTTTGGGATGATGGAAAGATTGTATCTTCTTAGAGGTAGAAGAATAAAGAAAGAGATCACAAACCTGTGGGCTTTAGAGGTAAGCTTTAAGGGCAAATAAAATTTTGGCAGCTGAGGATATGAAATGTTACAGGAATTACAGTCTAGGCTAACAGCATAAGATGACAAGAGGCAAGGAATTCTGGGCATATTTAGAGAACAGTGAATATCATAGGCTTAATACATAGAGAATATATTTAAAAAAATTTTATTGGAGTGTAGTTGCTTTACAATGTTGTGTTAGTTTCTGCTGTAGAGCAAAGTGAGTCAGTCATGGACAATATTGAGAAGCTGAAAACGTGGGCTTCATCTGGTAGATGGAGAAATTTAGGCTATCTTAGCTGTCAGTAGGAAAACCTGCAGAGATTTTTACCAGGATAATGTCATCATCCAAACTATACTTTAGGAATAATTCTTTAGCATCATGTTCAAAGACCTAGAGGATGCAATAGCATAATGTACACTGAGAATCACAAAGACTTTGACACAGTTGGAGTGAAGCAGGCATTCGGGGGAATGTAGAAGATGAGGCTAGAGAGGAGGCAAGAACCTTAGGTTCTAGGAAGTATTAAATTGATCTTAATGGTGAGAATTAATCAAGAACAATCCTTAACTAGAGGTATAACATTAAGAACATTCTAGAAGTTTGGGAGTGGAACCATTTCTCCCTTATCTTGTGCTTCTTCCTGAAGGGACTATTCTTCCTTCTCTTTTGATTCCTCTTCTCAATATCATTTTTCTTCTTTTTTAGTTCCAGGAAGATCTACTGTCAGGGAATCTGTCCTTTCTCATTTCTCTGTGCCCAACACATTCAAAGACCTTATATTTGAGGACGCGAAGACACGATAAGGAAATAGCCCCAGATGATTCTAACTTTCACAAGAGAGATTTCATGGCATGGAGGAGATTGTTGAAACTATTTCCGTGGGTGAGACTGCCAAGGGAGAGAATGCAAACAGAGGAGAAAAGAAAGTCAAGGACAGAGCCTTGGGGAATGCTTATTTTTAGATGATGAGAGGAGGACAAAGAGCCTGAGAAGGAGAAAGGACAGACCAGAAAAATAGGAGCAGAACCAGAGACAAAGAAAGTAATTGAATAGAAGAGAGAAGAGAGTTGCCAGTGGAGTGGTGTGAACAGGATCGACAACATAGAGACAGTAATAAAGAAGACCACTTAGGTAAAGCAGGAGAATTAAGAGTAGATTTAGCACTGCTACTAAAGTGAGGGTGGTAAACAGATTCTAGATTGCAAGAAGTTAAGGCAGGGAAAGGATTGAGACTGAAGATGGGAAGAATCAAAGATGGATTGATAGAGAAAACACAGAAATGAGAATGTTATTAAGAACACAATGGGAGACAGCCTTGGAAGAGAGGACAGAGACCAGAAAGAAATGAGGGGGACAACCAAGACAGAGAGATTTTAGGTGGAGAAGGGGAGGTTGAAGGTGTTCAGTGTGACACATGTAGCATAGTCGTTAAGAGTGCTGTCCCTGGGAGCAGACCCTAGCTCTACCTCTAACTTTGAGACCTTATATATGTCACTTGAGCTAACCTTATCTCTCTTCTAACTCTCCTCTCAAGTAGGAATAATGACAGTACTTACAGAGTTGGAATGAAGACTAAATGAGTTAAAACTTAGAGCAGTAGTTGCCCATGATCATTACTTATTATCGGGGGGACAGTATGGGTGGTATTTTCTGTGGAGTTTCTGGTAAAAACATCATGGCAAGTGAAGGCTTAAAGGTAGAGCTAGGGAATGAGGACCTTTGACATGACTGATCATGTGATCTAAGTGAGTAAGGGGCCAGATGGAATCACTGAGCATCACTGAGATAGACTTTGAGAATATGGGAAGAGGAGGGAAGGGACTGGATCCTAAGTGAGAAAAAAGAGTCTTAAACCTTATACAAGTACATATATAAAAAGAAATGTAAAAAATGGGGAACAAATCATCTGCAAGAGTAAATCTTGAATTTTCATAAGTCAGGTAGGCACAGTACTGCCATCCTGTAAATTACAGGTGGTACAGGGCTTGTTCATGGGAAGCATCTCAGATTTCTTACATACTGGATATTCTTCTGAAGAGATCTGAATAAATTAACAGAGAAAACCAGGTAACTGCTGGCTTATCATTGTAGTATAACATCAGACTCCTCCTTCCCCTAAAGTACAGAAGAAGGGATCATAGAGCCTCAGTGTTGGAGGATGCTTGAAAAGTGGTTCAATAGAACCAACAAGCAGGTACTCAAATCCTGTACCACTGGAGCAGGTGATTGGTTGGTTGGTTGTTGTTTGCTTTTTAGTTTCTGTTTTAAACTATGCACCAACAACAGACAACTAACTGATCATTAGAAGGAAATGCTTAAAACTTTCCTTTTTGTGGTCAAACTAGGTCATAGCTCTACCATTTGGCACTCAATAGAATATGTGTAATGTCATTTCTATTGCCAATTTGTTAGATATTTGAACACAGCTATTTTGTTCTTTCTGAATCTTTACAATGGGAGGGAGGTGGTGTGGGGAAACAGGTTCAGCTCACTCCATCACTCCTTCCCTGAGATGTTTTTGAGTTCCTGTGTTGCTTTGGCTACTTCGAGCCTCAGTTTTCCAGTGTTCCAGAAAGGTTGTCCCTAGGAAGGAAAGGATAAAGGTAGTGCACAGGTTGTATTTGATCAATGTGAAGGCGAGGAGGACTAGAATCTAAATTTGTGTTATTTGTTGTAAAACTTGCCGGCTGACCAAGCGGACACAGAGGGTAAACAGAAAGTTCATGTGTCTCAGTTATCTTATGAGTGAAATGGGGGTGATGTTACCTCTTTAGGTTGTAGTAGGGATTAAATGAGCCTATAGCCAGAGACTGACATCTTAGAGGTACTCATTAAAGAGTACCTATCATAGTTATTATCATTATTATCAAATGGTGTCACCAATAATTGTAATACAATCTATTGTTTTGTGTGTGCACGGGTAAAATTTAATTCTTTTCTAAGTTATCAGTATGGAGAACATGTACATATAAATTCTTTTCACATTTTATGGAACCACTTAATTGGAACTGTAATATTTTTCATTTAAAATGGAGATTATTTAAAAAGTGAATATGATGTATCATCAGGCTTCTTGTTGATCTTTGTGTTCAGAATTTAAATCCATGGGGTAGATCACATTGCAGTTTATATTGAAATGCAGAAGGAAATGGCAATTCTGTATTCATGACAGCCTATTTAAAATGGGCATGCAAGAGTCTCTTATAACAACGTTATATTGTATTGATTTGCCTTTCAAGTATTTATTTATTATATGTGCCATTTCTGAAAAATGAAAAGTGCAACAAAAATTCATGGTTATCTCCAGGTTCCAGGGGGCAGGATAGATGCAAGAGTATATTTATGGGGTGTTTATTTCCTAATATATGCAATGGAGTTGATTCCAAATGGTTTGACCTAGAAACAGAATGTAAATCTCTATAGGCACAAGTAAAGTTAAGGTTTGCACTAAATCTTTGGTAAAATACCCCAAAGTAAGTTATGACATATTCCTTTCCATGTATCAAATTAAATATAACCTTACTGGGAAGCCAGTGACGAAACAGGACCCCTGTATTTATCACAGGACTTTGTATTTATCACAGCATCCATCACCAACTTATATTTGATTTATGGAAGAAATATCTTATTTCTGCCACTGTCATGCACATTCTTTAAAGACAATATCTTTGGCCTTTAATGCCTTGCATATAAGTGAAGCTATGGGGTAAGGAACTACCCCCCATTTATCCAGCTCCTCCTGTGTGCCTGGCACTGTCCTGGTCAGTTCAATAATAGTTAACACTTATGTAGTACTTAGTGTGGGATAGGTATTATGTCCCAAATGCTTTATATACATTATGCATTTAAGTCTTCAAATAACCATATGGCTAGATATCATCTCCATTTTCCAGTTGAAGAGACTCAGATTCTGAGAGATTAAGTAACTTGCCAAGAGTTAGCCAGTTCATAATTGGTGAATTCAGGCTAAGAACCCAAGTTTGATTGATTGAAAAGCCCATCTTCCTTCCATTAATAGTTTTTAACACATTTTGATCTACGACTGAATGCATAAATGAGAATTTGGGGAATATATCATTTTTCTGAATCTAAGACCATTGCTAAAACATAAAAATTCTCACTTACCTCAGAGAGAGACCAAACCAAGAATATAATGCTCATTCATTCATTCAGTAAATTACTTATTGCAACTTACTTCATGCCAAGCATTTAGGTAGGAAATGAAGACATAGAGATAAAAGACTGTTCCTGATCCCCATTGCCTTAGGGTCTTTAGGGGATTCAGACAATTAAAAAAAAAAGTCTAATATGCAGCTACTATGGAAACTTTCACAGCATAGGGGTGCAGGGAGGTTACTAAAGACTTTCCAGAGTGGCTGATAGCACAGCTGAGACTTAGAGACAAATAAAAACCTTTGTTTTAAACCTCTCAATTCAGTCAAAAGCTGTTTTCAACTCATTCACTTGCAACCTATGGCAGTAGCTTAATGTGAGAAAACTCTTGGCAGTGGAGATATATGTGTGTGTGTGTGTGTGTGTGTGTGTGTGTGTGTGTGTGTATGTGTGTATGGAGTGAGAGAAAGAGAGAGAGAGGAGGGGGGTAACGGGAGAAGAGAGGAGAGGGAAAGAGAGGAAGAGAGACAGAGAGACAGTGAGAGAGATAGAGAACAAGTGAGAGCCTCCTGAAATTTCACCACAGTTTGCAGTTTGGCACTGTCTTTTTATCTGGTTTGGGAAATTATACCCTTTCTCAGGAATTGATTGTCATTTTTTGATTTTCTGTAAAGGAGGTTGACAGTTGAAAGACTGCTGAACTTTTCTGAGATTCTGCACTGTCACTTGCTTCCTTTCTCCTGCATTCCTTTCCTTTCCTAGACTGACACCGTCAGTTACTGCAAAGGGTGATGCTGATTTCCTTAATAGCCAGATTGGGATGTGAACACAAAGGCTGTACTGTATCAGAGAGGGTGGGAAGAAATGAGCAGCAAGTTAAACAGCAACCGTAATTGCATTTATTCCCAGACTCTTGGTAAAACCAGAGTAGCTGGGGAGAAATACCGGAATTACAGATGGAAGGCTCTAAACTTTATGCAGACTTCAAAGCTGGCAATTGTCAATCATTTCAATCATAGTGCAGTTAGCAAGGGGACCCGTTCCTTTGGATGTTATATGTACTCTTCCCCCCACCTCCACACGCACTCACTAGTATAGAGTTTAACATACAATGCGAGCTCAAGAAATGTATGCTCTATAAATGTTACACCTAAGGGAAGAATGATAATGCTTGTGGGAAAATGGGAGCATTATTTTCCACCTCCTTCCTCTGGTTCATTCCCCTCTTAGTCCAGCACTGCCACAGATTTTCTTGTTTTTACTTTTTCCATGCCCGAGCTTTTTTTAGTACTCTCATGACAGACTAAGTATTGTTTTCTTATAACTCTATTCTTGTTGACTTGCATATTGTCTAATGCAAACCTTATCCTTTTAGGACACTGCAATTCCTCTTCTTTCCCGCCCCCTCAGCCGTCTTCCTTTTCTATATATACCCCTTCAATTTTAAGCAGTTTTCCTACCATGTCATAGTCCCATGTAGAGACACATTAACTGCAGCAAATGTGTGGATGCTTTTCTCTATTGTGAGGCTTTGGATTGCATGGAATTCTCTCTCCAAGACAATGATTTCCCTGTTTAAGGTTTAAGAATTGAAAACATCTATCTTCTTCACTACGGTTTTACTTTTTCTCACTCCCCTTCCTTGAATCGATCCTAATGGGTGTTTGCTGATGGTTTGGTGCAACTGTAAAATAGAAGGAGAAAGTTGGTTAAATCATTCTTCCTGTTAGGCATTACCAAATACTTTCTTGCTAGAAAAATATTTGTTTAAAAAAGGAGAAAAAAACACCAGTGGAGAAATATCTTAGATCTGGGATGCTGTTAATTTTGAAGACATCTAATTTCAGGCAAATGAAAATTTCTATATTTTTCATACCTCAGTCACAGCCTATATCAGGTTATATGTCAATTATTAGTGTAAATTTTTATCTTATTAAATAGTGTGTACTTCAAGGACAGAAGTTTCTTCTGTTTATTCCTCTTTATGTCCCTAGCATCTAGCATAATGCCTGGCATGTAGCAGGCCCTGCATAAAGATTCTTGCATGTATCTTTTATCAGTTATCTCCTAGGAGTAGCAGAGTTTTAATTTTCCCAGTGAATATTATATAAAATTCATACCATTCAGATTCAAGTCATACTTTGTTGATTTGCACTGTTGTGTCACAATTTAAGCAACTGTTCTACACATCCAAATGCCCTTTTAAATTGTGAATATGTTTTGCACAAACACATATTAGAACATTAAATTATGCAGCCAACTTGAGAGAATGCTTCTGAAAATATGAACATATGTGATTTAAAAACAGAAAGGTAAAAATTAGCATCTCAAATAAAAGTTCCAAGGGAACTTAACGGATTTAAGAGGATGGGCTGTGCTGTATGGTATCATATAAAATGTTAAGAAGAAAGTCAATCTTTCACGCATGTGTTTAATTATTAAGTCAAATGTTTAGATGCTATACTGTCCTTACCCAAATTTCTATTATTTAACAAAAGCTAAAGCCTTCTAAGCCGGTACAGATGGATTGACTAGCTATTCTGACTGTAATCAACCATAAAAGGAAACAAAATGCCCAAATGTATTTCTGTCCATTGATTCATCTGGGGCAGAGTATAAGATGAAAAATGTGCGAACTGCTATCAAGCACAAATACAAAGGTACTATCCCTGAAACAGAAGTAAAAAACCTGAATAAGAACCCCCAAATACCATTTTCATGAAGACAACAGAAATGCTGCAGTCTGAGGGGGAGGAATTCAAATTGAAATGAGCTAGCAGAGGAGCTGTGCCATGGAAACTCCTCAGCTGCTGACTGGAAGAGATCTTTAAAAGCCCTAAAAAGGAAGAAAAAGCATCTTCTGTATGAATATGATGAAAAAAAGGGGGAGAAAAATTTAGAAGCTGGTTTGTTGATAGGCATGCATGTTTCCAAGCTTACTCCAACCAGGGAAAGGAAAGGGATTGAAAAACATGAATTCTGGATGAAGTGCTTTTGGGGGATGACGAAAAGATCTAGACGTTAGGGTATTCTTTTGTCTAGACTAAGGTTATATTGTCAGCTTCTTAATACATATTGCTTGAAGTTTTTCTCTCTAGGTGTCTTCCATGGTTTTACATCTTATAGGAAAAGTTAGATGCTATCTAGCCTTTTCATATTTCCTTAGAGTTTTGTCTACATGACATAGAAAAAATCCACGCAAATTTAAAAGTAAACCCGAATAATTTTCTACACTATGCTGATAATAAAGGTGCACTAAGAAGGTAACTGGATGGATTATTTGGAATGTGTGATGGCAGGAATAGGTTAGGGAAGAGAATGAAGTTGGTAGGGAAAGCATGGGTAATGGAGTTAGGCCTTTTTACATTCATTAAATATTTATTGAGGGTCTACTGTAAGTCAGGCATTGTTGTGGCATCTAGGTAAATAGTAGAGAATAAAAGAGAGAAGGTCCCTGTCCCCATGGCACCCATAGATTTGTAAGGGAGAAAATCATTAACAGTGGCACAATGAATCTATGATTTCATTTTGCCATCAGATACTAAAGAAAAAATATTGAGAGAGAAAGAGGTTACGGTGTTTGAGGAACTAAAGAGGTGTACTAGTCCTATTTTTGAAAGTTACTTGTGTTTTTACCGTGGAAAAGTTACTTAATCTCTCTGAGCCTCAGTTTTCTCAGTTGTAAAATAGATTTAAAAAGAGCTACTAAATAATGTGATGTGAATAAAGTGGAATGAGATGGGTAAAGTGTCTAACAGAGACCCACTTTGGATCTTTCACATAAGTAAGAATTAACTAGAAAACCCTTTTATTCTAATTATATCACCAACAACCTAATCTACATTTTCTTCTCCTCCCTAAGTGTCAAAGAACCTGACCCCAGACTTAGAGCAGTATAGATTACTGAAAATTGACCCTCAAGGTCAAATCCTGTCCTTTCAGGCAAGGATCCTGTTCTGTCATGGCCAATTAGGTACAGATATGACTTCTATATAAAAATGTATCCAAAATCTCTCTCCTGATTACTCTATTTCATTATCAGTGAACAGTCCATCCCTTATTTTTTTGAAGTAGTAGAAAGGACCTGAGCTCTTTATTTTTGGATTAGTGTTCTGATTAATCTGTTGTTAGCCTATACATTTCATCTTTTAAACACCCTTCAGGGAATTGGGTATTGGGCATTCGGGAAGCCCTGAAATCCAGGGTGGTCTGGCATAAAGAGGAGTGTTAACATTTCAGGCTAACAGTTAGCACAGTGGCATGAACATAACTGAACACTGCTTCGAAGATTCAGAGTCCTGCAATGCCCTTGGGTCAACATGCTAATGACTCATAACTCAGCATGTTAGGAGCTGAAAGTGAATGGGACCCAAGCCCAGGATCACACCTCAGAAGTTGATTTCTTTAAAATGGAATTCTTGTATGTCCTTATTTTAAATATTTTGCCTTTTTCTCTTAAAGGAATGAGTTTTGTTTCGTCAGGTAATCTGGAAAATGTATTTCTGGTTATTTCAAATTTTAAGAATTGAATTCAGGAGGATCTTAGCATTTAAAAACAAGTTGTTGATGTGTAGATATATTTCCTCTATCCCTGCTTCAGTGCCACACATTTTAATGGCATATACTGTAGACTCAGAGTGAATTTTTCCCAACCTGGAAGACATCCTTAGTTCAGGTGGTATAATACATATCCCAATTAGGGAGGCAATGAGTGACAAATCTTATAATACATCATCTAAGAGAAGCTTTTAAAAATACTGCTTCCTGGGCTCTATCTCAGATATACAGAATGAGAAATTCCAGGGGTGGAGCCCCCAAATCCATAATTTAACAAAATCTCTCCAGGTGATTCTGGTGAATGAGGTCTATGGATATGCCTTTTTTGCCCACAGGCACATTTCTGACAGTCATTATAGGTGTAATCAGTGATTCTGCTGATTGCACTTGTTCCTGTCTCTCTAGTTATGCCCCAGATGCGTTGTAATTCAAAATGAAGCTCCATTTCAAGTATTGGGAGGGAAGGCAACGTTGCTCACAAGAACGGAATCCTTGCTCACTTATAAATACTCTCTCTCTTCTCGTTTTGGAAGTATTCTACTGAGAAAATACTGAAAATAAGGTGCAGATATGTGTGTATTTATGTGCATATATGAGTGTGTATTTTTTCGTAGAATAATAACAGCCTTGATGAGAAGCCCTTTCATTAGGATTATAGCATAAGGGACTATAAAAACATTCTTAGGTAAACTGCCATTTTGTAAACTTCTTAGTTTGAATTATTCAGCTGTGGTTACTATGGGACCGCGAGCCTTGTTCACTTTGCAGAGGAAAATTCTAGTGTTCCCCCAGTGTCCCCAGACTGTGGAAGAGCTCATTAAAGGAAAAGTACTGCTCTCCCTGCTAAAGACACATGAGCCAACTGTAGAATGTCCACATCAGGGTGTTAGGTGTACCTTTCGTTTGTCAGAGCTTGCACTTTCAGATGGGGGATGTCCTTTGAAGTGTTAAGATGCCTCCTTGCTGGAAATAGTTATCATGCTTAGGGAGGTCCACTCTGTCCCAGGGATCTGATATTTTGGCATAATGAAACTCGCTTGGTCTCCTTTTTGTGTAGGGTGAGTGAAATAATGATTTATTTACCATTTACTTATTTAACACTTAATATTTTCTCCTTATACTCCTAATGGTTTATGTATATAATTTCATGTAATTCTCCTAATGATTCTAAGGGAGGATTACTCCATGTTACAAAGGAGGAAACAGATTCAGAGTAGTCGGGTAAACTACCCAAGTAGGTAAAAGACCCTGGATTTGAACCAAATTCTAACTCTAAATCCTAGACTTCATCTCTAAATTAGAATGCACAGTGTAGGCTCAGTGGTATAGAACCTTTGATTGCTACTTATTATTCTTCAAGAACCAGGGATATAGTAACTGCTGTCCCAGCTGAGGAGAAATTTTGAGCAAACTGTATTCAGCAAAGCCCACTGTCTCATCCCAGAGCTGGAGCCAGGAATTTGTGTCTCATTAGGTGACCATAGCTCTGCCCTCCTTCATTTGAATTTATGAGGTTCTGTGATACTGAAAGGGAAATGGGTTTGTGGTCCCCTATTCTCCCACCCCTACAAGGTGAATTGGATAGGGAGCAAGTAAAATTGGGCCCATCTGTTGGGCAAATGTTGACCTTGGAAGCAGGCAGTGGTCAGAATTTGGCAGGGAGAACATGGGGAAGTCTGGGATTATCCTATTAGCTCAATCACAAATATTGAGTTGAACTTTTCAGGTTTACAAAGGAAACCAGTGAAACATTAATGCAGCAATAGATCAATGACTTCTTTATATTC
Organism: Globicephala melas; assembly: GCF_963455315.2. Lineage (NCBI taxonomy): Eukaryota > Metazoa > Chordata > Mammalia > Artiodactyla > Delphinidae > Globicephala > Globicephala melas. The sequence continues at coordinate 128,864,622 of NC_083314.1, read as the reverse complement.
ATTTGTAAAATAAAAATATTTTATTGACTGCTGAAAAAAAATTCTAGGTCCAAGATGGAGCCGCTCCTGCCCAGGGTACCACACCAGCAAACTGAAACTTAGATAACTTTTGTGTCCCTATACATGCTTCACTTGACCAGAAATGCAGTATATCCAGTTAGTCAATTCCCAAATGCCAAGCTAACTCTGGACTCTGTACTTATTTCCGTGTTCCTTGATCTTTCTAAATATGTGAAACCCTAGCCAATCAACCTCCAAGTACTTTTTCCTTGTTTCCTGCTTGCCTCTTTCTATAAAATCTTGCAGCCCTTTTCCCTTATAGTAATTCCCCCTTTTCCTCAGGGAATATGTCTCAAAACCCCCAATGGATGCCCAAAACTGTGATAGTATTGAACCCTGTATATACTGTTTTTTCCTATACCTACCTATGATAAAGTTTAACTTATAAATTAGGCACAGTAAGAGGTTAACAACAATAACTAATTATAAAATAGAAAAATTATAACAAACTTCTGTGATATAAGTTATGTGAATGTGGTCTCTCTTAAAATATCTTATTGTACAAATGTAATGCCTTTTCCATCTTAACTAAGCACTGAACATGTGCTGTGGTGTTACCTTTTACAGTTTGAGGTGCGACAGCAAAACTAGAACAGGTTCTTTTTCCTTCTTCATAATATCATGCATAGAAGATTCTTTCTTACTGTAGATCTTCATAGTCTCAACATACACTCTTTTTCTTTCCTTATTAAGTTGAGAACTTTCACCTTTTCTTTTAAAGAAGGCACTTTATGGCTTCTCTTTGGCATATCCAAATGGCCAACATCACTACTCTTGTGCTTAGGGGCTATTACTATGTAAAATAAATGTTTCTTGAAGACAAGCGCTGTGATACTGTGACAGTTGATCTGGTAATCAAGAGGATTACTAAGTGACTAAGGGTAGAATCCACTGGACAAGGGGATGATTCACTTCCCAGGCAGGACGGAGCCAGACAAGATGAAATTTCATCATGCTACTCAGGATGGCACACAATTTAAAACTTATGAATTGCTTTCTTCTGGAATTTTCCATTTAATATTTTTGGACCATGGGTAACTGAAACCACAGTAAGTGAAACCGCAGATAAGGAGGGACTACTGTACTTTGTAGTTCTCCGAACTGTTGAGATTAGAGACTGCTTCCTTTGTGAAGTATTAAAGTTTGTTTGTATCACCTAAATTGTCTTCTTTAATCATTTTAACATGGTTTCACACATGATGAGAGGAAGTTGAGGGCCAGGGAGATAATACTTACCTGAGGAGTTCAAAGACTTAGAGGATACACCTACAGGGAATGGAACCCTGGTCTCCTGATGGCAAAAGCAGACTTTCCACACTGGATCCTGCCCCCTCTCTTGTCCGGGGTCAATCTGCTTGACGTTATGTGTCGAACAGCAGCCTTTGGCTGTGTGGAGGGAGAACTGGTTTTGGTGAGGTGGACATTGGAAAAGAACAGGAGATAGGGTAAGTGAAGATTAAAAGAGCAAGGCGAGGGGATCCAGGTGACAGGCAAATTGTACCTACTTACAATTGTGTCCAAAATTACCTAGTGGGGCTTCCCTGGTGGCGCAGTGGTTGAGAGTCCGCCTGCCGATTCAGGGGATACGGGTTTGTGCCCCGGTCCGGGAAGATCCCACATGCCGCGGAGCGGCTGGGCCCGTGAGCCATGGCCACTGAGCCTGCGCGTCCGGAGCCTGTGCTCCCCAACGGGAGAGGCCACAACAGTGAGAGGCCCGCATACCGCAAAAACAAAAACAAAAAACAAAACTACCTAGTGTTGGGGTGATACTCTTGATTTCCAGGAGGTATGAAGCCTCAGTTAATGAAGCAAATTGCATTCCTTAGAAGAAACCTGGAAGTATTATAACATTTTTTACCCCCTCTGGGTTTCATTGCCTCAACTTTCACATTTCATATGCAAAAACGGCTGCTTAATAAGCCTGGAAGGTTCTTCTCCAAATTATCCTTGAGTCTGTGAACTGCTTTTAACTTTTATCCCAGGTGTCAGTTCCTGACAAGGTTTCCTCCCAAATATTAGAGGCAATGTCTCTCCACAAGAGGCACTGAAAATGGCTGGTGTCCTCAAAGCACATATCAGCTTCCAAGGGAAAAATGACAAGGTGACAGGTAAACAAGAGATTAAACGCATCTGTGGTACTTGAAGATGGCTTTGGGGACTAAGTCTCAAATTTTGGTGTGCATAAAATTGCTTAATGAAATTGTTAGAAGTGTATATCCCTGGGACCCACCTTCTGACCTAGAGTTTTTAGTTCAAAAGCCTGGGCTTAGAAATCTGCCTGCTTAACAAGGGCCCAGGTGATTTGGCTCTAAGGAGCTCCTAGACTGCACTTTGAGAAATTCTCATTTAGAGTCTTGCTATTTAAAGTGTGGCCCTGACCCTCAGCATCGGCATCACCTGGCAGTTGACAAAAATGCAGAATCTGAGGTCTTAACCCCAGCCTTCCAAATCAGAATTGGTATTTTTTTTAACAACAGAAATTTATTCTGTCACAGTGCTGGAGGCTGGAAGTCCAAGATCAAGGTGTCAGCAGGTTTGGTTTCTTCTGAGGCCTCTCTCCTTAGCTTTCAGTTGGTGCCTTCATGCTGTGTCCTCACATGTTCTTCACTCTGTGTGACTGTAACCTTGGTGCCTCTCTTTGTGCCCAAATTTCCTCTTATAAGGATACCAGTCAGATTGGATTAGGGCCCACCCTAGGAACTTCATTTGAACTTAATTGCCTCTTTAAAGGCTCCATCACCAAATCCAGTTCAACATAATAATTTTGGGAGAACATAGTTCAGCTCATAACAGAAGGTATGGAGACCATTAATAATCCTGCTTATATACAACTCTGTCTTTGAGAAGAACCCTGAAAATAAGTTCAGAAACTCAGATCTAATGGGGACCTGAACTCCCTAAATCCATTCTTTATCTTGTGTCCTCCGTTTTGGTAATTGGCAGTATCTGTGCCTTAATTTGCCCACGTCAGACATCATGGAACCTACTGCTCCCTCTCACTTGCCGTCACCATTAATTAGTCATCCTACCATATTTATCTCTGCTATCTTTCTAATACAATGACTTTTTTCCCCTTTTCATCTTCCACTACTCTGGTCCTACTCCTCATCTCTTATCACACTAGGCATAAACCTCACCATATGTCATTCTCCTGCTTAAAATCATTCATGATTTGCATTGTCCTAAGAAGAAAATGTCATCTCCCTAGGACGGCCTACAAGCTACTTATGATCCAGCAAACGCTTCTCTTGCCAGCTGCATCTCCGCCTTCTGCCCCCCACTACAGTTCTTCACAACAGCTCTTTCTCCAGCCATACTGGATTTTTTTCTAGCTTCTCTAATGTGCCACGTTATGTCTGATGACTGAGCCTTTGCAAAAGTTATAGTTCCCTCTACCTGGGACTCATTTTTCTTTTCTTTCTTTCTTTTCTGTTCCCTCTGCCCAATGTTTATTATCTTTCAAATCTCAGCCCATATGTCATTTTCTCTCTAAAGCCTTGTTTACTTCAATTGTCTAACATAGGTGGCTTTCTTCAGTGCCCCTAATACGTTTTCATCGTAATTACTTGTTCGTTTCCTTCAGTGGACTGAAAACTCATTGAGGTTAGGGACTGTGTTTTACTTACAATGGCATTTCTGAAACCTGTCCAGTGTGGGACAAATAGCCAGGGCTCATACATACTTGTTGAATGTACTAATGAGGAGTCATTGCTTATATGAGTCTTAAAACTCCTGGGACTGGAGCACCTGAAAGCAAGTAGAAATGATTACCATAATGTGACATTCTCAGGGAGTAACTTCTAATGGGAAACAGGTGTTGGAGAGAAGTACTTGGTCTTCTCTGAAGAAGTTAAAAAAATTAGCCCTATAAGCTTGTGGTTTTAGAAGTTTAAGTGTACTTATGGGGACAAAGGGACAGACTCTGAAACAGGGATGGACACTGTGACACCGTAGCAGTATGCCATCCCTCAAATATCTCAGTCTTCTGTGAATCTCTAAAGTCAACCTGCTGCCCAGAATCACTATGAATCCAGCCTGGCCCTCCCTCCTGATGAGGTGGCACAGAGAACATTTTATCAAGCTTGTTTTATCAGTCCTCCATAGCAACTCAGGGGAAAGAGTAGGCTAGTAGGAATCCTTGCTCTTTCCTAGACTCTCTTTTTAGAACTGTTGTGGTAACTGGATCTCAGAGAATAGTTACCAAGTCATACTCGTTACTCGATATTGGTTCAATATCTGTTTTCCTGACATAGCTGTAAATTCCATAAAGTCAGAGATCAAATCTATTTTGCTTACCACGGATTAACCAGCTCTTAATAGAGTACTCAATAAATGCTAACTGGTTTTGAAGACTTTTGCTTAGACAAGTAGGGGATTGTGACACCATTAACTAGGACCAGGAATAAAGGAGTGCGCATCTGACAAGGGAAGGGAAAGCATGGAGGCAGTCAAATCACAGTGCAGATCTAGAGCCTAAGAAATACACTGGCATTAGAGATACAAAGGTTTATTGTCATGGAATATTGCTGATCTTTAAAGCTTTGGGAAAATATGCAGGGAGAACATATTTAACCTATGTACATAACAATTATAATATTAACTAATATGCATTAAACACTTACCATATGCTATGCACTGTTTTAAGTGCTTAAAAAATATCCACCTCCTTAATTCTTACAAAAATGTGCAGTTACTGTAAGAATTCCTTTTAACACATGAAGAAACTGAGCCAAAAATGAGGTTAAGGAACTTGTCCAAGTTCAGACAGCTTTTAAGTGGCTGAGACAAGCTTTAGACCTAGCCAGCCTGATTCATGAGCCAAGACGCCTGAAGTAAGAAGAGGGAGGATGGTGGTTTATCCTGTTTCTTCCCATCCTATTTTAGTAAGTGTTGATGAAAAAAGTCATTTTCTATGAAATATCAAGGTAAACTTTAGCGTTTGATACCTTGTCCTAAGAGTATTGTGTATTTATTCTAACGTGCAAGTCTATAGACTGGCAATGGCTTTGCCTAAACTGTTCCAGGTACTGAAATGGCCCATAGATAGCACTATAGCAAAAGAGTTCCTTTTAAAGCACCTTGAATTATTCTTGGCAGCTTATCCTCCAAAAGGAAGGAGCATCAGAAAGATGAACTGAAATATGCTTTGCATTGCTATGCCAGCTGTCTGTCAGAGTCCAAAATAGCTGAGACTTTCCAGAAACTGTAAAACCATCTTAAAGGTCCAATTACACTTTTAGCTTATCTGGTTTTCTTAAAAAGAAAGTAGCTTAATTCATTCAATATTTAAAGAATATTTTTTAAAAAATAGTACTATATTCTATTTTGAATGAGTTGGCGCTAATGCAGGCTAAGGGGATTGCCTCCCACTAGACCAGATCATGGAACTGCTTAAGAGCATCCATTATCATATGTAAGTCACAACTGACATGTGCTTTTATTTTATCTGTATTTTCATGTTATATTTTGATATACTTTTTGATAGCATATTAGGTGTTTCCTGTTCCCAGTAAAGCAATAAATACACTGAATTGAACACTTTCTTGTATGTATAGTTGAAAAATATGTATTTTTATAGTAAATCTGCTTATCAAATTTTTAAAGAAACGGTTTTGCTGAATTGCAGCTTTAGGTAGGTATCTTTGCTTCTCAATACCTGCTTTAAGGGGAAAAAAATCTCCAAATTCCAAAAGACGATGGGCATTTTAAACTAAGATTCACAGAATCTGATTTCTGAGGATGTGCCTGGTAAAACAGACCAGCATGATCACCAGCTTTGCACCTCATTAGGAGATTTTAGAACCCTGCACCAAGGCAACTCCAGCCAGCTGACTCTCCAGTGAAGTCATGAATTTTAAAGCATCTTCAAATATAGATTCTATTAAAATTAGGTTTGATCTTTGGTTTGGCTTTTTGGTTAGCCGTTTCTACCCAGCAGTCAGTTTTATCTGCATCATTGGATGCTTATTTAAAGAAGATTTCATTGTTCATCTTTGTGTGTTTGTGTGTGTGTGTGTGTGTGTGTGAGAGAGAGAGAGAGAGAGAGAGAGAGAACCAGAAGTCTTAACAATAAAGTGTTGAAGCTGAGAGCAAAAGTCCATCTCTATATTTTCTCACTCCTGCTTCATCTTGCAGTTCTCTTTATTAATACTTAGGACAGCAGAGGGATGACCACCTGAAGAGCTCCCTCCCTTAAGCATGGTGATATGAATGTCCCTGCAATAGCTGTGGCTAATACTGCAAGATTCCCACTGTGCTTTTACTAAGCTCAGCTTGCTCTTTCCAGGGGCCATGGAGAGAAGCCCATTTATTCACTTGAGCGTTCTGGATATTGTTGACTTTTTCTTCGACTGTGCCTCAGGCTGTTGTAGTGGTGAAGGCTTTTAACAGGAGAGTTAACTGCCTGAATGTCAGAAAGCTTTAACATCCACATGCTTTACCAGCAAATAAATTCATGTGTTTTTGTACTTTCAAGTGGGTCTGAGAGCAGGTCACACATTAATAGATTATATGTTGGAATGGGGAAGATGGGATGGGGCTTTGAGGAACATTTCTGGCCCTTGCTGCTGTCCCTACATTTGTGTATTGGCAATTGCATCCTGACTAGGGATTATGGTGATAGAGGATGGGTTGGAGCTCACAGAGAAACCTTGATAATTATATATTTATTCTATCTTATAGTCTACATACTTCAAAGCCCAGCTTTAAATCCATCAAACATACGTTATCAGGATGGAAATTGCTGGATCCATCAGAACTTAACTATTTTGGTCTCCAGACTCTTCCTGGTGATTAGAAATGAGGCTTAGCTGCCAGGTTTCTTTTGTTGATGGCCTCAATGTCCTCAACTGAAAATAAAGATAAAAATAGTATTTTCCTTAGAGGGTTATTGTGGGAAACAAGGACTAATACATGTAAAAGACTTAGATCAGTGTCAGGCACAGAGTACGTCTTGCTTAAATGTTCCCTCTTATCATATTCATCAACAGTCATGACTCCATCTTGCTGCTGTATGCAGTAGTATTGGTCTGTTGGCCCAGTTTCTACACCTTTTTCTCTTCCGCCAAATGAGGACACAGTGAGAAGGTGGACATCTGCAACCCAAGAAAGAGCTGAATTGGCTAGCACCTTGCACTTGGATTTCCCAGATTCCAGAACCGTGAGGACTAACTTCCTGTTATTTAAGCTCGCCAGGCTATGATAATTTATTCTGGCAGCTTGAACTGACTAATATAGAGGTAATTTGTCTGAAGTTAAACAGCTATGATGTGGAGAAGCCAGAACTCAAACCTGGGTCTGCCCTTAACCGCTCTGCTGCATGGCTGCACAAAAAGCTGCCCCTTTTCTGATCAAGGCTGAAATCTCTACTGGGGCTCTTGCTTCTGCAGTCTGGCATTTAGCATCTTATAAAACTTGCACTATTTCTTTCTTTCTTGCATTTTCAAGTTTGCTGTCAATTGTCTCCCTCTTTCCTTAGATATACATGCTCTAATTTCATTTTAAATTGTATCGCAGTCCTTTGTCTCCTAGTCAGCTCCCTTAGTTGCCAAAATCAATGCATTCTGTTCAGTTGCTATGTTTAGTGATCTCATTTTAATGTTAGGGAACAATTTGAGCTCCTTTAGGGGACAATTTTTCTCTTGATTTACTCACATGACAGCGTTCTCTTCTGATAGTCCTCCTTTTCTGTTTCTTCTCGGTCCTCTTTGTTCATCAGGCTTAAATGTTAGTGTTTCCCAGGATTCAGTCCTTAGAAGATACTCTCTTTCTACAGCCTCAGCCTGGGAGATCTCATTTACTCTCACATCACCATGTTGCTTATGGCTCCAGGATCTATGTATGTGGTCCAGACTAGTGTGCAGAGCATGCCTTGCTACCTCCATTCAGCATTTTTTTTTTATTTTCAAATATCAGAGCCTCAGAGAGAACTGTTCTAATTGCATACTCTAAAATGACACCCCTTCCCACTGCCTAACCCTGCAATTTCCTTCTTCATTTAAAAAAAATGTATCACCACCTGCTTTTATATTCCGTGTTCATTTATTTCTTTGTTTTCTTTTTCCCCTACTAAATGAATGCCTCAGAAGGAGGGGTCCAATACAGTGATTAAAAACATAGAATCCAGAGCAGATTTCCTCAGTTTGAATTCCAACTTTGCCACTTACTATGAATCTGACAAGTTACTAAAATTCGTGCCTCAGTTTCCACGTTTATAAAACGAGGGTAAAATTAAGAACACCATTCAACATCATTTAATGAATGCTTCCTATATCCCAAGCTCTGTTCTAGGCATCGGGGGTGTAGCACCAGACAGAAACCTGCAGGCAAAAATCTCTGCCTCATGGAGCTTATATTCCAATGAGGAGAGGCAGACAATAAGCGAGTTAAATAAGCAAACCATACAGTCTGTCAACCAGTAGCAAGGCTGTGAAGAAAAATTAAACAGGAAGGGGGATGGAGAGTAAAGGTGTGGTGTTCAGTTTAAATCAGGGTGGTCAGAGAAGGCATCTTTATAAAGGAGACGATGAGCAAAGGCCTGAAGCCGGTTAGGGTATTGGCCATATGAATACCTGGGAGAAGAGCTTCCAGGGTTCCAGATTGATCTACTGCTTCCCTTCCTGTTCTCACACTGTCCCCCGCCACCATTGAATTATACTTTGGTCTTTCTGAGCTATGAATGTTTCACACCTCTGTATTCTTGCTTACTGTGCTCCTTCAGTTTGTAATCTCCACCTTCCTTTATTTTTTTCTGGAAAATACCTATACGTTTGTAAAATAAGGATGAAGACAATTGTACCTACCTCAAAGGTGGTTGTGAAGGGTATTTCATATGTTTAAAGCACATAATAGAGTGGTTGACCCATAGTATGTGTAATAGAAACATCAATTCTTAATATTACTGAAATACAAATATGAATCATGTAATCCTCATTATTATGGCTGCTAACCCCTGCTCATCCTTTAGGTCCTAGCTTCCCTCAGCCCCTTAGTCTAGTGTGGTGCTTTTCTTATGTAATCCTTTTGCTTTCTCTAATACTGCATTTAGCACAGAGAACTGCAATTTCCTATTTTGGCTGCATTCCAATTTAGACTTTAAGCGGCTTGAGAATGGAGACTGTGTCTGGTTAACTGTTGTATCCCCAGTGCTAAGTCTCTGACTGGCACATAGTAAGAACTCAATAAATGAGTTATTATTATAAATAGTAAATATTTATTAATTATATATTATATTAATAAATATAAATATGAACCAAAGTTATTAACTAGGTAAATTGTATTCTATTGAAAAAGTTATTGAAAAACCTACCATAAGGAAAGCTTGTCTGAAAGGATTTGATTTCTCAAGTCTTCAGTGAAATCTGGAAATTCCTCAATATGGCTTCTTTCCCTTCTGTTCTCCCACAGAAAGTATACTTTTCCACACCAATTTCTGTCCCAAGTACCTATTATTGTCAATAATGTATGTCTTGAGGGATTTACTTTGTGTTAATCAGAATTGGTCAGGTTATGCTGAAGGAACAAATAATCTCCCAATTGTAGAGGCTTACCATAACAAGGCTTTATTCCTAGTTCCTTCAGTGACCTGAACTGACAGAAGCTCCACAAACTTGTGACTGCCATATCAAGAGTAAGTCGCCTCCCTGGCCATCATAATATAGGAAGAGAGCGCCTGGAGAATTCTCATGGGCTTTTCACTGCTCAGCCTGAAACAGAGAGATGTGTGTTTCTTCTGCTCCTTTTCATTGGCTGTAATAAGTCACATGGTTCTACTCCCTTTGAGGTTCAGAAGTGCAGTCTTTATGCCCAGAGGGGCAGGAGAACTGGATATTGAACATTAATAGTATTTACCTCATATATTAATCCTTGACCAACAACTGGGGTGAGTTTTCTGCTTATAGCTCTGCAGTTGGCCAGATTAGATAACCAATTTGCTACAGTGTCTTCTCTTAACCTTGGGGATGATCATTTCAGATGTGATTTCGTCAAAAGAACTGACTTGTCTCTAGGTAGACAAGTTTTTATATATGTGTCAAGTATCATTTTGCCTATGAAACTCCATCTTAAATTTTATGCCAACTGACCTGTAATCATTGTTGAAATTCCCTGAAATGTGAGCATCTAAAGGGTAGAAACTAAGTCCTAATCATCTTTGTATTTTGACATCTAACAATACTTGATGTTAAAAATAAAACACAGCTTTTTGAGTGAATAAATAACTAAATGCCCTATACAAAAATAGTTACTTATTATCTTAATCACTCACTTTTATTGACCCATATCACTCCATTTTGGGAGGGGAAAAGGGGCAGTGTGTCACAGTAGCTAGGAACAATGACTCAGAAGGGAAGGAGATGTGGATTTGATGCCTGGCTCTGCTACTTACAGCTGAAAGCCTGTGGGCAAGTTAGTAAAGCTCTCTAAGACACATCTGTACAATTCAATCCATAGTGTTCCCATGAGGTTGTTTTGAAGATTTACTGAGATAATCCCTATAAAGTGCTGAGTATAGCATCTGCCATCTAAAGGCTTCAGTTGATGTTAGCAATTATTATTGTTCTCTAACTGAACTTTTGCCAGTTCTTTCCCAAGACTTCGGCAAGTTAGTAAATAAACACGAATAATGTTTATTGAACAGTTATGTGCTAAACATTGCATATTTTATCTACATTTAATCCTTACAGTAACCTTATGTTGCTTTTATTATTTCTCCTTAGAGAAACTGAGCCCTAGAGTAGGTAAAAACCTATCCAAGGTCATGCAGCTGGTAAGTGGTAGAGCTGAGAATTGGATCCAGAACCACTGAACCGCTTTGTCCTAACTACTTATTTAAAACTACATGGGTGATCTTCGGTTGCCATCCTGTGGAGATGCTTTCATCTTTATTAAAGTTTGTTCTGTTTGCTTGGCTAACAGAAATAATTAAGCTAGTTATTAAACTGAGCCATTAAGACAAGTTCATCATGTTTTTGTTCCAACTTGCCAACATACTTGTACATGACAGGAAATACTCAGCTTTACTGTCACTCACTAGATAACCAAAATTCAACCATGACAACTATAAAAGTACTGGTAGTAATACTGGGTTACTGAGATTCTGTGTAACTAAGTTCCGTTATCCGTGTTTAGTGCCTGTTTCACTCTGGGTACATTATTAGTCCCAATTTACAGAGTGGTAAACTGCAACACAGAAGGATTGACTTCTCCATATTACTCACTGAGTTGGTTGCAGAAGCAAGATTACTCCAAAACTCCAAAACTCCCAGGCATGGTAAATTACTTTACCACTATACCTCACATCCCAGATAATGTGATTGTGACCACTTAATCGCAAGGTGGCAAATGAGATGATCATACTTTTATTATTTGTTTACAGAAGCTCAGTCCTGGAGTGGATAATAACTTGACCAATATCATACAGTTATTAAGCTGTCGAGCTAAGAATTGGTCCATATGAATGCAAAACCTATGCTCATTACACCATACTGTCATGCCTCTCATTTATACAATGTGCTTTAAAAACATCACTTGGCACATCACTTAGCTTAAAGGCAGGGAGCAGGAAGAAAAAGATGAGAACACTATATTAAGAACTGTATTGAATTTGAATTTGTGGGCACGAGTTTCTATGTCAAATGACGATTTCCTCCAAAATAACTGATCGTAAGGTCATTGATTGAATTTGATAAAATTAAAAGTGTACTTAGGGGCTTCCCTGGTGGCGCAGTGGTTGAGAGTCCGCCTGCCAATGCAGGGAACACGGGTTCATGCCCCAGTCCGGGAAGATCCCACATGCCGCGGAGCGGCTGGGCCCGTGAGCCATGGCCCCTGAGCCTGCACGTCCGGAGCCTGTGCTCTGCAACGGGAGAGGCCACAACAGTGAGAGGCCCGCGTACCACAAAAAAAAAAAAAAAAAAAAAAAGTACTTAATTATAGTAGAATAATAGTAATATGGAATGAAATGCATATACAGAATTAAAAATAACAATTATCTTTATTTTTAAAGCCTTAGGAAAAGATCCCATGTCTTTGGGGATGTGCTTTTATTCTGTTTTGGATCCCCAGCCACTAAGTTAAATCAGGAGACTTGCTTGGTAAGGTGAGAAAAGTAAGATAATATGGAAAAGTTCAAGTACTTTGCACATATGCAGCTACAAAAATGCAGTAAGTCTTGAATGCAGCTGGCAGAAATCTCCACAAGCATTATCATTATAACATCACACGTAATAAATAAATAAATAAGTAGATGAGGAGCAAACCACCAGCTAACTCTGCTTTAGTTAAGAAAGGTTTGAAAGGAGTTTTAAGAGAGAATAAGATCACAAGATCCATGTAGTTTGAAATAAAAACAATTCCAACAGCTTACACACTTGAGAACTTCCTAGGTGCTGCACATGTTGGTCACTCTACTAGTTTGGTTGGAGCCACTACAAGTTTGTTGTTTTGCAGAATTACGCTTCTTTACTTCTCTAGCAGGTTGGCATGACTATGTGGAAGGTATTTTCCACTGCAGGATTGCAGAGCTCAAGGTCTGAGGAAGTTATTTGGAAATTGTAACCTTTCCACCTGGAGGAGATAAGAATGTGTACATCCTGAGGTCAGGCTGAATCCAAAGAGAGCCAGCAAAGGGGCTGAACGATGCACATTCTGACTTCTTTTCTCAGTTTCTAGTTAGAGACGTCAGGGTTTCTTCTTACGGAAAAAGTAAGTGAGGTGGGTGCAGAGAATAGCAGGTACATCTGTAGTAAGTCCAATAATGGAATTCACAGGCATCTGGGCAGAGGTGATAAAATATCCTAATTCTTTGCCACTAAAGCTTTGGACTATGACTCAGGCCTGCTGTGTAAGAAAGGTGGTTGAAACCATTGTGACACGTACTCTCTAGTTTCAAGCTGACATTTTCTTATCAGATTTTCCTGATTATCGTTGTTATCATGGTAATTAATTTCAGGAACATTGTAGGCACAATCAAGAATAGCACTGAGTAGCAAGGCAGGCAGGGTAGGTGTTTGGAAATCTTGGCTGCTAGGATATAGGGCAAGGTGAGGAGACCATGGTTTTAGATAGACATAGGAAGGCCAGTCCAGGAGGCAGAATGTCATTCTAAAGGTATTGCAATAGTGAACAGTTCAGTACTGTCTCTCCAAGGCACTGCCATAGTCTCTTGTACTTTTTTCATTCATTCATTCATTCAATCATTTATTCATAGACCTAGTATATGCCAGATATTATTCTAGGTTCTGGGAATATATCAATAAACTAAAGAGTGAAAAATTTCTGATTTTATGGTATGCCTCACTCTTTGTCTTATTACCCTCCATCAGCTGTTAAGCTCATTTAGGGTAGAGATTGTATTTTATTCATTGGCAAGTCCCTATCACTAGCACTGTGCCTGGGAATCTGTTTGGCCTATGTGCACTCAATAAGTGTTTGTTGAATGAATTTTGAATTTGCCAGCATTGGCTAATGATACGTCCTGATAAATGGACAAAGCAAGTAAGAGATTCATGTAGTGTTCTGTTTTGTACCACAATATCTATGGCTTTCTATAGTATTTATTTGTTTCACGTTGTCAAAGTGTGGATGACATTCAGATATCCAAGGAGGTAGAGAGGAAATTGACATTAAGAAAGTTTGCCAGTAGGAGTACAATCTATAGAGGACACAGAATGGGAAGCAAGATCCATTCCACCTTAGCGCAGAGGTTTAGATGGCTTAATAGGAAAGGTGGTGCTTAAGTTTTGCAAACTAAGATGATATCTCCAAAATTAAGAACAAAAAAGACAATCTTTTATGTTAGAACTAGTTGGCAGAGTAAAATGAAGACCCATAATATGGTTCTCTCTAGATGGAGATCTTTGGGTAATTTATAGATGCACAGACTACATGTCTGTGTTTGTGGGATTGTGTGTATTTGTTTATTCCTGTCTGGTTTAGACTCCTGAAAAAGGTAATATCAGTTCCTTTGGCTGATTTATATTTGTTATCTTCTAATGGCTTCCCTGAAGCTTCAAAAGTGCCCATGTTACAGAGAAGGCATTTGACATGAGGGGAGGAAATCAGCTGAGCTTGCTAACCAGATCCTCCTCTTCCCCTGAGCCTTCAGAATTTGTGTTTTCCGGTTATGAAAAAACTGGGCATCCTGCCACCATGGCAGTGCCTGGACTGTGTATAACAGGAAGCTTCATTAGACTGTCCTCAGTTTCTCGAGAGGTAACCCTATTAGGCAGTGTTTATCAGTCATTTCGTGCTCTTCTTGTCATTACTATCCTGTTCTTTAGCAGCAGCACCCCTAGAAAAATATGGCGTGTGTGTGAGTGTGTGTATGTGTAAAAACAAAACTGCCTGAATTGTCTTTTAGAAGAGACGTCCTCCCAATGTAGTGAAAATAGAAAAGAAAGAGACTGAGCATTCAGCCCCTAAAATACACACACATGCGCACACACACACACTACAATAGTGTTTTCAGTTCACAAACCAGATCTGTGCCAAACCCAGAAAGACCAGTGTCAATTATTTAGACCATTTAGTTGACCCAAGTAGCACACGCTCTTGTGAGCCTCCAGAGAGAGAAGTTCTTCCCATAATTATTTGATTATCTTCTGAGAAATAATTTATTTCCTGGTACACTGGAATATACACTGGAAGAAATATTCTCTTGCTTTCTTTTTCTCTCTCCCATACTCATTTCTAATAGATATATATGAGGCATATGTTAAACAACCCTATCATATGTTCCCCAGCTCTTATGTACTCAGAGTTGAGTGGACAATATTTCTCTCTTACCTGATATTTCTGGTAAATACTCTGGAAGAGGTGTGTGCCCTCTGGTTCATACCTCCTATTTATTATCTTTCTTTCATTTTACTCTTTATTTATATTGCTCTTTCTTCCTAACCTCACTCATCACTAGATTATATATTTCATATAGTCTTAGTCTTACAGCATTAAGTTTTTTTTTCTCTGACATCTTTACCTAAATCACAGCTGTTTTATTGCTTTTTCTCCACTTAGAGATTTAGAGTTCCTTGAAAAGAGTATTAATTAAATGTTCTCTTCTAGCTGTTAATTTTTTAGCACTCTAGGTTTTCAAGAGATGGAGGCATCTTGGCCATTTTGTTGTTGTTGGCATTAAGAGCTCTTAGAGAAGTGGCCTCTGACCACCTTGTCAAAACACTTTCCCGCTAGTATCATCCACTTACCCTCAACTCTAGCTATTCTCTTCCACAATTCACTATTTCCATCTCTTAATTGCTTTTCATCTCTTCACTTTTGTCTGTGCTGGTCCTTCCTTTTGCAGTGCACTTCCTATCTTCTCTGCAAAATCCAAAACTTCTCATTCTTTAAGACCCTTCTCTTCAGAGTTTTGCTTGACCCCTTCCTCTGAAAGTTCACAGAATTTTATTTGTATCTTATTGATAGGACTGATTAATTGATAGGACTGATGAATCTGTTAATTATCTAGTGGTAAGCTGCTGAGGGCAGAAACAGTGCCACATTTAACTTCATATCCTTTTTGCAATGCTTAATATGTAGTAGGTCCTCAATATTAATTCTTGAATAATCGCTATGTTTGTATGATTATTTTAGCTACATATTCTCTTTATAAATAGCTAATGAATTCTTCAGTCTTTGAGCACTCTCTGTATACTATGCTGTAGGCATCACATTCTTGGATCATAATGTCAGTAAAACTTTTTTTTTTGTTTGTTTGTTATCTTTCCATCTAAACTGATAGAACTGACTAGGGCCTGCACTAAGGCAAATGGAAAACTTTCCTATGCTAATTTTTTTTCTCAAATATTGGCCACCGCCCCTTCCCCCGACCTACCTGCTTCTCTTCACTCTCCAGTACCTCCAGGTAGTTATTTTTTAAATATATTTTGCTCAGAGTTTATGATTGTTATTGGCAGGAAGTTTGGTTTTAAGGGTATACTCAGCTATTTCCAGAAGCTAAAACCTATAGGATTATTTTTAAAGCAATCACTTTACTATTCTTTATACTATTAGATATGACCAATAGTAACTCCTTTGTAGCAAAAAATAATTACTCAAGTAAGTAAGTTCTGATACTTTGTAAAAGCAATCTTTTTTTTTTTAATGGCCACATGCCTTTACCATTGTGCATGCATTGTTTGTTAGTTTCAATTGAGATTTGCTTGATTCTTGACTTATTCTTTTTAAAATGTGTCATATGTCCTAAATGTCGTTTGCTCAATTCTTCTGTAATGCACATCAGATAAAATTAATAGACTGTGTAACATCCTTCATTATTTCTCCATTAAATTTTGGCCTAAATTATCCTTTACCAATAGCTCAAGCACCTAAACTTACTTCATCTTCCTGTTCTAATATACATTTCACTTTTTAAATGTAAGCATTTAAGGCTACAAATTTCTCAGTTATGTGTTATTTGCATTTCATAGGTTTCAATATGTCATATCTTCATTTTTATTCAATTCTTATACATTTAAATTTTCTTTATGATTTTTCCTTTGATTCATATATTATTTAAAACTGTGCCCTGAATTCCAACATAGACAGATTTTTAATTGTTTAAATTAACTTCTAATATATCTTTGCTGTATCAGCAGACAATTTGTATGATACTGATTCATTGATACTTGCTTTAAGCCCCTTGGTAAGAGGTCACTTTTTGTAGATATTCAGGTGCACTTAGAAATATTTGCACTTTCTAGCTGATGGGCATAGAAACAAGAATTGTGGCCAATAAATCAAAGTTGCTAACTGTGTTGTTCAAATATTCTATATTTTCACTTACATTTTTCGTAGTCTTTTCAATTGAGATTGTGTTGATATCTCACTTTGATGATAGATTTATTCATCTTTTCCTATAATTCACTAAAATGTATTTACAAAGTTTGAGGCTTTTTTATTATATTTAATATTATATCTTGTGAATTGAATAATTTACTATTATGTAATAATTTGACCCATAGCAGCACTTTTCTTAAAATCTGTTTTGCTTGGCAATATTACATTAGTGTGTCCTTTGTTTAGTGTTTCTAGTATCTTTTCCCACCTTTGAACTTCTATTTTTGTCCTTATATTCTTGGTAGTTCTCTTAAACAGCATAAGGGGTTTTAAAAATTAAATTTTGTTGTCTGTTTCTTTTAAATGGCAACTTTAGCTCACTTATACTTGCTGTGAGTATTCATTTATTTGAACGTGTTTCTAGCATCTTTCTCTTTGTTTTCATATGTCCAGCTTTTCTTATGCTTGTTTCTCTTTTCTTTCTGTTTTTTTTTTTTCATTTTTGTCATTGATTAAGTTTTGTGGTTATTCTTGTTTGTTTGTTTTCCTATTCCATTTCTCCCCACTTTAAAGGTATGGGAATTATATACCCTATTACTGTTTTTTAGTAGTCAACATCAAAACTTTTTGGTGCATACTTACCTAACAAATTCAGTGATTAGTATTTTAGCTCCTTTTCCAAATAATCCAAGGGCCTAAAACACTTTAATGACCCCATCCTAATTACTATATATTATTTTGTGTTTGAGATTTACATACATGCTTATATATATTTTTGCTAACCATTCCTTCAAGTTTATAAACTTCTTTGCTTACCATTTCTTCTCATACATTCTTTGTGGGATAATTTTATTTAATAATGAAATGCATCCTTTAGAATTATTTTAGCACATGAGTGTTGTTTGAAAACACTTTGTTTTCTTAATTAACTGCTGAATTTATTTTCCCTCTTCCTTGAAAAATAATGATGGTTTTCTGGTTACAAAAGTGACACTAGATAGTTATTTTCTCTCAGCAATTTGAATATATAATTTTGCTTTCTTTAGTTTTCCATTGTTGCTATTAAGAAGCCTGGTATTGGCCTAATTGTCTCTTCTTTCTAGCTGCACTGTCTTTTGTTTTTCAGTTCTTTTTACATTTTCTCTTTGTTTTGGTTTCTGCAGTTTCAATAGTGTTTTTAGGTGTTGTCTTCTCTTTGCTTATTCTACATGGTATTAACTGTGCTTCCTATACCATGAATTCATGCCTTCTTTCAATTTTAGAAAATTCTAAGCCATTATTTCTCCATATATGGTCTCTTCTCTTTTTTCTCTATTCTTTCTCTCTGGGACTTCAGTTAGCTTCATGTTAGATTTTTCGTTCTGTCTTCTATATCTCTTCATCTTTCTTTTATATCTTCTATCTCCTGTCTCTCTATATTGCATCCTGGGTAATTCCTTCAGTTCTGTTGCTTTTTTATTTTCTCTTCATCTATAGATAGTATGCTCTTCAACCCCACCCATTACATTTAAAAATTTTTAACTACTATATATTTTTCTTTTCTGAAAGTTCTAGTTATTATTTTGTAAATATACCTAATTATTTGGGATAATCTCTTATTACTTACTCATTGTTTTTATTCCATTCTTTATTTCTAAATATCTCATACATAGTTATTAAATATTGTATGTCTGTTTAAGATCTAAATTTGATGGTTATTGTTTGATGAGCAGTCTCTTAATGTCATTTTCATATGTATTTTGTGCTTTCTGATTTTGAGCCCATTCTTAGCTGACCTTAAACTGTGATGAATATGGAAACTGAAATTGATAATTACTTCATTTAATATTTGCTTTATTCAACAACAGGGACCTTCTGTCCTTGAACTTCTTAGCTTCTTTCCATCGTCCATAGTCCCCATGACTTAAGTTAAGCTCCATCAACTTGCTACTGTCTCAAAGCTCAGTCTTCCAATACATGGCAATTGTTCTCATGACCACTCTGCATTTTGTATGTAGTTAGTACTCATTGCTATTGATTTACCTCATATTTCTTGAAGTGTTTTTGCTTGGGAATTTTTCTTCTCCTAAATCTGGAATTCATGGAAGTTACATTTTATGCATGATCTTATTGTTTTGAACTGGGAGGGCCATTCAGAGTATTTAGTCCACCATACTGACCTAGTCTCGTACTCTTCCTTCGTATTTGGAATTTCTTATGTTATTTTTAAGATCTGTAATATATACATACTTTATAGTCTATATCTGATAGTTTAAATTTAGAATTTTTTCAGATCTAATTTTATTGGTTTTTGTTTCTACTGGCTCTTCCTCATGTTGTTTTATTTCTTGTCACTTAGATCATTTTAGACTATAATCATAGTCCTTAGAACTTTCTTCCTGGTAACTCTTTGAGATCTGTGATGGAAATGCATTCCTCTACAGAAGATTTGTGTTTGCTTATTTCAGGTACCTGGAAATACTACAAATGTGAAGACATTTATAATCAAATTCTCAAGTTGAGGTTTTTCAGACCATCATAGTGTGATCTTAGCCTGTAAAGCCAAGTGAAGATTAGTTTGAGGTTCCAAATTATCCAGGGAGATTTTTATCTCCATCCATTCAGTGCCAAATTCAAACAAAGCAATGTTCTTTGCAAGACACTGGGAGGAGGGAGAAGGGTCTTTTCTAGTTTTCCTTTCCCTGGAATCCCTAGTTTACATGGGGTCCTTGGATTACATGGGGTGGTCTTCTATTAGGCTCTATGTTATTGATTGGCCCCAACTTTTGTCTTCCATTCTCTGTGTTCATAAAAAACAAAACTCAAGTTCACTAGTTCAGCTTAGCTCTTTTCACTTCTTTTTTGGTTATTTCTGAGTAGTTCTTACTTGCTAGTCCACTGATACATCAAGAGTATCAAAATATCATTTATGCTTCATTTTTGGTCATGTACAGTGGTAGTGTCAGCCAGGGTATATAGTTGCCAAAGTGCCAGAGACAGAAGTCAACCTATTCATTTGGAAAATTAGATTTTTACCCCAAATAGAGTGAGTCAGTATTTTTAATTTAATTTACTTGCTTGGTTGGTCAAGGAATTTAAAAAGCTATCCAATCAGTTTTCAAATGACAAGAGACCATGCAAATGCTAAATAAACAAACAAATAAATAAACCTTTGGGTTCAGTTTTGATCATCTTAAGAGAATGTAGAAATATCATTATGTATGACAAGGTACTGAGTCTGCTTAGCAAAGTTTATTTCACAAAGTAAAAATGATTTAGTGTGAGGGGAAACTTATGTGTTAAGTAGGTCATTAAATATGAGTATATACAGAGAAAGCTATGTCACTTCTTTCTTTGGAGTTTTTGTTACACTTGAGCTTGATATTTAACATTTATAGAATAGTTTTGGACATTATTCTTTGCTGAAGCTGTGAGAAGTATGATATGAATAACTGTGTACACACAGATATAGTGTGTGTGCTTGTGTAGTATATATAAAGAGTGTACCACTTTATTCTTCTTGAAGAATAACTTGTTGAGGTTCTATTATATGGAGGGTTTGGCAGTATAAGGGGTGAACCCCTAATGGGCCTGCTCTTGGGAAACTGACACATGTTCTACGGAACACAGGACATGTGCTCTTCCCAAAGCTCCTGCCTTCACACCTGCAGTATCCTCATGCATATGCTTGACTTTCTTATTTTCCTATGGTTTAACACCTCCACCTATTGCCTATCCAAACTTTCTGTTTAAGGACATTGTCCTTTTAACTCTCCTGTCTCTCCTGCACTATCAGTTTCTCTCCTTTACCTTGTTCGTTCTATGTTGTGATATTAAAGTTGTTCTTTTTATCTGTGTTTTTCTCTTTAGCTATAATCTCACTTTTCAGGTCTCCATTCACAGGAATATTTCTTAAAGAGTGCTCTAAACTCTGTTTACAAGTCTTATCTTACTCTGTCCAAAATTCATTCAGGTTTTTGCACCCATTGTTAACAAAATTACTCTCTTAAGGTCAAACATCATCTCCATGTTGTTGAATACAATTATTGACTCTCAGTCTTCTCCTGACTTGACCAGTTTGAAGCAGTTGAACAGTTGTTCATTCCTTCTCTCTTGAAACATTTTTTCCACTTTGTTTCTAGTGCAACGCACTTTGCATTTCTTCTATCTCAATAACTACTTTTGCTCAGTTTCCTCTGCTGGTCATTCTTTGGAGTGTCCCAAGGTTCAGTCCCTCCTCTCTTTGTACATTAACTTGGACATGTCACAGAGTATCACTGATTTGAATGTCATCTATCTGCTAATAACTCCCAAATTTAAAGCTCCAGACTGATCCTCTCACGTTAACTCTAGACTCTTTGTCTAATAGCCACCACAACCCCTCCAAAGGATATTTACCCATCATATCAAACTTGAGATGCCCAATACTGATATTCCTCTTTAAACTTCTTCCAACTAAGTCCTCTCCAACTCAGTAAATTGCAATTCTGTTCATCAGATGGCAACCCTGTTCTTCTAGTTGTTTAGGGAAAAGAAACAAACTGAACTTGAAGTCATTATTAACTTCTCCCTTCCTCTCATAACCCACATCTAACCTGTAAGGAAATCATGGGTCAAAATCTGTTTACTTTTTTTTGTCATCCCTTCTGATACCAGATACATGCTACCATCAATTTTTTACCTGCATTATTACAATAGCCTTTTAATTGGTCTTTCTGGTTCTACCTATAATCCATTCTCAACACAGAGCCAAATTGATTTTTTAAAACATAAATCAGATCACATCACTTCTCTGCTCTTCTCCAATGGATTTCCATTTGACTCAGAAAGAAAGAAAAATAAAGTCCTTAAAATGGCCTACAGGCTTTGCATGATCTAGTTCCCATTACTTCCCTAACTTCATCTCCTTTTCTCTCCCTTTCTATTATACATTGTTTCTAGCCATATCAACCGACCTCTTTGCTTCCCAGCGCACGCAGACTCTTCTCCCAACTCGGTTTCTGTTGTTTCTCTTGCCTGGAACAGGCTTCCCCTGATTTCCCTTGTTACTAACTCCCTCGTCTCCTTTAGGTCTTTATTAAAAGTGACCTTTCTTATTGAAGCATTTCCTAACCACCTGCTTTAAAACTGCAATTTGCATTTCCTTTCTCTCTTCCCTGATTCATTTCTCTCCTTAGCATTATATCCTTTATAATTTACTAATTTATTTTGTGTATTGGCTGTCTCTTACCACTGAAATATGAGCCCTATGAGAGCAGGAATTTTTATCTGTTTTGTTCAATACTGGATCCTCAGTGCATGGAACTATGAATGGTGTAAATGAATAAATTCCTACTCACCTCTTAAATCGCACATCCCTCTCAATGATTACTCTTCAGTGTCCATCTAACTTATATCTTAGGGCCTTTGGAAATGTTTTTTACTTAGAATAATTTCTCCAAATCTCCCTGCTACCTTTCCCATCTCAGGTCACTTCCTCTAAGAGGCAACTTTTAAAATTACTGAGCGGATAGACCCTTTGAAAGGAGAAAGATGGAATAAGGCAGGATGGAGTTCAGAATAAGAATGAAATGTTTATACAGGTGTGAGAAATAAAACTTTAATTGCTGACTGGGTGAATTCTATGTGCTAGGCACTTGGTTAAACATATTTATACTGTATTGTGGCCTTGAAAATTGTAATAACAGCATCAGGGAGTATGTACTGTATATTATCTTCATTTCATAACTGGAGAAACTAGAGATGTAAAATAACTTGCTTACTTGTCAGGTAAGGGGGAGATGGGATTCAAACCCACGTCTCTCTGCCTTTAGAATCAACATTACAATGACTGCCCAGTATACAGGCATACCTCATTTTAATGTTCTTCACTTTATTGTGCTTTGCAGATACTGTTTTTTGTTTGTTTGTTTGTTTGTTTTATAAATTGAAGGTTGTAACAACCCTGGGTAGAGCAAGTCTATTGGCACCAATTTTCCAACAGCATTTGCTTAGTTCATGTCTCTGTATCACATTATGGTAATTCTCACAATCTCTCAAACTTTTTCCTTATTATTATATTTGTTATGGTGATCTGTGATCAATTATCTTTGATGTTACTATTATAATCGCTTTGAGGTGCCACAAACCTTGCCCATATAAGATGGCAAATTTAATTGATGAATGTTGTGTGTGATCTGACTGCTCCACCAACCACACTTGCCCATGTCTCTCTCCTTTTTCTCTGGCCTCCTTATTCCCTGAGACACAACCATATTTAAATTAGGCCGATTAATCACCCTACAATGGTTTCTAAGGGTTCAACTGAAAGGAAGAGTTGCATGTCTCACACTTCATTATTATTATTAGTATTTTTTGTGGATTTCCATACAAGGATGTATTTTCTTGAATTTTACCCACCCATTAGATATGTTGATGAGATATATTGTTTTATATTTTAGTTCTAGCCTAGGCATAAACCCCCTGCAACTCTCAGGAGTATCTCTGAGAATTTTTAAAATATATTTTATTTATTGTCTTTTTTGTTGTTTTTGAAATATAGTGATGTACAATATTATGTTAGTTTCAGGTGTACGACATAATGATATGACATTTGAATGCATTGTGAAAGCACCACAATAAGTCTAGTAACTATTTGTTCACATACAAAGTTATTACAATATTGTTGATCATATTTCTTAGGCCATATATTATATCCCCATGACATTTATTGTATAATTGGAGGTTTTTTACATCTTAATCCTGTTCACATCTAGTTTTGCTCACACCCTCCATGTCCCTTCCTCTGGCAACCACAAGTTAGTTTTCTGTATCTATGAGTCTGTTTTCATTTTGTTTCATTTGTTACTTTGTTTTGTTTTGTTTTTTAGATTCCACAGCGAGATTATGCAGTATATGTCTTTCACTATCTGACTTATTTCATTTAGCATATTACTATCCAGATGCATCCACATAGTAGCAAATGGCAAGATAGTCAATTGTGTGTATCTGTGTGTGTATATATATATGTATAAAACACAAGTTTATCCATTCATCTATCAATAGACATTTAAGTTGCTTCCATATCTTGGCTATTGTGAATAATATTGCAATGAAAATTGAAGTACATGTATCTTTTTGAATTAGTGTTTTTATTTTTTTCAGGTAAATACCAACAAATGAAATTGCTATTGCAATTATATGGCAGTTCTAGTTTTAACTTTTGAGGAACCTCCATTCTGTTTTCCATAGGTGGCCAATTTATAATCCCACCAACAGTGCACAAAGATTCCCTTTTCTCCACATCCTTGTCAACATGTGTTAGTTGTTGTCTTTTTGATGATAGCCATTCTGACAGGTGTGTAGTGATGTCTCATGACTTTGATCTGTATTTCCCTGATGAATAATGATGTTGAGCATCTTTTCATGTGTCTGTTGGCCATCTGTATGTCTTCTTTGGAGAAATGTCTGTTCAGGTCTTCTGTCCATTTTTTAATCAGATTGCTTTTTTTTGACATTCAGTTGTATGAATTCTTTGTATATTTGAGATATTAATCTCTTATCAAATCAATTGTTTACAAATATCTTCTCCCATTCAGTAGGCAGCCTCTTCATTTTGCTGAATTTCCTTTGCTGTACAAAAGCTATTTAGTTTGATGTAGTTCCATTTGTTTATTTTTGCTTTTGTTTCCCTTGCCTGAGGAAACATATCCAAAAAAAATATTGCTAAGTCCAATGTCAAAGAGTTTACTGCCTCTGTCTTCTTTTATGAGTTTTATGATTTCAGGTTTTACATTTAAGTCTTTAGTCCATTTTGAGTTTATTTTGTATATGGTGAGAGAAAGTGGTCTGGTTACCTACTTTTGCATGTAGCTGTCCAGTTTTCCCAACGCCATTCATTGAAGACTGTCTTTTCCCCATTGTATATTTTTGCTTCCTTTATTGTAGATTAACTGACCATAAAAGTGTGGGTTTTTTTCTGGGCTATTCTGTTCCTTTGATCTACATGTCTGTTTTTGTGCCAGGACCTGGTTTTGTGCCAACACCATACTGTTTTGAATACTATAGCTTTGTAGTATAGTTTAAAACTAGGAAGTGTGATGCCTTCAGCTTTGTTCTTTTTTCTCAAGATTCTTTTGCATATTTGGGTCTTTTGTGCTTCAGTACAAATTTTAGAATTATTTGTTCCAGCTCTGTGACAAAATGCCATTGGTATTTTGATAGGGGTTCCAAAGAATCTGTAAATTTCCTTGGGTAGTGTTGTCATTTTAACATTAATTTTCTAATCCATGAGCACAGTATAGCTTTTCATTTGTGTCATCTTCAATTTCTTTCATCAGTGTCTTATAGTTTTCTGAATAAAACTATATTTAGGTTTTCTGAGTATAAGTCATTTTTCTGAGTTTTCTGAGTATAAGTCATTTACCTTCTTGGTTAATTTTATTCCTAGATATTTTAGTCTTTTTGGTGTAATTGTAAAAAAGACTGTTTCCTTAATTTCTCTTTTTGGTATTCTTTTTTATTTGTGTATAGAAATGCAACACATTTCTTTATGTTAATTTTTTATCCTGCAACTTTACTAAATTCGTTAATTAACTCTAATGGTTTTTTTGGTGGTGTCTTTAGAAGTTTCTGTATAAAGTATCATGTCTTATGCAAATAGTAATATTTTATTTCTTCTTTTCCAATTTGGATTCCTTTTATTTCTTTTACTTGTCTGATTGCTGTGGCTCGGACTTCCAATACTATGTTGATTAAAACTGGCAAGAGTGATAATCCTTGTATTGTTCCTCTACTTAGAGGAAATGCTTTCAGCTATTCATTGTGGAGTATAAAGTTGGCTGTAGGATTGTCATATATGGACTTTATTATATTGAGGTAAGTTCCCTGTATACACGTATTGTTGCATATTATAGGGGTCCCAGAAGGGAAGGAGGGAGAGAAAGGGGCAGAGAATATATTTGAAGACATAATAGTTGAAAACTTTCTTAACTGGGGAAAGGAAACATCCACGTCCAGGAAGCACAGAGAGTCCTAAACAAGATGAACCCAAAGAGGTCCACACCAAAACACATTATAGTTAAAATGACAAAAATTAAAGATAGAGAACCTTAAAAGCAACAAAAGAAAAGCAAGTAGTTACATACAAGGGAACTTCCATATGACTATAATCTGATTTTTCAGCAGAAACTTTGCAGAACAGAAGGGAGTGGCATGATATATTCAAAGTGATGAATGTAAAAAAGCTACAACCAAGAATACTCTACCCAGCAAGACTATTATTCAGATTTGAAGGACAAATAAAGAATTTTACAGGCAAGCAAAAGCTGCAAGATTTCAGCACCACTAAACCAGCTTTACAATAAATGTTGAAGTGACTTCTCTAAAGGGAAAAGACCACAACTAAAAATATGAAAATTATAAAAGGAAAAATCTCACTGGTAAAAGCAAACATATAGTAAAGGTATCAGATAAACTACATATAAAGCTGGTAGGAAGGTTAAAAGACAAAAGTAGTAAAATCATTTATATTCACAAAAAGTGGATACACAATACAAAAGATGTAAAATATAATGTCAAAACATTAAATATGAGGGGGTGGGGAAGTAAAAATGCAGGATTGTTAGAATGTATTCAAACTTGAGATCATCAACTTATAATAATGACATATATTCATATAGGTTGTTATATATGAACCTCATGGTAACCACAACTCCAAAACCTATTATAGATACATGCACAAAAAAGAGAAAGGAATCCAAAGGTAACACTAAAGATAGTCGTCAAATCACAAGGGAAGAGAGCAAGAGAAGAAGAAAGGAATAAAATGAAATATAAAAACAACCAGAAAACAATTAACAAAATGGCAGTAAGTATATATCTATCAATAATTACTTTAAATGTAAATGGACTAAATGCTCCAGTTAAAAGACATAGGTTGGCTCAATGGATAAAAAAACCAAGACCCATATATATTGCTGCCTACAAGAAACTCACTTCAGATCTGAAGACACACACAATCTGAAAATGAGGGGATAGAAAAAGGTATTCCACACAAATGGAAATGAAGCAAAAAGCTGAGGTAGCAATTCTTATAGATTTTCAAAGAAAGACTGTAATAAAAGACAATTAAGGACATTAAATAATGATAAAGAAATAATGCCAACAAGAAGATATAGCAGTGGTAAGTATATATGCACCCAACATAGGAAAACCTAAACATATAAAGCAAATATTAACAAACATAAAGGGAGAAATTGATAGTAACACAATAATATTAGAGACTCTAACACCCACTTAACATCATTGGATAGATCATGCAGACAGAAAATCAGTAAGGAAACCCTGGCCTTAAACAACACATTAGAGCAGATGGATTTATACATATGTATATGTGGATATATATACAGAACATTCCATCTCAAAACACAAGAATATACATTCTTTTCAAGTGCACATGAAACATTCTCCAGAATACATCATATGCTAGGCCACAAAATAAGTCTCAATAAATTTAGGAAGATTTAAATCATATTAAGCATCTTTTCCTACCACAATCGTATGGGACTAGAAATCAACTACAGGGAAAAAACTGCAAAAATACAAAAATGTGTTTATTAACAAAATTGATAAACCTTTACTCACTCTCATCAAGAAAAAAAGAGAGGGCCCAAATAAATAAAATAAGAAACAAAAGAGGAGAATTTTACAACTGACTCCACAGAAAAACAAGGGACCATGAGAGATTACCACAAACAATTATACACCAATAAAATGGAGCAACAAGAAAAAAACAGATAAAACTCCTTGAACTATACAATTTCCCAAGACTGATCAGGAAGAAATACAAAATATGAACAGACCAATTACCAGTAATTAAATTGAATCAGTAACAAAAACTCCCAACGAACAAACGTCAAGAACCAGATGGCTTCACAGGTGAATTCTACAGAACATTTTTTTTTTTTGCCATGCTGCACAGCTTGCAGGATCCTAGTTCTCTGGCCAGAGATTGAACCCAGGCCCTCAGCAGTGGAAGCATGGAGTCTTAACTACTGGACCACCAGGGAATTTCCCTACAAAACATTTAAAGAAGAGTTAACACTTACCCTTCTCAAACTATTTCAAAGAAATTGAAGAGGAAGAAATGCTTCTGAACTCATTCTGCAAGGCCAGCATCACCCTGATACTAGAACTAGACAGACACCAGAAAAAAAAAAAAAAAATTACAGGCCAATATCACTGATAAACATACATGTGAAAATTCTCAACAAAGTACTAGCAAACTGAATTAAACAATACGTTGAAAGGATCACACACCATGATTAAGTGGGATTTATCCCAGTGATAAAAGGATGGTTCACTATTCACAAATCAATCAGTGTGATACACCACGTTAACGTATTGAAAAATAAAAATCATATGATTGTCTCAAGAAATGCAAAAAAAACCCAAAAAGCTTTTGGCAAAATTCAACATCCAACGTGGATGTTTAACTCTTTGTTAAAATTCTCAAAATGTTCCTGCATGTTTTCCCTGAGTCCATTGAGCTTCATTCATTACCTTGAATTCTTTATCGGGTAGGATTGCTTATTGCCACTTTGTTTAGTTCTTTTTTGTGAGGTTTCATCTTGGTCCTTCATTTGGAATGTATTCCTCTGTCTACTCATTTTGGCTAATCCCCTGCGGTTATTTCTATGTATTAGGAGGGTTGGTTACATTTCCTGATCTTGGCAAAGTGGCCTTATGTAGGAGACGCCCTATGGGACTCAGCAGCACATTCTCCTTTGGTCACCAGAGCCATATACTCAAGGGGTGCTCCATATGTAGGCTGCATGGGCCCTTCCGTTGTGATGGGGCTGACTACTGCAGGTGTGCTGGTAGACGGGGCTGGGCCTGGTCTCAGTAACTGCCGGGTGCTGACTCAAGGGATGGCTGTTGGCTCACTGGTGGGCAGGGTTAGATCCCAGAGTGGCTGTCTGTGGAGCCTGGGGGTTGCCAGGACAGGTGGCAGCCCACTGGTGGGCAGCGCCATGTCCCAAAGAAGCTGGATGCAGGGTCCTGGGGTGCCTGGGGCTCATGCCAGCCCACTGGTGAGGGGACCTTTCTCTGGGCAGCTGCTTGTGGGGCTGGGGCAGCCTGGGGCTGGTGCTGATCTGCTGGTGGATATGGTCAGGTCCCCACACAGCTGGCTGCCTGACCGGGGGATTCCCAAGACTGGCCCTGGCCTGCCCCCCCCCCCCGCTCTAAAACACACACACACACAGTAATAGGCCATAGCGAGGGCTCCAAAATAGCACTCGCCAGCACGTGTCCTCGTTGTAGAACAAGCTCCCCAAAATGGCTGCTGCCAGCATCTGTGTCCCCAGAGGAAGTCCCAGTTGCCTCCTGACTCTCTGTTGGCCACTATCAGCCAAGTGGATCTGACCTAGGCTCCTTTCAAATTAGTGCCTCTGCTGGGTCTCGTAGCCTGTGAGATTTTGTGTGAACCCGTTAAGAGCAGAGTATCTATTTTCTACAGCCCTCTGATTTCCCATACTCAAGCCCTGCTGGCCTTCAAAGTCAGTCATTCTGGGAACTTGTCTTTTTGGTATAGGACCGCCAGGCTGGGGAGGCAGATGTGGGGTTCAGACTCCTTGTTCCATGGGGAGAACGTCTGCAATTGTGATTTTTCTCCCATTTGTGGGTCGCCTACCCAGTGGTATGTGTCTTAACCGTACCACATTTCTGTGCCTCCTAGCCATCGCATTGTAGTTCCTTCTTTATATCTTTAGTTGTGGAAATCTTTTCTGCTAGTCTTCAGGACATTTTCGTAGATTGTTCCTCTGTAGATAGTCACGATTTTGATGTGGCTATGGAGGAGTTGAGCTCAGGGTCTTCCTATATCTCCATCTCAGCCACACCTCCACATGTCTTACACTTTAAGTCAAAAGCTAGAAATGATTAAGCTTAGTGAGGAAGGCAGGTTGAAAGCCTAGATAGGTCAAAAGCTAGGCCTTTTGCGCCAAATAGTTAGCCAACTTATGAAAGAAAAGGAAAAGTTCTTTAAGGAGCTTAAAAGTGCTACTCCAAAGAACACACAAATGATAGGAAAGTGAAATAGCCTTATTGCTTATATGGAGAAAGTTTTAGTGGTCTAGATAGAAGATCAAACCAAACATAACATTCCCTTAAGCCAAAGCTCCATCCAAAACAAGGCCTTAACTCTCTTCAATTCTGTGACGGCTGAGAGAGTTGAGGAAGCTGCAGAAGAAAAGTTTGAAGTTAGTAGAGGTTGGTTCATGAGGTTTAAGGAAAGAGTGTCTCCGTAACATAACAGTGCGAGGTGAAGCAGTAAGTGCTGATGTAGAAGCTGCAGTAAGTTATCCAGAAGATCTAGCTAAGATAATTAATGAGAGTGACTACACTAAACAACAGATTTTCCATGTATATAAAACCTTATTTTGGAAGAAGATGTCATCTGGACTTTTATAGCTGGAGAGAAAAAGTCAATTCTTGTCTTCAAAGTTTCTAAGGACAGTCTGACTCTCTTGTTAGGGGCTAATGCAGCTGGTAACTTTAGGTTGAAGCTGATGCTCATTTACCATTCCGAAAATGCGAGGGCTCTTAAGAATTATGCTAAGTCTACTCTGCCTGTGTTCTACAAACCTGGGATGATAGCACATCTGTTTACAGCATGGTTTACTGGATATTTTAAGTCCACTGTTGAGACCTGTTGCTCAGAAAAACATGTCTTTCAAAATACGCTTGTTGATGATGCACCTTGTCACCCAAGAGCTCTGATGGGGATATACAACAAGATTAATGTTGTTTTCATGTGTGCTAACATAACACTCATTCTGAAGCCATGGATCAAGGAGTAATTTTGACTTTCAAATCTTACTATTTAAGAACTACATTTTCTAAGGTTTTAACTGCCATAGATAGTGATTTCTCTGATGAATCAGGGCAAAGTAAATTGAATAACCTCTGGAAAGGATTCATCTTTCTAGATGACATTAAGAACATTCGTGATTCATGGGGAGAGGTCAAAATATCAACATTCACAGGAGTTTGAAGGAAGTTGATTCCAGTCCTCATAGATAACTTTGAAGGGTTCAAGACAGGTGGAGGAAGTAACTGAAGATGTGATGGAAATACTAAGAGAATTAGAATTAGAAGTGGAGCGTAAAGATGTGACTGAACTGTTGCAATCTCGTGATAAAATTTAATGAATGAGGAGTTGCTTCTATTAATGGATGAGCAAAGAAAGTGGTTTCTTGAGATGGAATCTACTCTTGGTGAAGATGCTATGAAGATTGCTGAAATGACACAAAGGATTTAGAATATTACACAAATTTCATTGATAAAGCAGTGGCAGAGTTTGAGAGGATTGAGTATGCCGGTATTTTCATCATCGTAGGGGGCCTTGGCACAGGGAGATGATTTGCTAAACACTTGTTAAATGAATAGCTAAATCAGTTTGTAGATGTTTGGGGAAAGGACAGCATTTTTCAATCAGTAATTTTTAAAATGCTTACTCTACATGAGTATAAGATTAAAAAACAAAGACAAGAGTGAAAGGCTTTGAGACATATAAAACATCTTTGGCAATCATTCTATAATATCTCTATCAAGTCCCAGCCCTGGCATGCTGTTAGACTCCCTAGATTTCAGTCTCACAGGAACAAGATTGTAGATTCTTATTTTCATGGCTTTCTGCCCACAGGGCAGCAATATTCTTTCATATTCTAAAATGAGCATAGCTAACTGTTTGTGGCAAGAGACTGAAGAAAGCAACAGCACCTACAGTATGGAGGAAAAAGTACTGTGGATTTTTAACTCACAGGGTTCTGTTGGTGTTTAGACACCTTCCTCCACCCTCACCATTAATGGATGTGATCCACAGAGGAGCTGCTGCAGGATGAAGAAGCCCGCTCTCCCTAGAAAAGATAAAATTAGCCACAGGGCTCAGATTGCTTAAAGTTTGCGCGGACTGACTTTCTCTTTTCTTTTTTTTTAATTGATTTTTTTACTTTGCTAGACCAATTAACTTGGTACTTGGAGTGATTCAGCCATTGATGCTGAGCCTGAGAACAGAGTCAGCCAGTAAAATTCCATCTTCTTAGGAAGACTGCCAAGAAAGAAAGAGTTCTGAATGCAAGCAGTGGACTTTACTAACAAACAAACAAAAGCAAAATAAAGAACACAGTTTCTTTATCTTGCACCATTGTGCCCTTTTAAAAATTTAGTTCTTATTCTTAAAAAAGCTGATTTCTTACACCACCTGTACCATGGACAACCCTTTCCCTTTCTTCATTTTCACCTTTGGAAAGCCTGCTAATATGCCATTCTGACCACCTGGTGATCCTAGTCTTCCTCCTATTCCCTCTGCAGCCCCAGAAAAGGAGCAGACTACTAGGCACATAGCAGGGTGATTTAAATCTGCATGGTTTTCTATACCCCTGGGAGCAGGCTATTTCCTGCTGTGAATCTGGCAGCCAACCTTTAAAAAAAAATTTTTTTTTTAACCAAACCATCTGGCAGCCTCAGTTCTCTGGTAATAATTGTGCTACTTACTCCATCTGTACTTATAAGATAACTAGTTGTCTTCACAAATGAAGCCAGTTCCATCTGTTTCCCTACCTTATAAATGAGTACAGGGGCTTTACACCCCTCCCGGAACATGGACAACATGCAGCATGGAGAGTCATGGAAGGGAGAGGAAGGGTTTCTCTTCCTACTGCAAGAGAAGTGCTGGCTTCTCAGAGCCCAGCATTTTCTATCCTGGGTTAGCAAGGGTGCAGGGAGTCCATAATGGGTGCTCTGTCTTGTTTACACCCAGGCTGCTAGAATTCAGAAAAGTCATAGTTACTTCAAAGGTTTGGCTGTGCGTAGGCTCTGTGGGAGCAGAGTGCAATTGCTCAGTTAAGAACCAAGGCAGAGAAAAATGCTGTTGCAGTGACCATTCTGTTTTCTGTAATACTGCAGTTGAGAAAAGGAGAGAGATTAAGAAATAAGACCAATAGGACCTCACCAAGTTGTTCTGTCCCCTTGCTACTTTCAATCTGGACCCATGGAACAAAAGCCTAAATTTGTGGCATAATATCCTAGGACCTATAAGAGTTAATACAGTTTCCTAAAGTGACTAACAGAGAGCAGTTTACACATTTTGAGAATCAGGCTCAGTATTTGATATAGCACATCATCTTTCTGCCACCAAAATTCACAGGCTAGAGACTCCCCAGGGAAATATCGCTTGTGTTCCTAGAAGGGTATGAGAGCTGGTCGAGATCTCCCCAGTGTTAAAAGATAATTTCTAAGCAGTAAAGTCAAACCATGACTCTACCACAAATATGAAATGAATGCATGTGAATGATTTTATTTAATTCATTAATTAATGAAGAAACCAGTAAGGTGTTACAACTGATTCAACGGAGAACCCAAGAGCAGGAATATTTATAGGCAATTAGGGCACTTAATGAATTTGCTTAATAAACACAAAAATGATTTCTGAAGTAGGGGAGGAAAAATCATTGCATCTGTACCAGTCAAAATCCATTTGCACATATATGGACAATTATCATTTGTGTTATGAGTTATCTACTATTTACAGAATTATGAAATAGCTCAAAGACAATGAAAGGTACAGGGACCTTGTAAAATTAGGTAATGAGAAAAGTTTTCCATTGAAGACACCCAGTAATATTTTTTTGTCCATTTCAAAGGTATTTATACCTGCTTTGAGAGTAAGAATTGTGAAGTACTGGCTGGGGCCTGACCTGTAGAGTCAAAAACCTAAGTTTGGCTTCTTGCTTTGTCACCTATCAGATTTTTTATTTTTTAAAATTAAATTTGTTAATTCTTAAAACATTTCTCTGGGCCTCTGAATCTTCATCTATAAAATGGGATTGACTACAATATTTACCTCACAAGGGTGTCAGAATCATCGTTTATACTATAGCTTCCTGTGAAGTAGGGTGTAGGAAGTGCTTTCCCATACAAATGTTATCAGTAACAGTAATTAACATTGTTTTGAATTCTTACTGTATCATGCACCAGATATTATGTCAAATACTGTCCATAAGTTGTTACCTCATTTAGCTTTCACTTCAACTCTATGCAATTCTTACTATTATTATTATTATCATATTGCAGATGCCAAAATTAAGCTAAAAGAGGTAAATTACCACCCAGTGTCACAGAGTGGCTGAGCAGGAATTCGAAGGCTGAAAGCCTGAGCCAGTCTGTGATCTTAACTCTGCTACCCATAGCGGGCTATATGTATATTGAAAAGGACTTTGGGGCTGTTCACTCTCTCTCTCTCACTCTCTTTTTTAATATGTATGTATGTATGTATGTATGTATTTGGGGTTTGCCTTATTTTTTCAATAATTTTTATTGGAGTATAGTTGATTTACAATGTTGTGTTAATTTCAGGTGTATAGCAAAGTGAATCAGTTATACATATATCCACTCTTTCTTAGATTCTTTGCAAATATTTCTTTGGGGATTTGAGATAACTGCCCATCTGGGGATCTGGTTGGAAGGGAGGATCTTTGCTGAAGGAGTGGGTAGAAAAAGCTGACCTTTGGAATTTTACTTTAGATATATTAACACATACCTAGGAAGATCCTCATATTGGTTTGTCCACAACTCAGTGCCTCCTTCTCTTCCCATTTTAGACAGTGGACTCCAAGCAGGAAAGGGAGGAAGGTGGCATATTTTGCTTGAGGCATTCCATAGATTAAAAATTTGGAATGAATATTTCCACTTTTCTCACTTAATATTATGGAGTTTCCTGAGAGGTGAAGACTGTTTCTACCCTCCTACTTGAGAAACTCATAAAGACTATGTCACTGTAACAGAGCTATTTTATAGCATTGATGATGTCATTGGTATTTATATCAAAGACATTGATTGATTTGTTCTAATATTAACAATCTGTTATCATGTGCTTTGATATATATGGCTTTCTTTAAAAAAATATTTTTTGTACTCACAGATAGAATCATATAAAAATGCTGAGGGAAATTTATTACAACTGTTAACATTTATTTCTGACAAAAAGACCACATAAAACAGAAGATAGATGTACATGGGTTTATTTAGCAAAATTCAATGAATTCAGTTTTCATTGACATGTTTATTTTTTGGTGAGCTGAATATTTATAAATGCTTTTACATGTGAAAACTGAGTTTTTTTTTTTTTTTTTTTTTAAATAATAGTGATTAGATTTGCCTAAAGACAAGGTAAAATAGAATGTTTCTTTCTAGGGTTTATTTTGTGTGTTCCTCCAGACACTAAATTTGATAGAATTCCTTTTTTGTCTGCCATTGGTATCAAATGATCTACTTGTAGAATTGGAGAGCCAATCTGCTCTCATCCTCCATCACCTATTTTATAGACAGGTAACCAAAGCCTAGGTTGTTTTATGAGTAACATTATTGAAAGGGTAAATATGGGTTAATTGCTCAGGCTCTGTAAACCTTTCATCATTGTCATGAAATCTCTGTCAACAAAAAATGATTTATGCATTTTTGAAGCTAGGCATTTCTCTTCCTTTACAGCTCTGAAAAGGAGAATCATAGACACTTATTAACTTCTAGTGTATTTGATTTCAATTGTTTGGTTTATTTTCAATATTGGTTATCTAGTTTAGGCATGTTAATTGTATAACCATCAGTCCCTTCCTCTCTTTTTCTCTGAATGTGATTCTGAAAAAGTACAGAATAGCGTCACAGTTGAACTCTTTAGGAACATTCCAAGCACTCTAGAGAGTTTTCAAAGTATCATCCATCTCCACCTAAATACTTCAAGCCCAAGGAAATGAATACTTCAGTAACATTTACACATTCTAATGTGTGGTTAGCTGACTGAAGCTAGGTTAGCAGGAAGACAGTTTAGAGTCGTTTGGCTAAGGGGGAAGTGGCTGCTTTTCAGACTGAATGCTAACACACCAGTATTTCTTTCTAAATTAAAGTCTTTTGTGACACTTGCATGAATATATGTTAGGGGAAAATCAGCTACTTTTGAAATCCTGGGTCAAGTAGAAAAGGCCCTGATTCTTTCCCAAACCATAGCAGTGCTGTTGTCTAAACTGAGTGATGCCAGTCAGAATAGTCATCATCAAAAAATCTACAAACAATAAATGCTGGAGAGGGTGTGGAGAAAAAGGAACCCTCTTGCACTGTTGGTAGGAATGTAAATTGATACAGCCACTATGGAGAACAGTATGGAGGTTCCTTAAAAAACTAAAAATAGAACTACCATACGAACCAGCACTCCCACTACGGGGCATATACCCTGAGAAAACCATAATTCAAAAAGAGTCATGTACCAAAATGTTCATTGCAGCTCTGTTTACAATAGCCAGGACATGGAAGCAACCTAAGTGTCCATCAACAGATGAATGGATAAAGAAGATGTGGCACATATATACAATGGAATATTACTCAGCCATAAAAAGAAACGAAACTGAGTTATTTGTAGTGAGGTGAATGGACCTAGAGACTGTCATACAGAGTGAAGTAAGTCAGAAAGAGAAAAACAAATACCGTATGCTAACACATATATATGGAATCTAAAAAAGAAGAAAAGAAAGAAAGAAAAAAGAAATGGTCAGAAAAACCTAGGGGCAAGACAGGAATAAAGATGCAGACCTACTAGAGAATGGACTTGAGGATATGGGGAGGGGGAAGGGTAAGCTGTGACAAAGTGAGAGAGTGGCATGGACATATATACACTACCAAATGTAAAATAGCTAGCTAGTGGGAAGCAGCCGCATAGCAACAGGAGATCAGCTCGGTGCTTTGTGACCTCCTAGAGGGGTGGGATAGGGAGGGTGGGAGGGAGGGAGATGCAAGAGGGAAGAGATATGGGGACATATGTATATGTATAACTGAATCACTTTGTTATAAGGCAGAAACTAACACACCATTGTAAAGCAATTATACTCTAATAAAGATGTTAAAATAAATAAATAAATAAACTGAGTGATGAATTCCTGCAAGAAGGGTAATTTGGCTACTTCCAACCTATTGCTACGTAGTAAAGGGTTTGCAAAGTCCTGGAAGTAAACTACAGTCATTTTATAGAAAGAATTACTCCTGGACTTGAACATCAGTGTATGCACATGTGTAGAAACAAACCCAGGGCTAAATTAGTAGCTGGAAAACTTTTCATCCCATCAGAATTCACTCTGAACTCTCTCAAGGCCTTCTAGATGGGCTTGTTTAAGTATTTCATCATTGCCATGAAATCTCCGTCAGATCTAGATTTTTCTCTCTTGCTCATGTACCATACTCTCTCTTCACGTTACTCGGTCTCTATGAGGTTGCTTATGTCTCTGTAGTGTATGTTTTTAACCTCAGTTTGTCCTCTACTGATGCTATCGGTCTTCATTATTGTGGCAAGTGGATTAGAAACTCTTTAGCATCATTCATTTCTGTTGTTCAGAGCTAAGAACACTGGATTTGAGGTCACATGAGATGAGTGCGACCTGTTCTCTTCTGCTCACCAGCTGTAGGACCTTGGTCAAGTTATTTGACTTGACATCTGTGAGTTTCACCTTGCTCATCTACAAAACGGAGCTAAGTGTGCTTACCTCACGATCATGAGGACTGACCGATAATGCTGTGTTTCAGTGAGTGCCTGCTTTTGACAGACACTGTGCAAGATGCTTCACACAGATTTTCCAGCCTTGAAGCAGCTCTCCAAGGCAGGCTATTTTATCACCATTTTATGTATGAGGAAACTGGGACCCATAGGATTTCCTCCAGCTACTGAGTGCCTGGACATGATTCTAACCCAGGTATCTGCTCCCACAAAGGGGTTGTCTCCTGGAATCTGCTAGTGCTGCACTTGGTTTCAAGTCTTGCCTGTAATCTATCCCTCTAGTTCATGACAACCTGAACCACGCATGAACTTTCTTCACCGGTTTGATGTTGCCCTTCGGATTGTCTCTTTGCAGTTCTAGCCTTTAGAGCCAAGTTATGATATTACCTTTTCCAGGCTTTTCTTACATTCTAAGTGGTAATTAAGAGCATAGACTTTGGAACTCGGTAGCCAGGATTCACATCCCAGCTTTCCAGCTGTGTGACCTTGAGCAAGTTACTTAACTTCTGTATGTCTCAGTTTTCCTATATGTAAATGGAGACAATAGTACTTATTTCAGGGTTTGTTGGGAAGATTAAGTAAGTAGTGATATGAAAAGCACTTAGAATATTGTCTGGAATGTGGTAAGCACTATATCAGTGTTGGCTATAAAATTGTCCCAGGATGCCCTGCTTTTTTTTAAGCCCACTTGCAGTATAATACATAACCTTAGTTTCTTCTCCTAACCTTCAGTTTCCTAACCTTTTATTTGGGAACTGCTATAAACTGTAACCTTTGCTTGGGAATTTATGAAGCATATTTGTAAATTTAATTCTCTGAGAATGCCTGATGAAAAGGAGTCTGTTTAATTTTGTTTAAACCAATATTTCTCAAATTATTTTTCCATTTCCCCCTCCCGTTTTTTAGGAGAATACCCAATACCCACACAGTGTTGGCAATGCTTGTCTAGTTGGATCTCCCTTCTTTTTTTAAGAGACCATCTGAAGAAAGTACTTAGGAAACTTTGTCTTAAATATGTATTGTATAGAAATTTTATCCTTTTAGCTAATTAAATTACCAGAAGGCTACTTGTTTAGCTTACCTTGATCCAGACTATTCAGAATCACCAACACCATATTGCATTTTAATATTGTGAACTCTACTTATGCTGAAGATAGAGATTAGAAATAGTCATTTGCAATTCATTTGGGCTACTGTGGTACACTGTGTTGAGAATATTATGTTTCATGTGGATTAGAGTCTTCTATATACAGTCATCTATGATGAATTTTACTTTAGAACTCTCTGCTGGGAATAAATTTGTTTCCCTTGAAGAACCAATGTTTTCCTCCTTTCTAATGAGAATCTTTTCATGGCAAATTCCAAGAAGCAGAAAGATATATTTGAAGCCTAAGCAGGGCAGTTTTATGTTTGACAATTTTATATTATTCTTTTCCAAGGTCCTAGTTTTCTATTTCCATTTAAATATTTGATTGCACTGTCTTTTATTATAAGCCACCTCAAGTTCTTTTTGGAAAGATGTAGGTATATAGTAAATATAAAAACATTAAATAAGAGTCACTTTAAAAGGGAAGCACTTGCTATCAAAGGAAGCAATTGTGATATAAGTTCCTGTGAGAGTTAGGTACAGAGTGTTAAGCAGCTCAGAAGAATTCAGCTGTGGGAATGGGTGAAGGACAGGAACATCAGAGAGGATCTAACTTGTGAGATGCATCATGAAGGAAAAGGCAAAGGCAAAGGTCTTATTAAGAGAATAATACTTCTAAAGGCAAAGGAGCAAGAAAGTGTGTCTTCAGTGTATTTCGGGATTGGTTGGTAGTGCACCAGATCTGAAACATAGGGTTGTTGGGAGTAATGAAGCAGGAATGTTGAGTAGTGCCTTGTATTGAGCAGTTCCTTCTCATTGCCACAGTGATTAGTAATATATTCTCAGAGTCATGGTGGCTCCTTCTTTGAAGACCACCCCCCCCCCCGGAGGAGTGGATTTTATGTGATGCTGTTCTATCTGATCCTATTATACAGTTTTACCACAACCCATCAAGAAAGATATGTATATTAAGAGGCGTTATTGTCTGTGCCATATGTGTGCATATATTATCTACTTAATAACCAAGGAAGATATAGTCTTCTTTCTTTATTAGTTGAATGTATCTTTCACAAGCTGCTGCTTCATTGTATTTTATTATATCACTGTGGCCAGGATGATTCACAGAGAACTTGAACTTTTCCACTGCGTGTTGCAGTGGAAAGACATCTTTGCAACTCTGCTAAAAGATGACAGCTCCACTATAGAGACAGGGTCGATTATCTCCAGTTCTCTTTTTTTTCTTTTTTCTTTTTCCTCTTGTCAGGAATAGTATGCTGTTTGGGGTCCCCTATCCATGTCACATGCATTCCCTTATACCAATTCTTAGTTTTTCTACAAGGATATTTTCTGAATTATTATATCTGACAACTTCTCTAAATTGCCATTATTACTTTAAAAAATCATAAGATGTATGGTAAGAGAAAAAAAAAAAAGATGAGTCTGATCCATAAGAGCTTTGCTTGTACAAAGTCAATTCATTGGTGAAAAATAATTAACCTCCTGTTATGTGACATAGGGTTTAAGAATTCTTTGATGTTTTCTCTGAAATTTTTATTTTTTAACCCAACATTCAGTGCTGAGAAGATATAAGGTACATTGTAAGCCTCCCTATATATCCTGAGAAGAGTGTTGGTATTATCTTTAAAAAATTTCTAGTCCCCTAGGATAAAAATCTTAATGTCCTCAAGATATCCTCTTGCATGTGACCTAAGACCTTTTACCAAAGCTGGTAGCTTCTGGCGATGGAGATATTCCTCTCGTTAGTCATAGCAGAGCTCCTGATCTATTTAGAAATCTTTGTGAAAGTATTATTTGCAGTCTGCCTTTAGAAAACATAGCATTTGGGGGCTACTTTATGTTTGTGTCATTTTTTTTTTGTCTTACTGATTTTTATTCATTTGAGGGTAATAACCTCCCAAGTTTCATTCTTCCTCCACACATTTTATATGTGTGTTCAGATAGGGAAGTTTGATTGGAGGCAAGGGAACTAGATTTAAAGCTCTCAGGACATTATGGAAAAATTCTAAATAATACAAGTCCTGTGTTTCACAATATATTCAATGGATGAAATTTATTGTATTATTAGAACAGATATTTTGTGGCTAGATGATAGTTAATGTCTGATAATTCACTGAAGTATGATTTGGCTCCTGATTATTTTACTCCCATTCTCTGATTTTTTTCTTGGATTGTCGGACTCACAGGTACCTGAAATTCACTAAAGATTGGGGCCACCGTATCAGATTCTTTGGAATAGCTGACTATAACACAACCTTTTGCTAATTAAATATCTCCTCATTTTACCAAACTAGGCCTTTGGCTGAGAGATAGTGAAGTAGAAGTTTATATACTGAGGAATTATAAAGGTTAAGGTAGACTTACACCTAACCATATCAATATTAACATTAAATGTAAATGGTCTCAAACCACATCTTGAAGGTAGAGATTGTCAGATTGGATAAACATCTCTGTTGCCCACAAAATACTCACTGTAAGTAGAAAAACACAAATTGGTTAAAAATAAAATGATGATTAAAATATACCATGATAACACTAATTAAAAGAATGCTTATTTGGCTATATTAATATAAGACAAAATAGATTTTAGAGAAAGAATATTACCAGGGGCAAAGAATGTCATTTCATAATAATATAGGGATCATTTCATCAATAGGACCTAACAATTCTAAAGGTTTATGCAACAATCCTAAACATTCAAATAATGGAGCAAAAACTGACAGAACTATGAAGCGACATAGACAAATCTACAGTTATCCTTAAATATTTTAATACCACTCTCAATAATCAATGGAGCAAGTGTACAAAAATATCAGTAAGGATATACAAGATCTGTACAACATTATCAACCAATTAGACCTAATTGCCAGTTATAGAACAC
The DNA here is from genome assembly GCF_963455315.2 of Globicephala melas. NCBI lineage: Eukaryota > Metazoa > Chordata > Mammalia > Artiodactyla > Delphinidae > Globicephala > Globicephala melas. The sequence continues at coordinate 128,823,249 of NC_083314.1, read as the reverse complement.
TTCACCTAACAACAGAGCAAAATATGTATTTTTTTTCAAAGTGCACATGGAACATTTACCAATATAGACCATATTCTCAGCATAAAGCAAGTCTCTATAAATTTAAAAATGATCAAGTCATGCAAAGTAAATTATCTGGCCACAGTGGAATTAAACTAGAAATCAATAATGTAAAGATATCTTGAAACTCTCCAAATATTTGGAAATTAAATAAAAAACTCCTAAATATCCCATGGATTAAATGAGTAATCAAAAGGAAAATTTGAAAATATCTTGAATGGAATGGAAACAAAATACAGTATATCAAAATTTGTGGATGCCACTAAAGCAAAATTTAAAGAAATTTATAGCACTAAATGTCTATATTAGAAAAAAACAAAGAACTAATCAATGATCTCAGCTTTTACTTTAAAAAACTAAAAATGGAAGAGCAAAGGAAACCCAAATCAAGTAGATGACAAAAACTAATAAATATCAGAGCAGAAATCAGTGAAATAGAAAAAAGAAGTCAATAGAGGAAATCAATGAACCCAAAAGCTAGTTCTTCAAGATTAATAAAATTAATAACTCCCTAGCCAAATTTGTGAGGAAAAGAAGGGCCAAGTCAAAAATAACCAGCACCATGAATGAGAAAGTTGATAGTACTACATAGTCTAGAGATATTAAAAGGGTAATAAGGAAATGAATGTTATTAAAAACTTAATGCCAATAAGTTCACCAACTTAGATGATATGGACAAATCCCTTAAAATGTACAATCTATCAAAACTCACTGAAGAAGAAGTAAATAATCATCTAATATTTATTTTAAAAATTGAAGTTTTAGTTAAAAATTCACTGGCAAAGAAAGCTGCAGACCCAGATTGCTTTGCTGGTGAATTCTATCAAACATTTAAGGAAAAATAATATAAATTCTTCACAAACTCTTTGAAACAGCAGAAAAGGAGGAAATAAATCTCACCTCATTATTTGAGGCCAACATGCTAACTAAAAGTAAAAATACTAACTAAAACCAAAGATATTGATTGTTACAACAATAACAACAATATATAACCCTAAGGAGCATAGATGCAAGACTCTTTTAAAAACTTTAACAAATATAATTCACCAATATATACAAAGGATAATATTTCTGACCAAGTGGGATTTTTCCCAAAAATATATGGTTGGTTTAGTGTTAAAATAATCAATCACTGCAAGTCAGTATATTCAAATAAAGAAAAATAAAATTCATAGTATTATCCCAATAGATGCCAGAAAAGCATTTGACAAGATTCAAAAGCCATTAATAAAACAAAACAAAACAAAATAAAAACTCAGAAAATGAGGTACAGAAAGGTAGTTATTTTACCTGAAAAACAGGCATCTAGGAAAAACCTATAGCCAACATCATCATGAAAGATTGGAGTCTTTCTCCTATGAGTCAAGGATATCTCTTTTCACCACTTGTATTTAACCTTATCAGTGACATTAGCCAGTGCATGAAGGCAACACGAAAAGTAAAAGGCATCTAGAATAGAAAAGAAGTAAAACTATATTTGCAGATGATATGATGATCTTTGCCAAAAAACTGAAGGAATCTACAAAAATGCTACCAGAACTAACTGTATTTAGAACATTCACAGGGTATAGGATCAATATACAAAGATCAATTATATGTTTATATAGTAACAGCAAACAATTGGAAATTCAAATAAAAATACAATTTATTATAACATTAAATAATATGAAATACTTTGGGGTGAATTTAATGACATATGTTTAAGACCTCCACAATGAAAACCATGAAACAATCCTGAGAGAAATTCAAGATGACCTAAATAATGGAGGGATATATTATGTTAATGAATTAGAAGACATAATGTTTCTAAGCTGTCAGTTCTATCTTAATTCATCTGTAGATTCAATGCAGCCCTAATCAGAATCTCAGCAGGCGTTTTTATGTGTGTGTGTGTGTGTAAAAATTGACAAGCTGAGTCTGTAAGTCATATGAAAATGTAAAAGGAAGACCTAGAATTGTCAAAAAACAACTTTGATAAAGGAAAACAAAGGTGGAGGTCATACACTAATTGCTTTCAAAACTTATAAAGCTACAGCAAACAAGGAAGTGTGGTATTACAAATGGTAGACCTATAGGTCAACAGAATAGGACAGAGTCTAGAGACGGACAAAACATAAAAGGTCAGTTGATTTCTGATAAAGATGCCAAGGTAATTCACGGATTTGTTGAAAAGACTCAACAGATGATGCCAGAACTATTGGATATCCATGTACAAACAAATAAATCTCAACCCTTTCTATACACTATACATAAAAATTAACTTGAAATGTGTTATAGATGTAAAAATAAGAGCTAATATTACACAATTTTTAGAAGGAACCATAGGAGAAAAATTTTTTATCCTTGGGTTAGGCAAGGATTTCTTGGGATACCAACTGCACAATGCATAAGAAAATGATGTTATATTGGACATCTTGAAAATTAAAAACTTTGCTTTTCAAAAGATATTGTTAAGAATCTGAAAAGGTAAGCCCCTTTCTGAGAGAAAATATTTACATAACATATATCTGATAAAGGATTTGTAATCAGAATATATAAACAATTCTTACAACTCAGTAAAAACAATAAAACCAGAAAATTTAGACATTTCACAAAGGGAGATGAATGGCAAGTAAGCACAGGAAAAATCCTCAACATCTTTAGTTATTAGATAAATGTTAATTGAAACCATGGTGAGTTATCACCACCACACACTAGAATGACTAAAAGGAAAAAGATAGAATTAAGTATTGACAAAAATATGAAGCAACTGTAACTCTCCATACATTGTTGTTTGTAATTCAAACTTGTATAACCACTTTGGAAAAATGTTTGATAATTTCTTATACAGTTAAACATACACTTACTATAGGACCCATTAATTCTACTCCAAAATACTTACCCAAGAAAAATGAAGACCTAAGTGCACATGCACACTTGTTCATAGCAGCTGTATCCATAACAGACATAAACTGGAAAACACCCAAAGGTCCATCAACTGGTGAATGGACCACACATAAATTGTGGTCATACCTGTAAAGGAATGATCATGACCATTCTTTACAAGGAATTTGGTGATGAGAGTCCCAGAGTTGATCCTGTAACTCATTCATATCTGGCTGATCATTTGTCTTGAGTGTGATTCACTTGGCATTCCTTATGGTTCTAAGATGGTTTACATAGCTTGAGGCATAACATGCTAAGGTCCAAAACAAGAGAGGGAGGGGTGGTGAGGTGAATGGTGCAAAACGGTTTTTCCTATGTGAGTCTTTATTTTATCCTGGACCAATGTTATTTCTAGAAGCTTCCAGCACATTTTCACTAGTGTAGAAAACTATGATTTGTCTGACTAGCCTTACTAATCATGATTTTTCTCTTGGATCTGGGGCAAAGGTCCACCATCCCTTAACACAGGAATGGATCTAGCTTTTGTAAAGCCTAAAAGTTCTTTAAGGACAGGAATACAAAATTCCAAACATTAACTTGCTAGGGCCCCTATGAAGGCTTCAGAAGCAGCCATGCAAGTGAGGGGGCCCTGAAGCTTCATCGTAAACCAATCTACCTTTGAGTACTTGCTGCCCACCCACTAAACAAATTCAGGGCTTTGTTCATAAGGGTCAGATGGCTGTTACACAGTCAGTCAGTAGTTTCTGCCACAATTTCCTTCTTAAGGAGTTTTGGAATCTTGGACAGTTCTCTAAGGGTATGATGATGGAATTTATGGGAACTGTAAACTGATAGGTAGGGTCATTACTGTTTAAGTGTCCTTTACCAGTTAGATGAGAAGTGATGATAAATGCCAGCCCCTTTGTAGGCCTGAAGGAAGCAGCAGCATACGATAGGGCATAGTCAGGGCTTTGTTTAGAGTTTCCTCTTCACCATTTTTAGTTCCATGAACTTAAGCAAGTTATTTAATATTTCTGGGGTTTTATTACCTACTGTATAATAGGGGTAGTGGTGGATAGATAAAAGCTAGATTTGAAATAAATCTGCTCACTATTTCCCTGGCAGGTAGTATTTTCTCCTGAGGAAGTTATCCTAGGCATCTTGGAAGGAGTATTATGTCTGTGTTTTGATGCCTGCTTTCAGTTCATTAAATGGGCCTTGTTTTCTTTTTCTTTTCCATCTTCCCTAGGCCGTTGCTACAGATGAGTTTTTTTTTTTTTTTTTTTTCAAGTGACCATTTAATTCCAAAAAGCCAAGTTACAGATTGTTGGGTGGGTGGTGAGAAGCAGTATATTTTTCTTTCAAGTGCTTATTTAGAGTGATTGTTAACATGTATCCTTAGTGATTAAGTCATTAAGCAAGAACACAATTTGTGAAATAATGTTTTCTCAAGCTACTCAGTTTTTTTAAGCATGGCACAGGAAACATCAACTCATAGCTTTTATTCTGACTGATCTGAATTCCTATTACCAAACACTTCATAAATAATTCAAAAGGAAAACAATGGATAACTCATGTTATATTTTTCTTTCATAAATAATACTTTCAAACCATCAAGTCGTGTCTTCACAGCAGCTTGTGAAATGGAGACTTGCCCACTCTTTGGTTAAATCTGATCAGTGCATTCAGAGAAGATACATAATTATTATATAATAAGTAGGATAGGATGCCTCTATTTATTGGGTACCTTCTGTATGTCAGGCACTATTTTTGGCACTTTACATACTTTATTTTATTGAATTTTTACAACCCTGCAAAATAAGTATTATTTCTCCCACTTTACAAATGAGGAAACTGAAACTGAATAAAAAGTTGAGTAACCATCCTCAGGTCATGCAGTTAAAAAAAAAAAAAAAAGAGCAAGAGCTCAAAGTCATCTCTGTCTGATTCCAGACCAGTGCCCTCAATCACCAGCCCTATGGATCCATCACAACTATGCCACACTGCCACTTGACAAATGAGCATCACCTGGAAGACAGGAGGTTGGAGTTTGGGGCCATCTCTCTGACACTAATTTTTATGCGTTCAGAGTGTAATATTCATGCCTTACTCCTACCACTCACTCTTTTTCTCCTATGAGGATTCTTACTGAGAGGTCTTGACAGTAGAAATAATTGCCACATTGTAAGCAAATAAATATTTTCAATAGGTAGCCAAGTCTTCAGGATCCTCAAGATTCAGGGTCTTTAGTTGCAAGACTCAGCCGTGGGGTTCCCAGCATAATCTCCTTCCTGACCCCCACCCTGAACCGGACAGTCTTTCTCACATATCAGATTCTAATAGAAGTCCTGAGGTAATGCACCCAAATGACAGCATGGTCCAAATGCCAGGTCTTTGCTATGTGCTTTCTGCATGAAAGAGGAAAAAAGCGAGAGGAGATAGAAAAACAGCCCCCTGAATAGCTGGTAGGGTAGGAAGGAGTAGGGGACAGGATAAGGTGTGAGTAAACTCCTAGAGTAGAGAATCTTTGCCTCTTAATAGTCCATGTGACAACAAGTAAAAGCGGAAGGATCTCAACTGCTTTAGCCCCCGTGGCACAGTATTCTCGTTGTTCTACTAAACTGTGGCTCAAAAATGTATTTGGCTTAGATCATTGCAGGAGAATGATAGCATGTCATTATTATTTAAGCCAAGAAACAGTATGGTGGAATGGAACAAGTTTTCCATTGTTTTCATTCCAGGCCTCACTATAAACTTGCTTTGTTGCTTGGGGCAAGTTATTTAGAATCTCTGAGCCTCATTTTCCTCACTTATAAAATAACAATTACAATATTTATCCCTTAGAGATATTATGAGATTGAAATATTTATGAAGTAAATATTACCAGGCATATATAAATATAACCTTTATTATTATTGATGTTATTGTTAAGAATAATAATATTCTTATTATTATATGTGCCCATGAATCCTTAGAATAATGGTTTTAAACTTACAAAATCACCACCACAACTAATATTTACTGAATTCATACTCAATTCCAGGCAGTTCAGGTGTGAACTATTGTTATACCCATTTTATACATAGAAGTCTTACAGAGGATGTTAATTACTTACAGTCACCTAGCTAATAAGCAGTAGGAAGTCAAGTTCTTGTGTTATTCTACACCAGTTTCACGAGTTATTGCTTGTACTTGGATTGTTGCAAACATGAGAGTCTTATTTTCAAAGTGATATGACCTTAATAAGACCTTATTTTCAAAGTTAATATGACTTCATTATTTCTGCTTTAAAAAATTTCTAATGTTTCTCTATTGCTCTCAGGATAGAATATAGACACTTTGGCATAGTATTTGACATAGTATCAGCACAGCCTTCCTCTCCAACCACATCTCCTAGCAGTTTCCCCCACCTCATCTCCACCCACTACAGCCACATTAATCTTCTCACCGTTTCCTGAATATGACCAACCCTGTGCCGGATTCCACACCTTGCTCTTTGCTTACTCTGCCTGGAATGTCCTTACAGCCCTCTATGCACCCTCCATCCACTCTTGAATTTATACTCCTCACTTAAGACGTGGTCAAAAGTTATCTTCCATGAGAAAGCTTGTTTGAATCCCCCATGCAGTATTAACTATGTTCTCTTCTGTGCTTACAGTTAGCATTTTTCATGTTGTATCATAAACATGTTTTCTGTTTGCTCTTCTAGCTAGAATATGAGTCTCTCAAGAGGGAGGCTCTTGACTTATTCTGTTCTATAACCTCAGTACCTATAGTTGACAGTGAGTAGGCAACCAGTAAATGGCTGATTGAAAAAAATGAAATATACTGATTGATCTCTTCCCCTCAGCCCCTCTCTGTGTTGATGAGTAGTGCTGAGTCGAATGAATGAGTGGTTTGGTAGTGACAGAACTCATATGGGAAGCCAAGGAGCCGTTGAATCCAGCCTATATGTCTTCTGTGCCACACACTGGTCTAGTTGTGACAAGGCAGAATTTTAACTACACTTTTGACAAGCAGTCAACCCTGGAGGAACACATCTTTCTTCAGTAGCTTAACCTTAATGGTTGACTTTTCTTGTTCTCAGTGAGGTTCCCTTAGCACTGGAAGTATAGTGAAGCAGGTTCACATAAAGGAAAATGTGAAATCCGTGCTGACATTTATCTGCATTTTAGCAAGGCATTTGACATATTCTCATTGATAGGCTGATGCACCAGATGGGGAGATACTAGCTGGATAAAATTAGCATTCAGTGGATTAGTAGCTGGTTGAAGAGTTGTACTAAATATCTATACAATGGGATTCCTGCTCCCAGAATGCATTCTTTCCTCTTCTCATTCTTTCTGGGTCTACTGAAGCACAGTCCAAGTCCTATGTTCTCCCAACAGCCAACCTTGACTATTTTGATCTGTGATCACAAAATAATTTTAAAATAATTTTAAGCCCCTTTTATGTGTTTCTTTTTTATGTGTTTGTTTTATGATCTCCAAAGCTCTTTAGAACAGAGTCACTATCTCATTATTTTCTCTTTCATAGAACTTACCTAGGTCTGGCATGATGGTAAGACCATAGGACCTACAGTTAGACACTTGGGTCAAATCTCTGCTCTGTCATGAATTAGCCATGTTATCATAAGCCTTTGTTTCATCCCTCATATACAAAATGGGGACAAGGATATCTTTGACCCACAAGATATAAGCATTCTTCATGTCTTAGCTTACGATCACTTCCTCGGGGTAGCCTTTCTTGAAGCTTCAGACTATGTTAGCTCCCTATTAAAATGTTCTCATAACACTATGTGTTTTCTTAAAATAAATTACAGTACTTAATTTTATAGATAATTATTTTTTAAAAGTCTTATTCATGAAATTGTGATCTCTATGAGGTCAGGGACCATGATTGTGTTTTATACTTCTGTATTTGCATTACCCAGCTGAAAACATGAACCATGAAAGACACTTAGTAAATGTTTCTTGGATAAATGAACCACCTTTAGCACTGCTTTCATGGTCCTGGCTGCCTCAGCAGTCCCATTTGGAGCCATCTTCCTCCTCACTCTCCAAGTGCCAGCCACAGTGGTCTTTTATTAGTTCCTTAAAGGTTGCATGCTTTTTCTCTCTTTGGCTTTTTCTCCTGTGCTCCTCCCACTGCAGTCTGTACCCAGCAAATACCTATCAATACTTTTCTTCCAGGTCTGGCCTTAAACACCTCTTCCTCAACAAAGCTTTCTGTGCACACCTTTCCACCTATCCACACTCTGGGCCAACTATGTTAGGACCCCATTACAACTCTGTTTCCTCATTGCTCTTATAATAATTGTAATTATTTATTTAATGTAAAGTCCTAGATACACGGTAAGCTTCAGGAAATTAGACTGCATGTACTGCTGTGTGAGTCCCCTAGGGTCCAGGACTTTGCCTGGCACATATGTACTGATAAATATTTGTTGCCCAAGGAATTAGGAACTTTAACTGCAAGCAAGAAGACTGGGGAAAAGAGACAGGGAAGTGAACAGGGTGGCAGAATGTGGTGGCAGAGACTGAAAGCTGCTCACCAAAATCCATTTTCTCTTCTTGAGCACAAGGCTAGAGTACATGTTAAATCTCCTGTGCAGCTGGATGTGACCATGTGACTTATGACTGTGTTTTAGCAAAAGTAATATGTGCCCTGTGCTTTTCCAGATCTGACCCATACAGAATTCATAATCATGCTTTTCCATGCCTTTTCTCCCTTCTGGATGGCTGGACTTGAGATGGCTCTCATGATCTTGGTAGCCACATGTTGAAGATTTCAGAGGCTCCATTAGCCTGGGTCCCTAAGTGTCTACACTGTCTTGCTGATCAGAAACACCTGCCTTGGACTGTCACGCGCGTGGGAAATAAATCCCCTTCTGGATATTTCTTTCATCTTGTGTTTGAGCCATTCTACATTTTGGAGTATATCTGTTATAACTGTTAGTGCTATGCTAACCAGTAAAATAGCAACTATAAAATATTGAGGGGACCATTTTATGGCAGAGGGAACAGACTTATTCTATGAAGTAGGTTGAATGTGTACTAAGGCAGTTGCCCTTGAACTGTGAGTGGCAGCTTCACCATCCCCCAGGGTCTTGTTAAAAATGCAAATTCCCAGGCCCCAGCCCAAACCTACAGAATCAGAAACCCTGGGGAGGGGCCTGTTTTAACAAGCCCTTCAGGTGATTCAGATACCTATTAATTTGGAGAAGCTAGACTGGACTGGACTCTGGATATAGAGGGGCTTACCCCTTAGAAGCTTTTTGTCTTGGGACCAATTATTTAATTAGTCTGAGTTGTAATTTTTTTCAATAAAATGTTAGAAATATTTACTTCATGGCATTGTTTTGGGAGTTTGAATGAATGTTTTTAATAAAGTACCTAGCACAGACTAGATTCTCAAACCATGTCTGTTCTCTTCCTTTCGTTTCTGTGCCGCTCCATGTAACACTGGGCCATGGTGAGGATTCTAGGAAACAGAGGACCAGGAATGAATAGAACATCACAAATGTAGAGTGTGGAAGTTACGATGTCCTGGGCTACTATGCTGAGCTCAAGGGAAGAGGAACAGTGTGTGACAGATAGAAGTGCTAGTCAGCTCTGCTTGTCAGGTTAGGTTGACCTGTTCAGTGTTTAATATCATGCTTTAACCTGATAATTTCTGAGCATTATTTTCAGCTGCTAACCTCTTTTTTTCTTGTCAACTACACATATAAAGGGCTTAGAACCGTTCTTAATACCTACTAAGCACTCAGTATGTGGGAGCTACTCACTATTAGACTAAATTCCATGAAGTCATGGATTTTTATTTTATTGACTGTGGTTTCCTCAGCACATAACACCATGCCCCACACATGGCATGTGCTCAATAAGTATATGCTGAATGAACAAATGAAATAGCATCTGTTATGTAAATTGCACAGTTTTACACATAAAGCCTTTTTTCCTCCTCTTCTCCCTCCCCACTGTGGCTTTAGTGTAGAACCATGCTATGGAAACCTCCCTGACCTACAGCCCACTGAGCCCCAAAGTTTAATGTGTGTATCTGTCACAGGGGAGGTTATTAAAATGCAGATTCTGATGCAGTAGGTCTGGAGTGGGGCCTAAAATTCTGCATTTCTGCCAAGCTCCCATGTGATAGCGGTGCAGCTGTCGTTTGTGCCCAGCTCATCCCCACCTCTTAGGACACCTGAAATTCCATCACTATCACTATTATTTCAAAAGGCTCAATAATCCTCTTTGGTTTGCAAAGTTCTCTAGGAAAGACATTGCTTTTGAGTGGTATTGGTCTAGTGTATTTTGAGTAAATGAGCTTCCACTTATTTTTTGAAGGCCTTTTCTATTTTGAGAGCATTTTAGCTTTTTATTATAGAAAACTTCAAATGTAGAAAAAAGTGAAGAGAACAGAATAATCAACTCCTACATACCCACACGCCAACTCAACAATTATTAATTTATGGCCAACCTTGTTTATCTGTAACTCCTCCCACGGCTAGATATTATGAAGATAATCCATGTATCATTTGATTCATAAGTAATTTGTTATCTCTAAAATATAAGAAGTCTTAAAAATATAGCAACAATGTCATTCTCACACCCCCTGATTTGATCATTTATTAATGTCATCAAATATGTATTCAGTGTTCAAATTTTCCAAATTGTCCTCTTTTGTTGTTCTTTTTTCAGCAGTTGATTTGTTTGTTTAAATCAGGGTTCAAATAAGGGCTGTACATTGAATTGGTTATGTCCCTTAAGGATATTTTATTCTATAGATCCTTCCCTCTGTTTTGTTCCTTAAAAATTTATTTGGTGAAATGATGATATCATTAGTTCTGTAGACTTTCCCACATTCTAGATTTGATGATTGGATTGTCATGATGTCCTATAAAATATTACTTTGTCCTCTGTATTTCCTGTAATTAGGTAGTTAGATCTAGAGGCTTGATATGTTTCAGGTTCTATTTGTTGGCAAGAATGCCTCATAGATGCTATTGGAGGGCATTTTTAAAATTGAAAGACTGCTGGATACCTGTGAGTTGGAGGAGGGGAGGATTCATTAAGTGTCTCAGACTGGAAGCTTTTGGCTACACAGACTTTAGAAACCCTGGTTTTCCCTAATGTGGATGAAGACGGTACCTTGTCCGAGATCCCTGACTCAGAGAACGCTACTGGGAAATGCTTGTAAGGTCACCTCTACTGGCTTCTCAGGAAAGTGGTGTGAGTCATGGTACAGAACTATCTTGGATTCAAAAGAAGAATAGAAGCAAGTTTTTAGAATAAATTCAATGTTTAGAACTTAAAAGGTATGAAAGCAATTAAGCTCGGTTTTGACCCAGATGATAATAAAAGTGCTACCGCTTTTTATACAGGTTACATAGTGATTGCTCTGTGCCAGAGGTTAAATAACTAGGACATGCAGTTAAGTGTCAGAGGTGGGAGTTGAAGCCTAGGAGTCAGTGGGCACAACCACTGTACTATACTACCTTCTGAGGAATTGTCACTTCTCTGCTAAAATCCTTTAGTGTCTCTCATTGAAAATGTCAAAATGTATTAATCTGTATAAGGCTCTTTACATGTGGACCTTCTTATCTTGACAGCTTCCCCTCCAGACACTACCCCCTTCCTCTCCTGCCCCTCCTTAGAAACACAAACAACACCTCATCCGGTTATACTGAAATTCTTTCATTTCTTTGAATGCACTATACTTTTCCACTTCTTGGCTTTTGCACTTGCAGTTTCCTCTCCCTCAAATAGCCTCTCCTCCTCTGTGCTTCCCTCCAATATAACTTCATCATACTAATGCTTACTTATCTTGCTGGTTCCAGGTTCAGCTTCCTTCTTTTCAGGAGTCTTCTGTGACCATTCCCTCTAGGTGAGCAGCTCCTATGAGCTCTTATAAAACCTGTGTTTCTGCTGTGGGAACACTCAGTGCACCACATTTCCATTCTGTGTCTTACAATAAGACCAGAAGATCTGCAAGACAAGAGGACACTTCCACCTCATTCACTGCTCTATCCTAGGCACACCATTAGTTGCCTGCCACATATTAGATACTTGACATGGTCTGAATGACAGACAATCAGGCTAGCACCCTTAGATAGAAAGAACTGCTCCATCACTGTGCTCTTCCCTGACACACTTAAACCTTTTGGTGAGCTGATCAATTTCTCCTCAAACTCTGTCCAACAGGTAGGCGAGACAGAGGAAGCACATAGGATCTTCATTCCACAAGTACCAAAACCCCCAATGGCTGAGAATTTTTAAATAAGGCATCTTTATAAAGCCCCATTAAGAGGCATGGGGGTAGCAATCTGTGGTGATCATTCATCACCCTGCCCACACAGCAATTTTAAGTTACTTTGAGGCAGTGTTTTCTTTCATCTACAAACTGGTAGTTCATCAGGGGGCTGGCAGGCTGACTAATATATGTAGTGTTGTTGGTGGCTGCTTAGAAACCCCATTTCCCAGAATCATGTAAATTGTATTATTTTGACTCCCACTGACGAGATGTGACTTCTGTTAACTTTTCTTGCCAAACTCTCTTCTTCTCTCTTTGTCAAGTTCTCAAAGCACTTCTCAGTAGGACTCAGAAAATTACTGAGGATGTTGTTAAAGCGTATATATTTTTATGTATAATACAACCCATAAATAGCGTGTATATTGCAGGGAGAAACCTAGCCTCCCTTTTCCTTTTCTGTTTGAAATTATATATGAAATATTTAAATATGAGAGGGTATTTTGTCATTGTTGGTGTTATAATTTAGCTACCAAGAACTTCCTGACACAACATTCACTAACTGTGCTACTGGAATATTGCTGCAGATGAAGGTGGTGGTTTTTTTGTATGTTTGTTTGGTTTTTAATTTATTTTTTATTGAGGTAACATTGGTTTATACCATTATATAAGTTTCATGTGTACAACATTATATTTCCACTTCTGTATAAACTACAGCATGTCACCACCACAATTCTAGTTTCCATCCATCACTGTATAGTTGATCCCCTTTACCCATTTTTCCCTCCCCCCACTTCCCTTCTGGTAGTCATTACTCTATTCTCTGTATCTACATGTTTGTTTTTGTTTTTGGTTTGGTTTGTTCACTTACTTTTGTTGTTTGTTTCTTATATTACACATATAGTGAAATAACATGGCATTTGTCTTCCTCTGACTCATTTCACTTGGCATAATACCCTCAAGGTCCATCCATATTGTCACAAATGGCAAGATTTCATCTTCTTTATGGGGCTGAGTAGTATTCTACTATATAATATATATAATGTATATTATATCTTATAATATATTATATATAATATATATTGTATGTTTTATATATATATATATATAAAATGCCACCTCTTCTTTATACATTCATGCAGTGGTGGTCACTTAGGTTGTTTCTGTATCTTGGCTGTTGTAAACAATGCTGTGATGAACATAGTGGTGCATATATCTTTTTGAGTTAGAGTTTTCGTATTCATATTCTTTGGATAAATACCCAGAAGTGGGATAGCTGGATCATATGATAGTGCTGTTCTTAATTTTTTGAGGAATTTCCATACTGTTTTCCACAGTGGCTGCACCAATTTGCATTCCCACCAACAGTGCATGAGGGTTCCTTTTTCTCCATATCCTCGTCAACACTTGTTCTTTCTTGTCTTTTTGATAATAGCCTTTCTAACAGGCCTGAGGTGATGTCTCATTGTGATTTTGATATGCATTTTCCTAATAATTAGTGATGTTGGATGTGAAGATGGTTGTTGATGCCTTGCTAGACATCTTCACCTGAAATGATTGGCTTTCCAGAAGTCAAGTCCTTCCTCAAAGGGTGTAGATAAGAGGTGCTGTGCTTTTCATGATCAATGAATCTATTATACAATTCCAAAATAATAATTGATTGGATTAATTGGTTTGATTCCAAATTTCAACTCTCTTGTTGGATAGTTAGCTTCTCAAGGACAGAAACAATGTTTTACTCATATTTGTATCCCCTTTAGTGCATAGAGCTGTTCCATGTATAAAACAAGTATTCAATATATGTTGAATTTAATTGCGTATTCATTTCTCTGAATTGTGAAGAAGTCATCCTTATTAGAAAGCATTAAAACATAAATACTTGCGGGCCTCTCACTGCTGTGGCCTCTCCCGTTGCGTAGTGCAGGCTCTGGATGCACAGGCTCAGCGGCCATGGCTCACGGGCCCAGCTGCTCTGCAGCATGTGGGGTCTTCCTGGACCGGGTCACGAACCCGCATCTCCTGCACCAGCAGGCGGACTCTCAACCACTGCACCACCAGGGAAGCTGTCATAAATACTTTTTAAGGTAGAGCATGCAGCTAAATAGATATGATCCAAGTTTTTTAGATATTAAAATATTCAGCATCAACACCTCAATAAAAAGTTCTGTTAAACATTTAAGGGGTACAGCAATGACTGTGATATAATATCTGAATGCCAATACATCACAGTTATGGTGGTAGACATGCAAACAAATGATAAGTTACTTTTATTTCATAACAAAGTGTTTAGCTACTCTGAAGGCCTTCTGGACATTTTTAAAATTATCAGAGGATGAGGGTTGGCTGCTATTGAGGATGCTTAAGAGATTGTGGTATAGATTCTTATTTTTAAAGCAGCTATCCCAAAATTCAAGACCATTCTAGTCTGCTTGGCATAGGACTATCACCCTGCAGAATGCAGGAGAGAAGGGAGTTCCTGCATTTGAAATAAGACCCCCTTTCTGCAGGATATCTCACCTTACCAGCAGTAATAAAGGAGAGGCCCAGAACTCTTCTCGCTCTAGGAAGTATCCTCCCTATCTTGTCCTTCTCTTCCCTATGTACTCGTCACTTCTCCATCACAATCTGCCATGAGACAGCTAAGACTAATCTCCTCATGCCCCTTATGATACCCAAATCAATTAGTCTTCCCAAGAAAACCACACTCATATCTCATACCCAGGACTCTAACCCCCAGTGACATTTCTGACTCATTTATGAACCCTCCCCATCTTCTAAGCCTCTCTGACTCCCGAAACTCTCCCCATGCTCCCTGGACCTCAACACTGATCTTCAGCAAGTCTTTAAACTCAACTGGTTTGTGAGCTTCCTATTTACTCTCTTGCTCTAGCAGAAACCTGTCTCTCCTCAGGTGTTTCCCCAACATGTCTCTCAATCACAGCCTGTTTTATCTCTCAAACCCTTCCTACCATAGGCCCTGAAAGTAGGGTAGATAGTATCCTTATTTCTCAACATACCATTATCCCTTTATCCACCATAAGAGCACCAAGCTTTGATTCTTATATCATCAGGCTATGCCACCCATCATTCTACTTTGCTCTGGTCATCCACCACCCCCTGGGTCACTTCTTACTTCTCAAGGATTTTAGCTTCTGGCTCATTGTCATTGTCCAATACTAACCCTGTCTTAATTGTTAATGATTTCAATATACATAGTGATAATTATTCCAACACTGTGGATTTTCAGCCCCTTGAATCTTTTCCTGCAATAG
Organism: Globicephala melas; assembly: GCF_963455315.2. Lineage (NCBI taxonomy): Eukaryota > Metazoa > Chordata > Mammalia > Artiodactyla > Delphinidae > Globicephala > Globicephala melas. The sequence continues at coordinate 128,807,803 of NC_083314.1, read as the reverse complement.
TTTTATTCTATCTTACCTTGCACACTACCATGCTCATACCCTATACCTTGTCATTACCAATAACTGCACCCCCTGTATAACTGTAAATTTATATACTAAGCACCATCACCTTCCATCTTGATGGCTGTCTATCTTTTGTAAACCGCAACTGTAATAACCCTTCATACTCACTGGAATGTTCAATCTTTCGATCTTACATCTTTGTTCCTCACCACTCTCAGGGCTTCTCCACTAGGTCCTAATCTTGACTCTGTTGTTGACTTTTTGGAACACCTTGTATTAATTACTTTAGTTCTCTATGCATCAAAGTTTTTCATCTGTAAATTAGAGAAGTTGCTAAAAGTAATAATGGTAATAATAATATGGTCAAGTTTTATTGCATGCTTACCATGTATTAAGCAATTTTTTTTTTATTTTTTTTTTTTATTTGCGGTACGCGGGCCTCTCACTGTTGTGGCCTCTCCTGTTGCGGAGCACAGGCTCCAGATGCACAGGCTCAGCGGCCATGGCTCACAGGCCTAGCCGCTCCACAGCATGTGGGATCTTCCTGGACCGGAGCACAAACCCGTGTCCCCTGCATCGGCAGGTGGACTCTCAACCACTGCGCCACCAGGGAAGCCCTAAGCAATGTTCTAAACACTTTTTATTTATTAACTCATTCAACCTTTACAACAACTGTTTAAGGTAGGTGCTGTTATTAGTTCTCTTCTCCAGATGAGAAAACTGAGGCAGAGAGTGGGTAAATAGCTTGCATAACGTAAGTAAGCTATTTTCTGACTTATGAGGTAATGGCTCATAAGTATATGGATTTCTTTAGGAAAAATCTCATTTGAAGGCAGTTTTCAAAATAATTTGTTTTATTGTTATTTTACCTTTCAGTAAGTATAAGAAAGTAGACAAAATTTGTTCTCTTTTCTAGACTTTGACTACTTTCAGATATTATGAAGTGTAGTGGATATGCCTTATATTCTAGGTAAAGAAGAAGCTGTCCAATGTAACATGGTGTTGATAGGCAGATCGGAGAGGGTGAGGACTGGAAAAATTTTTTTCTGTCTTTAAAGAAGTGATGATAAATATGTAATACCTATTCACGTTCAACTTGGAGGCCTGCAAGGGTCAGTGATACAGTTTGGGTAAGCATGGTTTTCTCTCTGCTTATAAACAAAACAAAACAGGCATGACATATAAAAGAAGCAAGGTCTACAACTGAACTTTGGAGTGAATAGTCTGCATTTAGTGTCCTCTTTATCATCGTCAGCATAGCAAGCCAGCATATTTGGGGCCTAATTAAGAACACACTTGAGCCAGAAAGTGCACCACACTATTTTCTTGGAGTTTAGAGTTAAACCAAAGGGGAAAACATCCTAATGCGAGGTGACCTGATTGGTAGGTGAGGGTGTTCTTTCTAAGTATCTCCTTCCTTCTCCTGTCTTTCCCCTACTTTTTCCCCATTTAATATTTAATATTTCAACATTATGTCAATGAGTATTCATACCAGAGAATAATTCAACTCATAAAAAAAAGCTAACATGGGTCATGGTGATCTTCCTATGTGAAGATCTACCTATGTGAAATATTTTGTTTAAGATTTTATGTACCTTTGTTCAGATTTCTTGTAATTGCCATCTGTCACTCAATTTATTCTTTTTTTTTAATTTAATTTAATTTAATTTTTTATACAGCAGGCTCTTATTAGTTATCTATTTTATACATATTAGTGTATATATGTCAATCCCAGTCTCCCAATTCATCACACCACCACCACCACTCAGTTTATTCTTAAAAACGAAAACTTTATAACTCATTCTAGCCTTGCTTATTTAAAAATGTACAGGAACATATTGAATTTGAGGATTGCTTCTTTAAGGATTACTATGCTCTGACAAACTTACATCTTTATTCAGTTTAGGGCCTAGGGTTATATCCATGTTTGTTGTACCTAAGTGGGGTTTCTGAGTTTTGTACTGCTTAAGATTTTTGTAAACATTTTTTTTTCATGAAAGTAAAAAAATTACAGTAGAGACAATATTCCACAGGGCTTCTTTTTCCTAGAACCCTAGGGGTTCCTACTTCTTAGGGAGTTGATAGGTGGACTTCAAGGTTCTGTGAACTTTTGGAAATTATTTGTCAAATTGTTGTCTATATGACCTTATTTTAGAGTTGAGAGTGTATAGCTTTTGTCAGATTCTCAAGTAGATCTATAACTCAGTAAAAAACATTTTTGGACGATCTCAATTAAAGGCATCATCATCTTCTCAGTGACCAAAACTGAAACCCCACCACCATCAGTTATTTGTGTCTCTTCACTCAGTTCCCCATTTAATCAACTCCTGAAGTGACTCTAGTTTTCAACATTTGTCTGTGCCAACACATTTGAAGGGTGCACTCATTTTCATAAGTAACAATGGCTCCTAACAAAAGTAATTCTCAATTAGGTATAAGTGGAACAAGCCATCTTAAAACATGTATCTCGTGGAGAAGAGGCTAAGCATGTATAATTTACTTCTAAAAATATCCCAGTTTATTCTGATTTGTCTTTCTGAGGGTATGAACCAGACAGTCAAAAAGCATAGGTCTCACTGATTCATGAATCTGTATATAATCTCAGTTCTCTTCCTCTATTTTCACTGCCATTATCATAGTTTAGGCCTTCATGATTTCATGCTGAGATGATTATAATTTCCTCCTATCTGGTTTCTCTGCCTTCAGTTTCTTCCCTTTCCATTCCATTTGCCATAGGTAACTAGAATGATCCTTCTGTTAGGTTGAACCAAAGGAAATTGCTATTTCACTGTTTTTGACTAGCAAAAAAAAAAAAAAAAAAGACAGTTTCATATGGTTCAACCTAATATAACATAGGTACAATTGTGCCATTCCGTAGTTTACAATCTTTTCATGGTTCTCTATTGTATTTATGAAAAAGTTCAAAGTCCTCAGAGTGACATACAGGAGCATGCTCTGTTAACAACAGACCTTGAACTTGACTGCCTGACCAGGATTTGAAAATTCAAATGCCTACAGGGAGCAGATGAATAGAGTAAATGTTTGACATGACTTAGAGCAAGACCTAGGAATGGTGCACATGAGGTGTGGTAATTGTAAGGCAGCATGTCTTCTATGAAGGAGCTTCTCCAGTAGATTGCTTCAATGGTTCCATATTTCTCATCTTCCAGAAAAAGCTGGAAATCTAGAGTTTTATTAGAAATATTTTGAGTTTTCAATATTAATAGCAAACATGCATATAGCATACATTATGGGCTAGGCATTATTTTAAGCTCTTTTCAATGTGGCCAGCTAATTCAAAATTTTAATAATCATTGTACAGTTAAAACATAACACATCTATGAAAAAAATCTGATCTGGAAAATTCCAGTTCCTGGCTTCTTCCAGACAATTCTGCCAACATATCAAACTATCCCAAATCTCAGAACAAATAAGTCATATATAAACCTCACAGCTTTTGCTCCTGTGGTGTCCTCTACATTGAATTCATTTTTCCTTCTTTCCTCACTTTAGCTGAGATCAGCAACTCTCTATTCATTGGATAAATTCATGGGTTTGTCAAACTTTTCTGATTTCCTTTCTAGCCTTAATTGTTTCCTCTTTCCTTCCATCATTCTACTTTTCCCCCATTTGTTCCTCAGTACACAGCTCACATAATAGTAGGCATTCAAAACTGTTTGCTAAATGAGTGAACGACTATTCTAGAGAATTACATTCTAAAGCCTATTTATTTTTAAAAAATTTTGTTTATATTGGAGTATAGTTGATTAACAATGTTGTATTAGTTTCAGGTGTACAGCAAAATGACTCAGTTATACATACACATGTATCTATTCTTTTTCCAATACTCTTCCCATTTAGGTTATTATAGAATACTGAGCAGAGTTCCCCATGCTATATAATAGGTCCTTGTTTGTTATCTATTTTAAATATAGCAGTGTGTACATGTCAGTCCCAAACTCCCAATCTATTGCTCCCCCCACCCTTCCCCCCCGGTAACCATAGGTTCATTCGTTAAGTCTGTGAGTCTGTTTGTGTTTTGTAAGTAAGTTCATTTGTATCATTTTTTTTTTTTTTAGATTCCACATATAAGTGATATATTTGCCTTTCTCACTTCACTTAGTATGATAATCTTCAGGTCCATCCATGTTGCTGCAAATGGCATTATTTCATTCTTTTTAATGGCTAAGTAACATTCCATTGTATATATGTACCCCGTCTTCTTTATACATTCCTCTGTTGATGGACATTTAGGTTGCTACCATGTCTTGGCTGTTGTAAACAGCACTGCAATGAACACTGGGGTGCATGTATTCTTTCCAACCATGTTTTTCTCCAGATATATGTCTTGGAGTAGGATTGCTGGATCATATGGTAGCTCTATTTTTAGTTCTTTAAGGAGCCTCCATAGTGTTCTCCATAGCGGCTGTATCAAATTATATTCCCACCAATAGTGTAGGAGGGTTCCCTTCTCTCCACACCCTCTCCAGCATTTATTATTTGTGGATTTTTTGATGATAGCCATTCTGACTGGTGTGAGGTGATATCTCATTGTAGTTTTGATTTACATTTCTCTAATAATTAGTGATGTTGAGCATTTTATCATGTGCCTCTTGACCATCTGTACGTCTTCTTTGGAGAAATGTCTGTTTAGGTCTTCTGCCCATTTTTTGATTGGGTTGTTTGTTTTTATGATATTAAGCCACATGAGCTGTTTGTAAATTTTGGAGATTAATCCCTTGTCAGTCGTATCATTTGCAAATATTTTCTCCCATTCTGTGGGTTGTCTTTTCATTTTGTTTGTGGTTTCCCTTGCTGTGCAAAAGCTTTTGAATTTAATTAGGTCCCATTTGTTTATTTTTGTTTTTATTTCCATTAATCTAGGAGAAGGCTCAAAAAAGATACTGCTGCTATTTATGTCAGAGAGTGTTCTGCCCATGTTTTCCTCTAAGAGTTTTATTGTGTCCAGTCTTACATTTAGGTCTTTAATCCATTTTGCGTTTATTTTTGTGTATGTTGTTAAAGAGTGTTCTAATTTCATTTTTTTACATGTAGCTATCCAGTTTTCCCAGCACCATTTATTGATGAGACTGTCTTTTCTCCATTGTATATTCTTGCCTCCTTTGTTGTAGACTAATTGACCATAGGTGCGTGAATTTATTTCTGGGCTTTCTATCCTGTTCCATTGATCTATATTTCTGTTTTATGTGTCAGTACCATACTGTTTATTTTTTTTAAATTATTTATTTATTTATTTTGTTGTTGTTGTTGAGGTATAGTTTTTTACAATGTTGTGTTAGTTTCTACTATACAGCGAAGTGGAGTTCCCTGTGCTATACAGCATGTTCTTATTAGTTATCTGTTTTATACATATTAGTGTATATATGTCAATCCCAATCTCACAGTTCATCCCACCATTACTCTGCCCCCCAGTACCATACTGTTTTGATGACTGTAGCTTTGTAGTGTAATCTGCAGTCACAGAGCCTGATTCCTCTAGCTCTGTTTTTCTTTCTCAAGACTGCTTTGGCTGTTTGGGATCCTCTGTGTCTCCATACAAATTTAATTTTTTTTTGTAATTTGATAGAGATTTCACTGAATCTGTAGAGTGCCTTGGGTAGTATAGTCATTTTGACAAAATTGATTCTTCCAATCCAAGAACATGGTATATCTTGCCATCTGTTTGTGTCATCTTTGATTTCTTTCACCAGTGTCTTATAGTTTTCAGAGTACAGGTCTTTAGCCTTCTTAGGTAGGTTTATTCCTATATATTTTATTCTTTTTGTTGCAGTGGTAAATGGGATTGTTTCCTTAATCTCTCTTTCTGTTCTTTTGTTGTTAGTGCATAGGAATGCAAGAAATTTGTGTATTGATTTTATATCCTGCAACTTTACTGAATTCATGGATGAGCTCTAGTAGTTTTCTGGTAGCATCTTTAGGATTTTCTGTGTATAGTATGTCATCTGCAAACAGTAACAGTTTTACTTCTTCTTTTCCAATTTGGATTCCCTTTATTTCTTTTCCTTCTCTGATTGCTGTGGCTAGGACTTCCAAAACTGTCTTGAATAAAAGTGACGAGAGTGGACATCCTTGTCTTGTTCCTAATATTTGATGAAATGCTTTCAACTTTTCATCCTTGAGTATGAAGTTAACTGTAGGTTTGTCATGTATGGCCTTTATTATGTTGAGGTATGTTCCCTCTGTGCCCACTTTCTGGAGAGATTTTACCTTAAATGAATTTTGTCAAAAGTTTTTCTGCATCTATTGAGAAGATCAGATGGTTTTTATTCTTCAGTTTGTTGATGTGGTGTATCACACTGATTGATTTGTGGATATTGAAGAATCCTTGCATACCTGGGATAAATCCCACTTGATCATGGTGTATGACCCTTTTAAGGTATTGTTGGATTCAGATTGCTAGTATTTTGTTGAGTATTTTTGTGTCTATGTTCATCAGTGATATTGGCCTGTAATTTTGTGTGTGTGTGTGTGCTATCTTTGTCTGGTTTTGGTATCAAGATGATGGTGGCCTCATAGAATAAGTTTGGGAGTATTCCTTTCTCTGCAATTTTTGGGAAGAGTTTCAGAGGGATAGGTGTTAACTCTTCTCTAAATGTTTGATAGAATTTGCCTGTGAAGACATCTGGTCCTGGACTTTTTTTGGGGGGAGTTTTTAAATCACAGTTTCAATTTCAGTACTTGTGATTGGTCTGTTCATATTTTCTATTTCTTCCTGGTTCAGTCTTTGAAGTTTGTACCTTTCTAAGAATTTGTCCATTTCTTCTAGCTTGTCCATTTTATTGGCATATAGTTGCTTGTAGTAGTCTCTTATGATCCTTTTAATTGATATTTTTAGAGTATTCCATCCAAAAGCAGCAGAATACACATTCTCCTCAAGTGTGCATGGAACATTCTCCAGGATTGATCACATGCTGGGCCACAACGTGAGCCTCAGTAAATTGAAGAAAATTGAAATCATGTCAAGCATCTTTTCTGACCATAATGCTATGAGATTAGAAATCAACTACAAGAAAAAAAAAGTATCAAAAACACAAATATGTGGAGGCTAAACAATATGCAACTAAACAGCCAATGGATCACTGAAGAAACCAAAGAGGAAATCAAAAAAATACCTAGAGACAAATGAAAATGAAAGCAAGATGGTCTAAAACCTATGGCATGTGGAAAAAGCAGTTCTAAGAGGGAAGTTTATAGCAATACAATTTTATCTCAGGAAACAAGAAAAATCATAAACAACAACCTAACCTGACACCTAAAGCAGCTAGAGAAAGAAAAACAAACAAAACCCAAAGTTAGTAAAAGGAAAGAAATCATAAAGATCAGGGCAGAAATAAATGAAATAGAAATGAAGAAAACAATAGAAAAGATCAATGAAACTAAAAGCTATTTCTTTGAAAAGATAAACAAAATTGATAAACTTTTAGCCAGACTTATCGAGAAAAAAGGGAGAGGGCTCAAATCAGTAAAATTAGAAATGAAAGACGTAAAGCCCATTTATTTTTTGACAAACATGTTTAGCCGTGTATTATGCCAGACAGTGTTTTAAAAGAGTCTAAAATGCTTTTGTTAAAACTAGAAATAATACATTGTAAAGTTTCCAGATTTGTGCTTTCCCAAAAAACATCAGTTGTGATACAATTTCATCATTTGCCTAAACCCTTTGCAAGGATCTCATTCCTTGAAGCCTCTATCAGCAACTCAAAGAATATGAGATTTTGTTACATCTTGAAAATGACAGGTAGCAAGATGCAATTTCTGAAAGCTAATCCTTTCCAAAAGCTCAACTAGCCTTGTTTGGCAGCTTCCACTAGCTATATAGAAAAACAGGGAGAGTGAATTGTAATCAAGTTGCTTACTGAATGCTACATGACAGTCTAGTGGTAGAGTTTAAGAAGGTATTTTCTGCTTTGTTTAAAACACACCCCCCCACACACACACATGCCCATGCCTGCATGCATGCAAACACACACAAAAAAAGGTAGAATGAGAGAAAAATAAGGCAAAGAGTAAACAGTGGTAGAGACATCACAAGAACTAGGAATGGGTTACTAAAAACAGACACATTTTTCTTATCAGTGTCTGAAATCACGTTTCCAAGTTTCCAGATTGCTATACCTCAAATGGTAATGAAGTCACTCTAGCTATGTATTAATTTCTGTTGCTGAATAGCAACTTATCACAGATCTAGTGATGACACATATTTCTTTAATGACACATATTTATTATCTCACAGTTTCCAGGGTCAGGAATCTGCATGTGGTTTATCTGGGTCTTCTGCTCAGGATCTCACAAGGCTATGACAAAGGTGCTCGCTGGGCTGCATTATCATCTGGAGGCTAGGCAGGTGTGGAATCCACCTCCAAGCTTGTTCGGGTTATTGGCAGAATTCATTTCTTTGCATCTGTATGACTGAGGGCCCTAGCATTTTGCTGACTGTTGGCTTGGAGGCTGTGTTCAGATCCTAGAGGCCACCCACAGTACCTGTCACATGGGCCTCTGCAGTGTGGCCGCTCACTTCATGGAGCCCGCAAGGAGAGTTATTCTCCCTAGAAAGGGCTCAGTCCCCCTTCCAGGGGCTTAGGCCTGGCTAGCTCTGCCCCATCCAGGGTAATTTCCCTTTTGATTAACGGAAAATCAACTGAATTGAGACTGCATTTGCATTCACAAAATCCCTTCGCTTTGCCGTATTCTATTGGCTAGAAGCAAGTCACAGGTTGTTACGGGCTGAATTGTATTCCCTCTCCCTTTGCCCCCCCTCCAAAATTTATGTGTTGAATTCTGTAACCTCCAGTACCTCAGAATGTGACTGTATTTGGAGACAGGACCTTTAAAGAGGTAATTAAGGTTAAATGAGGTCATTGGGGGGGGGCCCTAATCCAGTATGACTGATAACCTTAGAAGAGGAGATTAGAACACAGACACATAGAGGAAAAACTATTAAAGACAGAGAGAGAAGACAGCCATCTACAATGCAAGGAGGAAGCCTCAGAAGAAATCAACTTTTGATCAATAACTTGATCTCAGATTTATAATCTCCAGAACTGTGAAAAAATTATGTTGTTTAAGCCACACAGTCTATGGTTTTTTTTGTTGTTGTTGTTGTTTGTTTTACGACAGCTCTATCAAATGAATACAAAGGTCCCACCCAAAGTCAAAGAGCAGTGGTGGGGGTAGGGTGGGGGTCGGGGTACATACAGGGAATGAACACAAGGGGACAGAAATCGTGAGAGCCATCCTAGGATCTACCCTCTACAAGCTGCAACCCCAAATAGCCTAATCTGGGGAAGAAGGGATTGAGTAGACATTATACAACAATTTTAGGATCTCCTTTACTTTCTGGGACATGGAGGATTACACTTCTCTATCCCTTTAAAGCCAACGAATGTGAGCAAAGGTGTCTAGTATCACTTCCAGGATGAACCATTTAATGCTGGTGTTCAGTTCTCTAGCCCTTATTTCCCCTGCTGGTACAAACCTCAAGACTTCTTGGTAGCATCTTAACATTGGTGAATCACCAACTTGGGTCTCTGAATATTTATCATGAACAGAGCTCCACCTACCAACCTATGCTAAAAATGTACAATGAGCAGGAAATAAAACTATGTTAATTTTAAGCCACTGACATTTTGGGGTTGTTTATCATAACACCATAATCTAGCCTAACCTAGTAGACAATTGAGATGAAGTAAAGTTTTACACTGTTAATGAATTTGGGAAGTTAAAATAACTAAACAGTGAAAACCAAAGTATTTGCACAAACTTGTGCAAAATTAGGAGTGAGGTGCCCATTTCTTTTATACCCTATGAACTGTTATCAGAAGGCTATATGATACTAGTTGACACTAATGAAAAAGTAACCTGGAGTTCAGATGAAAAATAAGTCCTGCCTCCCCAGAAGATTCCTCTGATCAACAGTCTATGTAAGTAAACTTATCCTCTGAGTCATCAGCTTCTATGATAGAGCTTCATCTAACTCTCTAATATTGTAGTAGAAGGAAACTATATAAGACAGACTTAGAAAATTCTCCAAAGCTTTGAAATGAGTAATCCTCAAGGTGAATTAAAATTCTGTACAATACTGCCTCAAGCTTGCTTTTCATTTCCCTCTCTCTCTCTCTCTTTTATTCCCAATCCTCTTCCATCTTTTTTCATTTTTCTACAGTGTTTCTGGCCTAAATGGAACACTGGAAAAATGATTTTTTATTTTTCCTGGTTTGAGGTCAAGAAAAAATAAAGTTAAGGAGGACCTGCAAGGGTGTGTTTTTGTATAACTGTGAAGAAAATTGCAGTGAGATATAGCTAAAACAAAAGTGTAAGCTGGGAAAAAGCTCTTGTAATAAGATTAATTTCTGATTCCTAACTAGCCTTCATGAATGGAGGCAGACAGATCTAGTCTATGGAGTTATCTTTGCCTTTCTGTGCAGTGCTATCCTCAGATAAATGCTTTCAGGTAGTAATACTTTAGCGCAGATAAAAGGAAGGGTGGCTACCCTGTCTCATTGGAGGGAAGTTATGCAATTTATCCACTTTTGACAAGTGACATCATAATATGTCAAATTCTGTAGCCTACCCCCTTTGTGAGAAGCAGTTCACTTTCACTTCCTAGTCCATCATGCCTGCTGAAGCGTTCCTTGGAAATTGCAAAGCCACCTGGAAAAGATCAACCTTTTTTGGTGAGGAGACTATGAGAAAGAAGAGACATCTGGGGAAGCTTGGAGAAGAAAGAATAGGTTAGATAGCATGCTACTTAAAAAAAGATGTGTTACCTCTGTTAACATTTCTCATATATATATACATATATTTATATAAAATATATAAAAGCTTATTATAGTTTATTCTATATATTATTATATGTAGTACATATAGTTTATAATTATATATCAACAATCATATATATATAATCAATTAGCAGAGAGTCAGACCAGTAAGTTTTCTGGTTAAGTTGGAGACAAAATTGGAGCTTGGGGAAAATAAGAATTTTGATTTTTGAATGTTAACATTTTGCTACCATTCTTGAATTTTTAAAAGTTCCTTAAATTAGAAGTATTTAACACCTGCTGTGAAATGAGTTTGATTATGTCTAGACAAGCACAGAATTTTTAATTTGTGCTTCTTTGTTACCCCACAGATGTGTCTATTTTCCCACTTTGAAAAGAAAAATGTTCTGAAAGCATACAGTCCATTTCCTGAACATTTACATGAAGCAGAGTATTATACTTCATTTGAGCATATTTATATTCTTGAAGTTCGGGTAAACAAATAAAAGGGTTAAGTGAAACCAGGAAGAAGGCAAAAAAAAAAGAGCAATGAGATTACCTCTGTATGTGATGAATCTACACATTTGAGGGTCTGTGTGTGTGTGTATGTGTGGGCTACTCTTGATTTATGTAATATAACAGAAATATGAAATAAATGGAAATTACCAAAAAATGACTTGGAACTTTAAAACTAGTTTTTAAATGCTTGATTAACAAACTGTTAAGACCATTGATTAATGTTAGCTTTAGTAATTTTAAAGCATTCTTTTAGATAAACTGGCTTTCAAACTTTGAGCTATGAACTATTTTTATTTAGGAAGTCATGTGAAGCGTAATTCATGATGTTTTTTCCAGTCTTCTCAGGTTTAATGCCTTATGTATGAGAGAGAATAAAGTGATTTTGATAGTATTAATACTAAGTTTTATGGTAATGCCCAAACATGGCTGCAACCATTCTCCTTACTGAGTCCTTTGTGCCTTTTCCCCACTCTCACTGGCAATCCATTTCTATAAGTCCTTTTGATTGTTAACATTTGACTTATTTCTCATATTTATCTATATCTTTCCACCCCCCCATGCTTCCCCTTTTCTATAATCTCATCCCTACCCCACTGTACTAACCCCATAAATAATCTCCATGTCTTTGCTCTTGCCCACCTCTAATACATTTCCCACATTTTGGTAGAATATTGTTTGTAAGACATCTGACATCTGATGGTGTCACTCTCCCACTTGGAATACTTCAAAGGGGTCTCATCATCCTCAACATGAAAAGCAAGATGCATAACATGGCTTACAAGTTCCTTCGGGATGTGGTTTCTGCTCATCTTCCTTGTACCCCCAAATCCACACCCCAGTCTCATACCTCTTCATGCTCTCCATCATGCAGCCTCCTTGGCTGACTTTCTCTTCTATGGACATCTCATTCTCCCTTCTGTCTTTGGATCCTTTGCACTTGCTGTTCCATGTGTCTAAAGTGTTCTTCTCTTTTTCTGCTTAACTGTTAACAGTTTCATGCCTATACATCCTTCAAGCCTCATCTTAAATATCAACTTCACAGGGAAGACTTTTCATAGATCCTAGACTAGACCTATTGTATACTTGTGTGACACCCCGTACTTTTTCTTTACAGTGTTTTCCACAGGTTGTAGATATAAATCGTGCTTTTATGAACTTTCATAGTCACAAAGTGCAAATGTGTACAAAGATGTGATTTAATTTTGTCCAACAAGATTTAGCTCCTGGGATTCTATTTCATTCATAGTGTCACAAGTCACTTTTAGATTTTTTTTCAGTCTCTTTTAGATAAATACTATTCTTTCAGTTCACGAGCTTTCCGTCCCTCAGCTCCTTCCCTTCTCTTAAGAGGATATGTGTTCCTGGACCTGAGAAGGAATGGGGTACCTTGTTCATAATGGTTCTCTATTCTCTATGACCTGTGCTGGTATCTACCTGCTCTTCTTTGTTCCTTCCTGTGCTGGCATTTCCTACTACTATACCTGATCCTGCCATGACCTCAGATTGCCACATTCATGCCCTATGTTCCATCCTAAGTTTTACCCCAGAGGCCTGCTGACTACACCTGATCCTGTTGTGACTTCTGATTGCCACATTCATGACCTATGTCTAATCCTAATTTTCATCCCAGATGCCTGATGACCTATTTTTAGGACTCCATTTTCTCTTGGTTGCAGGGGGTAGAGGTTGCTTTCAAATTCAGTTGGTTTTTTGTACCCCACTGGGGTCTTCTGTGCTCTCTGAGGCTGCCTTCAGGCTCAGCTACCTAGGACACCTCACTCATCCACAGCTAGAGCAGGGCTGTGGTGTCATGGTAGAATTTTGTTTATAAGGCTTATAAGCCTTGCCTTCTTCTCAGAATGCAGTAGGGGAGGTGAGGCCCTGCTGTAGTCCAGCTTATCTACGAATTTGTCTGAGAAGGAGGCTGAGCCAGGGGTCCTTTCTCAGCAATCCACACCAACGACAGGCTTACTGTCTTGTTTTCTCTCCCAGTTTTGAAGCTCCTACTCCAGATGAAAACTGCATCTTCCCTGATTGCCTTTCTAATATAAAGCTATGGATAAACTTTGCACCCACCTCTTTAAGGTTTTGCCTCTTGATATTCGGAGTCAAGTTTTTATCTTGAACTTCTTTTCATTGGTTTTCAAGACACTTGTTCCTGCAGTGAGATTTAAAAAAAACACTCAGAAACTCAATTGACCTTTTTGCTAAAGCTGATTCACACTCTTCCAGGGCAACAAGGATGATTTTGAGAAGAAACACTTGGTTATTTTTCAAAATATTATCTTTCTACGTGTGATTGATTTTCGTAACTTCCACATAATTGTAAACTCTCCAAGGTCAAGAGTCAGGTTTTCATATATCATTATATCCCTTAGCCCACATTAGAGATCTTTATTAATAAATATTATTAAAGAAATAAATATATAAATAAGAATCTTAACAAAGCAAAACAAACTGATACTTCACTATTGATAGGTTGGGCCCAATCTTCCAAGCAGAAATCTCATAAGCTCTGCTAGAGTAGGTAGTCTGACCTGGGGTCTACCTGTTTCTGACATCTTCCCTAATATTAGGATCTTACATCATCCTGGGCCTGTCCTGAACAGGTAAAGGCCACAGTCTTCTTTTGTCTCCAGATACATTGAGAGAGGAAAGAGATAAGAACATGTGTGACAGCCAGAAGCAGCTTACAATCCAGAGAAAGGGTGCAGAAGAGAGAGAATATCAGAGACAGGGCTGAGCTTTTCAGGTGAGAAAATGTCACTGGTCACTTTGTTGCAGTGGTTGTGTCGATGAAAGAGGAAAAGAATCACTCTCATTAATTTCATACTTTAATGTACAGTGACCTATCATTGTAAATGCCTCCCAACTGGTGACTTGGAGTCTGACTAATATCCCTTTTCTTTAGGTAGAAGAGGAAAGAGTGGATGAGGAGAGCTCACCCAGCTTTTTACCTGTTGTACTCTTTTCATTAAACCATTGTAGGAAAGATAGTCTAAACTGGCCCAAAGAGCAACTAATCCTTTCACTGTGTGTGACAGCAAACAAATATTGGGGCATGGCCAGCTGGTGGAAGCATATAGTTTGGGGAACTGGAATCCAAACATAACATATGATTCCATCTGTTTTTTCCTATTGTTGGCTTTTACAGTGAGAGGAATTTTCCATTTTAGAGGTCAAATCCCTCTTTGCTCTATTTTGACCATATTTCAGATTTCACAAAGAAAAACATTTTAGAGGAAAATAAAACTAAACTGTCTTGAGCCTCGTGATGTAGCACAGTTAGAAAGAGGTTTGGAAAAATAACCAAAGAAACATTGAGGAGGTTTCTTAAGACAACCGTGAAATGTAAAAGGCCTAAAATTCTATTTAGATTATAATTTCAGAGCTACAAACAGTCACTGAAGTAATTTTGTTCATCATGCATAGCAATCACTTCATTAAGTGATTTGCTTAAGGTCAAACTAATTCAGTGCAACATCCTAGGCAGAGATTTTGTCTTTGACTCCCAGCTAAGCCAGTCAGATCTCTATTCAGGTAAAGTGAATATAGACACAGGAATGGAAGGGGAAGGAAAGCTGGAGTCAAGGTATCTGATTGATGTGGCCTAAAGAAGGTCCATGTCCAAATCTGCCTGGACTGGCTCCTGTCCTTCAAGAGGACTCTTTTATTCCCTGCTAGAATCCATGAGCTCTCTATCAGTACTCTTCTAACAAATTCCTTTGGTTAAGTGAACCAGAGGCCATTTCTGTTGCTTACAATCAAAGAACTCAAAAAGACTCATTAAGTATCTTTTTTGGTGTTTTTGTAATGCTTAAGATTTCTCAAAGTCCTTTGCATGCTAGTGTACATTTTCAAAAGGAGGTACAACATACAAAGTAATTGACCATATTTGACTGTTCTCAAGGAGCATTATTTGGGATCTTTTTCTCTCTTTTTTTTTGGCAGAACACACTCTGGAAAACACTGTTATACACCATTGCTGCATTGCTGTCCCTTAAGGTACTGCCTTAGCACTAGAACTAATTTTCAACCTATTTAGCAGAGCTTCAAAAGCCTTTCCTATTTACTAAATAAGGGTGCTGTGTTTATGGTATGAGTGTGGCCTCTGTGTCTTACTACTGAAGTAGTTAGAACACTGGTAACAATTTTACTTGAGACATTCTAGTTTAACTCTGTGGGTAGGGTTCCATAATTTCTATGA
Source organism: Globicephala melas (assembly GCF_963455315.2). NCBI lineage: Eukaryota > Metazoa > Chordata > Mammalia > Artiodactyla > Delphinidae > Globicephala > Globicephala melas. The sequence goes on along the minus strand of NC_083314.1, from coordinate 128,792,296 downwards.
TTTCTTTTTTATTGTTTTACTGACTCAAGTATATTCCAAAAGGATTTTATGCCTCAATTTCCCTAGAAGTAAAATAGAAAGGAATGATACTTACCTGATATCTCCCTGAGCACTGGCAGGTTGAATTAAGTAATGCCTACAATGTGGCTTGAATTCTGCAGAGACAAGATTTCTGAAACACCAACAATAAATGTTTGTTATAGAAAAAACTGCACAGTGCTTTTCATGTATTTTAATCCATTGTTTAGGTAATTGCATAGCAAGTCCGTTAAATCCTTCAGAGAAAAGATAAAAATATAAGTCAGAGCAGTTCACAGTGAGTTCTGTACATGTTTAAGAAAGTCAGACCTTTCTTAAACCTTTGGTCTGACTTCAGACCAAAGAAGTCACAGGGCTGTTACTTCCCACTAATCCTGGGGGTGGAGACATGGGTTACTCTACAATCAGTGCAGGATGCATTTAATAAAGCAGCATTATGGGTCATGTCCATGGCATGTCATATCTCCACTTCATGGCTGATTGGGAAATACATATATAAGTTGTCCACTGTCTTTGATCAATACTCTGTCCTTTCATTTTGCCACAGTTATTCCAACCTGAGGCAAGATAGTTGGGGAAAAAGTATGATAATTTTTAGTAGAAGGCAATGATGTATTTTACTAATTTATCTCCAGAAAATCTCCCACATTCAGCCCTCTCAATTGAACAAACATGGTATTGAATATTTAAAAGACAAACGCCATGGCTTATTTCCTTGGTCTTCACAGAGAGTTTTTACTAATGGAGGAAAGCTCTCAGTGAAGTGAATCTGTTGTTTTTCTGATATCTGCGGTGCTCAGCAAAGGGCCCACAAGTGGGGGCTTGATGAATGGAACCTAACAAAGACTGAAGCAGTAATAGGCGAGCAGCTTGTCTGCAAGAGGAAAGGGACATTGAGAAAGAAACCACTGAGCCTTGAAGGAGGGCGGTGGTTGGAGGTTGCTGACAAAGGTGAATATAAACTCCTGAGTTCTCTTCCTCAGTGGGAATATTAGCCACTCTTGGACAGAAGGGTACAGCAGAAGCAAATAATTGGGTCATCCCTTAGATAAGGTTTCAAAATCTACTATTATCTGTTGCTTCTCTGACTGGGGACTCCTGGCTGGAATCACAGTTAATCAGAAACACTTCTCAATAGAAAAGAATGCTTTTAATTTCAACCAGGATATATATATATATATATATATATATATATATATATATATATATATATATATAAATAAATTTAATTTAATTTTTTTTAATTGCTTTACAATGGTGTGTTAGCTTCTGCTTTACAACAAAATGAATCAGTTATATATATACATATGTTCCCATATCTCTTCCCTCTTGCGTCTCCCTCCCTCCCACCCTCCCTATCCCACCCCTCCAGGCAGTCACAAAGCACCGAGCTGATCTCCCTGTGCTATGCGGCTGCTTCCCACTAGCTATCTACCTTTCGTTTGGTAGTGTATATATGTCCATGCCTCTCTCTCGCTTTCTCACAGCTTACCCTTCCCCCTCCCCATATCCTCAAGTCCATTCTCTAGTAGGTCTGTGTCTTTATTCCTGTCTTAGCCCTAGGTTCTTCATGACATTTTTTTTTTCTTAAATTCCATATATATATGTGTTAGCATACGGTATTTGTCTCTCTCTTTCTGATTTACTTCACTCTGTATGACAGACTCTAGGTCTATCCACCTCATTACAAATAGCTCAATTTTGTTTCTTTTATGGCTGAGTAATATTCCATTGTATATATGTGCCACATCTTCTTTATCCATTCATCCAATGATGGACACTTAGGTTGTTTCCATCTCTGGGCTATTGTAAATGGAGCTGCAATGAACATTTTGGTACATGACTCTTTTTGAATTATGGTTTTCTCAGGGTATATGCCCAGTAGTGGGATTGCTGGGTCATATGGTAGTTCTATTTGTAGTTTTTTAAGGAACCTCCATACTGTTCTCCACAGTGGCTGTATCAATTTACATTCCCACCAACAGTGCAAGAGGGTTCCCTTTTCTCCACACCCTCTCCAGCATTTATTGTTTCTAGATGTTTTGATGATGGCCATTCTGACTGGTGTGAGATGATATCTCATTGTAGTTTTGATTTGCATTTCCCTAATGATTAGTGATGTTGAGCATTCTTTCATGTGTTTGTTGGCAGTCTGTATATCTTCTTTGGAGAAATGTCTATTTAGGCCTTCTGCCCATTTTTGGATTGGGTTGTTTGTTTTTTTGTTATTAAGCTGCATGAGCTACTTATAAATTTTGGAGATTAATCCTTTGTCGGTTGCTTCATTTGCAAATATTTTCTCCCATTCTGAGGGTTGTCTTTTGGTCTTGTTTATGGTTTCCTTTGCTGTGCAAAAGCTTTGAAGTTTCCTTTGTTTATTTTTGTTTTTATTTCCATTTCTCTAGGAGGTGGGTCAAAAAGGATCTTGCTGTGATTTATGTCATTGAGTGTCCTGCCTATGTTTTCCTCTAAGAGTTTGATAGTTTCTGGCCTTACATTTAGGTGTTTAATCCATTTTGAGCTTATTTTTGTGTATGGTGTTAGGGAGTGATCTAATCTCATACTTTTACATGTAGCTGTCCAGTTTTCCCAGCACCACTTATTGAAGAGGCTGTCCTTTCTCCACTGTACATTCCTGCCTCCTTTATCAAAGATAAGGTGACCATATGTGCGTGGGTTTATCTCTGGGCTTTCTATCCTGTTCCATTGATCTATCTTTCTGTTTTTGTGCCAGTACCATACTGTCTTGATTACTGTAGCTTTGTAGTATAGTCTGAAGTCAGAGAGCCTGATTCCTCCAGCTCTGTTTTTCGTTCTCAAGATTGCTTTCAACCAGGATATATTAATTAGTGACATTTAGATGGAACTTGCTTCCATCTTCTTTCAAAACTACATTTCCAAAGGTACCTCTGTTTTGAAGTGAGGTGCTATTTCATGGTGTTTGTTCATTAATTCATTTATTCAGTAAGTACTTACTGGGCACTATTTCATGCAGTGTTGTCCTATCTTCTGGTGATATAATGCTGTCCAGGACACATTCTCTGCCCTAGGGTATCTCATATACTAGCTATAAATTTAGACAGTAAACAGGTGATTTTAACTGTATTGCAGAATTGAAATTTGCTAAGAATAGAGCTTAAATGTTTTCACCAAAAAAGGTAAATATCTGAGTTGATGTATGTTAGTTAACTCAATGGGAATCCTTTCACATTGTATACACACACATACACACACACACACACACACACACATCAAATTGTCATGTTGTATACCTTAAATATCTTACAATTTTATTGGTCAATTCTACCTTAATAAAGGGGAAAAAAATAAAATGCAATTAAAAAACAGGTGATTTTAGTACAGTGAGATATGCATTTGATAAAGTTATGGAGACTTAGTGGAAGGAAGGAATATGTAAACTAGTTTAAAGCATACTAGATAATGCGTTCCAGAGGAGAGCTGAGCTAAGAATTAAAAGATGAATAGGAATTAGGTAGGTGAAAATAGAAAAAAAATGAAGAGAACCTTCTCTCTCTCACAGCCCTAGATATGCAACTTTTACTAGCCAGAAGTTTTGAACATTTAATAAGTGATCCATGATATACATGTATCTTTTTTATTCTTATAACAACCTCCTGAAGAAAGTACTATTATTATTCCCATTTGAAGGGTGAAGTAGAGTCTCATAGAGGTTAAGTTGTTTACTCAAGTCAAGCAGTAAATAAATAAGTAAAGGAATCTAGATTCAAACCCAGGTTGGTCTGACCACAGAACCTTAGTTTTTCCCCATGGTGTATATTGGGTCTCGTGTCTCCCAAACTGGCCATCTTTAGTTGAACATGGGATAGAACTGTGATACAAGGCCACCAATTGATTGACTGGGTGGGATGCAGTCAGATTATCTATCATATGAATGCTACAAAAGAAAGACATAGATACTGCAATGGGTTAATGGTTAGCATTGGAACTGAAAGCTGTGATATAGTGGCCAGGAGTGGCCAGGATGGAAAATGTATAAAATGCACAAACGGAGGGATTTTATTTAAGAGTGAGAAGAATAGGGGGGTTGCAAAGAGAGGAGCAAAGAGGAGTCTTCTGAGAGATGGATAGAAGAGACTTGGTAGCTGCATCTTCAGTCGCAGTGTGTATGGAGCCATTATATTTTGTTTTCTGCCCTTTGACACCCAGGAGAGTGTTAATGACATCTTTACAATCCATAAATATAAGTCAGTCTCTGTTTCTGGCAGCCAAAAAGTTCCAACTGAAGCACATCCTATGTGCCAGGCATTGTGCATATAATGTCTCTAGTCTTCCTAAACCCCTTCAAGTTCAGCAAGTATTATGTTGAGTTTTTTTTTTTTTTTAATTGTTTCTAGCCAACAGGAACTTGTAGAGAGTAGCCAAGAAACTTTTTCAAAAATAAATAGTTGGTAAATTCTGGAGCTAGAATTTGGAACCAAGACACTCTTACTCCAAGGACTATTTCATACTCTACACAAAGTCACAGATCACATTGTTAGCACTTAAATATACCAGAGTTCTTGTTATATTCCTGCCAAAAAATCACTGTGTGATTTGGGGCATTTGCATAAAATCGTTGGGTCTCATTTTTATCATATGTAAAATGATGGAGTTTGGTCAAATCAATGTAAAGAGATAAATACACATATATTTAAAAATTCTATAAACATTTTAATAATACTTTGTATTATAAAATACTAGAGCTCTCTGTACAAGCTCTCTGTGCTAGAGCTTGCTATTTTAGCAAGTAGGGCATGAATACCATATGAAATATGATGTTAAAACTGTGTGACTTTTTGCATGTTTTAACCTTTCTGAGCATTTATTATTATATTTTGAAAGGAAAAATAACAATGCATAAGTTACAAGATAGTTGAAAGGATTAAATAAAATAATGTAAGTGAAGCTGTTGATTGAAATGCCTGAAATGTTGCATTTCTTTCCTTCCTGCCTTGGCCCTCTCTTCTCACTACTTTCTTTTCTTCCTCATACTCCTTCCTTCAAGAGTGCTTTATATGAAAATTCAGGGCTTATATTTCGAGAATACTTTTTAAAGGGAAATGAGAGACATGTTCCAAAAAGTTTAATGGTGAGAGCCACAAGGAGTAGGAGGGCAGGAATTCCTGTCCACTGTCATTGTCTCTCCAGAGCACTGCCAGGGGATGGAAGAGTTGAGCTAACATGTTGCCTCTAATCTCCATGATCATTGCTTCTGGAACTGATAAAAGGAACGGATGTGGTTCAGAGAGAAAGTGTGCATTTGGCTTTAGAAAGCCTTGGAGCTTTTAACAACCCCTTAAGAATGTTTGATTAACCTTAAGAAGAAACCCAGGGGGGCTTCCTTAGTGGCGCAGTGGTTGAGAGTCCGCCTGCCGATGCAGGGGACGCGGGTTCGTGCACCGGTCCAGGAAGATCCCACATGCCACGGAGCGGCTGGGCCTGTGAGCCATGGCCGCTGAGCCTGCGCGTCCGGAGCCTGTGCTCCGCAACGGGAGAGGCCACAACAGTGAGAGGCCTGTGTACCACAAAAAAAAAAAGAAAATAAGAAAACCCAGGGGGCTCCAAAAGACCTGTTCTGTGTCATTTTGCCCATAAAAGTGTTTTGGAAGTGGAGAGATGAGTTTGGAGGGAGTAGGAAAGGGAGGGTATAAGTATAGCGTCAGAGTGCTTCATATAAAAGGTACCAATGTCAGATCAGAACTAGAGGGCTTCCTGACATGACTCCCAAGTTGTCAGGTTGGGTATGAAGGACTATGAGAAGATAATGAGAATGGCTGGCACTTTTAGGAACAAGTGACTGAAATCTTCTCCCATTGTCCACTTAGAAAAGAGCCTATCTAGAGTCAGCCTGCTAGGGCTGGAACTTTCTTAAGCAGGGCTGTTGCATTGTACAGCTCAAGGGGCATCATTTGCATTGTAATCTATGTGAATGTTAATCCTGGGGTTGTGCAGCTGTGCAGTGCAAAGCCCGACATAGAGGTATTTAATCCAGTGCCTCATTTGTAGGTAAAAGAGCTTTGAGACTCTGAAAGGGCAAGTCCCAGGCCAAGGTCATGTAGGCAGTTGCAGAATTGAATCAGAAGCCAAAATTCTGTACTTCAGTTTAGTGATCTTTCAACTCAACTTGTAACTCCCAGACTATGGGGTGCAATTATCTAAGGACCATGGAATTGTCATGAGTACAAGGAGGGGTGTGTGTGTATGTGTGTGTGTGTGTTTCCCAATGTATGCTAAAAGTACAGTTATTATCATGTACTAAGCTTTTATAATTTTTTGCATGAATAAAAGGATTCCTCATTTAAGATTAGGTTGGCAAGTACTGCTTAAATCACTTTGCCTGTCAATCAAACTGCTAATGTATATTGGTCAGGTTTTCTTGCTAAAAAGAGAACATAATGCTTTTGAAACATGAGACCTTGAGATATACCTATCAGATCCTGTATAATGATGGAGAATCCAATGAGAGTATTTTACTTTAACTTGAAAATACATCACAGTGAGATATGGCATACTTGTGGAAAATGCTCCAGATTCAATTCTAACTCTGTAACTATGTGACCTTTGACAAGTCACTTATCCTCTCTCATTTACTTAATAGGCAATTATTGAATGCTCATCAGGTTCTAGGAATTTTCCTGGTGTGAAGAAACAGATAAAAGAATTGTTTCTAACTGTAAGAATTTCACATTCTAATGAAAGAGAAGATTAAGATAGTAATGATTACCTTAATTATTGTTGTGTTTAAAACAAGAAGAGATAGAAGACCAGTATCTTTCATTTCCACATGTTCTGCATTCCTTTAATCTTCAGACAACACCTCAGCTAAACAGGGATTCTACTTTAGGAGATGTGATCTTCATTTCTATGAGGTTTGAATCCTTGGTAGTCTTACCAATATGAAATTGAGGTTATTTTCCATTAACCTGCTCCATTGGATATGATGATACAAAGAGTTGCCCAGGAAACCTCCGAATTCTAGGGGTCTACCCATACTCTTTTCAAGCACTGAATATAGTGGAAGCCAATTACCTCTTTAGACTTAGTGTCAACAATTTGGCCAATACTGGTCCTATTTCCCAATAGTTCCATCAGTGGCCCAAGAAGCTAGAAATGTCCACATGACAATCTCAACTGCAATTTAGTCTAAGAATTACTGTGCACCTAATTGGATGTGTCATTCTCTTGGAAACAAAAACTATAGGCCAGTACAGTTCAGAGCTTTTGGGATGGGAAACAAAATTTGAAAGTGATTGATTCTCAGATCTATATAATTTGGCCATGGAAGAATCAGCATCATTTATTGCTCATTGGTTCAAGGCATAGGCCTCTAAAATACACAGCAACTCACAGGTTGATGTCTTATAGCTGTCACTGTAGGAAAGTTTTAAATAGGTCTTTCCACCATTCAGTAAAGCTAACTGTTTTTTGCATGAGAGGCTACCTAATAATTCCAGTTATCCCAAGGGCATCAGCCTATTGCCTCCCTTCTTTCATTTGAAATTATGTGAAATTATGTCCTTTGATTAGAGACGATGTTGTGTCTTCAGAGCATTTAACAAATTCATGGATGGTGGTGGTCTCAGAAGCATGATAGGCGGGGAAAAGAAGTCCACGATAAGTGTCTGTTCCATTAGCAAATGGAGTAGCGGGTATGGTGTTGGAAGAAATTTGGTGTAACCTGGGTAGCACAAGCTAGCTGCAGATGCCTCTGACTGTAGGTACCAAATTGGGATGGTGGCAAAGGGCTGCTCTCTATCATTGCAAGGTTGTATATTTAGTTGTTATGATACTCAGGTTAGCCAAGGTGAGGTACCCATGTAAATCTCCTGTTTCTTCCAGTATCAAATTTTAACCCTAAATTAAGTTCTAGTTTTGTTTATGGATTTCTACTGGTGTTTTTTTGAGGAAGGGGTAGGAGTCACCAAATGTAATAATAAAAAGAAGTTTCTCATCTCTAGGGAACAATACATGTTTTCTGAGGAAAAAGAAATTTACAGTAAATCCCATTTTTCTAGTTTTAGTTCTGAATTACAGTGATGATGCATATTCCTTGAGTTGTCAGAAAAGAACTATTTGGAGGCCTTTAGAGGCTAATTTTAGTTGGGGTGGGAAACTATGGAAATCAGATTATAGGACTCAACAATGGAGTGAAGAAATAAAGATATGGGTATGATAACCTTTAGGGAAGTCTGTCAGTGGAAAGGAGCAGAATAGGGTCTTATCAAGCAGAGAAGGAGGCTCAGGTTAAGGCCCTTAAAAATGAAAAATGAATGATTACATTTGGAGTCGGGGTCAAATGGCTGGAAAAAAAGGAATGGATCAGGAATCATGAGTCCTAGTCTCAGTTCATGGTTACCTATGTGAACTTGGGCAATTTGTTGGGTGTCTCTCTGCCTCAGACTGCTCGTTTGACCATGATAAATTAGCTCCTTTCCCCAAAGTTCACCAAAATAATTGCATCTGATTTGGTCTCATACAAGTTTTCTGTGTAACTTGGAAGGAAGAAGGGGTTATTACTTTTGTTGAGGATCACGTTGTCCTTGGTAACTCCTGGAATTCTGGCCACTTAGGATTAAAGTGTATAAATAACTATGAAAAACATCTCTTTGGCTTAGCAGGTATATAATTGGTGGCCTTTCACAAACCTTAGCTAACATCCTACACAGAAAACGTCCTACTGCTGCCAGCCTTGCAAAGACAGCACCGTGTGGCCGAACAAAATGCATTCTGTTCTGCGTCATGCATCATCAACAAAATTGCCACTTAAGCCCTGACTCCAGAATCTTTATTGTTGGTTCTAATTTATGAAGCAAACATCAGAACACAGCTTGATTTTGCCAAGATGAGTTGGCAGTTGCTAAAGTCTTGTTTTGACTTGCAAATCGATTGTATTTGAGCTTAAAGCTATGAGGGATCCACAAATAGGAGACACCAATGTCCTGTGGAAATTCCTTGATTTATTGTTCTAGCTTTTAAACTTTTGGAAATGGTGTTTGAATTAGGAAAAGATAGGGATTGGGGAGTAGTCTTGAAAAATTAATTTTTATTAGCTTAACATCTGAATAAATAAATAAATAAATAGTGCTAGCACCCAAGTGTCCGTTTAATTGTTCAGGATAGGAGACTACTATAGGGCTAGGTGCTATTAGTTGTCTGGAAGACTAAGAACCTATTTAGGTCAAACTGACTGGCATTACTTGAGAGGGAAATTATCAGGGCCTCCTGTAGATTGTGTTGAGAGAAAGCAGACACCTATAAATCGTTTCAGAAGGGGTTGGTTGAGACAACCAATTGATCTTCCAAGTGTTCACAAAAATCTAAAGTGAGGTCTGGGAAACAGTTTAGGTAAAGAGGGGAAGGACTCTTTAAGAGTAGGGCTCTCAGGATCTAGGGATAAGGGCTGCCTGAGGAAAGGCTTAAAGTTTGATTCCAGGTACCACACTACCTCCTTATCTGGTCGTTCAAGGCCTTCTATAACCTTGCCTCATCTCATTTCCCAACCTAATAACTCATGTTTTCTTTCATGTGGATATCATGCTTATCAATATAACAATATATAGAATTCCTACAGTCTCTACTATATATAGCCTGCAAGGGCATTCCAAGTACTACCTCAATCAATTTCTATAAGAAATCTACAATGTGAATATTATTATCTATATCCATTATTATCCAAATGAGGAAAACTCAGGCACAGGAAGGATAATTCATTGACCGAAAGTCACACAGCATGTCCATGGAATGGCCAGGATTAAAAATTAAGCCTGAATCCCTAGATTACAAATGGAGCATAAAAGTATTATAATAGTAGTAGTGCTCTAGGAAACTGCAAGAATAAGGCAGCCCTACTTACTAGCATAATACAATAGTTTCAACACTGGTAGAGAGACTCCCCTCACCTCTCACATCAGCATGAGCAATATATGTGGCAACTGGGAGCCAACTTCCCAGCAGTGGGTTATATGCAATAATGTTAGTAGCAAGGCTAGTGAGGTAGAGAAAAAAAGAATAACAGGAAACAAAAAATCCAAGACCAACACACAATGGTCATGCCAGGACCGGTTCACATCGTTGCTTAATACAGTAAGGGAGCAGAATACAGTAGTTTAAAGCACTTTATGGTACCAAGTAGGAAGAATGTCTCTAGTGGCTGCAGAGGAAACCATTTATGGCTATGCTAGACAGAGCAATAGTCCCTCTAAGATGTCAATGTCGTAATCCCCAGAATGCATGAATATGTTATTTTACATAGTAAAAGAGAATTGGCAGATGTGATTAAGAATCTCAAGATAGGGAGATTATTATGAACTATCCAGGTGGACCCAATGTAATCACAGGGTCCTTAATAAGAAGGAAGGTGATATATCAATGAAAGCAGAACTGAGAAAGAGACAGAGACAGAGAGGAGAGAGGGAGAGAGAGGAGAGATTTGAAGAGCTGGCTTTAAAGATGGAGGAAGGGGGCATGAGCCAGGAAATTCAGGTAGCCTCTGGAAGCTGGCAAAGGCTTGGAAATGAATTCTCCCCTTCAGAGGAAGACAGCACCATGAACACCTTGATTTTAACCCAGTGAGACCTATTTCAGACTTGTGACCTCCGTAAACATAAGAAAACAGATTTGTGTTGTTTTAAGCCACTAAGCTAATGGTAATTTTTTGCTGCAGCAACATAGGACACTAATACAGCGGCCAACAAAAAGACTTTGAGAGTCTTTGAGACTCTCCCTGAGAGTCTCCCTGAGAAGAGAACATTTGTATGTGGGGTCACTATAGAGTTAAACAATGATTGGGTGTTGAGTGAAGGGAGAATGGGGCAAACGATTAATAAAAAGAGAAATCCCTGTGCCTGTCTCCTCTAGAGTGACATAAGTGAGGTGTTGGTTCTTTGTTTGTTTTACATTCTCCTAATTCCTGAGAGAGCAGTTGTTGCCGCAGGAATTACTCAAGTATACCCTACAATTAGAAGAATTCAAAGGAATGGCTTCCTGTGGGTGTATCTGATGTGTCAGAGGAAAGGTTTCCCTGTGTGGTTCAGGCATGGAGCCTGAAATGATAGCTACAATGCCTGCGGCTTCCACATGTCAACGTGGATATGTTTCAGAAGCAGTATTGGTCTTAGGAGACAGTCAGAGAAGGTTTCCCTGAGTTAGTGCTAGGAGGAAGCCTGAAGGATTAATAGAAGAAACTAGGTCAAGTGCAAGGGTCTAGGTAAAAAGGATATTACGACAGAGGATGCAAGATGCAAAGCTCAGAGCAAGAATGTGCATGTGTGAGGCTCTGCAAGTCAGTATTCTTGCTTAGTGTGGCTTGAGGTGCTGAGCATGAAGAAGGAGGTGATGGTTAGTGACTAGAGATAAGACTGAAGGTGAAGTAGGTGTCTGGATGTGGAGAGCAGCTGGCCGCTGAAGCCTTTATGCTTGAAGGCTCATTTCTGCTAGACAGTAAGTTTCATGAAGGCAGTGACCATGTTGGTCTCATTATCACTGGATTCTTAGTGTGTGGCACAGTTCTTGAAACAGAGTGGAGCTTGGTAAATATTTAAAGAATGGAAGAAAAGGATGGAAGGAGAAAGAGAAGGGGTGAGGAAAGTGACAAAGGGAAGGAGGAAAGAGATGGGGGGGAGAGAGGGAAGCAAGGAAGGAACAGGGCAAGGACAGATGTCACCAAAGGAAGCCCTGGAAGAGTGGTAGGTATATTAGTTATATCAGTAGGAAGCACTTTCTGCTTGCTTTTGTCTCTGCCCTATATTTTAATGGCTCAGTTTTATTAATCTGCTTTGTACAGAGAGCAGTGAATGTAGACAGTATCCCAGTTTATAGTCCTAGCAAATTCTGTGGCCTATGAAGGAGATACTGACCTTATTTCTCAGTGTTCTAGTACAAACAGCAATATCTCTGAAAAGTGTGTTGATTTACCTGCTTACTCTTCCCCACGCTTTAAAACTTCAATATTTTCACTAATGCTGATGGCATTAACCATGATGGACACAAAAGGACAAAACAACGGACAGGGCCATGTAGAAAAGACTCTGGTAGATACATAATAGGCTCAGCTCGGATCCCATCTAATCTCTCTTCCAGGAAAGGGACAAGGTCTAGTTCTGCACCTTCACCAGGAAAGCTATAAAATGTGTGATTGTCCCCAAATGTGGAGCAGACATGAGACTAGTAAGTTTCTGGGTTTGGTGTCTTCTTTGGAGGACTTTAGTTAATACTGACACATACTATATGGCTGGCTTTAGATGTATTTCTGAGATACTTGTCCTATTATAATGCCTGTATGAATGAATGAATAAAATGAATAGGATTCTAGAAACTTGAAACTTGAAATTAGATGCTTAAGTCACCATAATACAGGAAAAGGTTAACTCAGAAGGCTTGGCTTGCTAAAATCCTGCACATTCACAAGAAAAGCCTGTTTCTAGGATGGGACCTTGGGATGGGCTAGCCCATGGGAACTGAGAGCTCTGAACCCTTGAAATGTCTGCCTGGTGAGTTTTTTTGTATGTTTGAGCAGACCTTGGGGCATGCTGTAACAGTTTGACCAGAGAGTTTAACAATGTGATTTACTGTGTCAAAACTACAATAAGGTATCATCTGACACTGGTCAGAATGGGTATCATTAAAAGGTTTACAAACAATAAATGCTGGAGAGGGTGTGGAGAAAAGGAAACCCTCTTGAACTGTTGGTGGGAATGTAAACTGATACAGCCACTATGGAGAACAGTATGGAGGTTCCTTAAAAAATTAAAAATAGAACTACCATATGACCCAGAAATCCCACTACTGGGCATATACCCTGAGAAAACCATAATTCGAAAAGAGTTATGTGCCTAGAGAATGGACTTGAGGACACGGGGAGGGGGAAGGATAAGCCGGGGAGAATTGAGAGAGTGGCATGGACATATATACACTACCAAATGTAAAATAGATAGCTAGTGGGAAGCAGCCGCATAGCACAGAGAGATCAGCTCGATGCTTTGTGTCCACCTAGAGGGGTGGGATAGGGAGGGTGGGAGGGAGACGCAAGAGGGAGTGTATATGCGGATATATGTATACGTATAGCTGATTCATTTTGTTCTACAGCAGAAACCAGCACAACAATGTAAAGCAATTACACTCCAATAAAGATGTTAAAAGAAAAAAATTAAAATTAAAAAAAAAAAAACAATGTGACTTACCGTGAACATCTGTTTTTCCTTGGGGGTTCTGGAGTCCAAGTAGTTGAGCTAGTTGTGCAGGTGGTACCTGCTTAAGTGACTGACTAACCTAACCCCCAATAAAAACCCTGAACTCAAGGCTGGATGAGTTTCCCTGGTTGGCAACACTGCACTTGTATTGCCATGCATCATTGCTGGGAGATTTAAGTGCATCTTGGTGTGACTACTAGAAGGCAACCCTTGGAAGCTTGTGCCTGGGTTCTCCCAGACTTCACCCCATGTTCCTTTTCTCTTTTCTGGTTTTATCTGTATCCTTTCACTGTAATAAACCATAACCCTGAATGTACCAGCTTCTCGGTCCTGTGACTCCTCCTAGTCAATTACTGAACCTGCAGGTAGTCTTGCAGACCCCTGACACAGTCCTTTCAGGAGATAGCTCTCTTTGTTTAGGAGAAAGTCTTGAAAGTCGTTTGGTACACAAAAGAGACACTGAGTATATGAGTATAAAGACAACAGAAAGCCTTACTGACTACATAAGAAAATGGAAGGAATGTGTTCCTGAGAGAGGGATAGAAGAGGAAAGGAAGAGAAGTGAGTGATAGAAAAAAAGAGGGGGAAGGCAAATGCCAGTAAAATGGCATGAGGGTGATATACTCCCTGGGATGAAGTGGCCATGAAAAAAAATATTCTGATGGGAAAGCCAAAGGAAAATTTAAGCCCAGGGAAATCTAACCTGCAATTGAAAATATTTCCTTTATTAAAATGTCAACCCTTTCTTGATGTCCTCAGATACTCAACAAAGTCAACTCTACTCATGAATGAATGGGATTTTTGTAAAAATTGAGTGAATTTTTTTGTCTGGAGTGATAGAGTTCAAAATAAAGACAGTAGGTAGGACAATAAAATGTTTCAAACTGATCAAATGGTCAGTGCAGTCCTGAGATCATTATTATTCCTTTTCCTCAATAATTCATTAAAAACAATCAGGGCTTTTGATTTTCAAGTGGCATGGAATGAAGAGGGGCTTAAATTGATCTCATCTCATTGTCAAGAGTTAGGTAGAGCCTAAATTATATATAAGTCACATCTACATCACAAACAATTGACTGGTCTAATTGCCTGTGAAGAAAAAAGGGGTATTGAAAATTATTATCTCCTTGACAGGCAACTTCCTTGTTTGAATTTCCTATGTAAATTGGCCAGTCAAGTTCCCTAGGAACCAGATTCTGTGTCTGAGACTTGCTTGCAGAAGGTTTATTAAGGAGTGCTGTCAGCAAAATTTTGTGTTTTCTCACTTAAGTGGGGAGAGGACAGGGAAAGCAGGATTGGGAAGAAAGAGGATATGAACTGGGTACAGTGGCAACAGTGGCCCCAGCCAGTCCCACAGGATGCTGTGGAGTTAGAATGCCCTTAAGAGATGTCCTGAACAGAGGTGAGAAACCAAGTCTTTGTGTCCTTACATAGATCATTGGATCTCAGGTGTCTATAGGGAGGAAGAATACCCTTGTGCAAACCAGCTTCTTGGCAAAGGGCAGCTCCTGGGGAGAGGCTCATTTGTGAGCTTCAGTGGGCAAGCACCCCCTGCAGCTGTGATCATGAATGCCTCCATCTTGAAGAAGAGGATCTGGGATCAAAGTTTAGCAAGTTTATGAGTCCTACTATTTACCTGTGACTGCTATTGTTGAGGCTAAAGAAATTGTTGAGCCACGCCGCCTGCTGTAATGATGCTCATAGCCCAATAGGGGGAGATAGATATGTAAAAACAAAGACAAATAAATCACAGCAATTAAAAAATGGTGTACATGCTAATAGAAGGATGTGTGGAAGGCATAGAAGTAAAGGAAAGGTGGAATACCACGTGATTCAGCAGTACTACTCCTAGATATCTACCTACGGAAAATGAAGAAAACATGTACTCGCAAATAATCTTATGTGAATGTTTGTTCATAGCAGCATCATTCACAATAAACAAAGTGGATTAGGCTAAATGTCTATCAACTGGTGAATGAATAAAATTTGGTGTTTCCATGCAATGGAAAATTATTCATCAATAAAAATAATGAACATGCTATAACTCAAATGAATCTCAAAAAAGATGTTATGCTGGGTGAAAGAAACCAGACACAAAAGAACACATATTGTATGATTCCATTTATATAAAATGTCCAGAAAAGGGAAATCTTTTAGAGATAGAAAGTAGTGTTAGTGTTTGCCGAGGGCTGAAGGTAGGAATGGGGAAGGACTGTAAATGGGCTTGAAGTTTCTTTCTTGAGTGATGGAAATATTCTAAAATTAGATTGTGATGATGCCTGTATAACTCTGTAAATGTACTAAAAGTCACTGAATTGTATATTTAAAACAGGTGATGTTATGTTATATAAATCATTCTTCATTGACGTTGTTAATAAAAATGAGAGTTATTTTAAAATATGTGGGAGAGACTCAGCAGGACTGGCGTGAGGAGAGACAGAGAAACTACGAGAGAATTAATACCACCTGAGAAAAGTTTTTCAGATTAAATATATTGATACTCTTCTTCTGTGTAGAGATTCCAGGAAAGGATATTTCAGGTAGAAGAAAAACATATGCAAAAGTATAAAGGCATATGCAGTTCAGGAAATGTTTGGGGGTATTTTCTTCGAGTGTGAAGGGTGGAAGGGATGAAGAGCAGTTGGTACGTAATCCATACTTGGGAGCCACTTCATGAAGGAAATTTTATGTTGTGGTAAGAAGTCGGAAATTTCTTATTTTAAGGCCTTTGCACAAACCTGTTTCTATACTTCAATGCTCTTCCACTGTTTCTGTTTGTTTCTTTTAATGTGTGGCTCATCCTTCAATCCTTAGCTTACAAATAACCCTTTCCATGATGTCTTCCCGGATCACTTTATCTCAAAAGGTTCTGCTCTCTGCCTATTATTGGTCTCTATCAAAAAACACTACTTATTCATTTATTTTTGCTTATAGCTTTTCAGTGCCTCACCAGGCAGTAAGTGGGAACTATGTCTGTTTTACTCACTGAAACTAGGACACTAAAAATTGGACCCTAATTTTTCTACTTTTTAACTGTATGACCTTGGGACATCTTCCTGGACAAACTGACTTTCAGCTTTTCCTTCTGTAAAATCTGGTAGATTTAACATCTATCATTTGGTCTTATTGTAAAGATTAAGTGTTGTAGTAGATGTAAAAATGCTTTGTAAATGTTAAATCTCTCTGAAAATTTATTGAATTATTATGACTGAATAATGAAAAATGTATTGTTAATAATAGTTATTAATAATTTATTAAAAGTTTATCTCCCTGTAAGTTTATTGAATCATTATAACTGCATCATAAATAAGATATTGTTAATAAATAATAAATAACACATTAAAGTATTTGTTTAGGATCAGGGTATATTTTATGCACATCAATTATTCCTCTGACCTGTATCATGCTAACTGCCTCAGGTGCACGGGAATTATTTGCTCTCATATAAATGGCCCCAGTGAGCTGTAGTTTAGAGAGGCTTGTATTTGCTTTTTGTATTTTCTGGCTTCTTGTTCCTTCATATCAAGCTTCTTGAAATAGTATATAAACTGTAAGCTAAGAGGCCTAAAAGACAATCCAAAAGATCCTCTTATAGGTAGAAAACATTCTTTTTATATATATGTGTGTGTGTATACACACACACACACACACACACACACACACATATATATATATATATATAAAAGTTATGTGTAAAATGCACCACATCAGATGCTTGTGAGACTCAGATATGGGTGCTGTCTTTAAGGATTTTGTATTTTAGATGGAATAAGTTCTAAGAAGTTAAAATGCCAGGTAGAAAGAGAACAGTACCATATGAGAGATGCAAATGAAATACGTATTTGGAGGAGGAAAAAAGTATCATAAGCTAGAGTGAACAGGGAGGACTTCAGTTAAGTGTTACAAGTGTTTTGAGTGATGGATTAGTTTTCGACCGGGCAGAGTGACAGTGATGTGGCTCAGCAGGCATTACAGGCAGCAGCAACAGCATAAACAAACCCAGTGATGTAGACAAAGCATGAGATCTCTGTCCAGATAAATCTGAGCCAGGTGGCTAGGAACATGGCAGATAGAAATGAAGGTAAATATTAAGGAATAAAAATAGGTCAATGGATTGTTCTGTAAGGAGTCAGAGGATCACTTAGGGGTAGCAGTTAAAATGGAGTGCTTTACTCATTTGACAAGCACGTATTGAGTATCCAATTTATGCCATGCAGAAGCCAGATTGCACTGCTTGTGTGTATTAATTACATTGTATGAGCTCTGTGAAAGTTATATAACCTGAAAAAGATACAGATGTATGTAAGATTAGACCTTTAAAAATAGGGAACAAAATGGACAAATCACCATACACACAGGTGCACCATCTGATTGAACAGCTCAGAGAACTACAAATATTTGAGAAGATATGTGAAAATAAAGGAAAACTTTATTTTAAATGGAGTCAGGAATCCCTGAAAGGAGAGCTCTCATGCATATACCACTTTTTGTAGTCTGCATAACCAGCGGGAAGAAGGAAGATAAGAATTTTTTTAAAAGGTCTGTTTGTGTAGAATTCTTTGTATAAAATTCTCTTGGTCTCAACTTCCTATCCATAATGATTAGAATGTTACTTTCCTTCTAGTAGGGAGGACAGTTTTCTTATGGGAATTTCATCTCCTGAGTTTAAGAGAAGGAAGAAAGATCCACCACACCCCTCCACCCTTCCCAACAACTATGCACTAACCACCACCTGCAGCCAACAAGAAACTGCCACAACCTCAAACTCTTGTTCTTCTCCAATCAACTTTTATCCCAATCAACCCTACGCAATTTCCCCCTACAACCTGCTAAAAGCTGACTTTCCCGTTGTCTCTTTGGACTTGCCTATAATTCACCATAGCTTGCCTGTCTGGATTTGTAACTCTCTGCTCTTCCTAAATTTTGCTGATAAAATAACTGGATATTTTATTTGTGAGGTTGACAGATAGAATGCTTGAAAGGCAATGCTACTCTCACAGAGTTCCATACCTTTTTTTGTAAAGCTAACAGTTTCCTTTTGTTTAATTAACCATGGGTCAGGACCTGGCCATCTAGCACCTTTCAATAGCAAGAGCAGCCACTTTGAATATTTTGAATTCATTAAGAAAGAAAGTTGAGACTTCCATTTGCACACTATTTAAGAGTAACACAGGCTTTAAAAATTACATTAAAAATGGTTTCATTTTAGGGAATGCTTTTGGTTTTTTAACTATAGCCTTTTATAAATTTAGTTCAGAAGGAATGTGGGTATTTTTTCAATTAATATTTTAAAGCAGATACTACGTTTTTAACTTTTTACTAACTTCTGTCCCTTAGGGCAAAGTGCTTCTCACTGGTCGTGGGTAGAGTCTAGTCTGGAGTGTGTTTTCCTGTCCTTCTGCGTTCTTGTTTTCTCATCAGTACCTAGCTAAAAGAATGCTTACCGCTAAATATTATATAGAAAGAATTTTCATAAATTTTATACAACTTTAACCACAAACATTAATATTTCACCATCTCTACTCTCCTCACATCCCGTGAAGGTAATGAATACAGCTCAGGACGTACTGGATTAAGGGTGATTGTGGAACATCTGAACAGGGATGTTTAGTAAGCAGTTGAATATTTAGGATTTATACTCTCTGACAATCAGGAGAATATAGGAAAACATTTGAGGATCATTGGTTATGAGGAGCACAAGCTATGTATATGGCTGGCTTGATTACTGACTGGGAATGTAGAGCATATGGAAGAATATGACTATAACAGATAGATACAGATATAAATTTAGGTATGTCTATATGTAGATGTAAAAAACAGAGAAAAAATAAGGGAGTCAATCAAAGAGGATGATGAAATGTTTGGTTTTCAGGCCTCTGCCATGTACATTTATGGACTGATCACATTAAAACCCATAGCTTTGACCACCATTTACACACTGATACCTGAGCTCTGGTGGCAGTGACACGATCCTGTTACCAAATGCAGGCTCATGTGCCGGATACACAGTAAGGCCAAACAAACCAAAACGTTGGAGTTTGGAGCTGAGGAAGGTTTATTGCAGGGTCATGCAAGGAGATGGGTGGCTTGAGTCCAAAAAACCCCCGAACTCCTCAAAGCGTTTCAGCAAAGCACTTTTAAAGGCAAAGCGAGGGAGGGGCTTGGTTATTTGTTGCATACTTCTTGGTGTCGGAATCCTTTGTTCTTGTAGCTGTCCACATAGGTCGGGTCATGATGTTCCTGTCATCCTCCAACAAAACAACTATTATTCTCTGTTCTGCAACTTTTTCTGTCTGTATGAATGGACTCTTAAAGGTCAGAGCCCTGAGAATAGGCTGGCTATCCTATATATTTCAAGCTATAGGCAACATTCTTTTACAAAATGTGCAGAACTGGCATGAATAAGCATGGGAACAGAACAGATCTAATATGGAGTCAGATTTGTTCTTCCCTATTATAATCCCCCTGTTATAGTTACAGAATAAAGAGGTGGCCTAATGAAATAAAGTGACTACACCCAAGTAATATAGGGAAACAATGAAATGACATCTTTCCATTTCTTTATATTCTCACTGTCCATCCCCTACACAATATGTTTAGGTTATAAGTTACTTAGTCATAACTAGGTTACTGCAGTAGCCTTTTTTCTGTGACGGTTCTCCGGAAAACTATTAGATTACTGTTTCTAAACAACGGTTTTTATTCTGTTGTTTCCTTGCTCAAACACATTCACTTGCTTTCCATTCCCTACAGAATCAAGTCCAAAATCTCTAGCTTGGCATTCATGGCCCCTTAGTAAGACACCAACTAGCATTTGTAACCTTTTTTTCAGTTGATTTAGCAGACATTAAGCACCTCTTATTTAATACTGTTAACTAGTAGCTGTAGAGAGCTGTATAAAGAAGTTATATTTCCAGCCTCACAGATCTTTAAAAAAGTTGAAAATATTGACATTGAACAAATATTGTGATATTGTCCTTATCACAATGAGGATGAAACAAATTCATCCTCATTGTGATAAGTATTAGGAAAGAGGAAATATAAGGTGATAAAGCATACATATCCTGAGGATCTAATCTGGAGGGCAGAAAATTCTCTGTATTGTGTCATCATTTTTAAGGGCTAGTTGTCTCTTCAGTAGGAGTTAGCCAGACCACAATGAAAAGAATGATGGTTTGGGGTCAAAGTTCAGCTGACCAAATTTTAGAGAACAAAGTTGAGACAGAAAACGTCAAAGAAGCTGAGGCTTGAGATAGAAGCAGTACTAGGAGTCAGGAGGGCCTTGTAAACCAGGGTTAGAGTTTGGAATTTTAGAGCAATGGAAAGTCACTGCAGAGATTTAAGTTTTGTAGGCAATTGATCAAAATGGCTTCTAAAATGATACTTTGTAAGTGTGGAGCGCTGGAAGGAGGCTCTCTGGAGGCCTGATTGTTAAGATTTTTAAGGAATCTGATTCTTTGTTACCCATCATTACATTTTTGGAAGTAGAGATAGAAAGAAATTAAATGGATTTTAAAAATCTATTTTGAAAGGAGAATTGGCAGGATTCTGTTATTGTGTGTGTGTTCCTTGTTGTACTTTGATCATTTACATTTCCTTACTTGATCTCATACTTTTTGTGCTGGCTAGAGAGAGATTTCTAGCAGAACTAAGAAAATGGACTAAATGATTTATGCTTTTTGTTTTCTTCCTACTTTCATATTTGGGGTCTAGGTTGATAATCTTGATTTATCAGAATATCACTCAGATAGGTTGAGTTCTAAAGGAAGGTAGGTCTCCATATACGCCATATACACTCCCAGGCATTAATCAATTTAAAAAACTCCATTTTGTGGTTTTCAAAAGGTACCTTCACCAGTATTTTACACATTTACAGTTTAATTTCAGGGGACATCAGATTAGAGCATAGGCAATCTGCTCCACCCCACTGTTAACAGAAACAATACAAAACTGGCATTTCAGGGATACCAGGTTAACAGTATTGTAAGAAAAATGGCTTTAAAACAAAGAAGGATGGGTACATCTAGACATGATAAACACCTGCTTTAGCTAAGTGATCTTTCATTTTGTTGTTCAGATATTAACATGAAAGATCCATAATCTATGTGTACTAATGATGCATGGAAACTATTAAGGTTTCTCATGAGCACAGGAAATACTAACAGCACCCTTCACCATGAAAAATTACATTTCTATTCTCAGAAGTGTTATACCTTACAATAGATACATCCGACACGTACTTGAATGGGTTAAAGTGTTGGATCAAGTTCAGCAGGTAGTATCCTGGTGCCTGCTCTGAATTCTGTGGGATTGTGCAGAGACATTCGGCTTTCTTTTTCATAATTGCTCTGCAGTTCATTGACTTTTTGTACAGTAGAAGGAGCTATTTAGAATGTGAGTGGTCTTGAGCCTACGTCTGAGAAATTATCTGCATATTAATATGAGTCTCTTTTCAGGAAAAAAAAAATCCTAACCTTTTGAATCATACCTGTCGGGGAAGGCTATGGCTCATGAATTGCTAACCAATTCATATTAATAAACCGTGTGCCGACACAAATCATATTCATTTGCATAAGCTTCTTCTCTCTGTAGCCCATGAAATTAACATTGCTTAATGGCTGGAAATAAGATCACCTTTGGCTGTACCAGTTATACTCTCATCTTGAAAGGAAAAGATAAAGGGGTCTTGACTCAGTAAGCAGAAAACTGCTTTAAATTGCAAGTACTTTCATTAGACAACCAGTGTGAGCCCGTGACAAAAGCAGTGTCATCTCTAGATGAGTGTAGGATTCTAGGGCAAATCATAGGATAAAAAGCCTTTTCTACTTAGTTCCTTGACCATCATTTCATTCAATGAATTTTTTATTGAACGCCTACTTATGTGCTAGTTATTGCAACAGTTCCCAGGCCCTGCCTTCAAAGGCATCACAGTTTATAGTGTGAAAGCAGTGCCCAACTTTGTCCTAGAGGCTTTGGGAAAATTGTCACAGAGAAGGTGACATCCATGTTGGGCTATGAAGAATGAGTAGGAATTCTCAGGTTTAGAAGGAGAATAGTGTAGGCAGAAGAATGCATGTGCTATGAAAGTATTTTGAAGAAAGAGCAAGAAGTTAAGTGATGCAGAGCTGGCTACATACTTTTCAAAGCTCAGTTGCAAAATAAAAATGTGGGGTTGTTTGATTTAAAGAAAATCAGTAAAAAAAAGTTATTAAAGGTTTCTTCCACAGTTTTTCTCTTGACTTGTCATGGTGTTTTTTATTTGCTACTTAATGTTTTCCTAAGTAAAAAAAAATTAACATTTTAACTACTATCATGAATTTTTCCATTCATCTTTATATTATGCAATGCCAGTTTTAAATGCAAATGTTTAACTCATATGTGGAATCAACAAAATTACACAATTATTTCAAAGAAAATGCATGCATCTATATTTTGTTCTTATCACAACAATGGAAATGCCACAGAAAACTAATTCAGCTATTTTACATCTTGATCTATGCATGTTCTCCCACTGCTCTCAACCTTCAGCTTACCGAGCAGTAAAAGGGAATAAAAGGAAACTATAGGTTTTCCTGTCTCTTCTTTCTACATGATCATGTTCAGTAGGTAGCTTGTTAATATAGGGAGATAACATGCATAAGAAAGGATATGATAGGATTTCTTGGTTGTTTGTGCTTTTTAGAATGCCACTGCCTTCTTTTTTGCATTTAAAGTGAGTGCTTGTTCAAAGTGTCATGTCGACTCTCAAGGCTATCATAAACCCACTTACTTAGTTTTAGTTGTAACACGCATACCTTGTATTTGCTTTGAGTCCTACTGAACTCCCACACATTGTGTGTTCTATGGAATTCTGTGCTCATGGGAGCATCACAAATGCTGTTTGTGGAGACAGAAGCAAAGAACTGCAGACATGCATACTGCGTGTACCTCCTCTGCTCATGCACGTGTTCTGTTGTTCCATTGGCCTTCACTTATAAAACAGATGTTCAAAGATAGAATTATTAGGAATTTTAAGAAGGCAACAACAAGAGCATTAAACCAAAAGAGGGGCCCCTCTGAGGACAGGACCCTGTGCGAATGCAAAGGTTGAACAACCATGAAGCTGGCTATGATGTGATAGCTATAGGGTGCATGGAATAGAAAAAGATTATGTTGGAAATTCATTTGGGCCCAGATTATAAATTACCATATATGCAAAGCTATGAATTTTGGAATTGATATTGTTTCATATAAGGAACCAAAACATTTGTATGTATAGCAGTACTATATCATATTTAGGTTTACAAAACTAACCCTGGAGGCAGTGTGCAAAATGTACTGGGACGGTGGCAGAGATGTTGGGGGACTGAATGCTGCCAGTGGCAGAAAGACTGTGAGATGAAGGACATGGATGACAGTTCTGAGAGAGAGAGAATCCTTAAAATTTGGTTACTGCATTTAGGAAATGAGGGAGGGGGAGAAGAATGTGAACAAAACTGATTTCTGAAGTAAACTTAGCTCTAACCTTTCAGCCTGCAAATCACACCTTTCAGCTCCAAGTCTCCTAAATTATAATCAGTAAACGTGCAGCATTATATGTATTTACTTCCTTTTAAAGTCTTGAAAAATTGGTGACAAATCTTAGATTATATAGCAGATCTCATTTATTGACAACCCCCTGTGCTCTGCTCATGTGTTGTAACTGAGCTCATTGGAACCTTTTCAAATGGGTGGATCAAGAATGCTACTGTGAAGGGGGGAAAGTGGCAGGGGGTGGTGGTGGTGGTGGTGGTGGGATGAACTGGGAGACTGGGATTGACATGTATACACTAATATGTATAAAATAGATAACTAATAACCTGCTGTATAAAAAAATAAATGAAATAAAATAAAATAAAATGGGTGGATCAAGAATGCTATTGTGAAGGGGGGAAAGTGGTGGTGTTGGTAGTGGGATGAATTGGGAGATTGGGATTGACATGTATCCACTAATATGTATAAAATAGATAACTAATAAGAACCTGCTGTATAAAAAATAAATAAAATAAAATTCAAAAAAAAAAAAGACAAATGCTATTGTGACTCTGAGCTTTTAATAGGTGGAACACATATTTTGAACACCAAGCATAATGACCTGGCCATATTCCAAAAACCAGAAAATATACTATGTATGCAAAGCAAGACTTGAAATCCCATTGTTTCATATAGTTTACTGATAATTAGGAACTCAATTATCAAGACATTTCAAATAAGAAAATCCGTTTCATATTTGAGTCAGTGATTAAGAATGAGAAATATGAATGATGTTGCCCTTCCAGCTGCCAGGATCAGCTCTCTCCTAGCTGGAATGGGTGAGATGTGTTAATTACTCAGTTGGTAGTTTACTTCAAAGAAGGTGTTAATTGAAAAGGGTGACGTACACAACTTTTCATTTTATTAGCCAAGATGCTTTCCTGGGACTTTCTTTGTTGCTGCTTTTTAGTTGAAAGCATTCTTTAAAATGTTATCTTTTATTGTACAGATATTTTTATTAGCTTTTTAAAAAATTGGCAATATATCTCCTGTAAGGACAATGGTTTTCAACCCTGGCTGCATATTAGAATCATCTGGGGAGGTGCATCACAATGTACTTTTGTCCCTACCTAGGCCAATTAAATCAGAATTTCTGGGAGAGAGTCCCAGGCATCTGTGTTTTTTAAAAAAAGCTTCCCAGGTGATTCTAAAGCATAACCTGGGTTAAAAACAACTACGATGTTTTTTTCAGATTCTCAGAGACACAATTTTCATTCCAGTTCAAAGCATATGAAAAAAATAAAAGAGGGGAAAAATTGTTTCAATCAATTAGAGGTGGAAATAATTCAAAGGAAACAAAGGTTTTGTTGTTGTTGTTATTTCCTGTGTGTGTGTGTGTGTGTGTGTGTGCGCGCGCGCGTGTGTTTTTCCAAATAAAAGAATTAACAAACGTGTTTCTTTAATAATGGTTGATCTGGTCAAAGATAACAATATTTTAAAGGGCATTAATCACCTGATACCTCAATTTCATTATATTCCTATTAAAACATGGAGTTTTATTTCTTTTCTATTTTCTTTGCATAGAACCTTACTTAATTGTCTTTAGGAATACTAGTTTAGAACATATAAGAACACCATTTTCCAAAACCTTGTATTCTCCTTTTATTATTATTGAGCTGTTTCTAGAATTCTCCTTATTGTTCAGATACATTTTAAAAGGCATAAACATGGAAATTACTATTTTCCTAAGGATGATTTTAACAGTATAGTAGTCAGGTATTGCTGCAATAATACATGACTAGCAACCTCCCCAAATCTCAGCAGCTTATATCAACAAATTTTTTATTTTTCTCACTCATGGACCTGTGAGTCCTGTGCAGTTCTGCTGATCTTGGCTGAGTTAGGCTGGGCTTAGCTCTAGGCTGCAGGTCAGGTCTGGGTCTGCTTCACATGTCTCCTTTTGTGGCTAAATCAGGGGCAGAGGAGTACTGGGACATGTTCCTCATAGAGCCAATCACAGGGGTCAGGAGAGAAAGTGGAAACACATGATGCCTCTTAAGCCCTCAGAAACTGACACAGTGTCCCTTCTGCCCTCATCCATCTGCAAAGAAATTTGCTTGGCTAGGCCTGACATCAGTCTGTGAGGGAAATATACCCCAACTACAGGGAGGCCTTGCAAAGTCACATGGTAAAGAGTTTGATGTGTAATTTTATTAAAGAATTGGGAACAGTAATCCAATCCATTCCAAACACATGGTTTGACCTTAAGAAGTTATTTAAATGTATCAAAAGTAATTTCAAATGAATGTGAAACATAGAGTCCAAAAGGTGATTATTCTGGAGTAATGGGCTGTGATCATGCCTGGAATATCAGTAAAGTTGAGAGTAGGGTAGACAACTTAAAGAAGGTGTTAGAGGCACAGATCCACTGGTGCCTCAAAACCCAGTTCTGCCATACATTTCAGTGATGTTAAAGCAGTCTCCTTAGTCTTTCTGGATCCATTTTCCTCAACTGTAAGAAATACCTAAGAATACTTATCCTACTTATGAGGAAAATCTAAGACAATGTACTTGAACACACTTGGCAAGACTTAAAATACAATAAAAAAAGAAGTTTGATATAATTATCAGTTTTACTTAGTTATTTCAAAGTTCCAATTTGAGATTACTTGTAATTATATAATTGAGAGTGCCATATTTTTCCTCAGGCTTGTTTCAAGTGTGACAGATGAAGAAGCTCTGACAAGGTCACAAAAACTCCATGATCCCTAAAGCAGAGGTCACAAACTTGTGGCCCATGGGTTTGGTTTGGCACACACAATATTTTGCAAACATTTTTCTTTATTGCAAATGTTAACAAATTATGAAGTTCCTCATTAAAATAAAAATTTCCAGCTTCTTTTGAAATATCAGAATATTAAGCCCCCTTAGCCTACTTTCCCACGTGACAATCTTCCACAGCCACAGAGCAGCTACTTCTTTAGGGGTATATGCTTTCCAGTTTCCTACATTTCTTATCACCTCCTACTGTATTATACCCACTCACTTAATTTAATTATTTCCATTGTCTTCTTGACCTTTTAAACAGAGCTAATATTAAATATGTTTAGCTACTAGAGCCAATCAATCAGAAAGGACACCGGTTAGTATAGGGTGCTGAAGCAGGGTCCTGGGACACATCTCTTTGTGATGCCAGATAGTAACCCTTTAGGTGGTTATGTGGGAAGATTCAGGGGTTCCTGGAGATGGGGCTCTGGTGGCTGTGGTGATGAGAGCACTCTAGGGGCTCAGAGTAGGAGTCTTTATCAAACACTAAAAAAGTATTTTAACATTTTAATGACAGGCATGCCTCTATATTACACAGTTCTGAATATCAGTCCTATTGTAAAATTTTTGTTTCTATCCTAGAAGGCAAGGATATGGATTAGGAATAGGAATTATTGAGAACCTAAGTTCAGAAAACTTGACTAAGTTCCTTGGGAGTAAGGCTAGAGTATAGAAGATCAAAAGGAATAGTTGCTTATTCTGAAAAAGATGTTTGTCTCTCCTATTATGCCAATGTTATTCTGTTGTCTGTCTTAGGATAGTCCTTCAGTCATTCATTAGGTGAGCTTCTTCTTGGATCTGAGAACTCCTTGGCTTTCCTATGACTGGTTCATCTCAGCCTAGCTCCTCTTGCTGTTAGGAGTTTGGGTGATGTCAGTGAGAAGCAGATGCTTGGGAAATGGCTGGACAGCTTTTCATCTTTTAGAAATAAGATAGCACTGATTGATGGTGTTTCTTAATGAAATATAATGAAATTTAGCATTGAAACTTATAGCTCCTTTATGAAGGTCTCTATGAAATATCCATTTTTGGTTTATAAGGTTTTTAATGTCATCATCCCCAAAAAAGGTAAGTATGCTATTTCAGTTATGATAGAATATCTTTTCCCATGATCATCTTGAAGATTTTGTGCTTGTAGCAGGAGAAATGAGTTTTTTTAAAATGTCAATTTTATGATTCTTCCAATAGCATATTTCTCTGAGTTTCCATTTTTAGATAGAGTAGAATGTGTCATTTAGACAGAATAGTCCATTTTATGGTGAAAAAATCTGATGTTACAGTGAAAAAGAGCAATAATTCAATACCACACCATGATGTGCACCAGAGAAGATGGAATAGGACAGTTTGGAGAACCTCGAGCTAAACCTGTAGTAAATTCTTACTTCATATGCCTCAAACCTGGCATCAAACACTGTTCATTTACTTTCTTTAGAACTGTGCAGCCTCAGGGCACTGAACTCAGTTTTTGGAGGAGGAAAGTGATTTGCAATATTTCTCTGGGACCCCCTGCAAATATAAAGTTTGGTATATTTTCTTGAAAATTAAAGAAGCTGTATGATGCAATCTGCATTGATTTAAAGTCTCCATGAGATCAAGGAAATTAGCTGGCATATTAAACCAGCTAGTTAAACTCCAGATTTTTTAAAAATAGTGATAGTGGGTTTTGCGAAAGTACAATAGGTAATGGCAAAGTTTTCCTGATGGTTTATTTTCTCTGCCAGCACAACTTCTCTACATGTAATTGTATCTGGGATGATTCTCCATATTTCAAAACAGTCTCCATGCCAGCTGGGGAATGTAAAATGAATAAATAACCCTACAAATTTTTGAATACATTATTATTTTCTCTTTTTCTTTCTTTTTCTCTGACCCTTGCCTTTTCCCTTTCCCACTTTCCCTGAAAGCCTTTGTTTTTTTCCTCATTTACTTCTTGCCATTTCTTAACCTCCTCTGGTTTTTACTGAACAAAATCTGAAGCAATTGGAAATGAAGTTCCAGGACCATGCAGGGGAAGTAAAGTGAAAGAAAATACCCATCAATGTGGAATGTCTTATCCAGGTTATCTCATCCCCTTTTACAAACTTACATGACAGGTATTCTTATTGCTTTCCTTTTACCACTTGAAGAAATTGAGGCCAAAGGACTTTAAGTTAAAAGTCTTGACCCTAATGTTTGTATCCAGATCTATTTTACATTAAATCTTCCACCTTGATTTCCCCTACCACCATGTTGAAAAAGAATTGGATAAAAAAAAAAAAAACTTCATTCGTTCCTGTGATTTTCTTTCCATTCTTTTGATGCACATTCCTCTCCTCTTTTCATTTGACCTTCCTTAACTTCTAGGTTGAGTAGAATAGAAGAGTAAATCTTATGATTAGTAAGATGACAAGGAGTTTGAATTTAGGTATAGAGTGAATGAGCAATGGGGAGTTATAATATTTTATTTCAGAGAGCAAAGAACAGACCATGGGTAGACAAATCTATTCCCAAGGTAAGTTTAGAATTAGTTGGATCAACCTACTTGCGAGCAACTACCATGAACAAAATACCCTATTGAGGATACAGAGATAAAAAGATGATTAATACAGAGTTTGTCTCTTCAGGGAGTTTATTCAAATTGGCAAACACATATGGATATCCTAGTCTATAATACAGATGAACTAAAATAGATGCTGTAGTTGAGATACATTTAACAGAAGAGAAAGAAAATTCATTTTTATCAGAGTTAATTGGGGCCCATTTGTCAAAAAAACTGCATTTAAAATTTTCCTTGAAAGATAAGGAATTTTATGGGAGGAGAAGATGGATATTAACATCCCCAACTGAGAATATACCATGATATAGAAGATATGAGAAGTTGTTTTGGTCTGGCTGGATCGTAGTAGGGTTCTTGAAGGATATAATAGAAGATAATACTGAAAAAATAGATTGATATTAGATTCTGAAGAACCATTTAAAAAGTCTGGACTTTAACCAAGAGGCAATTAGAAATTATTGAAATGTTTTTAAGTTAGAAAGTAACATGATTCGACCTGTGCCAAAATAATTCTGACAGTGTATGAAGGATGTACTAGGGAGAATCTGTGGGCAGAGAGATGTGTTAAGAAGCAATTGCAATAGTGCAGGTGAGAGAAGAGAGATGATCCATTAGTTATTTATTGCTGTATAACATATTACCCCTAAACTTATGATTTAAAGCAGTAAATATTTATTATCTCAAAGTATCTATGGGTCAGGAATCCCAGAATGGCTTACTTGGGTGCCTCTAGTTAATTCAGTCTAATGATGCTGAAATCAAGTTGTTGGCCCTGGTTGCAGTCATCTCAAGGCTTGACCCAGGGACAGTCCACTTCTAAGCTTATTCATGTGACTATTTGCAGGCCTCAGGTCCTTGGTGGCTGTGGTCTGGAAATGTCAGTTCCTTGACGCATGACCTTCCATAGGGAAACACACACACGGCTACTAACTTCCCTTAGAATAAAAAAGCAAGAGAGGGTGCCCAAGGCAGAAGCCTCAGCCTTTTTGTAATCTAATATTGGAAGTGACAACTCAAAAATTTTGCCATGTTTTTTCTATTAGAAGCAAGTCACTGAGTCCAGCTCATATTCAAGAGGAGGGGGTTACAAAAAGATATAGCCTTGATGTTGAATTTCCAGTCTGCTACTGCTCTTCCTGCAGTTAGGCAGAAAGTTCTTTCTTGAAGAGGATCAGGTAACACATCTCCAGCTTTACCAAACCTTCTGTGCTTTGGGGTGAAATACATGTTATAAGACAACATGGTTAGCTGAACTCAAAATTAGCCTACATGTAAAAATATTGCCAATTAGAATAATACTTAACATTTTTTTAAAAAGCTGATTGTGTTGTCACAATGCTATGGTCTATAACATAACCACTTATTCTTCAATAAAGCTTTATGAGGATATGTTATTACCATTTCCATCACATAGATGAAAGATTTAGACAAGTAAAATTACTCCCTCA
This sequence comes from Globicephala melas, assembly GCF_963455315.2. Classification (NCBI taxonomy): domain Eukaryota; kingdom Metazoa; phylum Chordata; class Mammalia; order Artiodactyla; family Delphinidae; genus Globicephala; species Globicephala melas. The sequence continues at coordinate 128,761,748 of NC_083314.1, read as the reverse complement.
AAGTGGTACTAGGTGGCAGAGCCAGGAATAAAATCTAGGCCTCTTGACTCTAGAACTCATAACTTAATTACTAATCTATATTCCATGTTGATTAACAGATGGTGTAAAACTTAAAGCATTTCTTAAATGATGTGTTACAGGATCTTGCTCATGTATCGGTACTCTTGGGTAACACTTTCCATGACTTGTTGAAGGCATGGTAGACTAGCTTGTCAGATCTGTAGGTGACAAAAAGCTGGGAAGGATTAAAAAAATACTTTGGACACAAGAATCAAAGGCATTCCTAGACTACAGTGATGTTCAAAATAATCAAGATGAAATTTAGAAAGGATACACATTAAATTTTACACTTAGGTTCAACATTTTCCTGCACAAATTCTGCATGAGAGAAATCTAACTTAAGGACAATTCATGTTGGAAAAAAAAAAGCCTTAGGGGATTTAGCTGACTCTAAGACAGCTCAGCAAAAAGGAAGATTAAGCCTGACTATCAACTAGACCTGAATTTGGATTCTATTTCCAACACTTAACACTTGGCCAGATACTTTGACTCTCTGAGACTGAGTTTAGCTATCTAAAATGGGGATAGTAATAATATTTGCCTCAATTCAGAGACTTCTCAAGCACATTTTGTGGAAAAAAAAAAACACAAGTAAAAAGAGCTTTATAAACTATTATATAGAAGATAGATAAAAAAGCTTTGCCCCTGGCTCTGGAAAATTTGTCTTCCACAAAACCGGTCCCTAGTGCCAAAATGGTTGGGGACCGTTGGATTAGTACATAGAGCAATATGAATGGATCTCAGTGACATAGTGCTGAGCGAAAAGAGCAAGGTATTATATTTAATAAATACTTTTTAATGTAAATTTAAAACATGTACACAAACACCAATACAATTTTTGCAAAAGCCCATAAAAAGGATATATATTAAATACATTAGTGTGTTGCCATAGGGGGAAGGGAATGAGAATGGAAGATGAGGAAAAAAGGCAATGAGATGAATCAGCAAGTGAGCAAGTGAGACCTAAAGGAGCAGCACTGAGTGGGCCGATGGTGCTAATGTCATGATTAACTTAATTGACACCCAGAGTCTTCTCATTTCCAGGATAAGTAGGGCTCTTTGAGCAGTTCGTCATGTGTCACAGTTTACAGGACCCATAGCACCCTGGATCATCTCTTCTGAATCATTTCACTCTCTTCTATTTTCCTACTATCCAGACACATTTTCCAGAATTCCTACAGCCATGTATGGAGCAATAATTCCTAAGAGTCAAAGTTATATCCTTGGAAACTTAGGAGATTCTAAATTTGAAGATAAGAATTCAGTTGTATTCTGTATTCTGTACTTACTAAGGCAGGGGAATGGTTACTAAAGACGTTAATCAAAAAATTCAGTTAGCTAGATGCTGTGAACTTTCCAGTTGACTGATATTTTATGGTATGTGACTTACATAAAGTTACAGAGCATACTCAACAATCACGAGCAGCCGTAAAAATGAGTCATGTAGTGACCCAGACCACTGAATATTGATTTCTTAGAAGACAGTGTAGTGAAGTGGTTCAAAGCAGTGTTTCTGGATTCAGCCTACTCGTGTCAAATTCTGTTTCTTCTACTTGCTGACCATGTGACTGTTATGCTTTTATAACCTCACAATGCCTCAGGACCTTTATTGTTAAAAAAGGGATAACATCGTAACTTATAGGTTTGCTGTAAGGATTAAGTGAAATATTTCATGTAAAGCACCTAGAATAGTGCTTAGTATCCAATATGTACTCAATAAATGTTAGTTTTTTCTATCTCAAAGTAGCTCATTCTTTTCTCTGACAGTATTCAGACTCCACTCCCATACCAAGTGCTGTGTTTGATGCTGAGAGAAAAGAAGACCAAGAACTAGATTTTTTCTTTGACAGTCTAATAATCTAGTGGATGCGATTAATACATGCACAAACTCCTGCTGTACAATTTATTAAGAACTCAATATGTACAAGATGCTGGGCATAATGTATTAATTCTGTGTGAAGGTGTCAGGAAAACCTTTTAGAAGTGGTGACCCTTGGAGTTAGGACATTCAGACTGTTAAAAGTCTACTATGTGAAAGAGCTTTGTTGTAAAGGCAAGGAACATAACATTAATAAACATAGTTCCTTAATAACATCTCAATTTAGTGAGAAAGGTAGACATACAGTGATACAAATTATAATATATGGTCAGTGTTTTGATAAAAATATGAGTAAAATATTAGAGGATGTCATGTCATGTCATATCATGGCAGGTGTCTCCAGAGATGAGGTCATATGTTAGCTGCATATGAAACAATGAGCAGGAATATGGCAAATAGAGAAAAGAAAGGAGAGACTTCCAGGCAGAAGAAACAATGCCTGTAAAAGAATCATCAAGGTAAGATCTGTACAGGAGCAGAACTACCATGAAGCACATGAAGTTTAAGTTTCAGGGCCTCTTATTTGAGTGTGCCCCTTCTATTTCTCCATGTGTTCTTCTCTAAGATGGTAGGAATCAGCAGAAAAATGGGATATTAGAGGCATGGAACTCTGCTCCTGATGATGGTCCTGGGGCTGTAGGTGGGGCCAGCAGGCTGCCAGCACTACTTCTACCTCTGCCTGATCTCCATCAGCACCCTGCCCCCAGAGTACCTCATCAGTCATCCCAACCCTGTCTTAGATTCTCAAGAATAAGGATTTGAATAGGATGCTGCTCTGCCTCCTGCTTAAGGCCATTATGATTCAGATTATAGAAACCTAGACCCCCCAATTCCCAGGATCATCATGGTAGGACAGTATGGGGGTGGGGGCATGGTGCTAAGGTCAGTGAGGAGCTGTCTGGGCTGTGCTGGACCAAGGGAGAGCAAAGGCTGGAGTTCTCACTGGGTTTGTTACTGAGCCAGAAATGGCACCTTAGCAGAACCATAAAGAAAGTTACAGAGGAAATGGAAATAAAGATTTCTAAACTACCAATAATAAAAAACAAATATAGATCAACCAGCTAGAAGAAATTCAGAATAACCTTACTATTCTACAGAAAATATTAAAAATTATTGCATATGAAGAGAAAATCAAGAAATTTGCAACCTCAAAATTTAGAAAAATATATTAAAGAAAGTATGTCAGGACTCTAGATAATAAAATACTAATTTTCTGGATTGTTTTTTTTATATTTATGGTATTTGACAGCTTTCTAAAATGTATAATTTACCATGAATTTATGTTTATAATTTTATATATTTTTTCTTAACAAAGATGCCCCAAATTTATATAGACATCTGGCCTCACAAAAACTAGATACCTTCCTGATTTATGGTGCTAAGAATGAGAGGTGAAATATTTTTCCATTGCAATTTCCCCCTTCTCTTCATGTAATTTCTAACCAAGAGAGCTGTGTGAAGGACAATAGCCAAAAGTATTAATGTATGTATGAGCACACACATACAGAAAATTTATTAATAGCTGGACAAAGTATGATAACTTCCAGTGCAGTACTTTAATACTTTCTTGCAAAATGTGGTTTGGGAAATATTGTATAAGCTAGGGGTAAAGCCTTCTGCTGTTTTCCATTGAATTTGTTATGGTTGTTTCTATATACCAGGGCCCAACTTAACTTATCCACTCAAGTTAAGTGGGGTCTGAAGGCTGAGTAAAAAGAGAATAACTATTACATCTAATGAATTCACTCACCCAATAAATATGGCCCAACCACTGTCCTAGACTCTGATTAATCCAAATTGTCAGCCTCTCTTCCCTTGGCCAGTGGTGTTGAATGAAGGAAGATGAATAGAGGCAGACAGTCCTTGTTCAGTTAAGGGCACTTGTGAAGAGCCCTGTATTATAAACCTGATTTTATACTGTTTACAATTGGGAGTAACTGTAGGTTTTTAAAAGATCGATTAAGGAGCTTCCCTGGTGGCGCAGGGGTTGAGAGTCCGCTTGCCGATGCAGGGGACACGGGTTCGTGCCCCGGTCCGGGAAGATCCCACATACCGCGGAGCGGCTGGGCCCGTGAGCCATGGCCGCTGAGCCTGCGTGTCCGGAGCCTGTACTCTGCAACGGGAGAGGCCACAATAGTGAGAGGCCCGCGTACCGAAAAAAAAAAAAAAGATCGATTTATTTTTGTGGAAAATAATTTTGGAATGAGTGGATAAATTAATGGAAGTGAGAGAGACTATTCAGAGACGTAGCACCACATTTCAGATGAAAGATGATAAAGACCTGGGCAGTGACAATGGCAGAGGGAATGGAGAAGAGTCTGGATTTCAAAGACCTTCCCAAGGGATGTTTGAAGGTAATAGATGACTAGTTCGATTCAGAGACTGAAGAATTAAGAGAGGTTTAGGTTTTCTTCTAGGCTTCTAGTTCTGGAGAATAGATAACTTCTAACATTGTTTGGAGAGAATGATAATCCAGAAGAGTAGGTATTATAGGAAAAATAATGAGCTCAGTAGCTAGATAGAAATATGGATCTTGAGCTTCGGTGAGATGTCAGGGCTAGAAATAAAGATGTGGGTGTTGTCAACATATGGGTGGTGGTTGAAGCCATGCGAAAGGAGAAGATTTATAAAGAGAAGAGTAAAGAACAAAAAAGGAAATTTCTGGGAAGAAAAAGAAAAAAGTATGATTAAAGAGGGAAAGTAAATAAAGCCAATGAGTAAAAATAAGAGGGGGCTGTCACAGAAGTTGAAACCCCAAAAATTGTGTAACCTGAAGGCTAAGGGAGGAGAGAATTTCAAGAGGTAGAGGATGGCCAACTTAAAGAGTTGAATATGATCAGTATTCAATATTTGGATAGAGTATGATCAAATTTGCTTTTAGAAATTGAACTAAATGGAAGAAAAACTTGAGGCAGGAAGCTATCGTAATACTCTCAGAGAACGGGAGACCTCAACCAGGCAATAGAAGTGGGAATGCAAAGAGGAAAAAAAAGAGGCATTTAGAAGTTGCTTTGGCAGAAACTGATGGTGGCTGGATGTGAAGAGTGGAAGAGGCAAGAGTCACAACTGATTTTGAGGTTTCTATCTTGATGAATGTTGTGCTGTTAGCTGAGATGGAGAGAACCTGGTTTGGGGAAATTTGCGGGGAGGTAATGAGTTTTGTTTTGAATTCGTTTAATGTGACATGCCTGAAGACACTCAGGTAGAGATGTCCTGAGTGGGTCTAGGACTCGGGAGGGAGTTTTGGGAGGAAGTTTTAACTGAGAGTGGGAAGAGTATGGGTCCTAGGTTAAACCACGATAGAGACTGAGATTGCATAGGAAGAGCACATGAGTGTGTGAGAAATATGCTTAGGACAGCAAACTGTCAGATGTGTGAGAAAATTGGAGCCAATACATAGTCCTAAATTTAAAAAATTACTCCATGCAGCCAAAAAAAATTACTAGATGCCTTCATAGAAGGTAACCAGCAACATCACAGTGAAGCAGTAAATTCACACTAAGCATTTGGCTTGGGATGTGTGATGATTATTAATAACATGTAAACTAGATGGGAAGAGAAGAAAGAACATGGACTTGAGTGTTCCAATGTATAACTGATTCACTTTGCTGTATGCCAGTAACTAACACAATATTGTAAATCAACTATACCCCAATAAAAGTTAATGAAAAAAAAATTTAAAAAAAGAGTGTTCTAGAGTTGGATTCAAATCCTGGCCCTTCTAGTTACATGTTGTGGGACTTTGCACAGAGTAGGTGCTCAGTAACGCTAACTTCTCCCATCTCTCCATCTCTCATCCTTGTCTTTCTCTCTTCCCCCTCTCCCTCCCTTTCCTATGTGGGTTCAATTGTTTGAAATGAACCCTTCTTTGGCTTTAAAAATCCTCAATTGAAACACAAGGATTCAATTATTTACTGTACTGATAAGGAATGATATCTTGGGGTTAAAACAGCTGTACTGATACCCATGTAAGCAGCACTTATTTGAGAACATCAATTGAGCAGGTTCTCTTCCTAAGATGAGTCACCTACACACAAGGGAATAACTTAAAAGAGAAAGAGGAGAGAAGGAGGAGGGGAGAGAGAGAGAGAGGTGTGTGTAAAAATGTTAATTACTTACAGGGTAAATAATTTCTAATTTTTTTTCAAAATAAAGACAATTAAGAAATAATATGTCCATAGACGTATTATAGAATCATTGAAGGAGCTGGTGGTAAGGGTTTTAGAGGTTATGGAATATGTTATTTTCTCTTTTATTTTCTTTTGCAGCAGAATCTTCCTCTCACAAATGAAATCTTATACAAATAACAGAGTTATTAACAAGGTTAACTGTTTCTCAGATTGATGTAGGGGTAGGAGACCCTGAATCCTGCTTTCTCAGTCTCTCCTAGACCCCTGCTTCAGCTGGTCCCTGAGGTGCCACTGTGAAACTCGGAGGCTCTATAGAAGACAATTTCTAATCATGGCTCTAGTCCAACTGCCTCATTTAATGAAGGGCAGACTAAGTAAAATGGTGAGGGTAAGTAGTTTGCTGTAGGTCCTGATGGTAGTGTGGCAGTTTTGTCTTGATTTCTCCTCCAAGGCTTTTGTGGGAGGGATGTTTTAAAGCCTGCATTTTGAGCAAATCACCATCTTCCCACTTTATTTTTGCATCCAGTGTTCCATAAAAATAAGATTCGGAATGTTACTCCAACCCTTCCATCTCCAAGCAGAGTCCCAGGAGGTTGACAGCCTCATGAGAAAATACACAAAGTTTTTCACTGGGGAGACTGTCAAATTTGATTAAACAGGAGTGGTAGTTGGCCAGAGAGATGGGACTGAATGAGTAGATTCCTTGAGGGCAACCAAAAAACAGAAGTCTCCCACATGGCAGTTGGGTACAGAATCCCACTGGGACTAAAATTCATGTCTGGGAACCAGGACATAATGAGCACACATTCGTCTCACGTGCTCAGATGAATAGGCCATTCTGGTGCTTTCTGAAGTCCATGTAGGAATGTATATGAGAGGAAAACTGAGAAGGCTGAGCTCTGTCATGGCCAGGAGACATCGAAGACAATTAGCGGGCACTGGGGAGGGTGTCTGCTAGTTCTAGGAAGAGGAAAATGTAATCAATGCCCTCTTCTGAGTTAAAGTTTTAACTCAGTTGTAACTTTATCCTAGTGGAATATTCAACTGATTTAAAATTATTTTTGTGAGCATTTTCTGAGTCCCTACTATGTCCAAAAAGTTGTGTGGTGAGCTTTGGATGATCGAAATAAGTTCTTTCCCTCAAGAATTGTATGTCCAAAGGAAGTGAAATCACTATCTCAAAGATATCTCCCCTCCCATGTTCATTGCAGCATTATTCACAAAAGCCAATATGTGGAAACATGTCTTGTGTCCATCAACAGATGAATGGACAAAGAAAACTATGTATACATACACACACACACTGGAATATTCTTCAGCCATAAAAGAAGGAAATCTTGACATTTGACAACATGAATAAGCCTTGAGGCATTATGCTAAGTGTAATAAGTCAGACGGAGAAAGACAAATACTGTATGATCTCATTTATATATGAGCTCTAAAAACGCTGAAGTTGTAGGAACAGGGAGTAGAATGGTATCTTCCAGGAGCTGAGAGGTGGGGGAAATGGGGAGATGGGGGTCAAAGGGTACACATTTTCAGTTATAGGAAGGATAAGTTCTGATGATCTAAGTTACAGTGTGGTGACTATAGATAACAATACCATATTGCTTACTTGCAAGTTGCTATGAGAGTGGTGCTTTAATGTCTGCACCATAACAATAACAACAAAATGATAATTATGTGAAGTGAAAAATTTATTAAATTAACCTTATTGTGGTAAATATTTTACAATATACACCTGTATCAAATCATCACATTGTACATCTTAAACTTACATATATGTCAATTATATCTCAATAATAGAATTTAATAGAGTGAGAGAAACAGATGTGTGTAATTTAACTGAAATAATGGCTTATACATCTTTTGTCTTCATCGTCTAGTAAGATGCTTAACTTATAGTATCTCTATTTACTGAATGTATTGATAGTCCATCTGTATATGAAAAAGATTTGAAGCAGTTACAAAATGCTTAATAAGTGTATGAATAAAATGGAAAATCAGGACCAGAGCAGAAAGAATAATATGATTTTAGTCTGCAGAGGAGAATTGCAGTAAATTGGTTCAAGTTATGGCTCCCCCACTTATTACCTGTGTGAACATTTGTAACTTATTTAAGCCTCCTTATCTGTAAAATGATGATAATAGTATCTACCTCATGGGTTATTGTGAGGATTAAATGACATAATATGTGCTAAAATTAATAACTGGTCAATAAAGTTTAGATATTATTTTGCTTTGCTTTCTGGGAAGATTCTTCCCTATTATCATCCCATTATTTTATGAAGTTTTAAATTGCTATTGCATCTTGATGGTATTGTTTAACTTCCAAGTGCTTCTTTTGGTTTTATGTAACTTACTTCACTAATGCAATTATAATGTCTCTGATTATAACTTTTTTTTTTGTAACTTACTTCACTAATGCAATTATAATGTCTCTGATTATAGTAAGGGTCTTTGTTCATAATTAATTTTAGTTTTCTTCTATCTGTATAGATTCTGATTCTTCTAGGTTGTTATTTTTATCAGTGTTTTTTGTTCTAATTATTATCACTAAAATTAGAGCATTGACTTTCAAAAATGTTTGACTATGACTCTCAATAAAGAGTAATTTTTATATCAGGACCCACTACACAGCACACACATGCACACAAACATACAAACACAGGCACAGATACACATATTTACACACCATCTGGAATTTAAAATTCATATAATAATACTTACTATGTGAACTATCAGACAAATGATAACCTATGATTTAAAAACCCTGAGGTGAGGGCTCTAAGTGCACAGGTAGGCATTATTGACTGAGTTTCACTTAATTGGTCTGACTGGGCCATTCAGGAGATGATACTTCAATGTTAATATCATTAAGTCTTTCCTCTTAGTCTGGTCAAATTCCTAGGGAGGTTGCTACCAATTTCTGTCAGCAGGGTAAAGGCACCAGCATGTCTGTCAGCACTGGGAGCTATGTCAGGAAAAGGTGCTTGGTCTCAGCATCAAAATACATGTTCATTTCCTCTTTTCAGTACAATATATCAAGCCATGGGTGCGATTTTTTAAATGCCAGACTCCTACCCTGCTACTTCATTAGGATGGGGTGACTCAGGTAGAAAGCAAAGGAAACATTTTGGGATCACTGAGTTTTCTACTCCCCAACCAGAGACTTGAGGGTGACAATCTCTATTGGTTGGGACAGATGGAGATAACTTTTTCTCCAAACAGAGTGAAGAAGTGGGTGAATTTGAACAGGAGGTAATGTGGCCACTTCATTGCCCTCCCATAAAGAGGGGCAAACATTGGTAATGTGTTAATGAGAAAGAAGAAAAAGAAAAAACATCTCAGTCAATGCAGGCTTCTATACTGCAGCTTTGGGCTTTTCCTCACCATCTTTTTCTGGGTAGAGCAGACAACCATATCCCATTTAAGAGGTACTTTCTGGTTTCATTATGCTTTTTTTTTTTCACCACACTCAAAGATGTACAAGTACCTTATGCAATTTCAGTTAATTGTTGCTCAGCATAGATCAATACCAGTTCTGGTACTGACAATTTCTCAAAGCGTGTAGCCCTATAAAGCCACCTTGTGAACAGTTCCATACAAGCTCATTTAAGGCTCCCTCGGAACTTAAGTACTCTGTAGGGATGGCACCTAATCGATTTTCTACAGCAAACTGACCCCCTCAGACCTTGAGCAAGCATCCAAGCTTGCTATAATACAGTGAAATGGGAGCCCTTAGGATAAATGGTTGTGGCTGGGGGAAAAGATTCAGAGGTGCTGACCTGAAATGGAAAATTCTGACTAATTCATCTTCCCCAATAGTATGTTAGCATGGAAACATGGAAACTCTCATAGTGGTGAGATAACTAAAATGTCTGAATTCCATCCTTTGCTGAAAACTCCAGAGCCTTTATCACATTTTTGTGATATTTTCCCCTAAAGATAGAGAATCCCACTACATATACTGATTATATTTTTAAAGAAGATGTATGTATTTTTTCCATTACAAGAAGAGTACATACTTATAAAAAGAAAATGTAAAGCCCAAAAGAAGCAAGGAAATTACCATCTTGCCACATTTTTAATCCACGGAAATAATCACTTTTTATATGTGTGTATTTTTTTCCCAAATATAAATTTTTGAATATTTGAAAAAATAGTTGTAATCCTATCACTTCTAGAATTTAGTTTCTTGCTTCCCCCGCCCCTGCACACTTATCATAAGATAAAAGCATTTTTAAGATATTGCAAATTAATTATAAATATAATATTTAATTATATCTCAATATGCTGTTGAGTAGATGATTTAATTATCTTTTACTGTGGAATATTTAAGTTATTTCCAACTTAGAATAAAATCATGGTAGGATTTCATAGTAGTGGGGAATAAAAAGACTCCCCAACAAAATCCACTCAAAATGGATAACTGTAAGTTAAAGCCCACTTCTTACCTTAATCCTAAATAAATTCCAGATGGATTAATGATTTAATATTTTAAATGGTATCATAAAAAGGCAAGAAATATATAAGGGTGAATATTTATATAATTTTGGTGTGAAGGGTCTTTCTAAGCAAGAAAACAAAGCAGAAACCACAAGGAAAATAATTGGTAGATTTTAAGGAAAAATAGCAAACAAGTTACCTAAAATAATTTAGAAATCAATAATAAAAAAAGGTATATGTATAGCTGATTCACTTTGTTATAAAGCAGAAACTAACACACCATTGTAAAGCAATTATACTCCAATAAAGATGTTAAAACAAAAGGTATAAAAATGGTTTAAATTTGATGTGTAGATGATTCACTATAGAAAAATGACAATCACTTAAAATATTCACATATGCTAGTAATAAAAGATATTGAACGTAAATTAAAATAATGATATATCATTTCCCCTATTATACTTACAGTTTTTTTTAAGTTAATTTAATTAATTTATTTTTTTATACAGCAGGTTCTTATTACTTATCTATTTGATGAACCGGTTTGCAAGGCAGAAATAGAGACACAGATGTAGAGAACAAACGTATAGACACCAAGGCGGGAAAATGGGTGGATGGTGGTGGTGAGATGAATTGGGAGATTGGGATTGACATATATACAGTAATATGTATACTTACAGTTTAAAATGGTTAAAACACCTTGTGTTGTCATGGCTCTGGGAAAATAGGTACTTCTAAACACAGAGTGGAATTGTAAGTTGGTACAACTTCCCTGGAAGACATTTTGACATATATATCGAAGACCCTAATTATTGAGTACTTTTAAGAAATTCTTGGAATTTATTCTAAGGATTAAATGTGTTCATAGATGTGTATACATAGATATTCATCTCAGTGTTCTGTATTATCATGAATAATGGAAAGCAACCTAAATGTCCAACAGCACTGTATTGTTAAAACATTTTGGCATGACCATACAATAGAAAGCCATGTGGTTCCTAAACAAAATGATGTAAATTTATATACAGTGTTAAGAAGTTGAGGACAATCCTTATCTATTAAAGAGAAAAAGCATTACTGAAGAAAATGTATGATATTCTATCTTTGTATGTATTTATGTTTCTGATTACTTGGGGAAAAATCTGGAAGAATAGGCAAGAAAATGTTAACAGTGGTTATTTCTGGGGAGTGAGATTTTAGCTGGTATAAATTTATGTACCTCCTCCAATCTATATTTCCTATTTTTTTGTCCTATTAGAATGTACTTTTTTTAATAATAACATATAAATGATGTTTTGATGTATACTTAAGCCCATATGTCCTTAAGTACATTTATTATTTTTTTCTTTTAGGATAAATGACCTTCTCCTTAGAAGTGGGAAGGTCACTTCAAAGGATGTGAATAATTTTGAAACTCCTGATATAGCTTGCAAATTGCCCTGTATCTACATAACACCCTCATGGACATTAACAAAAAAGTGCCATTTTCACCATACTCTTATCATCATTAGCAAATGATTACTAGTAAGAGTACATTTTTAAATCTTAAATATTTGTCAATCAGTTGACTTTTCACTGTTGGAGTTTTTTCTTTGATGGCGTATTTTAAAAACCATAACAAGAGCTTATATTGTAAGCAATGCATTTTCGCATAATCATAAAAGCAACTTCACTTTTTACAGGCCACAAAAATGCTAACGAATTATGATGACTTTTCTCACTTTTTTAGCTAAGAGAACACAGTGGCCGGCAAATTCACTGATACTGATCATTTTCTTATTGTCTGTCTTTTGCAGTTCAGTTGTGCCCTTTGGAGGACCTTATGCCTTTTCCCTCTTCATTCCAAAGAACAAGTCAATGTTAAGGTAAAGGATATTTTATTGAATCCTATTTCTAATAGATGCTTTCACTGTACTAAGCACAGGAATTTAACATTCTGGACCCTGGCAGCAATTGTCTGTTGTTTTTTTTTTTCTTTCTTTCTTTCCTCTTTGAATCATTTTCATAGAGCTAATGGCGAATATGGACTCAATCTTGAGAAGGACTTATGTGAGTTGCCTAACAACTCTAAGCACTGGAACAAATGTTCTTTTTCTTTCTTTCTCTCCCTCCCTTCCTCCTTTCCTTTTTTTCCTTCCTTCCCTTGCTCTATTTCCCTCTCTCCGTCTCTCCCTCTCCCCTGTCTTGTATATGCTGCTTCTCATTGACTACCTTGCTCTTCCTTGCTCTAGCCTTTCCTCACCATTCTCCTTGGAATACACAGAGGATCAAGTTTGAAGTTAAGCTTATGTAGAAAGGAGCTAGGAAAGCTACTAGGCTTTATTTGGTTTACATCACATCGGTAAAACACATTTTTTTCCTGAGGTCTACATTGGCTCATCAGGGGACTACATTTGGATTATAAGCAAAAGGTTCAAAGCCCTATAGAGCGTGCATTTACCTAGCTTTGTCCTCTGGGCAGTATAGTTCATAGGAACATTGGGAATATTGGGTTATGCTATTATAGTAGGGAATGCTAGCTGCTCACAAAGAGCAATACTCTTCTCTTCTTCTTGGGCACAAAGTTGAACTATATTTCCCAGCTTCCTTTACAGTGAGCTGTGGTCATGTATTGAGTTGGAGCCAAAGCAATGTGAGTGGAAGTGATTAGTATAACTCCTAGGCCATGCCATTAAAACCTCCTACATGTGCTTCATGAATTTTCTGCCTCTAACTGGAATGGACACATCACCCATGGACACCTCGAGATTCATGAGTTAACGACTGTATAGCCTGTCAGTTGGATAAAGAGTGTTTATCAATGCAAGGATACTCTCACCTGATATAGGATTTTATACCAAGGCAAAGATCCTGGTGATGTTGCTAACATGCTGCTAGGATGGCTCTTGAAAGTCTGGAGAAGGCAATGCCCTGCACTAAGTGGGGTAGAAAGGCTCCATGGTGGAAAAGGATATCCAAAGTTTCAAAGAAGTGTGCATATTGGAGGAACTGTCGTGTTGGAAGGTCCACCAGGCAACTGTGGTGGGTGGGAAAGTCTAGAGTAAAGAATTACGCAGGTTAGAGGATCACCAGCATCACTGAGAAACTCAGTGGTGGCTGTCCTGTGTAGGCCAAGACTGACACCAGGAGAAGCTATTAAAGAACTAGCTTGCCTAATAACAATGGGGACGATAGAACCTCAGAATAATAAAGACCAGGTGCAGGCACTCAATCATGAGAAACAGAATGAGTGCAATTATCATAATGGTCAGAATAACATAGAAAGGAGCTTGACCTGCAAAGAGCTGTAGTGATGATTAATAGAACGTGGCATCCCTAAGGGAAAATAAATGGGCAGCCAATAAGGGAGTTGCTAACTTTATTCAAACAAAAGAAATCAAGGGTGGGTGATGAGGAAGGTGATGACATTAGAAGACACAATCCATTGCATGGTTTCTGGACATGAGACTTTTTTTAAACCTGTAACTCGATAACTGAAGGAGATACTGAATCTCTAGGAAGAAGGACCCTGCAGTACCACAGTAATTGTACACAGTAATGATTTTCTCTGTTCTTCTTCAATGGTATCTACAGTCATTTACTTAGCTATCCATATGCTGAGACAAAGGGTAATATCCAGCCATTTCAAGAACAGCTGAATATAGAATCCGAACTGACATCCATGTCTAGGGGCCCAGTGCCATCAGAGCCCCCTTGCGTAACAGTGGGAGTATATGGTGTCCAGGTAAAAATGGAATTATGGGCCAGGACCTGTTCACAGAGGATCCACTGGTTTCACAGATCCACATAATGGTTAATTCTCTGTCCCCAAATGTTTAACTGGAACGGACCTACTTGGTAGTTGGCAGAACTCCCATATTAGTTCCTTGGCCAGTGGAGTAAGAGCTCTTCTATGGGGGAAATCCAAATGGAAAGCTCTGGAAATCCTTCACTCCAGGAAAGATAATAACAACAGAAAACAATAATAGCCTTATCCTGAAGGGAAATGGTAGAAATAGTGTCTACCTTAATGCACTTAAGGTTTACAGGTTTGGTGATCCCATTATATTCACCAATTAATTCACCATTCTCACCATGAAAAAAGACAGGTCCTGGAGGATGATAGTGAACTATCATAAATTTAAACAAGTACTAGTCCCAATTGCAGCTGCTGTACCAGATGTGATATCTTTGCAAGAGTACATTAATGCTGCCTCAGGACATGGTATGTGTCCACTGATGTTGCAGATGCATTTTTTTCCATTTTTATCAGGAAGAAGGACTGCAAGCAGCTTACGTTCACATGGGATGGACAACATTTTACATTCATGATTTTGCCCCAGGGCTGTGACAACTCTCTGGACCTGTCATAATGTAATCCAAAGGGACCTGGATTGTCTGAACAGAATATCATTTTAGTCAGCTGAATCAGAGTCATCATATATATAAGACCAGATAAAAAAGACATGGCAAGTATATTAGAAACACTCTTCTATGTTAGAAGAGGCTGGAAGAGAAATCTTATGAAGTTTTAGTGTCTTGAAAAATCAGTAAAGTTTTCAGAGGTTCAGTATTCTGGAGCATGCCAGAATGACCCCTCTACATTATGGGACACATTTATTTTATTTTGGACTTTCCACTACTAAGAAGGAAGCACAACACTTGGTAAATACTCTGCATTGGTAAATACTCTGCATTCTGGAAGCACATATTCTACACATATGGCTCTGACCCATTTGCCAAGTGATTAGAAAGACTATTAGCTATTAATGAACCTAGAGCAGTAAAGCTATTCAGCAGATACAGGCTACATTGGGGATATATATCTGGATAGTTCCTATAGTGTTATAAATATCTGTGATTGGAAAAAAAGATGCTATGTGGAGTTCATGGCAAACTGCAGTAGAAAAATCACAACATAACTCTCCAGTGTTCTGAAGCAAGGTCAAGCCATCTGCAGCAGTGAACTGCATACCAGTCAATAAACTGCTCATGCCATGCTACTGGGCCCTGATAAACAGAGCTCCTGACCATGAGCCATTAAGCAAGCATATGAACTGAAATGCTCATCACAGGCTTGGTTCTGTCAGATCCACTAAGTCATATGGTTAGACAGGTCCAGCCATGGATAGGGTCACTTTGAAGAGTGCCATGAAAGAGCCCAGGCATCACATTGGAATAGAGGACTAAGAAAGACTGTCCAGAGTTGGCCAGCTCACTGATTGAGTGGGAAAATTTTCCAGTCATCCTTCAAGACCTTGTTCTCTAAGAATTCTATCATGAAATGAGCCAGTACATTGTCCTGCAAATGTTCATGAATTACTGTCAAACTTCTAGTATTCAAACGAGTAAGATCATTTTTCTGCAAGTGCCTTGAGACTGATATTTTGAATAACTGTATACATCACAAGATTAATTCTCAGTTAGATCCCAGAGCTTTCATAAATGCTATAGTGATGCTGGTACTTATCTTGTTTATTATCTCTTTCCCCCAATAGAATGCAAGCTCAACAAGAGTAGTAATTTTTGTCGGTTCTGATCACTGCTATATCCATCCCTAGAACGTAGGACTGTGCCTGACATACAGCAATTGCTCAATAAATATTTTGGGGAATAAATGAATGATACATAAGAGTCTAGTACAGTATACTATTTCTGTTCTCTTTCGTTAATGGGGGCACATTAGTGCACTGAACTTGAAATGAAATAGAATGGATACTCAAGTTATAGAGACAGGAGATGTGGGGAAGCCAGTTTATGAAAGTGTTGACGATTTCTTTATATCCTCCCTTGAGGGGATATTAGCAGCCCTAATTAACCATACACCCAGCTCTAAGCCATTCATCTCAATAAAAGGAAAAATCAAAAGTAGGAAAATGCTGGTCTCTAGGGGCATTTTAAAGTTTTCCACTTGATGAAGGACTACAGGTACAGAGGACGTCCTACTGGCTTGGGGGCTGCCCAGACTTGCTAAATTCTGGGTATTGTGAAATTCTCTCTTACCCTTGCTTCTTCTTTCCTTTACGTCTTTATCTTCCTTAAACTAGAATGGCCTTGCCCTCAGAGTGATAGATACTGTGGGTCAAGGTTCAGGGTAGATAAATGTAAATTTTAGTTTGGTCAGTATATGAGCACACCAAAAATGGCATGTGGATTTAATTCAACCCATGAGCAAATACAGTGCAGAACGGGAAAAAGAGAATTATTTTTTATGTCTAACAGCATGCCTAAAGGCAAAATAATTTATTATGATGGTGAGACTATGAATGTCTTAAAGAATAGGGAGTTAATAATGATGCCTCTGTACTCTTGGAATCAGACTTGAATTCACTAGTTCCTGGGGATTCCAACAGCTACTTCTCATCAATATTCAGATTGAATTCATATCAGCATCAAAATAAGAAAAAGTATACCTTCCAATTTATTCTTACAAATTGTCATGTATCTACTTTCTATCTTAGGGAATTTATCACCTAAAACTCTCATTTGACATAGAGAATCTCTGCCACGGCATGGTAGTAAAAGCCTATTTAGGTGAGAATTTTTAGCTAATATTGCATTCTAGTCCCAAGTGAAAAAAATAACAAAATAATAAATTGACACAAGTTATTGATAACCTCTTCAGTGTGCTTACATAAACTTCTGTACTGTTCCATTAGAATATAATCACTTGAAATTCATTTTCTGTTGAGGGTTCATTGCAAATGATAAAATTATTCCTAAGTACTATGACTAGAGTGAACTAAAATGAATTTTTGAAGCTTCAGTGTCTAAAATAAATATATATATTTTCAAATCTGTCAAAATGCCAGGGGTTCGTAGCATGACTCTTGAGGGAGGCTATCTAGCAAAAAAACTCTGACTTTCTGCATCCTTTAAGTTTTAACTGAATGCACTGAATACCTTGAAGGAAGTGTGGTTTGCTGTAAACTGCATTCTGTTCCGTCCCATTTCCAGCTGTCTTTGCTTACTGAATGACCTGCTGCCAACAGCTACAGCTATAACAGTAGCTGCTACTAACTGACAGCAGTCAATTAAGTCAGGAACTTAATGAGGTTATATATATAATATAATGTATTCCTCATAAATTCTTCTGTGGGTGCAACTATGAACAGTTGGTATGAGTATTGCCATGTTAAAGATCAAGGAACTAAGGCTCAATGAATTTAAATAATTGTATCCCCAATACTACGTAGTCAGTAACTGTGATTGGCACATATTCAAAACCAGATTTGTCCAACAACAAAGCCCATGCTCACTACCATTATGCTGGGCTGCTTGTTACCATCGTGGTGACATTTTCTGACATTCATATCATTGTTTAATGTTTACCTGAAACTATCTGGAAAGGTGGTAGAAAGGAAGCCGATCACTTTCCTTCCTTATTTTTTTAAAAATAAATTCTGTTCTATGAACTAAATGGTTTTAAAAAGGTACAAACAATAAAAGGAAATGTTTATTTAAGATATACTACATACAAAGAACTATATTCACTTGAAAGACAGTATAGCATATTAGAAAGACTAGGTCTAGATGTGTCTTGGGAGGTATATAGGCCTGAGTTTCAATGACAGGTTTGCCTGTCATTTATGTGCTGTGAGCCCTTGGTTGACATTCTGGTTACTTGCCTATTTGCTCTTAGATCCATTCCTTGTGCTTCCTCTGTTCTATTCTGTATTGCAGGTCACTGGCTTAAGCAAATTGCATTTCACATGCTCTTTTGCCAATTGGATTCTAGCTAGGATCAACTAATGGAGGGCACGGGGAGAAGCCTGGAATTGAGAGAGAAACTGGGTAATTTCTCTTGTGCTCTCTCTGCTTTAGGCAGAACCTTGGCTGTAGTTCCATCTTTTTTCATATTTCCCAGTTACTGAAGGATACTGGTTCTAGCTTACACTGGGCTACCCTAGCACTTGGGCTCTGGTAACATCACCCACACTTTGTCCTGCTAGTCCTAGATCTGGTGGTGGCTTCCCTCTATTCCTGCTCTGGGTTGCCTCACTGCTCCTATTTGCCCTTTCAGCATCTCTAACCCCTTGGTGAGTAGTTCTGCATGTTAAATATCCCTTATTGAGCAACTTAATGTGGGTTCTGTTTTGTTAACTTAACCTGACTTACATAGTATAACCAAATACTCAACTTCACTGAGACTGAGTTTCCTTTTTTATAAAGTAAGGATGATAATAACTACAGTTGACCCTTGAACGACGTGGGGGTTAGAGGTGCTGATCCCCACACAGTCAAAAGACACATACTGCTACCTTTGTCTTAAAAACAAAGGAATTGATGAACGACTCACCCAAGGGCCGGAAGCTGAAACAGTTTGGATAGAATCAGGACTCAAACCCTAGTTCTTTTGATTCCACGTATTGTGATCTCCAATCAAGCACAAACTTTCCCCCACACTTAGTTAATTTAAAGATCTGTAAAATGAAAATTACAGGTACTATATTTATTGAAAAACTCCACGTATATGTGTACCGGTACAGTTCAAGTCCATTTTAATCAAGGGTCAACTGTACTTGCAAGTTACATAAATTCTCTGTGCCTCGGTCTCATATCTATGAAATGTGGATAAAAACACTACTTAACTCAGAAATAAGCTAACTACTCTAAGAAAGAAGCAATCCAAATTCCGCAGCTTACCCTAACAGATGAGCAGTCCAATGCCGATCTAGGCAATATAGGGTGGAGATGGGGGTGGGGGTGGGTCTCTAGTTCACACAGTCATGCAGGGGCTCAAGCTGATGGCAACTTGGGTATCTTCAGCACATGGCTTCCAAGGTTGCCTTGGGGGTCATGTCCATTCCACTAACCGGAAAAAATGAAAGGATCGTGTGAGTAATTCTTATGGCCTGAGCCTCGATGAGGTTTATATCACCTCCACCCACAATCCATTGATTACATCTCCATTACACTCCCTCATCTAATAGCTAGGGAGACTGGGGAATGCAGTCTTGATAACTGTCAAGAAGGCAAAGGAAATGATTTTGGTGATCAGCTAACAATTTGTGCTGCAGCTTCATAGGGATCTTGGGAGGATTAAATTAGTCAATACCCTAGACTGTTTAGAACAGTGCCAGCACAAAACTAGCATTATGTAAGTATAAGGTGTTACTGTTATTATTAGTATTAAAGAGATAATGTTTATAAAGAGCCTAGCAAAGAGTCTGACACATATAAAACACTGGAGAAATATATTGTATCACTATTTTCATCATCATTATCATCATCATCATTGACATAACCATCATCTGAGAACTGAGATCGCAATATAAAATTTGGATTTACCACTATCTTGGATTAGAATTTTCTTTTTAATTCACAGTTTTCCATCTGTGAAACAGAAATGTCAGTATTTTTATTGGTGAAGATGAAGATAATGATTTAACTACCCTAAATTATAGAGTAGCTAGGAATATTCAATGAACTTAGATATGAAGTTACCTACTGCAATATTTAATCTGTGATATATACTCAAAAATTATTGTCTCATCTCCTTCCATAGATTGCAAGGATAAAAGGAAGGTGAGAGAAACCCAAAGATCAATCAAAATAGTTATTATATATAAAGCTAGATACAATCTGTAGGGAAAGAAGAAATATATCACACAATATTCTAGGTATTTTGCCCTTCATGGAAGATACATTTTTATGGTGAAGCAAATGATAAACAAGTAAACAAATATATATGTGTATATGTATATTTGTGTGTCACACATATGTGTTCAGATAGTGGGAAGTGCTACCAAAAATCCCAAAAGGCAGAGAAAATGTTTATAAAGTAATGGTGATGGGGGGACAGGTACTTCCATAGGGTACTTAGTCCTAGTTAGGGATCACTGTAAAGAATCATTTGAGCAGAGATATGAAGTCTGTGATGGAGTTGGTAATGAGGGGAAAGGAATGTGAAGTGTGGCCTGCCATAACCTCATGGCTTGAGGATCAAAACTGGAATATAAATGTGGTGGGATGTCGTGATTTTAACTTTTAGACCACCAGTGCTCTTTGTCAGGAAATCTTTCCCATGATTGGAGATGGGAAAAGAAGCCTGATGAGGGACCCATTTCTAAGTACTAACTCAAAGCCCTGGTCAAAGGTAGGGATCATTCCTGGGATTAGAGAGAGAATAGCACTGGCAGATTCCACCCCAGGTTAGTCCCTTGGCAAGAGTCTTCCCAGTACTTGGGGAATGGCAAAGCTAAGTTAACTGAACATGCTTGGTGTGGCCAGCATAGAAAATTTGAACCAAGGTTGTCAAAGAAAAAGGTGGTATATGGGAAGGGTTGTTCTAGAAATCTGCCTATATATTGAGCAGAAAAACATTATGTCTTAGATCCCCCAAGTGACCTGATCCAGTCAGAATTTTATATGAAGTGTGAGGATCATGGAGGAAAGAATGACAATGACAATAGAACTTATATGGTGCAGTGGTAAGTCATGGACCAAGAATGGACTGTGTCTTCACCCCAACTCTATTACTGGTTTACTTGGTGATATTCTGTTTCTTGATTTGCAAATACTTCCCGATCCACAGGACTGGCCTCTGGTAATGTGAAATTCAATTCAACAGATATTTGTTCACTTTTATTATGTGCCAGGTATATGTCTGGGGGTGCAGCAAGGAGATTACGCTTCATTAAAGGAGTCAGACAATAAAAAAATGTGAGTAGCATGGATAGTGAGTTAGATGATGGTAAGTATTATGGAAAAAAATAAGTAGGGAGTGTGGGGAAAGGATCAGATTTTAAATAAGGTGATCATGGAAGGCCTCAATGAAAACATGAAATATAGGTAAAGACTCTAAAAAAATAAGGAAGCAAACTGTTGGCTTTCTGGGGATAGGTCATTCCAACAGAGGAAGCAGAAAGAGCAAATGTCCTGGTGCAGGAATGTACCTCGGGTGTTTACAGAATAACTAGAAAACCAGCATGTGAGTGAGAGAGAGAGAGGGTAGGGGATGATTCAGAAAAGTAATGGAGAAGGGGGTGTGGTGGAACAGACCAAAGGATGGAATCGGATCTATAGGGTCTTGGAGGCCACACTGTAAGGACTTTGGCTTTTAGTCAGAATGAAATGCAAAGCCATTCAAGTGTTTTGAAAAGATAAATAATATTACCTGATTTATGTTCTAACATGATGCCTATAGTTGCTGTTCATTGATAGAATGAAATAGGGCAAGGACAGGAGAAAGGAACCCTATTAGGAGAGTAAAGCTTCTGCTTGCTTCTTTCTGTGCCCTTAGCCTCTCCTTGGTGGTGATATACTTCCTTCCCAACCCTTCTTCCATTGCTCTCAAACTTAAAATTCTCTCATGTTCTCTTTCTAATCTCCTAATATCCTCAGGAAAAGAGATACTAAACTCATTCACTTTGAGATGTAAATGATTTATAAGCAGAGCATCTAGTTTAAACAGAAGGAATGGTGCTCTAATTGTAGAATTTCAGGCATAAGTGGGCATGTATTTTATTTGGGTAAGTGGGTCTTTTGAAAATAACTAAAATTACTTTATACAGATACCCAGATACTTTGTATCTGTGTATATAATAAGGCCAGCCTTAGTTCAACTCTTTTGTAATAGAAGCCAAGTTATACAAACAGAAATAAAAATATAAGGCCAGACCCGCTTATAATTCTCATAGGATGACAGGATAGTATATTCACATACCCAATCCTAACCCAGTCACTCACTAAATCATTATAGATTCCATATCTTTTATCGGTCTCCCATTTGTCTCCCCCTCCCATTTTACTGTTAAGACTTTCATCTTTGACTTGAGAATTGACCTAGTTTCCTAATTTGTTTACAGCATTTCAGGCTTAATCCCTTTTCCCCTACCCAATCCAATGTCTACACCAGAATGATCTTCCTAAAATGCAAACAATGTTATTTATCTTTTTAAGACTCTTTAGTTGTTCTCTGGTGCACTCACTTTAGGACAATCCAACCTCCTTCGGCAGACATATGCGGTCCTTTAGGAACCAGTCTCTTCCTCCCTCTTCAACTAATCCCCTGACCATTCCACCTTCATCTCAACACCCAGCCCCCACCAGACACATTTTCTGCTCCCTCCATATTCCATGCTGTCCCTTTCTTCTGGGACTTGGTACTTTTCTTCTTCTCTTCCTGGTAAAAAGTTTTATATTTTTAACCTCCCTACTTTCCCTTCAACTTTGAACAGCTAACTTCTATTTGCCCTTCAGGTTTTAGTATAGATGTTCCCTCCTCTGAAAATCCTTCCCTGTTGCCTGTGACTTAAATACACCTCCCAAGGTTTCCATAGCAATCTTCTCTAGAGCTTTTGCCTTAAAAAGCAAGGAATTTTCTATTTCCTGGTTTGCCCTCCACATCAGATTTTGAGCTCTTAAGGGCAGAGACCTTGCTTTATCTGTGTGTTTATGATGTCTAAGAGAGCACTTAATATATAATGGAACCTCAATAGATGATTGAGTGCATAAATGAAAGATATATATGGAACTTCCTATAAAAGTTCAAAACATGAAACAAGGTATTAGTGGTCTCCAAACAAACTAGTTGCCTGGGAGAAATACAACATACTTCTGATACTGAGGCCAGAGGAAGGTTTCTCTCTTGAGTCCTCATAGAAAAAGCACTAATAGTACAAAAGGCTTAGATACTATGTAAAAAGAAGTAAATAAATCCCTTGTCAGTCGCATCATTTGCAAATACTTTCTCCCATTCTGTAGGTTGTCTTTTCATTTTGTTTATTGGCTTCCTTTGCTATGTGAAAGATTTTAAGTTTAATTAGGTCCCATTTGTTTATTTTTGTTTTTGTTTCCATTACTGTAGGAGGCGGATCCAAAAAGATATTGCTGCAATTTATGTAAAAGAGTGTCCCGCCTGTGTTTTCCTCTGGGAGTTTTTATAGTATCTGGTCTTGCATTTAGGTCTTTCACCCATTTTGAGCTTCCTTTTGTGTACGGTGTTAGAGAGTGTTCTAATTCATTTTTTACATGTTGCTGTCCAGTTTTCCCAGCACCACTTATTGAAGAGCCTGTCTTTTCTCCATTGTATATTCTTGCCTCCTTTGTTGTAGATTAATTGACCATACATGCAAGGATTTATTTCTGGGCTTTCTATCCTGTTCCATTGATCTATAGTTCTGTTTTTGTGCCAGTACCATACTGTTTTGATTTGAGGCTTTGTAGCGTAGTCTGAAGTCAGAGAACCTGATTCCTCCAGCTCCATTTTTCTTTCTCAAGATTGCTTTGGCCCTTCATGGTCTTTTGTGTTTTCATACAAATTTAAAAATTTTTGTTCTAGTTCTCTGAAAAATTTCATTGGTAATTTGATAGGGATTGCATGGAATCTGTAGATTACCTTGGGTACTGTGGTCATTTTGACAATATGGATTCTTCCAATCCAAGAATATGGTATATCTTTCCATCTGTGTCATTTTTGATTTCTTTCATCAGCCTTTTATAGTTTTCAGAGTACAGGTCTTTTGCCGCCTTAGGTAGGTTTACGCTTAGTTATTTTATTTTTTTTGATGCGATGGTAAATGGTATTGTTTCCTTAACTTCGCTTTCTGATCTTTCATTGTTAGTGTATAAGAATGCAAGAGATTTCCATGTATTAATTTTGTATCCAGTAACTTAAAATATACAAACAGCTCATACAGCTCAATATCAAAAAACAAACAACCCAATCAAAAAATGGTCAGAAGATCTAAATAAATATTTCTCCAAAGAAGACATACAGATAGCCAAAAGGCACATGAAAAGATGCTCAACATTGCTAATTATTAGAGAAATGCAAATCAAAACTACAATGAGATACCACCTCACACTGGTCAGAATGGCCATCATCAGAAAAGTCTACCAATAATAAATACTGGAGAGGGTGTGGAGAAAAAGGAACTCTCCTGCACTGTTGGTGGGAATGTAAATTGGTACAGCCACTACGGAGAACAATATGGAGGTTCCTTAAAAAACTAAAAATAGAGCTACCATATGATGCTGCAATCCCACTCCTGGACATATATCCAGAGAAAACCATAATTTGAAAAGGTACATGCTCCCCAGTGTTCATAACAGCACTACTTACAATAGCCAAGACATGGAAGCAACCTAAATGTCCATCAACAGATGAATGAATAAAGAAGATGTGAGATATATATATATATATATATATATATATATATACACAATGGAATATTACTTAATCATAAAAAGGAGTGAAATAATGTCATTTGCAGCAACATGGATAGACCTAGAGATTACCATACAAAGTGAAGTAAGCCAGACAGAGAAAGGTAAATATCATGATATCGTTTATATGTGTAATCTAAAAAAAAAAAAAAAAAAAGATACAAATGAACTTCTTTCCAAAACAGAGACTCACAGACATAGAAGGCAAACTTATGGTTGCCAAAGGGGAAAAGGGAGTGGTGGTGAGAGGGATAAATTAGGAGGTTGGGATTAGCACATACACACTACTATATATAAAATAGATAACCAACAAGGATCTAATATATAGCACAGGGAACTATATTCAATATTTTATAATAACCTTTAAGGGAAGAGAATCTGTACATTATATTGTATACGTAAAAATAATACAATTTTATGTCATTATATCTCAATGAACGATAGTTAAAATGTTAATAAATAAGAGAGTGAACTGAACAATGCATTTGGAGTCATTAAACAGATGTGAATTTTAAACCCAAATTGTGCTTTAAATGGCTGTGTAAATTTGGGTAAGGCACATTATGCCTCTAGGTCTATTAAATGAGATGTTTGGATTAGCTGTTCCCTAAATTTCATTTCATTTTTACTGTCTTAAGCTATGTGACCCTGATTTGTACAAGAGACCTCAATTCTTTCCACAAGTCTTCTAGCCAGGCCATACTGAACTGATGCCTTGGGCAATGTGTAATTCTCTGAGCCCCAAAGACGAGTGAGTACTGACATTATCAGTGCTTCGATTCCCCCTTTGGGACCAGGCAACTTGGGGTCCAGGATAAAATAAAAGAAAATGCATATATTTCAACCAGCAAAATTTTTATTACTACCATGTAATCCACTATCATGGAAGTTAGGTAACATCTCAGTCCAAGCTTGCTCAGAGAGAGCTGCTAAAAGATATTATCAGCTTCAATAATGACAACATTTTCTGCATCTTCTCAGCATCACAGTAACCCTCACACAAAGGAGAGGTCCACTGAGATTTCAAGTGCCACATGGACTGGGTTCCAAGTTTAGAAGGCTTGTCAATTCAAAATTATACATGGAAGATTCCAGGGTATTTTACATTCTCTTGGGGCTAGTGGGAACAGAAATCAAAGGGAGGGAAAAGAAAAAAGTGAAAGTCAGTATGCAAACTAATTGCCATTTAAATCTATTTGACCTTGAAGACATGAGATAACAGGGAGAAAATAGATTTAAATTTTTTATGCTGTTTACTCTCATTTCTACCATGAAGTTGGTCCCTAAGTGCAGAACTCTAACTAATTAAATATATTAATTGAACATATTGCATCTATAGCAACAGGTTCAATGATCTAAAGTATACTATTCTTTAAGAGGTAGGAAGTGTGGTATAATTAATGATGGTGAATTGTTTCAACTTGACCTTCTGAAACAAAACTTTCTACGTCATATCTCTATTATAAACTCTGGCCTCAGTTACTTTAGGAATTTCTTTCTCCTGCATTTAGCTCAACAAATTTGGAGAGTTCTTAGAACAACTTTAGACATGAGGATTTCCAGATCAAGGAAAAGTTGTTTTCCATTAGATATTTCATGTCTATCAAAAGCAGATCATGGTGACTAAATTTATTTCCTCACCCCAAACACTGATTTGATGAGGATACTAAATTATTATGGATGATTGAATCTACTGAATAATATAGAAAATCTAATTTAGCAATCTAGGGATTGGTAGTTGTCTAACCTAGTGAGTTACTCAGGTGACAAGACAAATCTTGATGTGTGTATTATAATCTATCCTAGTAACATTGGCCTTAGATTTTATTGAGATGGCAAAATAAAAGTGATCTAATCAAATAATAGTAACATTGTAGTGAGTTACCTCATATCTGTGCTCCAGAGAGAAGGAGACGAAAGAAAGGAGAAGAAAGAAAGAGGAAGGAGAGTGTCTGTATCAGGAAACCAAAAACCTTCCCAGAGGTTTTGGCATCAATTCTCAGAAGAAACAATCTCTGAGCATGAGGTGGGAGTGTGGGTAGGGGAGGCATCAGGAGACATGGGTGCCATTCCCGCACATCAAGACCCACTCTGGATCTGTAAACATTGGTTCTGGGCTTCTCATATTTTACCCGTATAAACACTAGGCTGGTTTTATGGAATGAATCAGAGACATTTCCATGTTCATTCATGGCCTGGAATAGTTCCTATAGTATCTGATTTACCTGTTCTTTAAATGCTGACTGCAACCCATCTTTCAAACTATGTGTTCCTGGTACCATTATTAAGTTATTACAAGAGAATATTTGTCACAGTGAGTAAAAACAGGGAGGAGAGACATGAGCCATCTAACTCTGGTGGTCCTGCAAACCCTGGTTCCTGCAAACCCTGGTTCCAGCTGTGTCCAAGGTCAGAAAGCAAAACTATGTCTAGAAAACTCACATAGAGATTTAAATGGTAATTGGAGATTATATAATTTATGGTTGGACTAGATGTAGGATGTGACAGAGAGAAAATAGTCAGGAATTACTCCAAGATTTTTGACCTGAGCAAATAGAATGGAATTACTGTCAACTGCTATGAAAAAGACTATAGGAGAGACAGTGTGTATTAATACCAGGCTGGTCTTGTGAGATGAATTGTGCATCTTTCCATGTCCATCCATGGCCTGGAATAAGTGCAGCACCATCAGATTTGTATCTTCTTTATGTTCCCTCTAACTTGGATTTTAAAACCTGTCCCTAGTTCCCTTTGTAGAGGACAAACCTCTCTTGGACATATAGAAACAACCAAACCACTTGAAGTAAGGAACTTCCATCTCAAGAAAAACATTCAAGTACAAGTCTTTGATGAGGAATTTAAGAATAATGACAAAGCTACTACTGTGAAAATCCAACAAATCTTCTCTCTTAAAGTAAACCTCAGTTTTATAAATTCTCCAAAAGAAACATAAAAGTTTGCAGACATTTTTGCATCCAAAAAGAAAACAATTTGGTTCTGTGGAATTTGGCTAGAGCCTATTCCAGAGGTAAAATGTTGGAAGTCCTCAGAATACACTATTTAAATAGATTACAGTGTCCACGGAAATTGTGCAATGCAGTGGTCCTGACCTGATCATTCTACTTTGATTTAGAAGAGCTGTGGATGAAATGAATTGGGAAGCTGTGCATGTGGTAATTGTAATAAAGTGTCCACTGTGGATACCTTACTTAAAATCTTGTGAATAAAGAGTGAATGGGTAAAAAGCTTTTTAAAAAATTATTTCCAAAACTTTCTATAAGATTTCCATTCACTCATCTCTTTGTCTAGAACCATGTGACATGGACACCCTAGCTAAAAGGAAGACTGGGATTTATGTATTTATTTTTTTATAAGATGGGAACATTGATGCTCTTAACAGATGAGTCTCTTAGTCACAAAAAAGAGAATGGATAATTTGGTAGGCAACTAGCACTAGTAGTGTCTGCCACATGTACCACTTTCTTACATTATATAAATGAACTGGGTCAACCATTTGTTTTCTTTGCAAAAAGCATTTAGATACCAGTGAAGAATTCTAGTTAGTATTTCAATTGTCCAATGATGATATATTTCTATATATAATGCACTTTGTCACGATGAGAGGCAATAGAGACAGATATCTGGGTTTTTGTTTCTCTGTTTTCCTTTTAATACAGAATGGACTATGAGAACTTTCTGAAATCCCCTTAGAATTAATGTCTTATCCTAAGTTTTGATTTTACCAGTTCACTCATTGGGAGTGACTCATGGTGCACCAACTCAAAGAATCATGTATTTAAGCACATTAAGTGTTTATTAATATAAAATGGAGCATGCATCTTAGTGACCAAAATTGCCTTTATTCAAGGTACCCTTAACTATGGCAAAGTACTTAAAACAGTAGTTTGATTGTGTTAGGCTCTCAGTCATGACTCTTCCCTTTTCCACCCTCACCAGGAACTGGGATGCCTGGGAAGCCAAATTAGAAATAAGCTGGACATGAATGGTACAGTCCATGTGGAGACCACAGAATGGTCATTATTTCAGTTTGACAGTTTGATGAGGAAAATGCATATTTTCCATACATCTCTCTCTCTCTCTCTCTGTTTCTCTCTCTGCCTCTCCTCTTCCCTCTCACTCTCCTTTTCTCTGTCCCTTCCTCTCTTTCCATGTGAGGATAAGCTCTGACCAATGACATTTTCTATTCTCTGGTCTTTCATTTCTAAAAACACAAGCTAATCAACATCTTATATCTAGTTACAAAATTTCTTTATGATAAACATTTTCAGGTTTTCATACTTGTTTCTTTTTAAATGGATTTCTTCCTTTTTAGGGGAATTCACTTGACTCCTTGCCAACCTGAAGAAAACATCCCAACCTGTCAGCATCAGAGCTGCAATCATATCTTATTTCTTGGAAAATCTTATATTATTTCCTGGGAGAATGAGTAATGCCATCTATCTACTTTTTATTTCACTATATTACCTTAGGTTCAGAAAATGCCATTTTTTTTATCCTGTCTTTTTGATTCCAGGAGTTTTCCTGATTGTAGTCCTGCTACCTTGTATTCCCTGCTTAAAATAATAATCTATTCTTTGGAAACCATCTAATGTTTAATCTTAGAAAAGACCCACTAATGAACTGAAGATAGACATAGTAATCGTTATTCCAATGGAAAAACATTCGGGGGTGAGGGGTGTAAGTTTCTCTTGTTTCATTTCAATAGTAGCAATCAAATTTGTGATTAAAATTAGTCACTCAATTGCTTTCTAAATGATTCTGGTGACTTCATTAATCTGCAGTGATGAGCTACCTCTGTAATATTTAATATCCTGACAAGCTATATATTATCAAGTCTGAGTCAAATTTCAGTCAGCCCTATGATATTTCTGGACACTAGAAATCCATTGCTTCTCTGTTGTGATGAGGGCATATTTTCAGACACAGTTCATGTCCTAAATAGACTGAATACTTGTCTAACATTGTAAACTCCCAGAGGGCAGACACCAATGGCAGCTACAGTGCGTTTCAGCTCACTTGAAGGAATACTAAAAGGAGGTGACAAAGATGCTTATCAACTCCCTCAGTCACTCGGCTGGATCTCCTTGGTTGGGTGGAGAGACTATTCTCAGAGGTTGGTAGGGTGTCTGTTATCTCTGAGGTGAGATTTGCCCTCTTGTAGGCATCATGTCTCTTCAAAACAATTTTATTGTAACATGTCCAGAAGTTGCTTTTCTCACATAACCCTGCCCCTGGTGGATTCCATCTATGATTCTGTCATGCTCCTAATCTTTATTTCTAGTCCCATTCCTTGTGATTCAGACTTAACCATTCAACTGATTTCTACTTGAATAATTAAGAATCAGGGCCAACTAATGTGTTCAAAAGTCAACTCATTATCTTTACTTCAAAATATGCTTATCGTCCAGGGATTCTAGTTATCTGTGTCAGCAAGTTGAGCATTCTTTCTCAAATCCTTTCTTTCTTTGCCTCCCACATTCAACAATGACTGAGTCTTAATCCTTCCATCTTTTTAACATTTCTCTGTCCTCTCCTTCACTTCATTCCTGACACTTCTTTTACTCAGGTCATTATCATACAAGGTGGATCTGATGACTGCATCCTAAGCACCACTTTCCCCTTCCTAGTAGTAACCTAAATCTTGTCCATATGTGCAATTCACCACTATATGGGTAATTCAGGGAGAGCTGATCCAATTCCCAGATTCAGGGGTAGGTCTGGTCAATCCAAAGGTAATTCTGTATATACACCTTACCCCAGTAATTGGTCCAGGAACCTAGGTTTTCACATTCTGGGACAAAAGATTGGATCAAGAGTACATGATTCATTTTGCCAAAGAGATGCAAGGAGATTATTTCTGGGATATTGCAGTGATGATATAAAGCCTGGATTCATTTACCACCATGAGGGAAGCCAGCCAGAGGATGAAGCATAGACAAGGGAAGAGCAGAAAAATGGATCTGGAGACACTAACATTAAGCCATATTTGAAGTTCACCCTATTTTACTACTTTCATTACATGAGCCAATAAGTTTACATATTGATTAACTAAATTTGGTTAGGAATTTCTCTCATTTGAAACATACAAATTCTCACTGATACATCTTGTCTTGCCAGTTATCATGATGGCCTGGCAACTCATTTCTCTATCTATGGCATATACCCCTCCAGTTGACCACACACTCTCCTAACAGGGTGATCTTTCACAAAACCCCACAGATCTGTTCATGTGCTCTCTACTTAATCCCCTACCATGGTAACTTATTATCTTCAGAATAAATTAAACGTCATCAGCATGACACACAAGGTATCACATTATTGGATTTTTTTCCTGCCTCCCCAGCCTCATATCTCATTTCTTCTCAATATGAATTCTATACACAACTCTGCTTAAATAATTTTACCTCCTAGAATAGAAAGTCTTTATCACTTACCTCTTTGTCTTTGTACATGCTGCTTCCTCATCTTAGAATTCAGCTAATTCTAGTCTATTCTGTAGCCAGCTACTTTGAACTTACAGTATACCCAAATATATGCAATGTGCTGGAAAATCTCCTCCCTTTGTTTTTTACCTGGTGAGGTTCTGCCGTAAAACTTGTCTGCCCCTCAGAGGAATTTGTGCTTTCTCTCTTGTTTCATGCCTATCTTCCTGTTGGCACTTATCACACTCTATTTCAATAGTTTGCTACAATTGGTCTCTCCTTAGTTCCTCCCTTGAAGATAAGAGCTATTTTTAAATTAATCTCCATATTCCTAATTCAAGCATAGAGGTTGGATTAATGACTTATTCACAGACTTAAGTAAGCAGAAAGCCAGATTATTCAAATTGAGAGGTACATTAGACATCAGCTAATCCTAAAGTTTGATGAGGGTGGTGACCTACTGCCTGATGAAAGTCGGCAAATGATACTTGGTACCCACGTAAGAGAGTTCATAGAGTCACTGAAGAGTACAGGCAGATGCAGAGGGCATCCATACTCCAGTTCAGCAGATCATTGTCAGTGGAAAAATGGGGCCCATGTTGCCAACACCTCTCATATTTGTTCAAGAAAAAAGAATACGAAACCTCTGTGCAGGCCAGTACTGTAGGTGGATCTCGCATCTGTGAGCTAGACATACCCATGGCCTGAGAGTCAGCCTCCTTGGATTTACTCCAACTCCTTCATTTTACAGATGAGGAACCAAAACCAGGACCAAAACAAAGTTTTCCCTAAGAGATCCCTCAATCCAGGGTACATCCTCTTCTATATTTTCTCATGGGCCCCTGTGCCCTTAACTCATGTTTTACAGCAGTCTGTCTATCTCCCTCTTCCATCACAGCACGTGTTCTCTGAGCACAGAGAGCGGCCTTGTCTTTCATCATTCACAGGACCAGGGGCTGAGTAAGTGCTCAGTAGATACTCCTTGAATGAACATCGAATGGAAATCATGCTCCTGACAGACAGCCTTTGACTCTTGACATCACCAGCACCTTTAACATGTAGATTTGTAGATTTACCTCATGGGACATTTAATAAAGCATTCTGGGCTGAGACCTTGGAAATGGGGAGTGGGATGGAAAGTAGTCACTAAAATACTGGGAGAGTTATATAGATCATAATCTCTACTACAAGGCATAAAAATCAAGTAGATGAACAATGTGTTGTATTAGATAAAGATTAGATGGAGGGAAGTGTGGAAAGATTCCTAAACTGAGTGACCAAGGACATGTAGGATCTTGATAGGGAGAGAATTAGCTGTTGGCCTGGGGAGTTGGTTTGCAGTCTCCAGTGAGCCCTGGTATGCACTCATAGTGTCTTGCTGCTTTCACTTTTTCCTCTCTAAGCATCTCTGTTCTGGTTAGTCTTGAGGAAGGGTCCCTCTTCAAGGTTTAGAGCAAGACCCTAAAGGAAAGCATCCTCCAGATAGAGCCATTTTATTTCCAGTCTGTGGTCTGGACATGGGAGAATGCAGTCAATACAAATACAACATAAAAACACAAATAAAACAAATGAATAAAACACCACCAACAAAATGAAAGTCCTGGAGATTCTAGGTGAGTTTTAGTCTCTTGCTGATTATCTTTAGCCCAGTCAAATTCCACCTCAAGGTGAATCCTAGAAATCCATAAAAAGAGGCTGCTCCTCTCTGGAGGAATAAATTCTTGTCATGAAATGGAGAATTCTACCTGTCTTGAACTCTGAGGAAGCTGGCTCTAGCTGCACATTACCAAAAACACTAAGATGTGATGCCATTCTTAGAGAAATTGTGAAGCCAGCTGTTTTTTCATGCAGTAATAACTGGATACCATTATTATGCACCTATTATGCACCTATTGTGTGTCAGGCTACTTCTGTCATTATCACTATTTTATCTAACAAGCTTTCAGAATAGGTGTTCTTGTTTTCCATTTACAGATGGAGAAACAAGACTCAGAGGGTTTGAGGGGCTTATTAAGTGCCGCATAGCTAGAATGTGGAAGAGTTGCAATATGAGTCCAACTGTAAATGACTTTTTAAAACTGGAGTTCTTTTGATATCACCTGGTGTACAGGAGATGTTTAAAGAGGCCAGATCAAAACCTCAGGGTTTGAGATGGTTCTCTCGTTTATTGAAAGTGAAACTCTGCTCGTGACACTTATTTTCTCTGATCCTACTACCTGAAATGGGGATAATAATAATAACCCTTTTGCTGCACACTTTATTCCGCTCTTTGTTTTTTTTAAAACTTCTTTATTGGAGTATAATTGTTTTACAATGGTGTGTTAGTTTCTGCTGTATAACAAAGTGAATCAGCTATAAATATACATGTATCCCCATATCCTTCCCTTTTGCATCTCCCTCCTACCCACCCAATCCCACCCCTCTAGGTGGACACAAAGCACCGAGCTGATATCCCTTTGCTATACAGCTGCTTCCCACTAGCTATCTATTTTACATTTGGTAGTGTATATATGGCCATGTGGCTCTCTTACTTCATCCCAGATTACCCTTCCCCTCCCTGTGTCCTCAAGTCCATTTTCTACATCTGCGTCGTTTTTTCCTGTCATGCCCCTAGGTTCTTCAGAACATTTTTTTTTTACATTCCATATATATCTGTTAGCATATGGTACTTGTTTTTCACTTTCTGACTTACTTCACTATGACAGTCTCTAGGTCCGTCCACCTCACTACAAATAACTCAATTTCGTTTATTTTTATGGCTGAGTACTATTCCATTGTATATATATGCCACATCTTCTTTATCCATTCATCTGTCAATGGACACTTAGGTTGCTCCCATGTCCGGGCTATTGTAAACAGTGCTGCAATGAACATTGTGGTACATGTCTCTTTTTAAATTATGGTTTTCTCAGGGTATATGTCCACTAATGGGGTCGTATGGTAGTTCTATTTTTAGTTTTTTAGGGAACCTCCATACTGTTCTCCATAGTGGCTGCATCAATTTACATTCCCACCAACAGTGCAAGAGGGTTCCCTTTTCTCCACACCCTCTCCAGCATTTATTGTTTGTAGAGTTTTTGATGATGGCCATTCTGACCAGTGTGAGATGATCTCACTGTAGTTTTAATTTGCATTTCTCTAATGATTAGTGATGTTGAGTATCCTTTCATGTGTTTGTTGGCAATCTGTATATCTTTTTTTGGAGAAATGTCTATTTATGTCTTCTGCCCATTTTTAGATTGAGTTGTTTTTTGATATTGAGCTCATGAGCTGCTTGTATATTTTGGAGATTAATCCTTGTTTAAGTTGCTTCCTTTGCAAATATATTCTTGCATTCTGAGGGTTGTCTTTTTGTCTTTTAATGGTTTCCTTTGCTGTGCAAAAGCTTTTAAGTTTCATTAGATCCCATTTGTTTATATTTTTATTTCTCTAGGAGGTGGGTCAAAAAGGATCTTGTTGTGATTTATGTCATAGAGCGTTCTGCCTATTTTTTCCTCTAAGAGTTTCATAGTGTCTGGCCTTACATTTAGGTCTTTAATCCATTTTGAGTTTATTTTTGTGTATGGTGCTAGAGAGTGTTCTAATTTCATTCTTTTACATGTAGCTGTCCAGTTTCCCCAGCACCATTTATTCAAGAGGCTGTCTTTTCTCCATTGTATACTCTTACCTCCTTTATCAAAGATAAGGTGACCATATGTGTGTAGGGTAATCTCTGGGCTTTCTGTTCTGTTCCATTAATCTATATTTCTGTTTTTTGTGCCAGTACCATACTGTCTTGATTACTGTAGCTTTGTAGTATAGTCTGAAGCCAGTGAGCCTGATTCCACCAGCCCCATTTTTCTTTCTCAAGATTGCTTTGGCTATTCGGGGTCTTCTGTGTTTCCATACAAATTGTGAAACTTTTTGTCCTAGTTCTGTGAAAAATGCGTTGGTAGTTTGACAGGGATTGCATTGAATCTGTCGATTGCTTTGGGTAGTATAGTCATTTTCACAATGTTAATTCTTCTAATCCAAGAACATGGTATATCTCTCCATCTGTTTTTATCATCTTTAATTTCTTTCATCACTGTCTTATAGTTTTCTGCATACAGGTCTTTTGTCTCCTTAGGTAAGTTTATTCCTAGGTATTTTATTCTTTTTGTTGCAATGGTCAATGGGAGTGTTTCCTTAATTTCTCTTTCAGATTTTTCATCACTAATGTATAGGAATACAAGAGATTTCTGAGCATTAATTTTGTATCCTTCTACTTTACCAAATTCATTGATTAGCTCTAGTAGTTTTCTGGTGGCACCTTTAGGATTCTCTATGTATAGTATCATGTCATCTGCAAACAGTGACAGTTTTACTTCTTCTTTTCTGATTTGGATTCCTTTTATTTCTTTTTCTTCTCTGATTGCTGTGGCTAAAACTTCCAAAACTTTGTTGAATAATAGTGGTGAGAGTGGGAAACCTTGTCTTGTTCCTGATCTTAGTGGGAATGGTTTCAGTTTTTCACCACTGAGAACGATGTTGGCTGTGGGTTTGTCATATATGACCTTTATTATGTTGAGGTAAGTTCCCTCTGTGCCTACTTTCTGGAGGTTTTTTATCATAAATGGGTGTTGAATTTTTGTGAACGCTTTTTCTGAATCTATTGAGATGATCACATGTTTTTTCTCCTTCAATTTGTTAATATGGTGTATCACATTGATTGATTTGCGTACATTGAAGGATCCTTGCACTGCTGGGATAAACCCCACTTGATCATGGTGTATGATCCTTTTAATGTGCTGTTGGATTCCATTTGCTAATATTTTGTTGAGGATTTTTGCACCTATGTTCATCAGAGACATTGCCCTGTAGTTTTCTTTTTTTGTGACATCTTTGGTTTTGGTATCAGGGTGGTGATAGCCTCATAGAAGGAGTTTGGGAGTGTTCCTCCCTCTGCTATATTTTGGAAGAGTTTGAGAAGGATAGGTGTTAGCTCTTCTCTAAATGTTTGATAGAATTGGCCTGTGAAGCCATCTGCTTCTGGGTTTTTGTTTGTTAGAAGACTTTTAATCACAGTTTCAATTTCAGTTCTTGTGATTGGTCTGTTTATATTTTCTGTTTCTTCCTGGTTCAGTCTCGGAAGGTTGTGCATTTCTAAGAATTGCTTCCAGGTTGTCCATTTTATTGGCATATAGTTGCTTGTAGTAATCTCTCATGATCCTTTGTATTTCTTCAGTGTCAGTTCTTACTTCTTTTTCATTTCTAATTTTATTGATTTGCATCTTCTCCCTTTTTTTCTTGGTGAGTCTGTCTAATGGTATATCAATTTTGTTTATCTTCTCAAAGAACCAGCTTTTAGTTTTATTGATCTTTGCTATTGTTTCCTTCATTTCTTTTTCATTTATTTCTGAGCTGACATTTTTGATTTCTTCTGCTAACTTTGAGGTTGTTTTGTTCTTCTTTCTCTAAATGCTTTAGGTATAAGGTTAGGTTTTTTATTTGAGATGTTTCTTGTTTTCTGAGGTAGGATTATATTGCTATAAACTTCCCTCTTAGAACTGCTTTTGCTGCATCCCATAGGTTTTGGGTCATCGTGTTTTCATTGTCATTTGTTTCTCAGTATTTTTTGATTTCCTCTTTGATTTCTTCAGTGATCTCTTGGTTATTTAGTATTGTATTGTTTAGCCTCCATGTGTTTGTATTTTTTTACAGATTTTTTCCTGTAATTGATATCTAGTCTCATAGCACTGTGGTCAGAAAAGATATTTGACATGATTTCAATTTTCTTAAATTTACCAAGGCTTGATTTGTGACCCAAGATATGATCTATCCTGGAGAATGTTCCCTGAGCACTTGAGAAGAAAGTGTATTCTGTTGTTTTTGGATGGAATGTCCTATAAATACCAATTAAGTCCATCTTGTTTAATGTATCATTTAAAGCTCGTGTTCCCTTATTTATTTTCATTTTGGATGATCTGTCCATTGTGAAAGTGCGGTGTTAAAGTCCCCTACTATTATTTTGTTTCTGTCAATATCCCCTTTTATGGCTGTTAGCAGTTTCCTTATGTCTTGAGGTGCTCCTATGTTGGGTGCAGAAATATTTAAATTGTTATATCTTCTTCTTGGATTGATCCCTTGATCATTATGTAGTGTCCTTCTTTGTCTCTTGTAATAGTCTTTATTTTAAAGTCTATTTTGTCTGATATGAGAATTGCTACTCCAGCTTTCTTTTGATCACCATTTGCATGGAATATCTTTTTCCATCCCCTCACTCAGTCTGTATGTGTCCCTAGGTCTGAAGTGGGTCTCTTGTGTACAGCATATATATGGGTTTTGTTTTTTGTATCCATTCAGCCAGTCTATGTCTTTTGGTAGGAGCATTTAATCCATTTACATTTAAGGTAGTTATCGATATGTACGTTCCTAGTACCATTTTCTTAATTGTTTTGGGTTTGTTATTGTAGGTCTTTTTCTTCTCTTGTATTTCCTGCCTAGAGAAGTTCCTTTAGCATTTGTTGTAAAGCTGGTTTGGCGGCGCTGAATTCTCTTAGCTTTTGCTTGTCTGTAAAGGTTTTAATTTCTCTGTCGAATCTGAGTGAGATCCTTGCTGGGTAGAGTAATCTTGGTTGTAGGTTTTTCCCTTTCATCATTTTAAATATGTCCTACCACTCCCTTCTGGCTTGCAGAGTTTCTGCTGAAAAATCAGCTGTTAACTTTATGGGGATTCCCTTGTATGTTATTTGTTGTTTTTCCCTTGCTGCTTTTAATATTTTTTCTTTGTATTTAATTTTTCATAGTTTGACTTATATGTGTCTTGGTGTGTTTCTCCTTGGATTATCCTGTGTGGGACTCTCTGCGCTTCCTGGACTTGATTAACTGTTTTCTTTCCTATATTAGGGAAGTTTTCAACTATAATCTCTTCAAATATTTTCTCAGTCCCTTTCTTTTTCTCTTCTTCTGGGACCCCTATAATTCGAATGTTGGTGCATTTAATGTTGTCCCAGAGGTCTCTGAGACAGTCCTCAGTTCTTTTCATTCTTTTTTCTTTATTCTGCTCTGCAGTAGTTATTTCCACTGTTTTATCTTCCAGGTCATTTATCCATTCTTCTACCTCTGTTATTCTTCTATTGATTCCTTCCAGGGATTTTTGAATTTCATTTATTGTGTTGTTCATCATTGTTTGTTTGCTCTTTAGTTCTTCTAGGTCCTTGTTAAATGTTTCTTTTATTTTCTCCATTCTATTTCAAAGATTTTGGATCATCTTTATTATCATTACTTTGAATTCTTTTTCAGGTAGACTGCCTATTTCCTCTTCATTTGTTTGTTCTGGTGGGTTTTTACCTTGCTCCTTCATCTTCTGGGTAGTTCTCTGTCTTCTCATTTTGCTTAACTTACTGTGTTTGGGGTCTCCTTTTTGCAGCCTGCACATTCATAGTTCCTCTTGTTTTTGGTGTCTGTCCCCAGTGGGTAAGGTTGGTTCAGTGGGTTGTGTAGGCTTTTTGGTGGAGGGGACTGTTGCCTGTGTTCTGGTGGGTGAGGCTGGATCTTGTTTTTCTGGTGGGCAAGATCGTGTCCGGTGGTGTGTTTTGGCGTGTCTGCAAACTTATTATGATTTTAGGCAGCCTCTGTGCTAATGGGTGGGGTTGTGTTCCTGTTTTGCTAGTTTGGCACATGGTGTCCAGCACTGTACCTTGTTGGTCCTTGAGTGGAGCTGGGTCTTAGCATTAAGATGGAGATCTCTGCGAGAGCTTTTGCCGTTTGATATTATGTGGGGCCAGGAGGTCTCTGGTAGACCAATGTCCTGAACTCCGCTCTCCCACCTCAGAGGCTCAGGCTTGACATGCAGCCAGAGCACCAAGACCCTGTCAGCCACACGGCTGTTGATTGTTCCAGTGAGATGACAGTATGGACAGATGATGACTGTAGATCACCCCCCTCCACCTAGTGCTTTGACACTATGTAAGCTGGGTCACCTGGAATAGTCTGAGGTAGTCTGCCGCTTTCTTCAGTCTCTCCTTTCCCTCTGTGTACAGGGGCCAATTTGGGAACCAACAATTATGATTACAAACTAAGTAAAATTATACATATATTTGGATGAGAAATCTGGGTATCTAGAAAGGAAGTCTTCATTTCAATCTCATGCCATTGTTAGTGACCCTTTGGAGTCAGGCCCCAACAAGGGTCCTCCTGACCGATGTCTTGCTAACCAATATAATGAGACCGAGTTTTGTTCAGAAGCAAAGGAAAGTGTTATTCTAGAATCTAAGAACAGAGAATTTGGAGCTCCAGCCTTAGAGTATACCGTTCTCCCTGACAGGCCAACAGCAGGTCTGCTTTATAGGATTCTTGTCAGCTGGCAGAGTTCTCTCCAGGAGGGTGCAGTTCTAGCGAGGTGGGCACAGCTGTGCTGGTCACACCCCAGATTATAGTGCCGGGCAGGCGCAACCCCGCTTTTTGTTGTGCTCAAATAAGATCATAGAGTATCAGGTTAACAACATAAATATTAATCATTAAGTTGCTTGTGGGAATAAATCTGTTGAGAATCATCGGAACCATTCCCAATCATTTCCTTTTGAAGATGAGGACCTGATATTTTTGCAATAGTTTGGTATAGTGTGATGGTTAAGAACACAGCCTTCAGAATCAGATATATTTAGGTTCCAATCCTGGCTTTGCCACTTCTATTAGCTGTGATAGGCAGAATAATGACTCTTCAAAGATATGCATATGTTAATGCCCAGGACCTGGACTGTGTTAGGTTACATGGTAAAGGATTTTTAAGTTGCAAGTGGACTTATGGTTGCTAACTGGCTGTTCTTAAAATGGGGACATTATCCCAGATTAGCCAGGTAGGACCAATGTAATCATAAGGGTCCTTATAAGTGGAACCCTTATATGGGTCCTTCCAATTCTAAGATGTAAGTAGAAAGCAGAGGAAAGGATGTGACCAGGAAAGCAGAGGTCAGAATGATGAGATTGTTGGTTTTGAAGGTTGAGGAACAGGGCCATGAGCCTGGGTATGTAGGCAGTCTCAAAAATGTAGAAAAGGTAAGGAAATGGGTTCCTAGAGCTTCCAGAAAGTTCTATTGACTCCTTCATTTTAGCCCTGTGAGACTTTGATTTCTCACCTCCAGAACTGTAAGAAAATAAATTAGTGTTGTTTTAAGCTACTGAATTCATGGTCATTTGTGATAGCAGCCATAAAAACTAATATACTACCTGTATGACCTTGGACAAATTAGCAAACCTCTTTGAGCCTTACCTGTATGACACAGTAAGTAACCAACCAGTAAAGGTAGCTTTACTAGTATGATTAATATCACATAGACAATACTAATAGACTAACAGTAGTTTTAATAGGGTGTAGGACCCTGTCTTTATCATAATTAGGGTCAACCTTGATTTTCCTGTTTACATGGTACTATCAACCCTAAGAACCTCTGGGCAGAGAAATCTCGCTGACTCACTGCAAGCATAACTGAACACCCACTGCACATTGCCACGTTAACTGACTGAGGTTTCTGCCGGAAATATCTGTTGCCTAGTTAAGGGAGTATTCCTTGCTTTGGAAGCCTAGGCAACTGCATATGTGAAAGTTTCTGGTTTCCTGGGATTGCAAATTAAATGTCAGGGAAGATAGAAATGCTGTAAAAGGATTCCAAGAAGCAGTACAATGAATTAGATAAGGGGAGAGATCCTTATTTGGCTCAGAAAGACCTTTCATAGAAGCCATTAATGGATAAGCCTTAGATGATTGCATCTACCTCATCCGAAGTTTCTTATGTATCATAACGAAATTGGAAGTTGTGCTGGATGGAAGCCATGTGCTTCTTCTCTCCTGTGTAAGATCAGGAATCAGAAGAGCCTGATTCTGATTGACAAGTTGCTTAACTTCTCATTGAGATTCTATTTCTTCTTCAGTACCATGGCACACATAGAGTAATAAAAAGCACTGTGAAATTTAAACATGGTAATGATAGCTGTTGTTTATTGATTGCTTACTATATGCAAGGAATAATTCTAAGTACATTATATTTCACTTGTCTTTACAGAAACACTGCAACACTTTCTATTTTTACAGATAAGAAAACTGAGGCATAAGGAGATTTCATTTCCCAAGGTCATACAGCTAGTAAGCAGTGAAAGCACTTAACCAAAATGCTCAAATGCCTCCCTAAGATTTGGCATGTGGCGTGATAATGGCTCAATAAATATGAGCAGTTGTTAATATACAGTTGACCCTTGAACAACATGGGTTTGAACTACATGGGTCCACTTATCTGCAGATTTTTTTCAGTAGTAAATACTAGAGTATTACATGATCTGAGGTTAGTTGAATCTGCAGATGGGAACTGCGGATATGGAGGAACCATGTATATGGAGGGTTGACTGTAAGTTATACAGCTGGGATTTTCTGTGATGGATGGTTGGTACCCCTAACCCCCACTTTGTTCAAAATTCAACTGTGTATTTATCTCGTGGTGTAGTTGTTAGGATTAAATAGAAAGTCTTTAAAAAAATTTTTTTAATAACATTTAAATAGATTCTATAATTGAAATGCTGTTGTTTCTTCCCCTTTCACGTACTCCTGGCTTGCCTGGTTTTTTGTAACAGCCTCCTAACTCTTTTTCCAGCATGTTCCCTGACCTCACAATGCTGGAGGATGGCATTCCCTGACTGAAAGCAAATATGCAATACAGCTGAATCCTATATAGTACATCAAAAGCCTTTCAACATGATGTGATTAATGTCAATCTTCCAATTCTCTCTGGATCCCCATGTCCACAAATCAAGGCTCTGTCGGAATACTTGCTAGTTCCTAGTTATGTCACATTACTCTTTAGTTGGGCACATTATACGTGTTATGCCCAGATTACCCTTACTCCCTCTTCCTGCCAGATGAGCTCATGCCCACCTTCAAAACTTAGTGCCTGGACTGATGCAACATGTTTAATGAGCATTATTTACATGGTGTAAAGTGCCTGGTCTGTAAATACCATCTTTACAAAAAGGAAACATCTCAACTTTTGTTCACTGTTCTTATTTAGTTTCCTGGATCATCCAAATACCCTCACTCCACCACTTGTCCGTTGCTTTATTCATGCAAGCCCCCTTGGCCATTTCCTATATGTATCATCTTTATTCTCCTGCTTGGTACATAATTCAGGATCTCCTAACTCCAGGGTTCAACTTACATCACAACTCTATCATCATTCCCCTTATGGACAACCATCCTGGTAACAGCTTTCCAGGCTTTCCCTAGCCTCAGGACCTTCCCTTACCAAATGCTGAAGGTTAGGACCCAGAATCTAGGGTCACCTTCTTTGAAGAAGCCTTTTCTGACCTCTGCAAGTATAGTTGTGTTCTCTTCTCCTAGCTCCTACAGAGCTGATTCACTACTTTATTATGGTATCTCTCTTGTTGGAGTAACTATTATACACTGATTTTTTTAAAATCCAGAGTAGGCTAGACCTCTGGAAAGCAGGTATAATGTTTTAGTTATTCCTGTTTCAGA
The DNA here is from genome assembly GCF_963455315.2 of Globicephala melas. Lineage (NCBI taxonomy): Eukaryota > Metazoa > Chordata > Mammalia > Artiodactyla > Delphinidae > Globicephala > Globicephala melas. Next base: position 128,719,151 of record NC_083314.1, on the reverse strand, counting down.
CCTTGGCACTTAGTCTTGAGTGAACCACTTACCCTTCTTTTAACCTCACTTTCCTAAACTGAAAAAAGGGTATAATAATTAATATTCTGAAGATTTATGAGGATTAAGGATAGTGTATAAAAGGGGTCCAGCACAGTGTCTCGACATTTGGTAACAAATATTTCTATTGCAATTCATAGAGAAAATGAACAATTTGCTCGAGTGGAAATGAAGAAAATGAACTGTGTTAGGTTTTGCCTTCTCCAACTCATGTAAGAACCACAACTGGTTCAACGTTAGCTATGGTATTAACCCTAACAGCCAGGTTAAGGGGTGAGTGTTCAGGGTTATAAATTTGTCTGTTTGCCATTGCATCCGGTGTGTGGTGTATCTGAAAGAATAGATTGTGGGCACCTATTAATTCATCAATGTTTAGCCTTTGCCAGCCCATCTTTGTGGTGGTGGTTATTCTCCTGCTGGCTGATTGGCTCTCCAGGCTGTCCACCAACACAGCCTATGTTCTTACCTGCACCCCAGTTGATATCTGATCTGGACATTGCCAACTTTCTTCCCTGAGGGCCAGATATGATCCATTCTGAGTCTTGGCTAAGGTCTCCCAAAAGCTTGTCTTTGCTCTACCCCTTGAACACCATCAATTGAACTACTGCCTGGGGAGAACACAAACCTGCAGCCTATTTTGGTCCCTCAATCCTGGCTTTCTCTCACTACTTACCTGTTGGCACTTCCGAGGTTCCAGAATTTCTTGCAACTCAGAGTTCACATGAGTTATATGAGGGTATGACACATGTTTTTGCAAGGATAGAAAGACTAATGACACATAGCTAGATTCTGATGTTCTATTCCTTCCTCCCAAGCCAGTTTATTAATTCTAGTGATGCATTTATTGGCAAAGATTCTCCCTTCACTTTAATAAGCTTTATTTTTCTGCGCTCAGAGACCATCACTACATCTCGCAAGAAGGGAAGTTGTTTGAGCAAACTCCTTAGATTGCTTCGTTGCTTCAAATGTCTTTTAAAAAATTTAGAGGAAAATATTTTTCTCTGAGACCTAGATTTTTTTTTGTTTTTTTTTTTTTGCGGTACTCGGGCCTCTCACTGTTGTGGCCTCTCCCGTTGCGGAGCACAGGCTCCGGACTCGCAGGTTCAGCGGCCATGGCTCATGGGCCCACCCGCTCTGCGGCATGTGGGATCTCCCCGGACCGGGGCACAAACCCGTGTCCCCTGCATCGGCAGGCGGAATCTCAACCACTGCGCTACCAGGGAAGCCTCTGAGACCTAGATATTGATACAGGCCATTAATTTGAAAATAACTCATAGCAAGTATTGTTCATTAATACTGTCTTTAAAATCCACCTAGTACCTAAATTCCTAATGTTATAAGAGCTTTTGTGGCACAGAAAAATTTCTGAAAGAGCCTTTATGTAGTGGAAAGGGGTGTAATTTTAAATTAAAAGCAGTGAGTGTTCACCCAGGCCCACCTTACCTTTCTTTCTAAAACTTTTCTTTGAATGAAGGAGAGGAATTCATCTTTTGGCATACTTTTCAGTGCATAGATTCCCTCTTTCTGCTGTACCTAATAGCAAACCTCAAATTAGGGACCAGATCTCATCTGTAGAAATTACATTCCTCCTTCATTTGTAAGTCAGTTGAGAATTCAAAGTAAGTTTTTCCTTTGAGCACTGAATTTCCAAAAGACCTTAAAAGGTACCTCCTCAAAAGTTTTCCAGGTGAATTAAATTGTGAACTGGACTATGTATCTTATCATTGCATAAACTGTTCAGCCTGTGTCCCTCTTGATAAGAACAGAGAGAAACTATGAATCATCAAAAAAAAAAAAAAAAAAAGTGCCCGCAGAGTTAAGTAGCCAAGTATAAGGATAAGGATGGGTAATAATGTAGATCCTATAATGAATTTATAAGACTATATTAGGGAACTCTTCATCTACCTATTGGTCTTTTCACTCTTATTCTGGGCTTTGGATATTATTGGATGTTCTTTTCCATCCGAAACTCCTTATTTGGGTTCTGAATTGATATTATCACTCTTTACTTTTAAACTAGTTTATCTTCCTTGATACCCTTGATTCCCTGTGTCAGGAAAGATTATCTTCAACTCTTCTCTTTCCCATGCTTTATAGTCAGTCAACAAATCCTGCCAGGTTTGCATTTGAAACATTTCTCTAGTTCACACACACTGCAAGACACAAAGACTCTTCCAATTACATTGCCAGTATTCTAGTTCAGGGGTCAGCAAACAGCTTCCCACAGGCTACATCCAGCCTGCCAACTATTTTGGTTAATTTAAATTTTATTGGAGCACATCCATGTTCATTTGTTTATGTATTATCTGAGATTGCTTTGGTGCTACAATGGTAGAAGTGAGTAGTTTCAAAGACTAAAATATTTACTATCTGGCCCTTTTCAGAAAATGTTTGCTGATCTCCCTTCTAGTTCATGCTCTATTCATCTCTCACCTGGGTAATTGTGAACAACCTTCTACTTGGTTTCCTTGTTGTTAGTCACTCTAACACCAGTCCATCCACCATATTGATACCAAAATCCCTTTCTATCTCAAATCCTAGCAAATTCCTTCTAATCCTTCAAGGCTCAGTTTATTTATAACCAACCATTCTTTTACAAGTTTAGGCACTGGAGAAACAATAGTGAGCAAGATAAACCAGATTCTTGCCCTCACAGCTTTTGTTCTTTATTCCAGAAGAACAGATAGTCAAAGTGTGAACTGTGCTGTAACAGGTGTGCTAATCTAGACAAATTGACTAGATTTGAATACTTGTTTCATTCCATATCAACTGTGTGACCATGAGAAATTTACTGACATTTAGCCTCAGTTTTCATATCTCTACTCTGATTTTGGTGATGAAATTAGATAATTCATGTTGCGCATGTGACCTTGTATCTGGCACATATTCAATACTTTTAAATAACAATTATGGCAAAAGTATAGCTCTTGGGAAATATTAAGCAGAAATGTTTAAGCTAGTCTTGAATGTCAGGGATTGGCTGTTGTAACTAATGTTTATAGCACAGGAGATGAGCTGTACCCAGGCTGGGCAGTGCCCTGAACACTGCCACACCAACAGAAATCAAGCTACAACTGGCATGGGCAAGCAACTTGGCCCCCCACCCTCCCTGCACAGTGGCCAAGCCACAACTGGGCCAGATGAGTGCCCTGAGCCCTGCTATCCCTATGTAGCAGCCACAGCCCTATCACATCTGGTGGGTGCATGCAACCCACATGAGGGACACCCATAGAGTGCCTGGCTCTGGTGGCCAGGAGAGATTGTGATTCTAGGCCACACTGAACAGCTCCTAAAGAAGACCACTCCTTCAGGACTGAGGTAGGTAGCCAAGACCTACAAACAAACACAAAAAGATAGGCAAAATGAGAGAGAGGAATATGTTCCAAACCAAAGAACAAGGCAAACTCCCAGAAAACTACCTTAATGAAATGGATATAAGCAACTTACCTGATAAAAAGTTCAAAGTAATGGTGATAAATATGCTTACCAATCTCAGTAGAAGAATGGATGAACACAGTGAGAACTTCAACAAAGAGGCAGCGCCAAACAGAAGTTATCAGTGAACTAAAAAATACACTAGAGGGTTTCAACAGCACAATGGATGAAATAGAAGCATGAATCAGCAAACGGGAAGACAAAGCAGTGGAAAACACCCAGACAGAGCAGAAAAATGAAAAAAAAGAAGTCAAGACACCTAAAAAGCCCACTTCTGGGACAATATCGAGTGGAATAATATTCTCAATATAGGGATCCCAAAAGTAGAAGAGAAAGAGAAAGGGTCAGAAAAATTATTTGAATAAATAATGGCTAAAAACTTCCTTCATCTGGAGAAGGAAACCACCATCCAGACCCAGGAATCCCAGAGAGTTCCAAATAAGATGAACCTAAAGAGAACCACACTGAGACACACTATAATTAAAATGATAAAAGTTAAGGGTAAAGAGAGAATCTTAAAAGTAGCAAGAGTAAAGCAACTTAATACATACAAGGGAAACCTCATAAAGCTATGAGCAGATTCTTCAACAGAAACCTTATGGGCTAGAAGAGAGTGGCATGACATATTCAAAGTTTTGAAAGGAAAAAACTGACAACCAAGAATTCTTTACCCTGCAAGATTATTGTTCAGATTTGAAGGAAAGACCAAGAGTTTTTCAGATAAGCAAAAGTTAAAGGAGCCCATCATCACCAAACCAGCCTTAAAAGAAATGTTAAAGGGCCTTCTCTAAACCAAAAAAAAAAGGGCACTAGTTAATAATACGAAAACATATGAAAGTAAGAATTGACCAGAAAAGGTAAAAAATAATAAAGGTAAGGGGCTTCCCTGGTGGAGCAGTGGTTGAGAGTCCACCTGCCAATGCAGGGAACACAGGTTCGTGCCCCGATCCGGGAAGATCCCACATGCCGTGGAGCAGCTAGGCCCGTGAGCCATGGCCACTGAGCCTGCACGTCCGGAGCCTGTGCTCCACAACGGGAGAGGCCACAACAGTGAGAGGCCTGCATACCGCAAAAAAAAAAAAAAACAAAAAAAGCAGCACTTTTTAAGTGCACATGTAACATTCTTCAAGGTAGATCCATGTTAGGCCACAAAACAAGTATCAATAAATCTAAGAAGACTGAAATCATATCAAGCATTTTTCCCAACTGCAACAGTATAAGACTAGAAATCAACTATAACAAGAAAACTGGAAAAAACACAAAAATGTGGAAACTAAGCAACATGCTATAAACAACAAATGGGTCAATAAAGAAATCAAAAAGGAAATAAAAAAATACTTTGATCCAAATGAATATGGAAACACAATATTCCAAAATCTTTGGGACCCAGCAAAAGGCATTCTAAGAGGGAAGTTCTCAGTGATACAGGCCTATGTCAAGAAACAAACAAACAAAAACAGCCTGAAACAATCTAACTTTACACTTAAAGGAAGAAGAAAATGAAGAATAAACAAAGCACAAAGTTAGTAGAAGAAAATAAAGATCAGAGTGGAAATAAATAGAGTCCAAAAAACAATAGAAAAGATCAATGAAACTAAGAGCTGGTTCTTTGAAGAGATAAGCAAAATCAACAAACCTTTAGAAATCAACAAACTCATTAAGAAAAAACAAGAGAGCCCAAACAAATAAAATCAGAAATGAATGAGGAGAAATAATAACCAATACCACAAAGATATAAAGAATCAGAATACTACAAACAGTTATATGCCAACAAATCAGACAACCTAATAAAATGGATACATTCCTAGAAGCATACAATCTTCCAAGATTGAATCCTGAAGAAATAGAAAATCTGAATAGACTGATTACTAGTAACAAAATTGAATTAGTAATCAGAAAACTCCCAGCAAACAGAAGTCCTGGTCCAGACGGCTTCACAGGTGAATTCTACCAAACATTTAAAGAAAAGTTAAATGCCTATCTTTCTCTAATTATTCCAAAAAATTGAAGAGGAAGGACCACTTTCAAAATCACTTTATGAGACCAGTATTACCCTGATACCAAAAGCAAGGACACTACCAGAAAAAATCACTACAGGACAGTATTCCTGATTAACATGGATACAAAAATCCTCAACAAAATATTAGTAAGCCAAATTCAACTATACATTCAAAGGATCATATACCATGATCAAATGGGATTTATTCCAGGGATGCAAGGATGGTTTAACATCCACAAATCAATCAACCTGACATATCATATTAACAAAATAAAGGACAAAAATGATATGATCATCTTCATAGATGCAGAAAATCATTTGACAGAATTCCACATACATTTATGATATAAGCTATCAACAAAGGGGTATAGAGGGAATGTACCTCAACATAATTAAAAGCCATATATTACTAACCCACAGCTAACATCATACTCAATAGTGAAAAGCTGAAAGCTTCTCCTATAAGATCAGGAACAAAACAGGGTTACCCATTCTCACAACTTTTATTCAACATAGTATTGGAAGTCCTAACCAGAGCAATTAGGCAAGAAAAAGAAGTAAAGGACATACAAATTGGAAAGGAAGAGGTAAATCTGTCACTATTTGCAGATTGCATGAAATCTTATATAAAGAAAGCTGTAAGACTCCAGAAAAAGCAAACAAACAAACAAAAAAAAACCTATTATAACTAAGAAAAAAATTCAGTAAAGTTGAAGGGTACAAAATTAAAATACAGAAATCTTTTACAAAATATCTGAAAGAGAAATTAAGAAAACAATCTCATTTACAATTTCACCAAAAAGAATAAAATACCTATGAAGAAATTTAACCAAGGAGATGAAAGACCTGTACTCTGAAAACTATGACATTGATCAAAGAAATTGAAGACAACACAAATAAATAAAAAGATATACAATGCTCATGCATTAGAAGAATTAACACTGATAAAATGTTCATATTACCTAATGCAATCTACAAATTCAATACAATCTTTATCAAAATACCAGTGGCATTTTTCACAGAACTAGAACAAATAATCCTAAAATTTGCATGGAACCACAAAAGAACCCAAATAACCAAAGCAATCTAGAGAAAGAAGAAGAAAGCTGGATGTATATGCTCCCTGATTTCAAACTATGCTGTAAAGCTATAGAAATCAAAACTGTATGGTACTGGCACAAAAAATAGAAATCCCAGAAATAAACCCACACTTATATAGTCAATTAATCTACTACAAAGGAGGGAAAAATATACAATGGGGAAAGACAATCTTTTCAATAAATGATGTTAGGAAACCTGGAAAGCTATGTGCAAAAGAATGAAACTGGACCACTTTCTTACACCATATACAAATATAAACTCAAAATGGATTAAAGACTTAAATATAAGACAAGAAACTATAAAACTTCTAGAAGAAAACATAGGCATTAAATTCTTTGACATTGATCTTAGTTTTTGGGTTTTTTTTTTCTTTTTGATATGTATCCTTAGGCAAGGACAACAAAAGCAAAAATAACAAATGGGACTGTGTCAAACTAAAAAAACTTTTGCATGGTGAAGGAAATCACTGACAAAACAAAAAGGCAACCTGTGGAATGTAAGAAAATATGTGCAAATGATATACCTGATAAGGGGTTGATATCAAAATATATAAAGAACTCATACAACTCAATATAAAAAAAAAGCAATTCAATTAAAATGGACAGAGGTCCTGAATAGACTTTATTCCAAAAAAGACATAGAGATGGCCAACAGACATATGAAAAGATGCTCAGCATCACTAATCATCAGGGAAATGCAAGTCAAAACCACACTGAGATATCACCTTGTGCCCATTAGAGTGGCTGTTATCCAAAAAGCAAGAAATAGCAAGTGTTGGAGAAGATGTAGAGAAACGGGAACTCTTATACACTGTTAGTGGGAATGTAAATTGGTGCAACCACCATGGAAAACAGCATAGAAGTTCCTCAAAAGATTAAAAATGTAAATACCATATGATCCAACAATTCTACTTTGGAGTATATATCTGAAGAAAATGAAAACCTGAATTTGAGAGGATATATGCACCCCTATGTTCACTGTAGAATTATTTACAACAGCCAAGATATGGAAGCAACCTAAGTGTCCATCGATAGATGAATGGATAAAGAAGATGTGATATATATGTGTGTATGTATATAAATATGTGTGTGTGTGTGTGTGTGTATGTGTGTATGTGAGTGTGTGTTTATATAATGGAATATTACTCAGCCATCTCAGCCATAAAAAGAATGAAATCATTCTGTTTGCAACAATGCAGGTGGATCTAAAGGGTATTATGCTAAGTGAAATAAGTCAGAGAAAGAAAAATATCAATACCATATGATTTAACAAAACAAACAAGGAAAGCAAAGCAGAAACAGACTCTTAGATATAGAGGCCAAACTGGTGGTTGCCAGAGGGGATGCTGGTGGGGGATGGGCAAAATAGGTGAAAGTGATTAAGAGGTACAAACTTCCAGTTATAAAATAAATAAATATGTCATAGGGATATAATTCACAGCATAGGGAATATAGTCAAAATATTGTAATAACCTTGTATGGTGACAGTTGGTAACTAGACTTATCGTGGTGATCATTTTATAATGTATAAAAATATTGAGTCACTATGTTGTACACCTGAAACTACAATTAAAAAACTAGAGAGGGAAAATTTCCTAATTCCCTAAATGCTAAATTATTGTTGTCATGTCTGTGTTCCCCAAAGTACTTTGTTTATACTGCTAATATAGCTATCATCATAACATATTAGAGTTGTATTTTTGAGGGTAGAAGCTATACTTACATTTTGTATTTCCAGCACTTAGAAGTGGCCTGACACACTACACAAGTGATCGAAAAAGACTGTTTCATGGGAAGTGGCAGAACTGAGCCAAACAGCATGATCTTTGGGGGAAAAAAAAGTCTATGCTTAATCCTGTTTCTACCATTAAAGTGGTAGATGACCTTGGACCTATTAAATCTCTTTTCTGATTCCCAACTTAGCTCTCAAGTGTGGACAGAAATACCTGCCACATAGTCTTGTAAGTGTTTAATTAGAGGACGTGAGTAAAACTCTTGTGTCTGTGTGTAGTTGGTGTTTGATAAATGACAGTTGTTATTGATAAGAAAGCTTTTTATTAATTCTGACCCAGGGTATTAGCACAGATCTTTTAGAGGTAAATGAACTGAACAGCTGAGAGACACGGGTTAACTTCACAAATATTTAGTCTGTGCAAACCCAGAATTCTATCCAAGTTTCATGCCTACTTCTTTTCATTTCATGCAATTAATATTTACTGAGTGTCTACTATGTGATGGGTTCTGGGCAAGATGCCAGGAAATTTGCACTGAATAAGACATGCCCAGCCTCTGCTCTCTTGGAGCATACAATCTAACACAATGTGATTTTCAGGCATATCATGCATTTTATTCTGGACTATTTTTTTTCCCCAAATAACCTTACTGGAGGCACTTTCCATTCCCATACCTAGGTTTCTATTTTGCTTTACCACCTCCTTCTTACTTTTCTTTACATCTGATAATCTGATAATCAATTAATAAATATTTATCATTTGGTTAATATATGTTCTAGAAAAGGAGGTAATGCTTAAAGAAAATAACATATTATAAGTTAAATAAGATCGATAATGGCTACTCTTGACTTTCTTTCTACCATGACCCAGACATTTTATATTAGGTTGGCCAAAAGGTTCATTCAGGTTTTTCTGCAAGATGTTACAGAAAAACCTGAATGAACTTTTTGGCCAACCCAACATAAGATGTCTGGATTCTGTAACATCTTATGGAAAAACCCAAACCAACATTTTTGGCTAACCCAATATTATTTGTATTCCTCAGGACAAATCTTGCAAGTTAGGAATTACTAAACTCATTTTTCAAATGGAAAGCTAAGACTAGACCCACCTGACATTAAAGCCCATGCATTTTTCCATGATGCAATACCTTTTGTAGGAGGCAAAATAATGCACACACCCCCACACCAATCTCCACATTCTAATTCCCAGAACTTGTAAACATGTTACGTTCCATAGCAAAGGTGAATGAATTTTTCGGATGGAACTATCCTGCATTATCTGGGTAGGCTGGTGTAATCACAAAGTCCTTAAAAGTGCACGGGGGAGACAGAAGAGTAGGTCAGAGTAATGCAATATGAGAAAGACTCAGCCCACCTTTGTTGGCTTTGAAGATGGAGAGGGGCCATAAGCCAAAGAAGGCAGGCAGCTTCTAGAAGTTGGACAAGGAAAGGAAACAGATTCTTTTCCATGTCCTCCTGAAAAGAATACTGTGCTACTGATGCCTTGATTTTAGCCATTGAAATCCATGTCAGACTTCTGGTCTATGGATAATATAAGATAATAAATTTATATTGTTTAAGCCACTAAACAATATTGCTGTTATGACAGCAATAGAAAACTAATACACTACCTCTCTAGGTGTACAATGACTTTTAAATGTGTGCAAAGAAATAATAAAGGGCTATATTTTATCATCCTAGCAGAAAGAACTTTAGAGCAAGATGCATTCAGTGTCAATTTTGGTATATGTGTAAGACTTCAGGTAGAAGTTAAGTATTGTAGGGGTGAATTTAAATCGGGACTTATTAAAATAGAATGTGAGGGCTTCCCTGGTGGCGCAGTGGTTGAGAGTCCGCCTGCCGATGCAGGGGACACAGGTTCGTGCCCTGGTCCAGGAGAATCCCACATGCCACGGAGCGGCTGGGCCCGTGAGCCATGGCCACTGGGCCTGCGTGTCCGGAGCCTGTGCTCCGCAACGGGAGATGCCACAACAGTGAGAAGCCCGCGTACCGCAAAAAAAAAAAAAAAAAAGAATATGATTACATATTATGGCTTGGAATTATGATGACTGAAAGGAGGGAAGAAAGGGAAGGAGGAAAGAAAGAAAAGGAAAAGGAAGGAAAAACTTTTAGATTATGTTCTATTAAAAAAGAAAGAGCAGATTTAAATATTTTAGTTTTTCAATTGTCAAGAAAGAAGCAGCCTGAAAACAAAAATAATCAAGCAGGAAACATCCTTTATCATTCCTTTCAGTTCTCAATCTTCACATTAGATTAATCCAATGGGGAAGTTTTTCTTTTCTCTATGCCTTATCTGAGCAATCATCTCAGCTGTTTTTTAAAAAATAAATAATACAAATAGGCTTCATGGATATCTTATATTCATTCACGATAATAATAGACAAACTGAATTATTTATAAAGCCAATTAGTTTTACAAAGACAGTGAATGACAAGTAATGGTTAAGGAGTGCTTTGCTGGTAATTTAATTTATAAAAAATTGTGAAGAAGTCTATGCCAGCTTTTAACATTTAACAGTAAATCTGCAGTGGATTAATAGAAACTCTTAAAAAGAGACCCATCTGGTTGTGACTTTGATCAAACTGGGAAAGCTATAGGTAAATCCGTAATACCTAGGGTCTCATGTAGGTAATATGACCCTAGGTATTTTGTAGTTTCCAGTGGGAATTTGGTGTGTAAAAATCATGCATAGCCTAGAAATTTCAGGCAGAGGCTCAAATCCTTTTCCTTGGAAAAGATGAAGTGCTGCCAAACAACAAGAGTTGATAAGGTAGAAAAGAGGTGAATTTCTGTTGGTGTCTTGCTATTGGATCACAACAGGCAAAGGCAGAGAAATGCTTCCCATGGGCTGGTTCTGGCCCACAGTAGCCATGTTAATACACATGTGCACTCTAGATCAAAGGAATTTATGATGAATTCCTTTTTCTCTTTCCTTTTCTTTACTAAAACAAACAAAATTCAAAATACTTACTTAATAATTGTTCTCAAAATATACATGTTATGTATATGATCATTCACTGCTTAAATAATGCCAGATGAGGGGTTGAAGGTATAGAGCACTTTCATGTTCAGGGAATGCATTTCTTGCCCTTTCGAACTTTTGCCTGCAAACCAATGTAAAGATGTGTGATGATATCAACATTACTCTGAATTATACTCTAGGAGAAAAGCTGAGTCCCAAAGACTAAGAGCTAAAAGTCCTGACATAAGGTCACTAAACTCTTTAGGTTTACCTATTTTTCCAGAATTCCAAGGAGGTATAATTTCTTCTCAGGTGAAACATTCCTTAGGCCATATATTCTTTGTTAGACACAACTTTCTGAGTTTAAGCTATGATTACATTTTTGTGATAACATCTTTTTTTTTTACTCTTCATATCAATTGAAAACTGTGATTGGGTGCTAGATTTTGTTTTTTGAACCCAAAGTAAAACAAGCTTAGGGGGAAAGGAACTAACAGTACAAAAGTATGTTCAGTGAAAAGTAAATTTCCACCATTCCAGATCACTGGTCCGCTTCCTAGTGGCAGCCACTATTACCAGTTTCTTAATCAGCCTCCAAGAAGTACAGCACTTCTACAGGAAGCACATATCTCTTTCTTTCACACATTATTTCACATTGGGCAGTATGAAGTATTCTGCACCTTGATTTTCTCATTTAACGATGCACTTCAGAGATAGTTTTATATCTGCACCTACAGATTTTATCTCATATTTATCAACAGGGGAAAGTTATTCTGTTGAAAAGATATAATCTATTTAACTGATCTCTTATTGATGGGCATTTATATTATTTCCAGGCCTTAACATTCACAAACAATTCTGCAGTGAGTGAACTTATTTGAACATGTGTTTCTGCACACATGAGTATATCTGTGGAATACATTCCTAGAAGTAAATGAGCATGACTAAGGGGAACATGTGTTTAAACTGTTAATAGAGATTTCTATGTTGCTCTTCAAGGAGAATGTACCAATTTACATCCTTGCCAATGATATCTGAGAGTCTTGTTTCACCATTGTGTCTCTAACATGTTATTAGCAATCTTGCTGATTATTACTAATGTAACAGGGGTAGAGAAGAGATTCATTGCTTTAATATGTATTTGCTTAATTAGACATTCAGTCAACAAATACTTTTCAACAAACATATTTTTCAATAAAAAATTATGAGGGAGATTGTTCCAGGTATCTATTGCCATGAACAAACTATCCCAAAACTTAGTAGTTTAAAACTTTTTATTCCTATTTTATCTCCTAATTCTGTGGTTTGGGAATTCTGACAGAACATTATGGGAACAACTTGTCTGTTTCATGGTTATCTGTGGCCTCAGCTGGGTTGAGTCTAATGGCTAGAGTCTGGAATAGTGAGTTAGCCAGAAATTGTTATCTCTCATTCTCTCTTCTCTCTCATCTTTCTTCTTTCTTCCCTCTCCCTCTGCCTGTCTATCTGTTCTGTTTCTTTCTCTCTTTCTCTCTCCCTCTTCTCTCTGTGTACAAAAAGCTCTTCATTTGGCCAGCTTGGGCTTTTATACAAGACTGAAACAAACAAACAAACAAAAAATCCTAGTCATTAGGAACTCTTTCAGTTGTGCCTCACAGACTATCTCTTTTAAAGACATACATTAAAAAAAAAAATCCCTGTAATTGTGTCAATTTCAAGATTTGTGAAACATTTTATTTATTGTATGGGTCTTAAAATATGATTAGTTACTACAGGCATACCTCAGAGATATTGTGGGTTCAGTTCCAGACCACCACAATAAAGTGAATATCACAATTAAACAAGTCACACAAATTTTTGGTTTCCCATATAAAAGTTCTCTTTATACTCTACTGTAGTCTATTAAGTGTTCAATAACATTATGTCTATAAAAAACAATGTGTATACCTTAATTAAAAGTACTTTATTGCTAAAAAAAAATGCTAACCATCATCAGAGCCTTCAGTGATTCACAATCTTTTTGCTAGTGGAGGGTTTGAAATATTGTGAGAATTACCAAAATATGACACAGAGACTTGAGGTGAGCAAATGTTGTTGGAAAAATGGCACCAATATACTTGTCTAATGCAGGGTCGCCATGAACCTTCAATTTGTAAAAAATGCAATATCTGAGAAGACAATAAAATAAAGCAAAATAAAACAAGATATACTTGTATAGAAGACTATGACACTTCACAAATGCAATCCTTTGTTATCCACTGAGGTTGTAATAAATTGAAGTGACAAGTTTTTCCCAGTTTCTACTGGGGTCTTCTTTCCCCAAACTCTACATATCCGTTAGTAATAAAGTCATTTTTTGATGAAATGCAAGCAACAGTTTATATCAAACTTGAATTAAAAGTGAAATTTTTTCAGCAGATGATAATATTTTACTTTCCAACAAACCCATTTCATATCTTAATTGGACTTGTGTTCTGATAGGATCACAGAGAGTAGTGAAATCATTACACAAAATACAATTACAAACTGTGCTGAATGCTATGAAATGTATTTAGATTCTTTTCCCATATAGCTTATTACAGAGTATTGAGTAGAGTTCCCTGTGCTATACAGTAGGTCCTTATTAGTTATATATTTTATATATAGTAGTGTGTATATGTCAATCCCCATCTCCCAATTTATCTTTCCACCCGCCCTTTCCCCCAGGTAACCATAAGTTTGTTTTTTAAGAGGTTCCTTAAAAGACTAAAAATAGAGGTACCATATGATCCAGCAATCCCATTCCTGGTCATATATCCAGAGAAAACCATAATTCAAAAAGATACTTGCACCCCAATGTTCATTGCAGCACTATTTACAATAGTGAGACATAGAAGCTACCTAAATGTCCATCAACAGAGGGATGAATAAAGAAATGGTACATATATACAATGGAATATTACTCAGCCATAAAAAAGAACAAGATAATGCCATTTGCAGCAATATGGATGGACCTAGAGATTGTCATACTGAGTGAAGTGAGTCACAGAGAAAGACAAATATCATACGATATAGCTTATATGTGTAATCTAAAAAAATGGTACAAATGAACTTATTTACAAAACAGAAATAGAGTCACAGATGTAAAAAGCAATCTCATGGACCATATTAAGGATTTGGTTTTTTATCCTGAGATCAGTTGGTAGTAAATAACTAGAAGATGCCTCTTAACTCCAGGCTCTGAGTTCTTTGCTGTGTCTACTTCCAGCCCCCAGACTTTCTACAAATTAAGCAGGAGACTGGAAAGAGTGGGAGAGAGACATTGTTCCAGGAGCTTGGACCCTGGATGGAGTCTGAAAAGTCTAAGATTTTGAAGGAAAAGATCTTAGACCTGAAAGTTTTCACTTTTAAATAGTGACTATATTAGGAGTTATTGCAAGAAAGAGGAACAACTCTGTTTTTCTAGAAGGAAGGGATTTAATGTAAGAAACTAGTTGCTTACAAAATGAGGGTTTAAAGAAGTAGAAGTCAGGAGTTCTGGACTACTGATTTCAAGATCCAACAAGTTGCAAACCAGACGTTTGCTGCTTAGCAAACGTCACAACTACCTCACATCCATGCAGCTGGTGACTAGACACTAAAACAATGAGTCCAGCTACCTTGAGCTACCTTGAGCAGTGACATCTGTTGGAACTTGAGGAGAATGGCCTCCAACTCCTTTCCATCGGCCAAATCTTGAATGAGTGCATCTTGTTGAAAGAAACCAAACTGCATGTATATCTCTATCTGCAAGAGGGCTGGAGTTAAGTTGTTTTCAGGCTTGTAATTAGTGAAATAAGTAAAAAGGAAGGGGGAATGGATGCTGAGAGCCAATAGATAATATCAGTATATTAACCAAACCTAACTTTCCTGAGAAACAGTGACAAATAAGCCAGGGATGAGAAATGAAGAATGAGCTATAGCAAACTCTCAGTGATCTCCAGCAATAATTGATGGCTCTGTTCCAAGGAGATAAAAATTCAAAATGTCTGATACTGTGTTGGCCATTATATATATACTTCTTGGATGGGTGTGCACAATAGACAGTGTTTTGTTTTCCTAATCTGTTTATGGAGAAGTTGAAAAAAATTACAAAGGGTAAATATAGTGGTCAAAATGTTTCACTGATAGTTCACTAAAAGATGAACTTTTATGTGTAAGATTTTTTTTACAGGTGAAAGTATGTTATGTGTGATAGTTCTTTCAATTATGACCAGAGCTGTGATTCATTATCATACTAAAAGTAATGTATCTAACTGCCTTCCTTGGTTTAAAAAAATAGTGTAAATTGCCTGCAAGTGGGTATGTCATAGTGGAGAAAACATGGTACATGGTAATAAGCATTTTAAATTGTGTGTTCTAGTTCTTGCCATTTCCTTGGAAAGGTTACAACTTCTTGGTATCTCAGTTTCCTCATATGCAAAGTTAGGAGCTTGAGATTAAAAATTTTCCCAAGCTCCTTCTGCTTTAGAATTTGACTTTGTTATTTTATAATGTTATAAATGGACTAGAGTTGTATGCAGGCATAACCACACTGACACGCAAAAAGATGATGTGTCAAATGACTTAAATGCTCTTCTGTTCATTTTGAAGTCTAGAGATTGCTTAGAAACTTTGATCTATTCTTCTCTTGTTGCTTTAAAGAAAACAAGCCTTTATGGGGCTGCTTTTCTCTCCACATCTCTCTCCACAGTTTCCGTTTTGTTCCTGAGGTAAAAAAACAATCAGCACAATGTACCTATTTTTCAAGAAGAAAGTTTGCAGTCATGGAACATCCCTTTAAATCAGCCTATGTGACCTTCCACAATGAGCAGAATGTCCAACAGTTCGGTGTCCATAGCACAGTGTATTTAAAATCTGCCACTGGTAGTTTGCAAATACCATGGGAGCCAGTTGGGGGCCAGGTCCTCATTCGAGACAGTGTAACCATTTTGACCTAGTGAGGACTCCATCCACCTGCATCCATTCAGCTCCCTCAGAAGCCTCTTGTGCTGCTGCCAAACATGCAAACTCTTCTCAGAGATGGGAGACTTCTTATTTGAAAAACCAATTTCATAAACAATAAAATTTCACATTTTTTCATTCTTACCGATTGCAATTGCTTGAGACTGATGCTCTGTTTGCACGGGCTACTTTTTGAAATGTGAAGAACAAAAGCCTCCCAGGCTTTGCCAGAGGTGCGAGCTGTGGCTGTGCTATGAGGACTTGTATAATGCTTCTTGTTCCATAAAAGAAAATGGGAAATTTGAATTTGTATTGGGCATTTTCCCCTTCCAGCTGCAGAGTTATCTTATTTTTTTTTTGCCTAATTCAAAGTTATTTTACTTATGCTGATGCTTATTCTATCCTTATTTGGCCATTGGAGCAATTTATTGAATGCCATCTTTCTAGAAAGATCTCAGTCTCTCCAGAATTAACAATCAGAAGCTGCCCCATAAATCCACCAAACGAAAGCGTCAAGACTCCTGTTTATATCAAGCTTACCCTATAAGAGGAAGATATGGACCCAGAATGTCTACCGATATTCTTAATTCCCTTCAAAGAAACTAATTGGCTATCCTAGTTTTCTCCTTGACATAGCATTACTGAAGTAAGGAAGCACAAGAGGATTCAGGGACAGACTTAGAAGGATTGAAGAGAGAGTGCTTCAATTAAAGGGGGAGTAAAAATGATAGGAGGGAGCAGTAATCAGAGAGGCCACAGGACAAAGAGAGTTCCCTGTAGCAAGGTCTGAAAGGATGCATGCTTTCCCTTCATGTTCCTCCTCATACCTCCTCCTAACTCAATCTATATTTTGCTCAGTACTTCTACCATTCCCTTTCTCAGATGTTTAAAGTTGTACGCCATTGATAATCTTAACTTTAAAAATGGTTCAAAGAAGAAGAAGAACTATATAGACTGATGTTTACTGAAAATATTCCCTAGAGCTTGTTAATTTATTGAGCGCATGCTCCATACACACTATACCAGAAGCTGGGATACAAAGATAAAGTCTGACTGGAAGAAGCTCACCCTGTAGTAGGCAAGAGAACAGGGTATTTCAGTAGAATAAGGGCTAAATTTGAGGGAGATATCAGGTGTTAAGGAATAAGGAATGGTTGGCTTAAAGAATAAATTAAAGGTGACATTTGTGCTGAATATTTAAAGGAGTAGTGGTAGTTTATCAAGAAGTCAAATGCATAACAAAGGGAAGATGTGATGAGGTCAGAGGTAGAGAATTCTACTTGGGGAAATAACATATGCAAAACTATGAAGAACACGTCCTTAGAAAACTATTATCAGTTTGGCATGGTGAGATATCCAGTTGAAGAGATGAGTGACGGTTATAAGATGAGTTATATATAAAATAAATACAGAACAGTGGAATTTTCCCTCATTGCTTCAGTAGCTATACTGGTTTTTTTTTTTTCTAATTGAAGGCTTTCTCTTTCATCTTCCACTTATTCTCCTTATCAAATCATTGATACAATCATTAGGTTCTTAGAACTCCTCATGTTTAACTTTTGTTTTCAAGTCGATCTTCAAAACCTTGGTTTCTTAAGGTGAGGGCAGTGATGATACCTGCTTTTTAGGGAAATACAACATGTACAATTGTGACAGGCTGTGAGGAGAAAGGCCTAGGGTGAGTGGGGGTAAGGTGGGGTGGGTGTTGAGAAACAGTGGCTCAAAAGCTGCCAGAATTCTTCATGGAGATTGTGGAGCTGCCTAAAACGAGTATAGGAACTAATAGGAAAACAAACTGAGATCTCCTCTTTTTACTGGAATGATGATATTCTGCAATTGGAGCTGTAGAGACAAAATAGGAAAAGTATGTGAGGATTGAATGTTGGTGGATTTGTGGACTAAAGCATAAGTTCATGCCTTCATGGAAACAGGGACTGGGACAAATGGGGTAGGATTAGGGCCAGAGGAATGGGTAAGGCTTAAGGACAGGTTGAAACTCAGGAGGAGATAAAGGTTGAAGTAAAGCTCAAAGTTGGTTAAGAGCTCAGAATGGGAGTAAAGAATTGGAATAATAATCAGGGATGTGTGTCTCCTATCTTGGTAGTAATGTGGCTATTGTGATGAATCCATATCAAAATTGCTACCTCCAAACATTGCATTGGAATGTTCTTCTTTTAGCCAAGAAATACCAGTGCTGAGGCAGGGGACAGTGTTGGGATCAGAGAGGATTTTCTGCCTAGAATCAAAATTCAGTATATGTTTTCTGTGGGAAAAGTATACATCTGTTACCTGAGAAATCTGGCAAAAGAAAGAATTTAGCATTTGTACTAAAGCCCTAAGAAACTAAAGGAGGTAGATCCCAAATTTCCATCCCAAGAAAGCATAAGTATTTTCAGGTTAGGTGATTAGTTTTACAGTCTGTGGATCATCAGGAATTCTCTACGTCTGAATACAATCTCAGTCTACATACTGTGTTGATAAATGTGGTCTATTGCATTTCTGTTAATCATACTTGGGCCCCTCACTGTTGTGTCCTCTCCCGTTGCGGAGAACAGGCTCCGGATGCACAGGCTTAGCGGCCATGGCTCACGGGCCCAGCCGCTCTGCGGCATGTGGGATCTTCCCGGACCGGGGCACGAACCCGTGTCCCCTGCATCGGCAGGCGGACTCTCAACCACTGCGCCACCAGGGAAGCCTAATCATACTTTTTAATATAAATGTATGTTAAGAGTGCTTAGATGATAGTTCATATATTCTCAGGAGTTCTGCAAATGATGAAGTGGAATGCCATCTCCACTTATTCATGAAAATACTTGCATAGAGAATCCATGAAGAATTTCATTGTTGAAAATGCTATATAAATTTAGTTCCATTGTGAGAAAAGTATACCATGTTGATATGGTTGTGAGAAGACAAGCATTTTGTATAAGCAGAAAATCATGCAATAAGAGTTGCAAAAAAATTATGTTTTAGTACTAAGAGATTTAGCAGAGTTCAAGAGTAATGGGTCGGTAATAGAAAATTTAAAGAGCAGTTAGCACAATGGGTTACAAGAGGGTAACAGAGTTCTGGGCAGGACTACTCATAATCCAGCAGGGTAAGAAAATATCTGAGATTAAGAGAAGGAAACCTGGGCAGAAATCTGAAAGCTGTTGGCATGGTTGTTGACCATATTTAAGACTCAAAGATAATGAAATTGAAGCCATAAGCCAAGTCATTGAAGAGAAGTGCAAGACAAGAGGAAGGAGGAACTCCAATGCTTTCCTGCAAAATTGCTATGATTCTAGCTTGATTTTAATGGCTCTGAGAGCAACTGAGATGTAGTATGGAGCTTTGTACCCTAAACTATTCACTCCTTTATGCAACCTTCTCAGAGGATCCATTCAACAAAGAGAACCAACCTCAGGCAGGTTCTCCTTGGATACTCCTCCAGGTACATCCATGGGTGACATGGAGGCAAGGCAAATGATCCCTTGGTCATAAGGCTGTGAATGACCAGTCAAATGGGCAAGGTGGCCTGTGGCATGGAGAGAAACTAGAGAGAATGGACACCTTGATTCTTACTGCAACCTGTCAATGATGGATGAGCACGATGCATGGAGAATTTTCATTTAAAATTTCACAGAGAACATAATGTGCGGCAATTCACATTTTATCTATTTTTGAAATGTTATTCCATCACATATTTATAAGGAGGAAAAATATTTAAAATATAGTAGAGTGAAAGCATGACAGGCTCTTGAAGATGAAAACCAGTCTCATATAGCAATAGCTCTTAAACGCTAACACTGAAAATGCCTGGCCAGAAAGTACTTCATCACCTGGAAGATTTTAAGCTCAGCATCTCCACTGACATTTTTGCCTTGATTAGGGCTCCTGCCAATAGATTTGATCAATGTTCTGCTTGCCTAGTGGAACCTCCTGCTAAATTCTCATTTGCAGCTGTCACTTTGCAGGGACTTGCAAACCCTCAGATTATTAAAGTGTCATGCCACGTGACTCAGATTTGACAGACAATCGCTTACTAAAAATATCTGTCCCGATCAGTGCTGATGTTCTAAAGGAATATTTTCAGCTTCTCATTCTCTCTTCCTCTCTGTGATGACACTGTACCTGGTGAGTTGAAAGCAGCGGAGAAATAGCATGATTAAAGGCAGGAGGTTATTGCGGTTCACATCCTGCCAATGGGGCTTTGGGTCAGAAGCAGGAACCTATGCAGTCCTCTGACACTCTAAGATCTGCTGATCCTTGTAGCCCATGGACATGTCATTGTACACTCCCATGCTTCTCGGACAGTCATGACTCTTCTCTCCAAATGGCCCTTATTAGAACTGCTGTCGCTGTCGCTTGGTTGGGTAGGTTTATCTGACTTTATTCAAGGCCATTATAATCTCTCCTGGTTCATGCTCAATTGGTGTGCTAGAGATTAAGGCCTTGCATGATTTCTCAAACTGACAAGTGGTGATGGTTATGGGCTGGGAAGGCTATTCACATTCTGAGAAATGGATCTCAAAAGATATCATCACAAGGTGAATCTGTGGTCTCCTCAACTCCTCTAGCGCATATGTTCAGAGTTTTTAAACAGGGTAACACAGTAAGGTAGAAACTCACCTTTTAAAATGCATTTTTTATGAGTTCTACTTACATGGTCTGCCCACTCTGGGCTTTGGAATTTTAGCTGCAATTGCCATTGGGATTTATCCCTTCCAGTGTATATCTTTTACTATTCCTGAAGGGATTGCTTTACAAATGTTCTTGACATTTCTGTTGAAAAATACCTCTTTCCAAACTGAGTACCACCTCAATAAAGACTCCCCAGCTGAATAGAAATAAGTTGTTATTTCTCCCTTTGTCTTATTTTCAGAGTCTTCCTTTTAATTCAAATCTAGAAACCCAAGGTTGTGCTGTTTAAAATTTTCACCCACATTATGTGCATGTTATATTTGCTGACAGTTGGTTTTACCAAATACTTTATTGTAATTGAACACAATGAAAATGTGATTGTTATTTTCTTTCTTTATGCCTATGACTTCTCCAGTACTCAAATTGGATTAAACAATGAGGTCTAGCAGTAAGCTAAGGCCCACTGACTACCAGGTCCCACAGATTTCTGAGCTAATGGAGGCAGAGACAGAGAACATTAATGGTATCCATTTTGCAGTATGATTGGGTTTGGATTATAGGTTTGTTTTTAACTGACCCACTATCTGATGGGTTGCAGGTAAGGCCTGTGAATAACCTCTTGAGTTAAAGAATCCTACTTGTACTCTCTCTCTTCTGGCTCAGGTCATAGTGTAATTTTAAATTGGATTCTTTGCCCAGCACTCCACATGAACTGGAACACTTGCTGAAGTCTCATGTCTTTTTTTTTTTTTTAATTGAATGAAGGATTCTTTAAATTCTTTAGTGCTTTACAATGCACATGATTTTATATAATCCTATAATAACTTTTTTCCCCCACCCCTATCTTGCCCCTCCTCCCTTCCCTCTCCCCAGTGGTAACCACTAGTTTGTTCTCTGTATCTGTGAGTCTGCTTCTTTTTTTGTTTAATTCACTAGTTTGTTGTATTTTTTTAGATTTTTTAGATTTCACATATAAGTTATATCATACATTATTTTTTTCTTTTTTATGACTCAGTAGTATTCCATGATACACACACACACGTATATATACATAAATATATATGTATGTGTGCATATATATATATATATATATATCACATCTTTTTTATCCATTTATCTGTTGATGGACCCTTAGGTTGCTTCTATACTTGGCAATTATAAATAGTGTTGCTATGAACATTGAGTGCATATATCTTTTCAAATTAGTGTTTTTGTTTTTTTCAGATATATACTCAGGAATGGAATTGCTGGGTCATATGGTAGTTCTACTTTTAGATTTTTGAGACACCTCCAATCTGTTTTCAAAGTGGCTGCCTTAATTTACATGTCTTTGCATGGGAACTCTGATGCTTCTGTGTCTTCTGTCTACTCCTTCCCTTCAGGATCTGTATTCTGCTCTTGATTACTCTGTGACTAGCTGGAATCCTTCCACAAATAGTCTGGAAGTTCTCCTCTCAATATTTTCTGAGGAAATTAAGTTCCTCTGACTCTCTCCTGCCATTGATGAAGGTCCGACCACTCCCAGGTTTGTGAAGTTGCTGTTCCTTCACAGCCTGTTTTCCCTAATGCATCCAATAATCTGCAGTGGCTAAGGCTGCATCTAGTCCTAGAGTCCTCTGATTCCCATTGGCTAGTTGTGCTAAGGTCCTAGGAGACTTCACACTCACTCAAGCCTTCTCTCACTATAATCCATTACTGGTAAGAAACATCAACAAGTGCTATAGGATTTGGGAAAAAGGAAAGGGTAATTTAGTAACACTGAAAAGGCTGTTCAACATTTTTCTGCAGAGCTGAATTAAAATCGCAATGTATTTTTTTCTTTTTTGCTGGTTTATCAAAGTTTTTAATTCTTTTCTAAATAATGCATATATATTCATTTTATTTTATTTTTTAAGTTTTTAAATGAAGTATAGTTGATTTACACTGTCATGTTAGTTTCAGGTGTACAGCACAGTGATTCCATTTTCAGATTCTTTTCCCTTATAGATTATTATAAAATATTGAGTATAGTTCCCTGTGCTATACAGTAGGTTCTTGCTGTTTATTTTATATGCAGTAGTGTGTATATGTTAATCCCAAACCCCTAATTTATCTCCATCCCCTGCCCCAGTTTTCCTCTTTGGTAACAGTAAGTTTGTTTTCAATGTCTGTTAGTCTACTTCTGTTTTGTAAGTAAGTTCATTTGTATCATTTTTTTTTAGATTCCACATATAAGTGATATCATATGATATTTATCTTTCTCTGTCGGGCTTACTTCACTTAGTATGATAATCTCTGGGCCCATCCATGTTGCTGCAAATGGCATTATTTCATTCTTTTTTATAGCTAAGTAATATGCCATTGTATATATGCATACACCACATCTTCTTTATCCATTCATCTGTTGATGGACCTTTAGGTTGTTTCCATTTCTTGGCTATTGTAAATAGTGCTGCAATGAACATTGGGATGCATGTATCTTTTTGTATTATAGTTTTCTCTAGATATATGCCCAGGAGTGGGATTGCAGGATCATATGATAACCTTAATTTTAGTTTTTTAAGGAACCTCCATGCTGTATATTATTAAAATATCAGTTAATACTTGAAGGCTTATAATGGAAATTCAGGAGCTTCTTTCCCCAATTTTCCTTTGCCTGATTCTCATTCCACAGTGACAGTCTCTTTAAGGGCATTTAACTGTTCTGGTATTTAATAGTATATTTAAAAATATTGTTATTTCTTGAGTTATTGTTTCAGCTTTTGACATTATCTTTGCATTTCAAACTTATGGAAGATGAGGCTCACCATCCTCATTCCTCTTGCCCTACAGCCACGCAAGTTTCCTTCTAGCCATCCTCTGAATATACTATATCACAAGTTAGAATGAATAGAAATGTAGTATATATATTATTCTGACTACTGATTCTGTTCATAGATATGCAGCTATGAACAAAATGTACTATGATTACGTTTTCTTTCCTTAACTTTTAATTTTTCCTGGAGTTATTAATTGTCCTATTTTTTGTTTGCTCAGTTTTCTATTTATACATCACTACTTAATCTGCAAACTCTCCAACACAGCTATGAAACTACTCTCAATACTGTTAAATGGTTGAGCAATCCATTGTATTATATATATATTGTGACGATATCTCCCTGGGAGCCCTCTCTTCTCCTCTTCCCATCTGGACCATTTTCTCTCTGTATTTGCTGCACAGCTGTCACCCCAAGGTTTCCTTTCACCCTCTTTCCATGATTACCCTAACTTATCTCCTATTTCCAGGAGTCTATATTTTCATCTTTCTTGGTTTACTCCAGTTTAGGACAACATATCTGTGGCACAGATATTCTAAGATTACTGCTATGATCCGCATATCCTGGTATACATGTCTCTATGTGGGGGGACCTAGTGAATTATTTCTAGATAATAGAATATGGCAGGGGTGATGAGTTGTTGGTTCCATGATTGTATTACGTAAGCTTGTAATGCTTGTCTTGCAAGAAAGCTCTCTCCTTTATTGGCTTTAAAAAAGACAAGCTGCCATATTGTGAGCTGTACTATGAGAGGGACACATGGAAAAGAACTGAAGCAGCTTATGGTTGACAGTCAGCAAGAAATTGAGGTCCTCAGCCTGGCATCATGCAAGGAGCTGAATGCTGCCAACAAACAAGTGAGCTTGGAAGGAAACCCTTCCCTAGCTAAACCTTTAGGTGAGAACCCAGTTTTAGGTGACTACCTTGGTCCTAGCCTTGTAAAGGACACAGCTAAAACATGCCCCCAGATTCCTGACACAAAGAACATATGAGATAATAAATGTGTGTAGTTTTAAGCCACTACTTTTTGATACTACTATTGTATAGCAATAGAAACTGAATATAGGTTTTGGTACCTAGAAATGTTATAGCAAATACTTAAAGATGTGGGATCAACCTTGCAACTAGGCAGTGAATGATGCCTTGTAGAGTTTTAAGGAGAATAATAGAGAAAGCTTAAATTGCCTTGACGGACAGTAGAAATCTGGACTTTAAGGAGGATGCTGTCAGTGGGGACTCAATGGTAGTGAGTAGCATGTTATTGGAAACTGGATGAAGGGGCATCCCTATTAGGAAGGGCAGAAATCTTAGTGAAATTCTCACCTGCAGTTACGTGCAGAGCAGAATATGTAAGAGATAAATGTATTTTGTGAAGGAGATTGCCAACCAAAGTTTTGAAGGTTTAGCCTACTTTCTTCTTGTTGTTTATGGTAAAATGTAAGGAGAGAGACATATAAGGGAAGAACTGTTAAACAAGAAGTAACCAAAAATTGATGATTTTGAAAAATTTTAGCCTCTCCAGATGGCAAAATACAGGAAAATTAGGATATGTCTTCTGAGTACTATCAGGAAAGTGTATGGTTTAGAGAAAAGCCAAGAGTATGACTGTACAACCTTTTGTTACAACTTCAGAAATATCAGGGGATTAGAGTAGTATTCAGTCACACAGGGAACCATTGAAAGAGATTAAGAGTATGTTTTGTGGAATCTCTCAAACCTTGGGGCCTCTAGGAAGATTAAAACTGTTGTCCCTCAGCAATTTTAGCAGGAGCCCAAGATAGACAAAAATTTATCCCAGAAAAAGTTGCTTTTGCCTAATAGAATGAACCGTGGAAGAGCCACAAGTTTTTGAGAAAGTTATTCAGCAAAAGCACTGTCAGCTTGAACTGAAAGGTATAGTGATTGTGTAAAATGAAAGAAGGCTGTCAGTCCCCAAAATTAATGTCAGGAAGCAGGCTGTTATTACTACTCAGCAGCAAACACATATTACTCTTGATCACTCAGAGGGTAGAACCAAGAACACAGAGGGTAGAGCCCAGAGTCAGGGGAAATTATTCCTAGATCTTGAAATCTAATCAAAGAACTCCCAATATTTGCACAACTGGATTTTAGAATTTCAGTGGATCAGTGATACTTCTACACCTTTCATTTTTCCTATTTTTGAATGGAAATATCTATAGCTGATGTCTTACACCTGTGCTACCTTTGTATGCTGGTTGTATATGGAACAGATAACTTGTCTCTTTAGTTTTATAGTTCAGTGCATCTGAGAACTTAATTATTATAGATGATAAGATTCTGGACTTGGAAAAGATGCAGTAATGGGATGAGACTTTTGGAGACCTTGGGAGGGGGTGAATGTATTTTGCATGTGGAAGGGGCATGAATCAATGATGGCCAGAAAATGGATGGAGGCAGGCAGACTCTAAGATGGCCCAATGATTCTCACCTGTCTGTATCCAAGCCTTTTGTAATCCCCTTCTCTTATCCAATAGAATACAACAAAAAGGACAGGATGCCACTTTTGTGATTATATTACATAAAATTGTAATGCCTGCCTTGGTAGGAGACTCTATCCTTTGCTAACTTTAAAGAAAAGAGCTGTCTGTTGTGAGCTGACCCATGAAGAAAGCTCTGTGATAATGAACTGAGGGCAGTTTCTGGCCAAAGGTCAATAAGAAACTAAGGCCCTCAGTCTGGCATCTTGCAAGAAATCGAATGCTGCCAACAAAAATGTGAGCTTAGAAGTAGATCCATCTCCAGCAAGCCTGCAGAGGAGAAACCGTTTAGTCTTAGCCAAGACCTTGATTGCAGCCATGCAGAGGACCCAGCTAAGCTATGCCTCGACTGCTGACTCACAAACTGTGGGATCATAAATGTATGTTGTTTAAAGCCACTAAGTTTGTGGTAGTATATTTATGCAGCAAAAATTAACTAATGCATTATCTTTCTATACCACCCTGAGAAAGGGAGCACATTTCATCTGTATGCAAGTGCTTTTCTTCTGCCCTCACCCTTGATTGATAATTTTGTTCTGTGTAAAATTGCAGATTGGAAATAAATTTTGTTTTTACTCAGAATTTTGAAAGCTACATTGTATTCTAACCCATAATACTGCTATTTAGAGATCTGATGTGTTACAATTTTTGAATCCCTGTATTTGACCTGTGTTCATGGGCATTGGGTGGCTTCTGCCAATTTGAAAATGGTATCCATCAATTCTGGGAAATTGCTTGAGATTTTTTTTTGTTTTTTGTTTTTTGTTTTTTTGCGGTACGCAGCCTCTCACTGTTGTGGCCTCTCCTGTTGTGGAGCACAGGCACTGGATGCACAGGCTCAGCGGCCATGGCTCACAGGCCTAGCTGCTCTGCGGCATGTGGGATCTTCCCGGACTGGGACATGAACCCGTGTCCCCTACATCGGCAGGCGGACTGTCAACCACTGTGCCACCAGGGAAGCCCTGCTTGAGATTTTTAATGCTGATTTCTTCTGGGTTTTTTTTCCAGTTTTCTTTTTTGGACTTCCTATTAACCACACTCTTGAATTGATCTTCTAAATTTCTTATTTTTTTTCTCTATTATTTCCCAAGACTTTTAATCGTTTTATTTTCTTGGACATTTTCTGCCATCTATGAAACATTGTATTTCTATCATACTTTTAATTCCCAAGTATTATCTCTTTTTCCTTTTCTTTTTTACAGCATTTTTATTTGTTTGATTGTTTTCATGTCTTAAGACCACTGGTTTCTGTTGTTGAAGTTGTCTTTTGTTTTCTGAATTGCCTGTATTACCTCTAAGCTACTTGTTTGTTTAGGTCTCTGTCTTTCATGTTAGAGCCATTCCTTAAACATCTGGTACTATTTGGCTGTCCACTTATATTTCACAGTGAGGCACTAAAAGAAAGGTTAAAAACTGTGGATAGTAGTGGGTAGGTGCTTGTATTCTTTTGGGTTTCACTGTAGGGTGATATGTTTCTCCAAAATCAATATCTGTGGATCTTTTCTCTTGGCCTATTTTGTTTTCCAAGATAGAAACCCTATAGAAATCTCCTATTTGGGGGTCATAAGCCCATCTGCTCACATTCAGAGGTCTGAGTGAGTGAAGGAGAGTCAGATTCTATTATTTAGGTCAATATGGTTTCTTA
Source organism: Globicephala melas (assembly GCF_963455315.2). Taxonomy (NCBI): domain Eukaryota; kingdom Metazoa; phylum Chordata; class Mammalia; order Artiodactyla; family Delphinidae; genus Globicephala; species Globicephala melas. Next base: position 128,691,358 of record NC_083314.1, on the reverse strand, counting down.
CTCTTGGCCTCAGCTGTGCCTGCTGTTCCCAAGTTCTTCTGCTAGAACAGAGAAGCAGTATTTGGCTACTCAGTATATTCTGAGACAATTTCTGATAACATGTATGGAAAATAAGTTTGGATAAGCAAAAATGATTGCCAGAGGATAACTTGTTATCATTTGAATGACATTCAAGTTCCTCTGCTTCCCAACAGGTGTGAAGTGACACATAAGTTTGCTATGAATGGGTTACAGGTATGTGAGCTACCCAGCCACCTCAGCCCTTGGAGAGCCACCAGGCCACCGGCCATGAGCACATAGTGCATTTACCCCTGTGAAATGTATGCACATGATAATTTCCTATATATGTCATTACATGAAAAACATTGGAAAGCACCATTCTCTACAATCTCACCCAATATACATTTCTAGTCTTGCTTCTCACAACTTCCCAGAATAAACTTTTTCTTCTAGTCAATACCTGGAAAATCCCATTGCCATCCTTTTTTCCCCTCCTCTCTCACTTTTTGCTTACTCACCTGGTCTGCTCACCTATATTTTCCTCTTATTTATCCTTAAGTCTAATCTCAAGTTTCAGCCACTATATAAAGCTTTCCTAGATTATTCTAGCTGTTTGTGATGTTTTTTCCTCTGAATTTTCATAGCATTAATTTTTCATAATACTCATTTCCTTTTTCTTGATCTATTTTATATTGTACTTATATTCATATATATTTTCTGTCCAACTAGATTGTGAGCTTACTAGAGAATCAAACCCTGTCTTATTCATTTTTTTGACCCCTTTACTGTACTATCTCATTCCCTCAACAATCTTTGTTGGAATGTATGAATGAGTGAATGAATGAATCGATCAATAAAGATTAATGCAGCTAATACACTATCACACTCTCTGACAACTTGTATTGCTAAACTTTAAGGTCAGATCTCTTCACGGATCCAAGTGAAGTTTCTATGGGAACATGCTTGGTAGTGATTTTTTTTAATTTTTATTTTGTTGGAATAGTAATGTACTGTCTAGATATGGGGTGTGATTTGCCCTTTAGTGAAACTTCTATCAGCAGCACAAGTGTTTTTTCTTTCACTGTCCTCAGAATAGAAAAATAAACATGATTCTGTCAACTGTGTTTATAATTGCTTTAGAAACACTTTTTATTTCTTTTCAAGTGATATGTAAGAAAAGGAAAACCATAGAATTAAACAGAACATAAATCTGCCATGCAGAATTTCACCTTTTGTTTTCTCCTTCATCAGTTAGATTTGCATGTATAATGCATTTTGAAAATGCCAACCCATTTATATTTTCCTCTGAAGCTAGCCTAAGGGGTTGCTGCTGTTACTTTCCACAAGATAGCAACTTTATTAGCTCTTTCTCCAAACTTGTCCATTTGAACGTGTTTATTTGCTTTGTTTCTTAGTTTACAGAGTGTTACATTTCCGCAGCTTTCATTCCAGAGTTCTTTATGCAACTTCTCTTTTTCCCCTACTTTCTAACATCTGTTTTCATCTGGCTCTGACCTTTGACCTGTGTGCTGGTAAGGGAGAGGGGTAAGTTCTGTACTCATTCTTTCGCTACAAGTCATTTATTAAAGTAATTCAAGGTTCTTAGAAAAGTAGGACGTAGGGTTAAAAGCCCTAAGTGTGAATTTTAATTCAACCAGTGTTCAGTCAGTAACCTCTGGCAAATTATGGCCTCTCTCTGGGCATTTTCTTTCATCATAAAGTGAATAGGTTGGACTAAACTAGTGGTTTTCAAATTAAAGTCCTTAATGACCCAGGAAAGCAGGAAGATATATCCCAGACCAGGGGAATAGAAAAGACCAAGCCACACACACATCCGCAAAACAGTTTTTCTAGCTAAAGCTACAGTGGGGAAATCAGGCTGGCAAAAGGATGAAATCGCATCATTACATCCCATACCCACATCCCTAATTACAGAAGAGTAAAGGAGTTACCACGGAGAGGAAAAGTCATTTAAATTTGTGGTGAGATATTGCTTTACAGTTTGGCAGTAGAAGTCATCAAAGAATGTGATATGATTTTGTAAGCTTTCAGTTTTGTTTTATACATTGGAAATCTTTGCAAAAGTTTATTTAAAATAAGTATTTCATGGCTAAAAATTAAAGTTTATAAACTGCTGGACTATCTAATGCTATGGTTCCTTTCAACTCTAGATGTTGTGCTTGACTCACCAGGCAATGAAATAAGGACTAGTCCAGTGGGGTCTGTATTTGGTGTTTTCTGGTTGAAAGTGTCAGAAGGGCATTGGAGGGTGCAAATTAAGGGGCAGTATATGACAGCACTGATGCTCTGCACTATAAGTTCTGTGATGGTCTCACATGCTTTCTCATCTCTGACCTCATTTGATCATAACAAGTGTTCTTTCAAGTCACTGAGGATAAAATCCCCTTGGTTACGGGAATGGCGTTTATAGTCATTAAATCTGGGCTTAAGTCCTGGTTTTGTAACTTAATAACTGTGTTGCCTTGGGCAAGTTCTTTTACCTCCTTAATGCTCTAATTTTTTCATTTATAAGATGGGACCAATAATATCTTCTTTAATTGGTTAGCATTAAGTTGAAACTATATAATTAATATCAAGTTCTTAATATAGTGCTTGGTAAATAATCCACAAATGTACCTATTGTTTTTGTTGTTGGTGGTGTTACAACCCTCTTTAGAGTCAGCTGGAAGTATACTTCTGCAAAGCCCTCTTTGACTACCTTTGCTGTACACTTACGTCTTTGTTTTCCTGTGTTTTTACTTCACTAGTCCAACTCCCATTAAATAACTGTGTTTTGTATTCTAATTTCATACTTGAAGCTCCCTGAGGGAAGGCTGTATGTGTTTTTATTCATGTATTTCAGTGCCTAGTACAGTATCTGTATTACATTAATGCTCAATAGTTTTTGAATGAATGAATGAATCCTCAAAAGAAGTTTACATTTTGTGAACTGAAATTTGTCTTTAGTCAGTTTTTACTTTGTGTTTCATCCACAGTTGCATCTGAGGCAGCAGAGACATTGTTGTTAAAAATAGCTTTTAGCAGCTTAATATGCTATAAGCCACAAGGAAGATAACTCTGAAGCTGAATCATGTACAAGCACAAATTTCCCTGAAAATTTTGTTCAATTCAAGGACATAATTTCTTTCTATTTTTTTTGGATATACAAAGATGTAGATGCAGCACTAAAATAGCTGTTTATATTAAAAATAATCATTCTTTTAGACCTAACTAAATCCCACCTCTCCTGAAAGGACTTTCTTGTCTAAGCTGACCCAAACAGATTTCCTTTCCTCCTATCCCTCTGACCCTCCCTTGCTTATATTCATCTTTCATGTATATTTATTGTGCATTTACCCACAGGATGCCAGGAATTATGACAGGTGCTAGATATTAAGTCATACACTCAAGATAGACATTATCTCTTGCCCTTGTGGAACTCACCTTCTACTGGAGGCTCAGATGAGAGTCTTCATGTGGGTCAGATTGAACTCTGACAGACAACCATGTAGATAGACCATTATGCTCACTAGAGTTGTCGTGTGTTCTGGGAAGGCCAGGTTCCTAACTGGCAGAGAATATTTGTGGACACTGAGAAAGATGTCCATCCTGTGGTTTGCATAGTATCCTAAAGACTTGAGAGACAGAACATGAGTCTGGCCAGCGTTGGGGCACAGGCATATAGAAGGAGAGAACGGTAAGGGAAAATCACGTGATGAAAATGGCCTCTTGGACAGGGTCTTCCCTGTGCCCCCATATACTCCTCTTGCTAAAGATCTTAAACGGCAAGGCCTGGGTGCAACTGTATGAGGCTGGTGGTCTTCTGAAACTCTCCTCTCCAGTGTCCAGTGTTCTGTGAAGGTCCAGGGTAGTGGTATAAATCGAGCACCATATCACTTGGTCTCCAGAAGCAGAAGAGATTTGCTGCTTGCTGGCACAGGAGAAGAGCGCCAGAGACCAGCAGTTCCGAGAAAGCCTGCAGGGGGTCAGCTATAGCCACTTGTCACTAGTCAGCCAAGAGGGACCATGGAAGCAGCAGCCATTGGAACAGAAGGGCCACAAAACCACTAGCAGCAATTCTGATTATTTGTGGAGAATCACATCTCTCCCCAGGCCCAGAGATTCCTCGCGAGGCTGATTAGGGAGAGAGATTCTGGAAAAGGCAAGACTTCCTATTAGTCCAGAGAGTGAGGTCCCTGACCATTGTGATTTGGAGTATTGCTATAATTTTCACACAATTACACTTGCTGGCAAGCGAGACAAAGTGAGTCTCACTATTTACTATTGACTTACAATAGTAAATGCATAATTGCAATAAAATGTAAGTGCAACAACACCTAATATTTGATGAATGCTTATGATATGGAAGACACTTTTGTAAGCATAGTACATGAATTATTTCATTTAATACTTCAAACATGCGAAGTAGGTACTGTTGTTTCCAATTTACAAATGAGGAAATTGAGACTCAGGGAAGTTAAATAACATGCCCAAGGTCACACACGTGGGTTGTGGCAGAACTAGGATGGGAACCTAAGTGGTCTGATCACAGAGCGTATGCTTATGTCTTACGCATTCACCACTTCTATGATTATTATGTCTATAAAGCCTTGTCTCCTGACTAGATATAAGTTCTTTAAGGGCTGAGTGCCTTCTGCTCATTTTATAGCAACCTCAAAGGCACTGGGCATGGGATGCCCCTCTGGGCAAGACTTTCAATAAGAAACTTGTACTATGTAACCCTAATGTGCTACCTGCTATCCTCCCTCTTCAACCCCTAGCTACTCTTACTCAGACATCTGGTGATTATGTTGCCTAGCACGTCTTCAAACTACTTGTCTTGGGTAATTATCTACCCAACTTCATCCCAATTGTCTCATATTCTAGTGTGTTCCTTCTTTCCCTCAAAGAAGGTTCTATTTCTTTACAACAACAGATGTAGGTCAAGTGAATGGAGGAAAGTGATTCAGTTAAGATAATTCAAGTGAGCCTGAAATCATTCAACAATCATTTATTGAATGTTTCTTTTGTTTCAAGCACTATCATGGATAATGCGTAAGACACCGTTTCTGCCTTAATAACTTCATAAACTAGTCTAGGAGAGGCAGCATTTGTAGTAAGAACTATAAAATTAGGCAGAATGGATTAAGTATACAGAATTCAGAAAAGGGAGAAATCAGTTTGAATGTGGGATACCGAGGCTACATGAAAGTAGCATTTGTCATGGTCCTTGAAGAGTTGAAATAGAAAATGTTTATGTCTTGTCTTAAGGGTAGGGTCATTCCAATATGGAAGTCCTTTTACTCTTCCCAGGATTCCTTTAATTTTTTAAATGAATGTCTTTTAACTTAAACGGATCCCTAATGTGTGAAACTGCTGCCAGTAAGAAAAGGTAATGAGCTCTATGTACATGCTGTTATTGTCTGCATTTATTGATGAGGATATTAAAGCTCAGAAGTTAAGTAACTTAACCAGTGTTCCAAGCTAATAGATGGGTAAGCTGGGAGGAAGATTCAGACCTGCTCGTTGTAGAACTGGACTTTCCTCTGCCTATTTTAAAGTCTATACTATGAAGAATTACTTAAAAATAAGGGGAAGGAAAAAAAAAAACTTTATTGGAGAGGAAGAGTTCTATGCTCAATTAAGACTGGAAAATGACACTAAAGTTAAGCAGATACCATTACTATACGTGTTCTCAGAGTCTTACCGTTAAAACACATTAAGAATCTCTAAGAAGGGGGTGTAGACTGCATTATTTCTCCAACTTGACCGTGAAACTGGATATTTGTGAAGCATCCCTGGGATGAGTGTTCATCAAATGTATCTTGGAGAGTGCTGTATTGTAGCCCAGAAGACTGAGCAGAGTTTCAGGTGATATGGAGGAAGAGGGATATGGGGAGGTGGCTATTTAGGACCCAGGAACCTTCCTTGTTCTACTTGAAGCATAGGATGTAGGCAGTCACTTTCTTCAGTTTCAAGTCAGGGCAACCTTGGCTGAGCACATCTTAGGAGCTCAATCAATACTTAGAGAATTGACTTGAATTAGAGAATACAACACTTCCTCTCATTTCAGTAGAGGCTCTCCCAATAACAGAACTATTTGGAGAGAATAGCTGTGTAAAGAGCTGCCCTGCCAACAGTTTTGATTTGGCTTCTCTGGAGGCAGCAGACAGTCGTGTCGTGGGGATCTTCCCTCTCTGCACAATCCAGTAGAACATTTCAGAGTTTCTCTTCCTACTCAGGATCATCCCCTCTCCTTACACCCAGCCCCAAACTGTGACTTAAAGTCTTATGGTTTGTTTTCATAGTGTTTCAAATGGAGACTCTTTTGCAGCTCTCTTTTAATCAAACATTTATATGGTGGTTCACTTTGAAGACAAAATATTGTACTTCAAATTCACCCTGAGATAATTACAACATCATGGTCTTTATTTGAGCTGCAAAACCCATAGTATTTTTGTGGAAAATGAAGCCATCAAAAATGTGAGTCTGTATAATTTCCTGAATTATCAGATGGAGAGAAAATAGGATTTTAAGAACAAAGAGAGAAGATATCTGACCTATATGACTCAAATTTTATCCAGTTGCCCTTTCAGTTTTAAAGGAATGGTGGCTTTTTATTTCACAAGATATGTGGTAGAGAAGAATAACGATATCTTCATTTACATGGCACTTTTAGTTTATTAAAAGTTATTTTTAATATCCATGATCTCACTAGACTTGACTGTTACTACAATCCTGTAAAGAAAAAAGGTTAATTAATGATTGACCTCCATGTCGTAGAGGAGAAAACTGCGACCTGAGAGGGTAGAGACTCTTAATTCCCACAACCCTATTTAACTTATTCAAACATATCTTTTATGCCACTAATATGTGCTAAGCACTGTACTAGGATATGGGAATCTGAGGATGAAGGTGAATAAGATACTGTACCTATCCTCAAAGTTCAAGCCATCCAGAAAGAAAGACCAACATGAGATTGATAAATTGGCATGTGTGGTGATAAGGTCTGTTCACAGTGCTGAAAGAGCATCTGCTTTCTCAGTGAGACATGATAGACAAGTGTTGAGAGTGATTCAGAGCAATGGTTCTCAAACTTCAGTGTGCACCCAAATCACTGCAGAGTATTGGGTCCCTCTTCGAGAGCTCCTGACTTAATAGTTCTGGGGTGGAGAATTTGCTTTTCAACACATGGTGCTGATGTTGGTGGTCTGAGGACCACACTTTAAAACCATTGATATAGGGACTGATTGATGCAGGCCCTGGGAAGTGTAGCAAAAATTGGAACATTAAAGGACAAGGAAAGACTCCCAATAAGACTCAGCAAGAAGGCTGTCAAATTGTTTTAACAACCCAGTGAGATGGGAAATTATAAATTTTTAATGGTATAAATTAATGCCTCGTCAATGTTGCTACCAAGGCTTGGGAAGATGAGAAGGGAAGTAGAAAATTGTAAATATGGGTGGATCCTTGTTTAAGACTGACCTAGGAGTGGAAAAATTATAGATGCTGGAAGCATGGTTTTTGGACATGAGGTCTCATTTGGGTAGGAGGGAAATGAAGATAGGTTAAGGGCGACAGGCCCACCACAGTTGTTTTCATACTGTGAAGCAATGGGACTAATTCTTACAGTTGCATATTATGGAGGTTTCTTGAGAGGAAGAAGCAGGCTTTGTGCCCATCACCATTGCCTCAAACAGAGCAGCTGTGCTTTTGTTTATGTTGAATCTACTGGAATTCCTTGTGATAAGTTATTTCCATAAAAGGTTCTATAACCAAATGGAATTTGGTCACAATTGAACTATGATAAAGAAAGAGGTCAAGGGTTTGGGGGTGTTGATGGGTTTTGCTGAAATGGGGATTTGTTGTAGTTCCAGTCACAGCTTGTGCTCCTTCTGGCTGCCAAGGTAAAATCTCCTTTGTGCAACAGTGATTCTGGAATAATGTTTTCACGGAATAAACCCAAGTGAGACAGAAACACAGCTGTCTGCTAGTGAAAAGGTTATACAGTTACTCCCAAGGGCCCTGGGAAGACAAGAAATGTGTAGTCCTTTTAGCTGTGTCCAGGGGTCATTTGCTTATTGGGAACATAGGGTAATTAGTAAATTTTCAGGCCCTTTTGGCAATTGTCATTGATCTCCTGATAGTTTATAAATGTTTTCATTCATGTAATGCTATTTGCTCTGCTTATATAACCCTTTCTGGTGTGCTTCTATAGAAAGTATTTGGGGAAAGATGAGACAATTATATACAAAAATATTTATATATTAATGCACTCAGCAAAACAAGGACGAAATGGAGGCAATATATAAGCCATGTCATAATTTAAGCCAGTATTTCTGAAATATGTCTGGATAACAAATAAAATTCTTGTTAAAAATAAGATGACTAGATTTGAAACTACTGAATCAAAATTTTTAGTGGAGCATCTTGAATCTGTATTTTTATCTGAATCCCAGGTGAATCTGTATTTTTATCTGAATCCCAGGTATCTGAATCCCAGGTGATTCATATGCAGTCAACTCATTGTTGGGTATTTAAAAATCATAGCTTGAGGCCATCAGGGCACCTATATGTGGCCCTATATGATATATTCAACCAGGGCCAGTCTACAATGTAAGAAGCTATGCATAACCTGTGGGGCAGCCTAACTTTATTGCCCACTACTCTTCACAGCTACCATGTTTATTTGCCTCTATGAGTCTTGTTTCCTGACACATATTATGTTCAAAATAAATATTCTCCAATGATCCTCTGGGGAACAGGCAGCAAAAACTGAAAAGTATATAACTTACAGAACTACCCTCAGGGAAAAATGTAAACCAATTCCAGACTTATAAATGTTGCCTGATTCTTAAGTATTTAAGAATTGGGTTTCGTCATTTGGTGCCACTGAAATAATGCAGTGCTACAGCATATGCAGATAATGTGGGAAGAAGGACTAATTTAATTACATTATCTTTTTAGATCCTCAAAACAATTTTGCATTGTAGCATTATTACCCCTCGTATATAGGTGGGGGAACTGAGGATCTGCAAAAATAACTACCTCATTATCATACAGCTAATAAGTGACATCAGGACTAAAACCCAGATCTTTGTGGTTTCAAAGCCTGTGTTTTTTCACTCTGTCATGTAATGCCTATGCAGTTTATCTGCTACCATTAACACTGATGAATACCAAGATGAGTTCTGAGGAAAGAGCCATGTATCTGGGATTGCTTGACTAAAGCTTCTAGGAAGGAGGGCTGTTGTGTGCATGGAAGCTATGGTACACTGAGGATATGAGCATGTGCTCTAGATTCAAGCTTAAATTTAAATACCCCCAATAAACGTTTGTGTGACCTTAGGCAAGTTAGTTTAGGATAGGAAGCCTCAGTTTTCTCATCAGTAAAATGGACATAATTATTCTGTCTACTCAGAGGGTTGTCATAATAATTGCATGCTATATTGTATGTAAAGTACTCAACACAGGGACTGGAGGGCAGTAAGTATTGAATACATTGAACAAGTTGGAGTCATTATAATCCCCACCCCCACCTGATCACACAGCCCCACCTGATCCAAGTCCAGTACACTGAGAGATCATATTGTGTTTCCTTTTTATTAAAGTATTTTTTAAATAAAACAAGAGCTTGCACTAATTGTATTAATGAAATCATTTTTTCAGTGTAATTCTACTTCCATATAATTAAATGATTCTTGATAAATGGGATTTTTAACTATATAATTAAAATAGATTGACTTTGTACTGTCATAAAGCAGAGTTTTGTAATGGGAAGGGCTTGGATTTTGAATTCATACAGAATTGGGTCCAGAAGTCTCTACCATCATTCTCTAGTTGTGTGAACTTGGGCAGTTCCTCTGAGACTCAGTTCCCATCTGTAAAATGAAGATAATAATGTCTATTTCAACTGGTTACTGTGAGGATTAAATGTTGAAAGGATCTAACAACATATAAAATAGCTGGCAGTTAATAAAAGTGTATTTAAGAATGTTTTCAGCAGCAAGTAACATAAACGCAACACACACTCAAGTGCTTTGAACAGATAGGGTTCTATCTTTTTCTGATAGCAAAATCTCAGAAAGAGATAATTATTGACATTGGATGAGATGCTCAGTAATGATGACATAAATCCTCTATTCTTTTCACTGTTCTTAGAACATTGCCTTTCATCCTAAAGCTGTTACCTCATGATCACAAGATGACTTTCACAACTCTGATTTCAGTTGCAAGAGGGAAAAAGAAAAAAAAAAAAAAAAAGAATTAAAAAGTCTTCTCTTTGGGAAGCTTGGGCTTTGTATTCAGAAATAGAATCTTCCCCTACCAGAGTACCCTTTTATAGATCATTGGCCAGAACTGGGTTCAATGAATGGCCACGGGTAATAAAATTATCATTATTCAACACCTGGGCTGGAGCAAGTAAGGGTCTGGTATATATGACATAAAAGGATGTTAACTGGATCCCTGAAACAGTAGGGTTCTATCAGTCAACTAGAAAGAGATGAGGTGGGCAAAGGAGATGCTGGGTAACCATAGAAAGTATCTGCCACCGGAGTCATTCAACAAAGCCTAAATTTACTCTCCCCTTACCTAATAAAAATGAATAAATGTACAAATAAAAAGTTCTTGGCTAGTTTAGGAGTCCTCATATATAGTTTATGAAAATATGACTTCTGAACGCAAATATACTGTAGGATCCAAAAAGTTGCCCTTAAAAAGAGTCAAACTTTCAAGTAATAACCTTAATCATTTGGGTCAGATTTTTTAGCATGGATTCCAAAGAATGGATTTTAATCTAAATATTGGAGGAGATTAATAGTGACCATTTGGCTGCTTTCAAAGAATGGTGGTCTTAGCTAAGCACTTAGGTAACAGGAGTATCTGGGAAGGTAAATTTGCACTGGACCTTTTCCCAGAATTGCATTAGTTGGGTGCTGTCAATGGAGGAGGAAAGACCTGGACACATAGCTAAGTGACAAGAACTGCCTCTTCTCATGTGAGAAGGCATGACGTAAAAAGTCTGGACACTATTTCATTATAGGTATATCCCAAGCCAAAATCTGACTCCTACTTTCATTTCTAGCCTCAGATCTCAGCACTCCCCCCACCTCTCCCTCTGCACCACAGCTCCTTGACTCTCCTGACATGATCAAATAGTCTAGGTCTCCCTGTTACAAATTGCCTGAGTGCCTGGTACTTTCCTTTGGAATACATGCAACATTTATAAATAAGTGACTGGCTACTTGTGTAATTATGATTTACTCTCTCTCACCCAGAAGAATATAAGCTCCTTGAAGTGCTACATCTTCAGCGTCAGAAAATGTTTGGTACTTGGTAAGCAATCCATAAATATTTATTTTTGAACATGTATATTTAGGATGTATCAATTAAGAAGGTTATCTGAAAATCCAAATATACTGATTGGGAAGGAAGGAGTGAATTTTCACTTCATAAAATAATTTCCCAGAGGAGCCCTTTAAACATGGAGCTCCTTTCAGGCATTTAAAATAGGATATGATTTACCAGAATTTGATTCATATTACTTTTCAGGAACACACACACACACACACACACACACACACACATACATATACACACACCCCTAGTACAAAACCATATGCTACAAACATATCCTCTAAATTCCTCATTTCCAGGCATGATCTAAAACCAATTATGAAAAAAATTGAAAAAGAAGGGGAAAAAACAAACTAGTTCTAGAATACCAGCCCCATGATTAACAGGATAAAATAATGATGAGAAAGATCAGATGCCTACTAGGGAAATTAGGATAGGAGTATGTGGCCCTAAATAAATCATCTCCCACCCTTTCTCCTAATAGTGGGTTTGATTTTGAGTCAGTTCTTGGGCATGAATCTGCTCTGTGGAGGACTAGAATAATTGTTCCTCTCAAAACAAACCATGTGGGCTGCTGGCCGAGTGCATTAGTGTCAGTGGGGGATAGGTGGTAGGGTGATGATGGAATACCAAGACCTGGGTAATAATAACGATGAAGGCAGCTACCTTCCCTGTGAGCTACCAGTCCCTGTGTGCTCAACGTGTACCACACACTGTGCTATGCACTGGACTTGGATCATCTCTTTTAAACTTTGAATTCCTATCTGCCACTTACTTCATAATTTTCAGAAAGTCATTTAAACTCTTATAATTCAGGTACTGAAACAAATGATGCCTGCTTTAACTTGCTCCCAAAATAAGGCTCAAAGGAGATCATGGATGTGAATACACCCTGTCACCTGCGAAGCATTATAGAAATATAAGACATTTAACCATGCCTTATATTTGTATTTACTTAAATATTTTCGTAGTTATATATGTTTTGTGTATATATATAATATATTTTATATTTTGATATATATTTGTATTTATTTTGTTTCAACAAACGTTTAATTAGATCTATGCTTGGGATGTCATGGTAGCTGAGAGGCCCTCTAATTCATGAAGCCTTGAGATAAAAAGAAGTCTTCTTGGAGAGAGTCCAAACTTGCCTTTTAAAGGATGAAGAAGAGTTGCCCAAGTGAAGTAGGGCAGGGGAGTCCAGGACATGCCAGACAGAGGCAACAAAATGAGCAAAACTAAAAAGGCATCCAACAGTTGGCACTGGGAAGAAAATCAGTTCAGTATTACTAGATGTAGAATGTGTAGGAGTGTCAAACAATGAGGCTGGAGAATTACACAAGAGCCAGGTTATCTAGGGCATTCCAAGCCCTACTAATGTGTTTGATCTGTATTTTTGGAGAACAAATGAACTGCTTTAAGCAGAAAGATGACATGGTCATATTTGTATTTTAAAAAGACCAATCTGGAGGTATTATGAAGGATAGATTTAAGGAGAACCAAACTGGAAAGGGAGAATTAAGTTAGGAGGCTAAAAAAGTAATTCTAGCCTGATGACAAGGCCTTAACTGGAGTAATAGTTGTTGGTAGGAGAGGAGAGAATGGATTCCCTAAATATATGTGTATGGGGGAGGAGTTTCACATTGGGAAATCTGGTTATTGATTAAATATGGCAATAAAGAAGAAAAAAGTAAAAGTCCATGGTGAATCCAAGATCCATAAATCTTTTTCTGGATGAATGGATGGATAGATGGATAATTTGGGTATGTAAGCACTGAAAGAGTTTGATTTGATTCTGGACCTCATGAGGTGCCAGATATTTGATTTTGATTTTAATCTTATAAGTCTAATTACTCAACTTAACTCAACCACTCAAACACCGAAATCCCCTTAATTCTACCATGTACCAAATACTGTGCTCTGCTGGGACGCAAAAATGAATGATACTGGCCATTCGCTTTAAAAGGGTTACATTCTTGGTAGGGAAACAAGACTTACAGATAATAATCTAAGGCATCCTGGAGGCAAATGATGTGTGCAGAAGATCAATGGTTCAAGTTCTCAATGTGAAAGAGACAGGGTAGAGTCGCATCGATGGCTTCCTGTTTCAGGTGCCAACTTTATTTGGGCCTTGAAGGAGGACAACACAGGTCAAAGGAGAAGGGAAGGAATTAATAGCAGAGAGACTGGAAGCAGTTGAAGGGTAAGGTGATTGTCAGAGCTGTGTCTGAAGATTGTAAGTAGGCTAGTGTGTTTGGAGAAACCCTCCCTCTTGTCTAGTCGCATGTGGGACATTTTTAAAGTTGCCACTGCCTGAGAAAATCCAGAGACTCTGCAAAAGCCCTACCTGGTTTCTAATGAGGGTGGTCAGAGGCCACTCAGTAGACTTCCCGTTTGAAAATAATGGCCAGAATGAGGGAATATTTGCTTTTGGCAGTGAGCACAGTCATGATGTGCCTTGTATTACCTTAGAGAAGAGCTAATTTCCCCTGCTCTGTGTTCTGAGGAAAATATCCCCACTTTTGACAGATGTTCTAATTCAACAATTAGCAGTGACTATGACATGCAAAAATTACCAGTTGCTAAAGCCTCACTTAGCCAAATGGGAGACATGCAGTATTTTTATACCCGGCAGCCTTGGGCTGTGTAGCTTGAAGCACACACTTGCCCAGCATTTCTCTAACTTATGAGTTTCACCACTAACTGTAATTTATTTTTAAATATTCTAAAAATGTGCCCATCGCAACAGTTTCTGGGTGGTGGGAGGAGAAAAGAAAAGGATGCAATGCTGTATGAAATGGCATCCACTAAACAGCTTCCTTTCCAGCCTTTCGTACCATTATATCACAGGAAAGACTGGCAATGCTTCAACCAAAGGGCAGCTTAGTTATGAGAGCCCTAACAGGACATTTCTGCTCCAGCAAATGATTAGTCCCTTCCTTGCCACTCAGATATTCTGGGTAAAATTAAAACAGGAGATTTATTGGTTTCGATGGTCCTAGCTCCTCTCTCTGCATTTTTTTCCTTCTCGTATCAATAATAGTATACTTCTTCCATTTGTCCATTTTACACCACATATCCACTTTTTGCCCCAACAAAGTCTTCTCAGAAAAAATTCAATCTCAGTATATTGAAATAACCACAGGGCCTCAGGATTAGAAAATCAATGATAACTGTGATTTCCAAACCTTTTGTACTAAACCTGTTTTAGGAAAATAAATACATATATACCTATATTTACATGCATACAAATAAGCAGATACTCACAATATGTGTATTAGTAAAATAAAAGCACAGCATACATTTAAGTAAATATTAATAACTAATTATGGTGCATACAAATAGTCTTAATAATTTCAATAATTTTAACCAACTTGTTGTCAAATCTGATCTGAATGTCAACCTTTACTTTTTGGTGTGGTTAATGAAGACCTCATACCAGGGATAGAAGACTTAATTGAACCATTTTTCTGTAGTGAGATACTACATAAATTATTTGTATTGTCTTCACTCTGCAGTTCCTCCAAGGGGATTATTATATACCAGAAGTGTATTTTGTGAGGGTTAGCTTGTTAAATATCAGACACTCTGCTCTGTAAACCTACTTTATGTAAGTGATAATATGTAGCAATATGTCAAAAACAATCCCACAATTCAGGTGCCACTGCCAACCTCTCCACCTGTGAAGTCCCACTCTTCCAACAGGAATTTCTTTCACTGATGTATGTACTCTAGCCAAGAGGCTGGTCTCAATCTGGATATTAAATATTAGTATTTTTTAATCTGCGGTTATCTTTATATTAAAAAATAAAAGTTCTAAATTCATTTCCCATCCCTTTGTTGTTCATCCTGAACATTCCACTTTGGAGGCTGTAATTGGGCCTGGGTGGATGAGCTCCTCTATCTTCTCTAGAATCATCTACACTCCTGGCTTCCTGAATGGTCTGTGTTAGTTGTGAGATGTCAGAAAGAGGCAGTGTGTAATGGGAGCAAATTCTCAGTGGTCAGAAACATGGTTTCTAGGAGGTGAAGGTTATATGCAGTCCAGTTCAAGTTCTTCACATCCACATTTGCAGGTGACCCTGTGTAGAGCCCAGGAATGTATGGCTGGCCTGATCTGACCTCATGGGGGCTATCTTCTAAAGGTCAGTGGGGCTGTTTTTCTGACTTGGTCCCAAATTCCCTCCTAACAATCTCTCTCTCTCTCTAATGATGTGATTCTCTTACCGCTTTCTGGCAATCAAGCTGTCTGCTGTTTTCTTCTGCTTACCATTCAGGGCAGCCATAGTACTTCCGAATAGGGCATGTCTTGCTCCCCACATCCAACTCCTTACATATTCCTGTGGATTCTATTCTACAGTCTCTCTCACATTTGTCTGCTGTTCTGTCTTCACTGTTAGCACCCTCATTCAGGCCTCATTATCTCTTGCCTGAACTGGAATTACAGCCTCTCATCAACAACCCTGCCACCTGTCTCCCCTCACTCAAATCTCTTCCCCACATTACTGCCACCTCCAAATGTTGCTCGTTTGTGTCAGAAATTTCCAATGGCTCCTCTGCTGTCTGTACCATTAATTAACCCACTCAGGATGGCATTCACATTCACAACTCTATGTGCCCGATCTGCCTTTTTTGACTCCCTGCATTCTTCTGCAATTCTTTATTTTCCAGACAAAGTAATTCTTCTTCTACTTCATCAACAAATCCCACATTTTCACTTCTTTGTGCCATTGTTACCAGTTTCCTCTGCCTGAAAAATAATCCTCCCCCTTCATATTTTAATCCATTCATTCAACCGCGACTTTTTATGCACTACTAAGATCTTCAGAGGTTCTCACCTGTAAAATGTCTACCTGATTTTTCAGGCCCATGTCATATACAACTTCCTCCACTAAGCCTTTTTTGCCTTCACAAAGCAATGCCATTTCTACGTCTTCTAAACTTTTTCAATATTTTATTTGTGTTTTTCTTATGGCACTGTTTTTGTTTGTTTAGTCTTACATTTTGGCTAAAACCACGTAACAAATACCTAGTCTATACCAAGCACTGTGATAGGTCATATGAGATTGTATTTAATACTTTCTATACCCTTACTAGGTCCATAATATTATCCCCCTTTTAAAGAGTGGGAAAATGCCCAAGGTCAAATCACTAATGAGTTTTAGGCAGGAATTGGCCAAGCCTGTTCTCTTTCCTGATTATATGATGGCGCGATTATAATCATCATTGTACTTTTTCATCACCAATAATACACCACAAACTCCTTGAAGACATGGGCTCTGTGTTATTAACCTTAGTGCTAGCCACACCGTATTTATTAAGAACTAAATTGATTGAGTTTCATTCAGTTGAACTGTAGCTGAGGGGCCTTGGGGAAGGGAACAAGTCAAAGGAGTAAGTGGTCTCAACATGCCTCTAGATTGGCCAACCCCACTAGTGTGAGCCTTTCCACACACAGGTCAGAAAAGGGCCTAAATAATTCAGTCAGCCTCAGTCCACATAGGTCTTCATTTTCTAGCTTTCTAGAAGTCACTGCTGCCTAACTCCTGGTTGCCACAGTCTGCTGTAGCTTTAAATATTCACTGCGTTAATGCTGATTGCTGAATAGAGTGGCAATTAAGCTTTCATGGCATAATTTCTATGTTTCACTGGAACAGTGTTAATAGTACATTTTGTCTTTCCCTTCAAAGAACCCACCTGTTTTATGGGGGAGACGGCAGCAGGCCGGTGCTGAGGGCTGCTCCTTGAAGGCTGGTGTTAGTTACGGGATTCAATCCCTACATCTAGAGCCACAGAAGGCTTGAACCATGGAGAGGGGAAAGATGTGAACCTTCCTTCAACTCTGCCCTGACCAGAGCCAAATGTTTTTAGACTCAAAGGAAACCTTCATCTATGTCCTTTGCCACTTTGTATTTCCTCGTATTTCAAAAGGCCAACTGGGGCCATATTTTACAGGCTGGCTCCCTCCTCACCAACAGGCAAGACCACGAGACTTCTCTAAGATTGTACCTGTGCCACAAGGAATTTCTGTGTCTTGTCTGAACAGCTACACTGGAGGTCTCAACCTTCATTTCCCAGGCAGTTTCTTAACTGTTAGCCTGTTTTCTCACACCTGCTTCCATCCCTCTGGGACTAAATCTTCATTTCCCCAGCCCACTACTACTATTCAGGAAGCTGACTTATGCTCCTTTCTGCCTTGGCTTTAGGTCCCACAGCCAAGGGCCAGCCCCAGCTCCTAGACTCCAGCCCAGTTCAAGGTCCTGAACACACCCTTCTAGCAAGCCCTGCTGTGACATGAGCTGGGAGCTGAGGGACAAGCAGGCTGGGACGGAGCCGAAAAAGGGAAAAATAAGGACTACAGCTGGAGGGACTAGCTCAGCTACAGAGATGACCACTGAAGAGGAAGGCCATCAAGCCAAATTTTACTTTCATAAAAGCCTGGAGGAGGGAGCCACCAGCATGGCCCAAATGGTTCTATCTGGTGGGCAGGGCGTGGAGATTAGAACCATAGTTAGTGGTCGTATGCAAAGTTTGACTGGTGGCAGCTTTGTTGATCTGAGTGGTTTACATTATTTGGAGAAGTCTACTCTAGCCAAAGGTAAGTTAGGCATAATGCAAAGGCTTTGGAACTAAAAGGAGTTGGGTTCTAATTCCTGGCAGTCCCTAACTAGCTCTGTGAGTTTGGGCAGCTTAATTAATCTCTGTGAGCCTTGGGTTTCTCACATAAAATTGGGGACATAATAATTATCTTGTAAAGCTGTGATGAGATTTAAATATGGTAATACATGTCAAATACCCCACATAGGAGCTGACAATAAAAGATATTTATTCATATTAGATGGGAGGGCTGAGACCTCAGGAAAAGTGAAAGGATACAGACAGATAGTAGATAGCAACTTGTGTCCAGGGTCTCAGCGGTGGAAATGAAGTGCAAATCAAGAAGCAAGGTCAAAAGATCAGGAATGCAGATGGGCACACTGAGCCAGAGCCAGGGGAAAACAGTGTCAGGGCTCCCTGGTACGCTTGACTCACACAAGATAAATTTTAGCCCTGACCAGCTGGTCAGAGGCTATTCGTGTCCTCCCTGCCTTCGTCAGGTCTGGTCCAGGAATTGGGCAGGGGACTCTTTGTGCCTATGAATGAACAGGCAGAGGCACTGCAGAGCAGGCCAACTGCTCAGGTAGATGATGAGAGCAGCTGCCTGAGAAATAATGGGAAGGGCACTGCCAGCAGTCCCGCCTACCTCACCTCTGCCGGGAGCTGGTGCAACCACCTGGAATCCTGTCCCTGGAGCCAGGGACACAGGTTGCAATGACACTGTACTTGGTTCTTATGTTAGAGGACCTGAGTAGGACAGGAGATTACTGGTGTTCAGGAACAGCTTGGAACAGAGTAGGGTTATCCCCCAAGGCGGAAGCAGATTAGAAGTCAGGTACTGAGATAAGCCCACTGACAACGTCTGGCTGGCCCTTCTCTGTTGCTTTTGCTGGCTCTTGGCTAATTTCCCTGCACCTGACTTTCTGAGCTACTGCCACGGTCATGATAGATGTGTATGTGTGCGTGCACACACACGTGTAAAAATAAGACAAGAGTGAGTATTGGAAAATCAGTGGGTATGGTAATCAAGTTGCCTATATATTTTAAGGGCCCCATGATTTCCGTCTTTCTTCTTATATTAAATCACTGTCTCTATAAACATCTCTACTTCAAACTTTAAACTCTGTGAGGGCAGGGAAATTCCTAGTGTCTGCCTAGCACAGAGTAAGTGTCTGGGAAATACCAGTTGAATGGAACATCTGTATTTTAGTCCCTGTATGAGACACTTTAATATATTATTTCTAATTTTTGTCACAACCCTGTGAAGCATCATTGACCTAATTTTATAAATGACAAAACTGAGATACATAGAAAGTCCGTACAAAATTTGTAAGTGGCAGAGTTGAGAAATAACCTTTACTCTAGCTCATGTATCATATGACATGTCTATGTTTGTGATTTGGAAACATGGTTATGCATCACTGTAGCTTTAAAGTAGGAGGGAGAACACTTAGGAATTCTGGGGTTAAATGGAGAAAATGAACGGTTGGAGAAGGGAGGAACAGGCATCTGACATTTCAAGAGTGACAACATTAGCACGCTTGGCCTGGTGTAGTATTGGCCTGATTTAGCAAATAAAAATACAGGATTCCCAGGTAAATTTGAATGTCAGATAAACAACAGATAATTTTTTAGTGTGAGTGTGTCTCAAAAATTGCATGGGACATACTTAAACTAAAAAATAACTTGTTGTCTATCTAAAATTTAATTGCACATCCTGTATTGTATCTCCCAAGCCTACTCTGGTTTGATCTATAGGACAGTTCCAAGAGACATTGGTTAAGATTGACAGGAAGGGAGTTCCGGTTAAGGAGGTCATCTACGGGTGGAACAAGTTTGTGTGATTGTGTCTCCTTTCAGTCATTCAACAAACATTTGGGGGCCATTGTCTCATGCAAGGTATTGTGAGGAAGGGAGAAGTGTGTGGGTGCCAGTTAATACTCCTTCAGTTCTTTGAGCCCAGTAGAGGAGCGGAGGAATATACATCAGTTACTGTGATATTAGTCTATGGGAGACATGTGACACATTGCTGGAGGAGATTTGGCATGGCCTGGGTGCAGGGAAGGCTTCTTAGGGAAGAATTTACTACAGTTAGGCGTGACCCAGTTTCATTAAGCTGCTCCACAATCTAAGCTCCATGATCCTGCTGAAATGATCTCCTCAAGTGCAAGTCTGTATACATCCCCACCCTTGCTTAAAATCTATTATTGGCCCCCATAACCTTTTTTTTTTTTTTTTTTGCTGTACAGGGGCCTCTCACTGCTGTGGCCTCTCCCGTTGCGGAGCACAGGCTCCAGACGCGCAGGCTCAGAGGCCATGGCTCACGGGCCCAGCCGCTCCGCGGCATGTGGGATCTTCCCGGACCGGGGCACGAACCCATGTCCCCTGCATCGGCAGGCGGACTCTCAACCACTGCACCACCAGGGAAGCCCCCCATAACCTTTTAAATTAAATGGCCAAACACTTCTGTTGAGATAAAAGTCCCTGTCTGACAGAGAGTCTGTGTACTGGCCCAGCCTCATTTTCACTTTGCCTTGGCTGTGAAGAAATGTCCTGCAGGATCTGACATGTTGTCCTTGTCCCCTCAAGCTGGTCATCTTCCTGATATGGCTTCAGCTTCACCTCACCTGCCTAACTCCTACTCTCTTATATGTGGCTACTAGGTGTGAAACACATTCTATATGGCCAACTCTTTATTAGGTAGTTAAATTATTTAATCCTCCAAGGCTCTGTTGCAGTCACACCTTACTGAAGCACACCTCTCCCTGGCTGCAATCTTATGGGCTCCTCCTATTAGCTTTCCTTTGTCAACGCACCTGCACCAGGTGTGGTCATTGTCAGTTTGCTGTCTTTACTACAATGTGAGCTCTTCGAACAGAAAGGTAGCGTATTACTTTTTTTTTTTTTTTTTGCGTATTACTTTTGTCTATCATCTTCAGGATCTAACACCATGCCAGACAGGTAGGAAGGACCCAGACATTTGCTATATGAATGAATACATATTTTAAGGCAGGGTTTCCCAGCCCCCGGGCCGCAGACCAGTATGGGTCCGTGGCCTGTTGGGAAGCAGGCCGCACAGCAGGAGGTGAGCGGTGGACAAGCGAGCAAAGCTTCGTCAACTGCTCCCCATCTCCCATTTTACCGCCTGAACCATAGCCAGCCCACCCGGCCTCGCCCAAGGAAAAATTGTCTTCCACAAAACCGGACCCCAGTGCCAAAAAGGTTGGGGACTGCTGTTTTAAGGGAGTTAGAGACTCCTTGTATTAATAACATTGCTACTAATAGTAGCTATCGTTTACTGAGCCTGTGTTAAGCGTTTTATATCCATGATTTTTTTTCCATGATTTTATTTAATACTTTCAGTGACTATATGAGGTATAACTTTTTATAATTGCCATTTCACAGATGAGGAAACAGAGGTTAAAAATGTTACTTAACTTGCCCAAGCTGGTGGTGGAGCTGGCGTTCAAACCCAGGTGTGACCGACTACAGAGCCCATGGTCTTAATCACTAGGCAGTCCTGCCTCTCAAATGTCCCTTAAGACTGTCATCAACTTCCCTTAGTCCCTTACTCTTTCCCTAGTGGGTTAAATGCACTTGTCACATCTGACTACTCAGGAAAACCCAGCGGGGCCAAAGAAAATATCTCCGTGGGAGAACCAAGGCTTGTGCAAATATCCAGACTGTGAGGAAGGCCTGCGGTTTTTTCGTTTGTGCCCTGTTTGTAGTAAATAAGCCACCGCAGCATGCTTAGGTCGTTAGCAGAGATAGATGGAGCCAGCCAAGCCATTGCTCTACACTTGACAGAATGGAAGTGCTGCTTCTCCATTTGTGGAGCAGGGTGGTGAAGGAATTCCCCAGCCTTTATGTGCTTTGAGAGGATGATTGCATATGGGAGGAGAAATAGGAGGTAGGAGATGACTCCAAAGGGATTTATTGGGAGAGTCATTACAGGAGAAGGCAAATGAAGGGGCTGGCAAGTGCTGTACCTGAATAGTAGAGTCTAGTTTGTACTTGACTGTGTACAAATCCCTGCACCCCTGGGACCTCAGTGTCCTCTATAAAGTGGGGTTGGGGGCGGTCACATTAGATTAGGACTTTCCACAGTCCTAATTCCACAGTCCTAGTTCCGTGTGTGTTAAAAGGCATTATATGGTGAAAGTCACTTTATATTTAAAACAAAAAGTAAAATACTGTTTAAGAAAGGTTTGTTTTATTTAATTTAATTTTTTAAACATCTTTATTGGAGTATAATTGCTTTACAATGGTGTGTTAGTTTCTGCTTTATAACAAAGTGAGTCAGTTATACATATACATATGTTCCTATATCTCTTCCCTCCTGCGTCTCCCTCCTTCCCACCCTCCCTAAAATAGGTTTTTTTGTTTGTTATTTACTGCAGGATTTCTCAGGACCTTTATATGCTAATGTAAATTACCAATCTCCCGGTGGTCAGATACTTGGTGGCATTTCCTAAACTTGATTGATCACCAAACCACATTTTCAAAGAACTATCATGTGATAGAGTTTCCAGGACCAAGCTATACGAGATGGTGTCTGGGGCTCACTTATCTGAAGGAGAGCTGCACTACCACTTACGTTAGCTAGGGAACACCTTGGACAGGGTGGCAGAGCTGTTTTATCTTCTAGAGGGAGAGAGGATACACACAAATGTACTTTCTTGGTTTAAAGGCTCTGTGCCCAGCTGTGTACCCAAAACTTCCCCATGTATTTAGTGCCTAAACTCCTATGAGAGGCAAATTGAACTTTACAGTATGCTTTGAAAGATGGAGTTTATGCCTGTATTTCACCACACATTTAATATAAATTTTATATAAGTGATCTCATTTAATTTTCACAAAATACCCCAGTGCAATGGTTGTGCATATTTTGTAGGAGATAACATTCACAGCCCTGCCTGAAATATACATATCATTGTTCCTATTTGACAGATGATTAAACTGAGGTCCAGGGAGCTTAAGTACTAGAATAGCTAATAAGTATTGGAACCAGGATACACACCCAAGTCTCTTTCTATTTAAGTGACAAGGAAAACTTCAGTTCTTTCACAGTTTTTTGATTTGTTTTCAATCAGTTTGACCTAGATAAATAGTCAATATATGAATGAAAGCCTTGGTGCCACTCAGGATTCTACTTTAGTACCTTCTTTGTCAACTGAAGAACAGTAAAGTTACTAAAATTTATGAACATTTACATCAGTTAACCATTTCTGCATAATAAACCACCCCAAAACATAGAAGCTTAAAACATGGACCATTTTATTTGCTCACAGTACTTCCCTTGATCTCATCCAAGGTCACTCACATGGCAACAGCCATCTGTTAGCTTAACCAGGGCTGGACAGTCTAACGCAGCCTCGTTTTCTTATCTGGTGGTTAGCGCTGGCTCACAGTAGGAGCCTCTGTATCCAACGGCAAACATGGGGTTCTTCAAATGGTGGTGGCAGTGTGCTCAGGCTTCTTGAAAATCAGGCTTAGGGACTCTCACACCATCAATTCCCCCACATTCTGCTACTCAAAGCAGGTCATAAAGCCAGCCCAGAACCAAGGGCGGGAAATGGACCCTGATTCTTGATGGGAGAAGCAGCAAAGTCAACTGCAGAGGGGCCTGTGGACAGGGATTATTGTAGCCATCTTTGCAAACAGTCGACCACTGTTTTAGTGGATATTTCTTTGAAAACCTGCTCAGGCAATGCCTCCTTTTCTGAACATCTGCCTCACTTTTAGTGGGATAGGCCTCTCTAGTAAGAGCTGATTAAACAAAAGATAGACCCTTACCCAAGAAGGAGTTAATTCATTGCCAAGTTGAGTCAGTAGATTCTTTTCCTAAGAATTTCAAATTGCAAAAAGAAATACAAGTTAGTCAGCAATGCTGGAATCAAAAGCAATTCTGTGCAGCCATTTCTTCTCAATATTCATGAAGAAGCAGAGATATACCATCCATTCATTCATTTAAATATATTAACAGCACACTCATTGCATGCTTGGCACTGTGATAGGCACTGGGCCCACTCGACTGGGAAAGAACAATGAAAGCGTATCCACAGGGATAACGGGACAAACACTACCTGTTTCCAAAGAGACAGAGGCTCTGGCTCCAGAACCTGGAGATCCCTGGTTATACATCTTGCCCTTATCTGCTCTAAGTAGCCTCTAGAACTGTGCAATAAAAACCGTTACTTTCCTTAAGCTGGTAGAAATGAGTTCTGTCACTTGCATCTAAATGAGTCTGAATATAGTATTCTACTGAGAGAAGCTGCCAGTTACTTTCTGTATTGGCAGAGAGAATATAACATTGGAACAAACTGTCTACTATTCTGGGACTTTTAAGAATTAGTACCTGGGTGACATGGTCATTTGGATTTGGTGACAGCAGGACCTCAAGATGTCAAGTAGATTTTTCTTTATTTTTATATAGCAAGACACTTCCAAATATAGTAAATCTCTGACTTGCTTACTGGGCAAGAATTGATTCAGGAGGAAATAAGCCTACCTTTCTGATAATAATTATTTATTCAACTTTCCACTGATTATATCTTGAGTACCAGGCACCATTCTAGGAACTTAAGAAACATCAACCAACCCAGGTTTTCGCCCTTACAGAGCTTGCAGGCCAGCATGTTGTTCCCAAGTTATGAAAAGTGAGAAACACGTAGAGATCATTTTGGTATGTTTAGAATTAGGTATTTTCTAACCTAAGTATTTTCTGGAATAGGTATTTTTCTTATTGAGAAATCTAATGGCCAATAATATATCAATAAACATTGCTGAATGTGTAAGTGCAATAGAAAGTGAAAAACAAGGGCAACAGAAATATTAAAAACTCAGTAGTGTTGATGTAATTGTTTCTGTGAAATAATTCACTGACTTACTCTCTTGCAAGATTGACTCTATGGTGAAGTGCTGTGCTGTATTCTGTACTGGGATAGAACTGGTAAGGTTGGGGATAATATATACCATAGCTGGATTTGGGGCATTGTAGCTCATCTAATGTATGACTGTAAAGAGTCTGATTTCATTCTCATTAGTCCTGGGCAGTATTTGTTTCTCCTCTGGCAGTTATCATTGTTGAGACAGGTTTAAATCATTTGTATTGCCTATCTTGTACATAAACCTTGTGAAAAGAAATCTGTTTAGTTTTTAAAAGTACTATTAAAAATGAAGAATCAAATCTTTTCTGAGTTGTTTTACTTGGAAGAAGCTTCGACTTTTTAAAAAATGTAGCTCCTTTTACAATAGTCAAGTGGCTGGGTTTGATTCTCAATTCTCGGAGTTCAAACATTAATGTCTTTTCCAAATATTCTACATAGGTTCATGTAAGAATATTTATTAAATCAATTGTCATAAGAAATTCTCCAGGATATTGCAGACACTTAACAGAAGGATAAGGGAAACAGATAGATGGATATAGATAATCCATGAATGGATGGATGGATGGATGGATGGATAGATAGAGATAGATAGAAGATAGGTAGATATGGATAGATATATAGATAGACACATATATATGTATATATATATACATACATACATATTTATATACTTATATATATGGCTTCTGATGTTCTTGCTGTATTTGCAGCCTGAGGAATCATTTTCTTCATGGTGGACCCTTTGAAGGCTTAATCGAAACAGTTGATGATGTGCCTGTGCTTGTTTCTGTGCCCTTTTGCTCAGCCCACGGAAACATGTCTGTACAATTAGTCCAGTCTATCAGAAGATATCATGATATCACATACCAGCTGTTCAGAAGAGATGTGATATAGCATAGAAACTTAGAGTCAGGTCTTGAAGGTAAACAGACGGTTTCAGATCCAAGCTTGGTCACTTACTGGCTACAAGACCCCAAACAAATTGCCTATCATCTCTAAATGTTGAGTTTCCTTATCTGTTATGTGGTCACTCTAATAACATCTAGTTTATAAGTTTATTGTAAGAAATTAATAAAGTAATACAAAGCACAATGGCATAGGGTAAGGCCCTGTTATTGCTAGTGTAAGATGATAGAACAATAATGGGGGTAAGGGAATATGAGTTAGTAGAACACAGATTTGTGGAATCTTAAGGCAGAAAAGGACCTTTTCAGATCTTCCAAGTTTTCTCTTTCGTGGACTGGGAATCAGAGGCCCAAAGAGGTTAACCTAGGGTCACCAAGCAAGGTGGATGGTAGAATTAAGAGTTACACACTGGTCTAGAGTCAGAGATAAGATACTTTTCAACTGGTCTGTTCTTTTATTTTTCCCTCTCATAACAAGAAGGATATGTTTGTGATCATTATAGTCAGATTACCTGAGTGACTTTTGCAGTAACTTCAATCCAGGGAATTACCTGAAGCTCCACCACTTAAATGTGGCTTTCTCAAGAAGTGGGAACTTCTGTATCATCAGGATAAAAGGGAGCACAGCGCTTAAAGAACAGACTCTATCCCTGACTCTATTAACTCTATGTGTATGCTTTCAAAAGGAAATTCTCTTGGGCAGATAAGAAGTTGGCACTCTGAAAGGTAATACAAAATTTCCATGCTCAGTCGTCAGGACTTGAGCAGGCTCGCCTGCGATGCAGCCTACGTCATCCAGAGCTTTTCTCCAGCCTCCCGGCTCCCGTGCATTACTCATGGCTCTGAACAACAAAGCAGGGCAGTGCTTATTGTTCAGGGTATGAATTCATATGAGGGGCTGTTCTGAATGGAAACTGACCCCCTTCTATCCTCCCATATCTCTCCCCCTCAAGATGCCTCACAGACTCTGAGGAGATTGGGAAGCAGTAGAGGGAGGGGCGGTTAGCACTGCCCTGTGTGGACCCCTGAGGCTTCTTGTTGGACCAGGATACTGAGTTCCCTTTTCTGAGCATTTGCACCTTATAAATAGATCCTTTAAAAAGATGTGTGTAGCTTCCCAGGTGATTCTCTCTTGAAAACCTGGAGAGAGGTGGAGGCGTGAAGAATCCATCCCATTTTGAGATAGCAGCTCAGAAATGCAATAGAGATCAGCTGTTTAGTTCCTGGACATGTCCTCCCATGATCTCTAATGAGGAAATGTTTGTTTAATCTCTTTTAGATTGCTGGGCCAGGCTGTTTTCGGTGGGAAGCTCAAACAAAGAAAATAATTTTATAATAAGGTAAAAGTTAATTGCATATAATTAAGTTCTATAAAGTTAGCACCCATAATTTATTTGTTACTTTTTAATTAAAAGTCTTTAATGTTTTATATATGCCTGTTGGATGAAATGGCAGAAGGCTATTTTACTAACTATGATTCAAATAGCTGGATGATGATTTTAGCCTTCTGGGCCCCAAGTTTCCAATCTGGGTTCTTGGAGTTCTGAGGAAAACAACCAAAACAGGTTTTTGCCTCTGATGTTCCTGGAATTACACTACTTGGTCTTAATACTTACCTTGAGGAATATTAATGAATATAAATTGCAAAGGCCAAATAATGCTACTTAATATTAATCATAATATTCTAATTAAATTGAAATATGAAGGGGCACAAAATATTTGAATTTGAGCCCTGATCCCCTACCCACATTGGCTAGCATTATGTGAAACAGGTTAGCTGTGAACGGCCCTACATGGATTTCTTGGTTTTGTTTTTTTTCCTTTGTTCCTCAGTTCCCCTAATTACTTAGAATATCTGAACTAAGGCATCTTCGTTTGAGACCAGTTACAGCCTTTGTGAATAAGATTGTAGTCTGGAAAAGACGTATTTTCCTACTAATGTAAAATAAAAGAAAATTCTGATAACTTGGTATCTTTACATCTTAAGCCTGGATATTCTTGTTGGTGCTGTGGATCACGGAGCAGCTAGGGAGACAAAGCACTCCCACTTCTCTGGATAATCATCAGCACCCTCTTCTCCGTTTTGTTATATACGTTGCCATGGTGTTGGAAGGTTGTGGCCTAGATAAAGCATTGGAATACTGGGGCTCTTAGAAAAGCTTTGAGAAATATCCTCTCTCTCCATCAGGCTTAGATTAGCCAGGGTCCTCGTCTAATTTCCATGATCTGATGTATGCAGTATCAATGGTATCAATAAAAATTTCTAAAACCTCCTAAATGATTTCAGCTCTCTTTTACATTTCTGAACATCCCTGAAGTGCCTTGATTACTGTCTTTCTTTTCACCTCTCTTTTCTCTCTTTACCTCTCCCTTTCTCCCTCTCACCTTTTCCTCTTTTACACATGTTTATTGAGTGCCACATATAGTACTATACTATAAGAGAATGGTTCCTGGTAACACAACCGTGAAACACACGTATTATTTTTCTTTTCTTACACATATTGCATCTGAACGTCAGGGGGTTTGAGTGCCATGATCAAAGTCACGCTGCCAGGACGTTTGGCAGAGCCAGGTTTCAAGCCAAGTTCTATGACTTCACAGCCCCTGCACTTTTCATTCTCCCTGCCTACCTTGTGAGCCTAAGGTGGTCTATCACTACAGCTGTTCCTTAAGCTTTACCACTAGTTGACTTGTCACTAATCTGTAGATCCCAGGATATTCTTACTGGCGAGAAAATTGATAGTAAAATCTAAAGAAAACAAGTATCTGCAGTAGTTGAGGGGATCCTATAAGAATCAGAAAATTCCGATGATCTAAAATTTTTCTACATCTATGTAAAAATTATTTAATGTAATATATATGTATATGTGTGTATATATACGTATATATGTGTATATATTTATATATATATAATATTGTGTGTGTATATATATACATATATATATATATGTATATATATACCATTCATTCAGTAAAGATTTTTAGTACTGAAGCATCTTGGTCACACCCTATCACATAATCTTGAGTCTTGAAGGAAACCAAGTCCATCTAAGTTTTGAAGATGGTAATTGAGATAGCTCAGTCACATAGTTATATTATAAAATATTTTTAAAGCAATAAAATAGTTTTCCCTAACCTTTTCAAAGACATTTGGCAAGAGCAATGATGACTGGCAGACCATATTCTCTTTGGCATATGGGACAAGAAAAAAAAAAAACATAGTTTCACATTATGTGTAACTGCAGTCTTCATCTTGAAGGAGGAGAGGGTAGGACCAGCATAGGTTGATGTTTCATTAGGAGCCTAGGTTTTTGTTATGCATATTCATACATGATCTTGTTCAATGTTGGCATTCTACAAATGAGGAAACAAAGGAAGAAACAGATACTCTTAGGTGAATAATTGACAAATTTTTGAAAACTCAGCAAATTTTCATCCTGATCTCTATCTATGTCTATATCACTATTCTTCTGTATTCCCCACATGCAGAATATACTACTGTTTCCACTTTTCTTCTTATCATAAAACTGAGCTCAAGTACCACTTCCTCCAGGAAGCCTTCCAAGACTAGCCCAGATCATACTGATCTATCTTTCTCTCTTTAGAATTCCTATAGGACTACTTCTCAGAATTATAAATGTAGTTCATCTAATACTGCCTTAAGTTGGTCTCTTTCATTAGGATATGCCTTACCTCGCTATGTAGCTTGACTTTTCTGAGTTCCTTGAGAAGCAGACCTATACCTCCTTCTTTTTTTGTTCCCTATTACAGCTAAAGACAGCTGGTTACATACATACTTATCAAATGTCTTTGAACACAGCTTAGTCATGTTCCCAGAATAACCAAGAAGGACTGGACATGGGCAAAAATTCAGATTCTTGTTGCTGTGGCCCTTCTTTGTAACTTACCAGGGTAGAAAGGGGGCCCAGGAATCTGAAGTTTAAGCATTTTCCCTGAATGATCCTAGGCAAGTGGTTTGGGGATCATACTTCAGTATTCATTGCTGGAAGGCAGTGGTTACCAAAGTGGACAAGACTGGAATAACCTGGGATGCATGAAAATAATATAGATTTGCAACTCTCAGCCCAAACCAATGGAATCAGAAGTTTTTGGAATGGGCAGGGGAAGGGACCTGAGAATCTGTATTTTTTGAAATTTCTGCAGGCGATTTTGAAATGACCAGTCTTCCTATTTTTTTTTTTTTTTTTCCTGCTGCAAAAAGCTTTACTGTTTCCATTCGGTCCATGGTTTGGGAGACAGCTGGTTAAAAAGTTGCTTAGTGGCAGCTGAAAGAGGCTTGGGGAGAAGCCCTGACACCAGGGGGATGCAGAGGGGCTCCTCAAAGGCCACTGGGCTCTGGGGGCTCCTAACTGTGCTTGGGGTTGAGTCTTTCTAAGAGATACTCAGAAACCCAGACTGGGGTCTGGCTAGCCTGTGGGGGTTAGTCAGGTGACTGTTCATCTGGATGAATTTCACCCACTCATCTAGGAAGCAGATCTCCAGGAAGTCACAGAGATGGGGGTCTGTGCAGGCAGAACCCAGGGCATGCAGATCCAGAACAGCCTGGTTGAGGTTCTCCTCCAGGACTACGGTCATTTCTATAGCATCTAGGGTTTTACCCCAATCATCTTGGGACACTTCCTGGAAGAGGACACATCTTCAAGAGGTGCTCAACTCCCTTCAGAGCCACATGCTTGTGGTCAAAGTAGAAGCCCTGAGAGAGGTAGGTGCAGGAGGCCTGCAGATGCAGGTGGGCCAAGTGGTTGATGGCAGCCTCTACCTTGGTGGAATAATTCTGATGAATCTGGGAGCTCATGTTTGGTCTATAATAAGGAACTAACCACAAAAAATGGTGTTGGCTGGCTCCGGAGTTTGGAGGGTACTCAGAGACCAGAAGAAGGGGTGTCCCCCAGTATGTTCCTTCCAAACACCAAACCCCACTGAAGCAAGAGGCAGATCCGCAGGACCCCCGGGTGCACTCTGAATATCCAGTCCTATTACCACTATTTGGGAAGTTCTTTTAACTACTCTCCCATCCAGTTTCATTAGCATCAGACTCTTGGTTCTACATCCGCAATCTCGACACCTTCTGCCAGGCCTCTGGCTGTATTCCATCACTCTTCTCTCTGGTAAGAAAATGCCTAAAGCAAGACTGCCATTTTGAAAAAAGTCTCCCCTAGGAGACAAGCACATTTCAAGTACCATTCTGAGCTAAACTCTTGATTTTAGCAATAAATCTCTTCTAAAATTATGAAGAAACATGGCTTAATGAAGCTATTGAAAATTCCATAAATTTATCCTACATGACTAAGATGTTGCAGCTTTTTGTATTCAGTTTAACCCACATGGAAAATGTTAAATCACCATATTAACAACACAATCCAGCAGTTAAATAGCATGACAGTTACCATGGAAATGTGCCAAACACAGGTGGGTTGGCAGTGTGTGTAGGGGGTATTGGAGGGAGGAATGTATTGTAGGTTACTTGAGAACTGCTATGCCCCATTTTTGTATTTAAATTATTCATACTCTCAACCAATTTAAAGAGATGCAGCTGAGCTTTTAAAAGTAAGACCTCCTATCTCTCTACCTGTTTACTCCTTTGGTAGAAACATGGTTATTTCTCCCTTCAGCTAGAATCATTGATTTTTCATACATAGTTTTCTGAATGTAATAATATTAATACTAATACTGACAACCATCAAAAATGTAAAATCTGGGACTTCGCTGGTGGCGCAGTGGTTAAGAATCCGCCTGCCAGTGCAGGGGACACAGGTTCGAGCCCTGGTCCGGGAAGATCCCACATGCTGCAGAGCAACTAAGCCCGTGCGCCACAACTACTGAGCCTGCGCTCTAGAGCCTGCGAGCCACAACTACGGAGCCCGAGTGCCACAGCTAATGAAACCCGCACGCCTAGAGCCCGTGCTCTGCAACAAGAGAAGCCACCGCAATGAGAAGCCGGGGAACCGCAACGAAGAATAGCCCGTGCACAGCAACAAAGACCCAAGGCAGCCAAAAATATAAATAAATAAATAAATAATTTTTTTAAAAAAAAATGTAAAATCTAAATACATTCCATATCCTGCAAGGACCTAGATAGATGGAGCCCTGCCTAACTCTCTGATGTCATTTTGTACCAACACTTCCCTGTTTACCTTGTTCTAGGCACACTGGCCCATCTGTCTGTCAAATATGGCAAGTCAATTTCTCCACATAGGGGGGTGTTCCACGCTGAATCGTACTACCCTGCAAATTCATGTGTTGAAGTGCTAATCCCCTGTGCCTAAGAATGTGACTGTATTTGGAGATAGGGTCTTTAAAGAGCTAATTAAGTTAAAATGAGGTCATTAAGGTGGGCCCTTATACAATATGATTCATGTCTCTATAAAAGAAGGAGATTAAGACACAGAACACAGACACAAAAAGGGAAGATCATGTGAAGATACATGCTATGCACAAGCCAAGGAGAGAGGTGTAAGAAGACAACCCTGACAATACCTTGATCTTGGACTTTTGGCCTCCAGAATAGTGAGAAAACACATTGCGGTTGTTTAAGCCACCCAGTCTCTGGTACTTTGTTATGTCAGCCCTAGTCAGCTAATACATGGGTGTTTGTACTTATTTCTTTTTGTGCATGAAATGTTCTGACCCCAGAGTTTCAAAGGGCTAGACGTTTCTTTGACATTCAAGTCTCATCTCAGATGGTCATCTCCTCAGAAATACCATGATTATCCTAAATTTTGCCCTTTCCCCAATCATTTACTGAAGTAGAAACTGGAGAGGAGAATGGAGCTAAACTGTCAATCAGGACAATGTGATCCCTTGCAACACTATTTAGTTCAAATAATCCAGTCCTAAGTCAATTAACCCATGCCACTGTTGTAGCCACAGGAATTTGTTCACTGGCAATCCAATCAGTCACAGCATGGGACTTTTGTCATAATTATGGGATATGACCACCAGGGAAGCCTGCCTTGGTACTCCTGGTAGCCGTTTTGTGACCATAAGTACCACCTGAAGATGACACAGACATACAAAAGATAACAGGCAGAGAGACACATACATACAAAGCCAGGTCTTGAATAACCATGCTTGAATCCTACTCTATCATCAGACCTTGTTACCAATAAAGCCCTTTTACTATTTAAGCCAGCTTTATTTGGGTTTCCTGTTCCTTGCAATGGAAAGCATACTAACAGATGCAATTACTATCCCATTATTGTATTTTAGCTTCCCATTTTCTATGGAAATGTCCTGTACAAATATTGGAAATTGCCCTATACAACTATTTCCTTGTTAGTTTTCTGCTCTTTCTGACAGCAGATACCCTTTCTTGTTCTCTGCATTTTCAACATGTGGAACAGCCTGGTACCTAACTAATGTACACCGAATATATGTGTAATAAATAGTATTATATTAAGTATGCCAGATACTATGCTAGGTGCTTTATGTGTATTATGAGTTTCCTCCCTTACCCACTAGAATGTGAGCTTTATGAAAATGGAGACGTGCTTTGTTCTTTGCTGTATTCTCTGGACCTAAAACAGTATCTGATATAGAGGAGGCACTACTGAATACTTGCTTTTGTTTTGTTTTGGTTTTTTAATTGGAATATAGTTGCTTTACAATGATGTGTTAATTTCTGCTGTACAGCAAAGTGAAGCAGCTATACATATACATATATCCTCTCCTTTTTGGATTTCCTTCCCATTTAGGTCACCACAGAGCATTGAGTAGAGTTCCCTATGCTACATAGTAGATTCTCATTAGTTATCTATTTCAGCGGCCCCCAACCTTTTTTGCATCAGGGACCAGTGGAAGACACTGGTCTTCTTTGCGGAAGACAGTTTTTTCACAGACAGGGGAGTGGGGATGGTCCAGGTGGTAATGCGAGTGATGGGGAGTGGCAGATGAAGCTTCGCTTGCTCGCCCACTGCTTACCTCCTGCTGTGCCTCCTGGTTGCTAACAGGCCGCGGACCACTACTGGTCTGTGGCCTGGAGCTAGGGGACCCCTGATCTATTTTATACATAGTAGCGTATGTATATCAGTCCGAATCTCCCAATTCATCCCACACCCCCTCCCCACCACTTGGTGTTCATATATTTTTGTTCTCTATGTCTCTGTTTTTCCTTTGCAAATAGGTTTATCTGTACCATTTTTCTATTAATGGATTCCACATATATGTGTTAATATACAATATTTGCTTTTCTCTTTTTGACTTACTTCACTCTGTATGACAGTCTCTAGGTCCATCTACCTCACTACAAATAACTCAATTTTGTTTCTTTTTATGGCTGAGTAATATTCCATTGTATATATGTGCCACATCTTTTTTATCCATTCATCTGTCAATGGACACTTAGGTTGCTTCCATGTCCTGGCTATTGTAAATGGTGCTGCAATGAACATTGGGGTGCATGTATCTTTTGGAATTATGGTTTTCTCAAGACATATGCCCAGGAGTGGGATTGCTGGGTCATATGATTGTTCTATTTTTAGTTTCTTAAGGGACCTCCGTACTGTTCTCCATAGTGGCTGTATCAATTTACATTCCCACCAACAGTGCAAGAGGGTTCCCTTTTCTCCACACCCTCTCCAGCATTTGTTGTTTGTAGATTTTCTGATGATGCCCATTCTAACTGTTGTGAGGTGATACCTCACTGTAGTTTTAATTTGCATTTCTCTAGTAATTAGTGATGTTGAGCAGCTTTTCATGTGCTTCTTGGCCATCTGTATGTCTTCTTTGGAGAAATGTCTATTTAGGTCTTCTGCCTATTTTTGGATTGTGTTGTTTGTTTTTTTGATATTGAGCTGCATGAGCTGCTTGTATATTTTGGAGATTAATCCTTTGTCAGTTGCTTTGTCTGCAAATATTTTCTCCCATTCTGAGGGTGTCTTTTTGTCTTGTTTATGGTTTCCTTTGCTGTGCAGAACGTTTTAAGTTTAATTGGGTCCCTTTTGTGTATTTTTGCTTTTATTTTCATTTCTCTAGGAGGTGGGTCAAAAAGGATCTTGCTGTGATTTATGTCATAGAGTGTACTGCCTATGTTTTCCTCTAAGAGTTTTATCAAGTCTGGCATTACATTTAGGTCTTTAATCCATTTTGGGTTTATTTTTGTGTATGGTGTTAGGGAGTATTCTAAT
Source organism: Globicephala melas (assembly GCF_963455315.2). Classification (NCBI taxonomy): domain Eukaryota; kingdom Metazoa; phylum Chordata; class Mammalia; order Artiodactyla; family Delphinidae; genus Globicephala; species Globicephala melas. Next base: position 128,656,462 of record NC_083314.1, on the reverse strand, counting down.
TTCATTCTTTTACATGTAGCTGTCCACTTTTCCCAGCGTATTGAAGAGACTGTCTTTTCTCCATTTTATATTCTCGCTTCCTTTGTCATAGATTAGGTGACCATAGGTGCGTGGGTTTAACTCTGGGCTTTCTATCCTGATCTATCTTTCTGTTTTTGTGCCAGCAGCATACTGTCCTCATGTAGTCCTCATGACTGTAGCTTCGTAGTGTAGTCTGAAGTCAGGGAGCCTGATTCCTCCAGCTCCGTTTTTCTTTCTCAAGATTGCTTTGGCTATTCGGGGTCTTTTGTGTTTCCATACAAATTATAAAATTGTTTGTTCTAATTCTGTGAAAAATGCCATTGGTAATTTGATAGGGATTGCATTGAATCTGTAGATTGCTTTGGGCAATACAGTCATTTTCACAATATTGAGTCTTCCAATCCAAGAACATGGTATATCTCTCTATCGGTTTGTGTCATCTTCTGATTTTTTCATCAGTATCTTATAGTTTTCTGAGTACAGGTCTTTTGCCTCCTTAGGTAGGTTTACTCCTAGGTATTTTATTCTTTCTGTTGCATTGGTAAATGGGAGTGTTTCCTTAATTTCTCTTTCTGATTTTTCATTGTTAGTGTATAGGAATAGAAGAGATTTCTATGTATTAATTTTGTATCCTGCTACTTTACCAAATTCATTGATTAGCTCTACTAGTCTTCTGGTACCATCTTTAGGATTCTCTATGTATAGTATCATGTCATCTGCAAACAGTGACAATTTTACTTCTTCTTTTCCAATTTGAATTCCTTTTATTTCTTTTTCTTCTCTGATTTCCATGGCTAGAACCTCCAAAACTATGTTGAATAATAGTGTTGAGAATGGACATCTTTGTCTTGTTCCTGATCTTAGAGGAAATGTTTTCAGTTTTTCACCATTGAGAATGATGTTTGCTGTGGGTTTGTCATATATGGCCTTTATTATGTTGAGGTAGGTTCCCTCTATGTCCACATTCTGGAGAGTTTTTATCATAAATGGGTGTTGAATTTTGTCAAAAGCTTTTTCTGCATCTATTGAGATGATCATATGGTTTTTATTCTTTAATTTGTTAATATGGTATATCATATTGATTGATTTGTGTTTATTGAAGAATTCTTGCAGCCCTGGGATAAATCCCACTTGCATGATCCTTTTAATGTGTTGTTGGATTCAGATTGCTTGTATTTTGTTGAGGATTTTTACACCTATGTTCATCAGTGATATTAGTCTGTAATTGTCTTTTTTTGTGATATCTTTGTCTGTTTTTGGTATCACGGTGATGGTGGCCTCGTAGAATGAGTTTGGGACTGTTCCTTCCTTTGCAATTTTTTTGAAGATTTTGAGAAGGATGGGTGTTAGCTGTTCTCTAAATGTTTGACAGAATTTTCCTGTGAATCCATCTGGTCCTGGACTTTTGTTTGTTGGAAGATCTTTAATCAGTTTCTATTTCATTGCATGAGATTGGTCTCTTCATATTTTCTATTTCTTCCTGGTTCAGTCTTGGAAGTTTGTACCTTTCTAAGAGTTTGTCCATTTCTTCCAGGTTTTCCATTTTATTGGCACATAGTTGCTTGTAGTAGTCTCTTATGATCCTTTGTATTTCTGCAGTGTCAGTTGTGATTTCTTGTTTTTCATTTCTAATTTTACTGATTTGCGTCCTCTGCCTTTTTTTCTTGATTAGTCTGGCTAAACATTTATCAATTTGGTTTATCTTCTCAAAGAACCAGCTTTTAGTTTCATTGATCTTTGCTATTTTTTTTTATTTCTACTTCATTCATTTCTGCTCTGATTTTTATGATTTCTTTCCTTCGACTAGCTTTGGGTTTTATTTGTTCTTCGTTCTCTAGTTGCTTTAGGTGTAAAATTAAGTTGTTTATTTGAGGTTTCTCTTGTTTCTTGAGGTAGGATTGTATTGCTATAAACATCCTTCTTAGAACTGCTTTTACTGCAGCCCATAGGTTTTGGGTTGTTGTGTTTTCATTGTCATTTGTTTCTAGGTATTTTTTAAATTTCCTCTTTGATTTCTTCAGTGATATCTTGGTTATTTAGTAGCATATTGTTTAGCCTCCATGTGTTTGTGTTTTTTACAGTTGTTCTTTTTTTTTCTTAATTTGTTTCTAATCTCATAGTGTTGTGATCGGAAAAGATGCCTGATACAATTTCAATTTTCTTAAATTTACCGAGGCTTGATTTGTGACCCAAGATCTGATCTATCCTGGAGAATTTTCCATGTGCACTTGAGAAGAAAGTGTATTCTTCTGCTTTCAGATGGAATTCCTGTAAATATCAATTAAGTCTATCTGGTCTAGTGTGTCATTTAAAGCTTGTGTTTCCTTATTAATTTTTTGTCTGGATGATCTGTCCATTGGTGTAAGTGGAGTGTTACAGTCCCCCACTATATTGTGTTACTTTCAATTTCCCCTTTTATGGCTGTTAGAATTTGCCTTATATATTGAGGTGTTCCTATGTTGTGTGCATAAATATTTACAATTGCTATATCTTCTTCTTGGGTTGATCCCTTGATCATTATGTAGTGTCCTTCTTTGTCTCTTGTAACAGTCTTTATTTTCAAATCTATTTTGTCTGTGATGAGTATTGCTACTCCAGCTTTCTTTTGATTTCCATTTGCTTAGAATATCTTTTTTTTTTTTTTCGGTCCCTGATAGGATGCCAAGATCACCGGGTAATGTTCTAATTTTTTTTTTTTAACATCTTTATTGGGGTATAATTGCTTTACAATGGTGTGTTAGTTTCTGCTTTATAACAAAGTGAATCAGTTATACATATACATATGTTCCCATATCTCTTCCCTCTTGCGTCTCCCTCCCTCCCACCCTCCCTATCCCACCCTTTTTCCATCCCCTCACTTGCAGTCTGTATGTGTCCTTAGGTCTGAAGTGGGTCTCTTGTGTACAGCATATATACAGGTCTTGTCTCTGTATCCATTCAGCCAGTCTGTCTTTTGCTTGGAGCATTTAATCCATCTACATTTAAGGTAATTATCTATATGTATGTTCCTATTACTATTTTCTTAATAGTTTTGGGATTGTTTTTGTAGGTCTTTTGCTTCTGTTGTGTTTCCCGTCTAGAGAATTTCCTTTAGCATTTGTTGTAAAGCTGGTTTGGTGGTGCTGAATTCTCTTAACTTTTGCTTATCTGTAAAGGTTTTAATTTCTTCATTGTGTCTGAATGAGATCCTTGCTGGGTAGAATAATCTTGGTTGTAGTTTTTTCCCTTTCATCACTTTATATATATCCTGCCACTCCCTTCTGGCCTGAAGAGTTTCTGCTGAAAAATCAGGCAATAACCTTATGGTGATTCCCTTGTATGTTATTTGTTGCTTTTCCCTTGCCCCTTTTTAATACTTTTTCTTTGAATTTAATTTTTGTTAGTTTGATTAATATGTGTCTCGGTGTGTTTCTCCTTGGGTTTATCCTGTATGGTACTCCCTGCGCTTCCTGCATTTCGGTGGCTGTTTCCTTTCCCATGTTAAGGAAGCTTTTGACTACCATCTCTTCAATATTTTTTCAGACTCTTTCTCTTTCTCTTCTTGTTCTGGGACCCCTATAATTCAAATGTTGGTTCATTTAATGTTGACCCAGAGGTCTCTGAGACTGCCCTCATTTCTTTTCATTCTTTTTTCTTTATTTGCCTCTCAGAAGTTACTTCCACCATTCTGTCTTCCAGGTCACTTATTCATTCATCTGCCTCAATTATTCTGCTATTGATTCCTTCTAGTGTGTTTTTCATTTAGGTTATTGTGTTGTTCATCACTGTTGTTTGTTCTTTAGTTCTTCTAGGTCCTTGTTAAACGTTTCTTGTATTTCCTCGATCCGTGCCTCCATTCTATTTCTGAGATTTTGGATCTTCTTTACCATTGTTACTCTGAATTCTTTTTCACGTAGATTGCCTATTTCCTCTTCATTTATGTGGTCTTGTAGGTTTTTACCTTGCTCCTTTGTCTGTAACATATTTCTCTGTCATCTCATTTTTGTTGATGTGAGGGGCTGTGTTCCTGTTTTGCTGGTTGTTTGGCCTGAGGTATCCAGCACTGGAGCTTGCAGGCAGTTGGGTGGAGCTGGATTGGTGCTAAGATGAGAACCTCTGGGAGAGCTCATACCAATTAATATTCCCTCGGGCCTGAAGTTCTCTGGTAGTCCAGTGGCTCGGATTTGGTGCTCCCACCACAGGGGCTTAGACCCAACCTCTGGCCTGGTTGCTCAGGGATTTTTCTTGTCCCCTTAGGTGTCCAAGGTCCTCCACTAGTGTCATGTAATGTTGTGAGTGCTCTGTGAGAATTGTTCCAATGTGTTCTTGATGTACTTGTGAGGAGATATGAACTCCATGTCCTCCTATTCCACTGTCTTGACTCTGCTACAATTGCATTGTTATATACAGCAAAAAGTTAAAGTCAGTGTTCATATAATTGACCCTAGAGGCTTCCATGAGAGGCCTCACCCCCAACTGGGACCAATACATGATTTTGAATGAATGGATTTTACTGAATTCTTTTAACAATCCTGTGACACAAGTACCATCCTTATTCCCATTTCACAGATGAGTAGGGAGCTCATTAAATATGAGAGCTGGAAAACAAGCCTAGTCTTTTGGACTCCAAAGTTCACAACACTGTAATGCCTCATGACCAAAAAGCTTACAGGTTAAAACAGCAATAAAGTTGATATTGAATTTATTAAAGAAGGCTTTCCACCTGGACACAGTTGAATTAATTACTCGCACCAGTTTGGTCAACTCCTTGTTGCCCATTTCTCAATCTGCATCATAATCACTTGTGTAGATTATTAAAAATAACAATGCCTGGATCCATTTCAGAACTACTTAATCAGATTCCCAGGGGTGAGGGGTAGGGAGATACAGAGCTCAGGTTAAGGTGGTTTTCAAAACACTACAGGTTATTCTGATGCAAAATAAGGGCTGAGAATCACTGTTGAATTATGAAATAGTTTATTCTGCTAGTGAGACAACTGTGCTGAGAATTGTTAGGGAACGACTGAGAAAGAAGCTTTCTGATGTCACCTCCATGTGCTTTTCACCTTTGAATTGTCAATGCCTAGTCCAATGTCAGGTCAATAGTAGCAATACTACTACTCATAGTATTCCAAATAATGATAAATACTGACATAAACTTATTTCTCTGAACTAGGCTCTGTATTAAATTATACCTATTTTCTTGTTTAATCCCAAACAATCTAAAGAGGTATGTATCAAAATTATCTTCTGTAGTTTTCAGATGAGAAAACTGAGGGTCAGCCAGGATGTTTTTTGCCCTGGGTCCAATATTAAATATGTGAAGTAGGTTTTCTTCTTATTCTAACTCTAATCTTAACGTCCACAAAATATTCCTTCTCAAAGATAATCTGTTAATGCTTTGGGAAGGAAGCAACTGGCAATAAGGAAAGAAAGAAGGAAGGGTGGAAGGATGCAAGGAAGAAAGAGGGGGACAAAGGGAGGGGAACAAAGGAATGGAAGAGGGAGGAAAGGGGGAATTCTGGTGCTATGAAAGTAGAAATACAAGTCAGCTCTGAAGTCATCTCAGACCTGCCTTTTCTTCAAAGGGTTATGCTGTTTCTTGTCACCTGCCAGTGAAGTCTCAGAATTTTGTCACCTGTGGGGTTGCTGGCTTCCAGAACTTGCTAAAACACCACTTTCCCCTCTCTCCCCAAGGAGAAGTGCCAACATGGAAGGGTTAAGTTCAAGTGCATTACTAGGGCATGGTGCTTGGGGACTAGAAATTTTGGCGTGTTGAGTGAAGAGATTAAAAAATTCAGTTTTCTACGGTGAGTCTCTTCTTGAGGTGGCTTCTATCCATGAATTATTTCTTTCTCTTGCCTTCTCTGAGATCTGCACGGAAATATGATGAAATGTTACTTTTCTACCATATACTTAATTAAAAAAATGAACCCTAGGTTATTTGGTAAGGTTTGGGGGAAAGGGAGGAAAACTCAGCCAATTGCCCCAGGTTTTAGGGACAAAATCTGTTTTTGGATTTATCTTTTATTATCTCTTCTCACCACTGTAATGGTAATATTTAGAGGGCCAGTTAGGGTGTGGGCCTGGGGTAAGGTTCCAAGGAGGCCATGGTTTACTTTTGGTCTAGGACACTTGGATATGCCTACTATAAGTCAAAGTTGTCTCCATTTGTCTACTGGTACAGCTTGACCAATGTGGAATTCCCACACGGGATCAGGGACCAGTGTCTTGCAGGGTAAAAAAATGGGCACGTTTGCCTAGAGTGTCCCTTCTACATATTTTATTTTAGAATCTGTATTAGCAAAATATAGGTAGTCAAAAAATGCATGAGCTGGGTCCTTGTCAAATATCATCTTCTCATGACTAACTGAGCCACCTCCCACTCTTCTGAGAGCCTGCAGTGAAGAGAGTCCTATCTAATTTCAGGAGTGTCCAGCACCAGTGATTAACAAAGTCCCCAGTGGCTCAACAACAATTTCTTTTGTAAGGGAGACAGCAGCTTTCCAGGCAGACCTTTACCTGCTTGAATAAGCAAAGCTTTCCTAAGCCCCAAGTCTCTCATCCTGTGAAAAATCCTGCTTTCATTTTCCTTCAATGAGAAACCAGAGCAGAAAAGTATGATGTATGAGAGCACAGCCTTCAGAATCAAACACAATCAGGTTTTATTCATGACAAAGTTATTTAACATGGCTATGGATAAAAGTTACCTAACACCTGTAAATCTCATTTCCTTATGTATTTATTAGGGATAATAATAACTCCATAGGCATTTTCTGATGATGAAATGTAACAATCAAGGCACAAACTAAGTAGCAATGAATGGATCCTATTATTCATTAGAAAATTTTATGAAATCAGATATGAAACCCAAGAACTTGGTCTGAAGTTTTTAATGTTGTGTTGTGCTTCCTCCTCCAAATCCTGCACCTTTGGTCTCAATGGGCTTCACATCTTGCACATTGAGTTCTCCAGGATGCAGACTTTGAGAGGCAGTTTAGTGCACCATAAGTTCAGATTGGAGGGTCGTTGGAACCAGTCTCTGTGAAAGGGAAGGAAGGGAGCAGACTTGAGCAAAGGGAGAAGCCAGGCTGTGATGCAGCTTCAGCTGACCCCTCAGGAAGCTCTAGACTAGACTGGTGCCAGAGTTGTCATGCATTGGGACAAAATGACCAGGCCTTTATATCTCTGCCTTAACAGTCACTGGATGTGCCTGCCTGTGGGAGGAGTTGATCTTGGGTGAGGTGGCTCTCTGCAGCTGAGGCAATCCTTAAAGGGACTGAGAGCTGGAGTGTGTCTGCCTGCAGCACTCCCTACAGCTTAGCAACAAGGACTCTTTGAAAAGGAATGGGGGTGGACCATCCCCATGTCCACCAAACCACACCCCTGCCATACTGGTGCATAATGATAGCTTTTGGTTTTCTATGTGCTAAGCAATGTTAGACATATATCCATATTTCTTACTGTCTGTCTGTCTAGTTTTCTTAAAGCTTATTCTTTTTTAAAATTTTGTTTTAATTTTATTTTTTGACCACATCATGCAGCATGTGTGATCTTAGTTCCCCTACCAGGGATTGAACCCGCGACCCCTGCAGTGGAAGTGCGGAGTCTTAACCATTGGACCACCTGGGAAGTCCCTGTCTGCCAAATTTAAATAAAATGCCCCAAATCAACCACCCACTGAGCAATAAGAGTGACTGTTGAAACCAGATAATCTAGCTGCAGTGCTCACACTCTTAAACACTGCTATCTAGTAACTAGATAGATAACTAAACACTAGATCATCTATCTAATAGTGACCTGGGTCTCCAAAGAGATCTACTGGTCTTGTCAGATACATTTGTGTATCTCCAGTACAGTGGTTCTGAAACTGCAGTCCCCAGATCAGCAACATCAGCATCACTGGAAATTTATTAGAAATGCAAATCCCCTGACTGTTCATTCTTCCTGTCAGGTATACCCGAGTGGCCCATCCCTCTCCCATGGAACTTTGCCCCCTCCTGGCCATTGGCTCCCAGCTGTGAGTACCTACCCCTGCTAGGTTTCACATTTAGAATAGAGTTCCTCCTTGTATAATGTCGTCATCATCCCCTCTCAGCCTCAAGGATAGTATTTAATTGGTTTTCCAATTTACAGTCTGATGTTATTCCAAGACAACATAGTTGGCAACCCAAACCAAGTATGCTGATTTTATTGGCAGGTCAGAGAGCCCACAATTCAAATCTCAGGCCCATGGCTTACTAACAGCATGACCTTGACCAAGTTCCAATTCATCTGTAAATTGCAATGGTTTTATCTACAAAAATGGGAATAAAAATACCTGTCTCACAGGCTTGCTCTGCATAATTATTTAGATAACTGCCTAGGTGCTGACACATAGAGTATGCTCCATAAGAGACTTATCTAAAATTTATGTGTATGCCCTTTTCCCTCTCCTCTCTCAGCTACCTTTGAAAGACCAGCTAAACTTAAAAATCAATACCACATATTGGTATCTTCATGCCAGGTAGAGCATCCTACCCATCCATCCTTCTTTCTTTCCCTAAGAAAAGAATTTATTGAAATATTTTACATTTTTTTCTAAACAACTCCCCTGCAGAGTGACAGAAATATATTAGGTACTCCAGTGAATTAGTTAAATCTGAACAATATATGTATATGTGTACATACACACTCTCACCACACACACACACACACACACACACATACATGCACATATACACACCTAAGCTGTTGTAACAAACATTTACATTATCTTACTATTAGTCTGATATCAACCTTATGAGATAATATAGACTCCTTTATTTTAATGATGATAAACTATTATAAATAGTGGTTAACTGTCTTGCCAGATATCTCATATAGTTAATAAGGGGCAGAACCAGAACTGAAGCTCAGAATCCCAATATAGCCTTCTTTAGATTATAAAGCCCTCCAAAGAATTCTGATTAGCAATTAAAGTAATTTTTTTAACTGAGAAATATGTTTAGGTGTTGGTGATAGATAAGGACAGTATCCAGATAATGGCATCTACCATTTCTAATCAGAACATTACCAACATTTGCTCTGTGGATTGCAGTAGAGAATCCTGCAGAGAAAAATTTATGTGATCAGTAGGGTGCAAGAAGGTTGTAATGTGGAGGAAGCCCAGAATTTATTAAAATATCAAGGGATTATTATTTAAACCTAAACTAAGAAACCTGTGAATGGAGAGAAGAATGAATATCTCCCGGAGTGAGGCCCATTAACGTCCTGGGAAGAGCTAACTGTGGAATAGGACACAGCTAGTAACTAAGGGCTTTCTACAGGTTAACCCTAAGGACCCAGCCAGTCTCCACAGGAGCCTGGATCCGCTGAAATTCTGGCTGAGCTACTGGTCCTTGGGAGTCAATTCACGTGGAGCAACCATAGCAGTGGTTCTCAACTTGGGCTACATCTGGGGAGATTTAAGCCACACCTGGATCACTTAAATCAGAATCACTGGGGGTGGAACCCAGATATAATATTTTTTAAAGTTCTCCATAGGATGATAATGTATAGCTAAGGTCAAGGGCCACTGTTCTGGAAAGTAAAATGTTTCCCTCTCTTTTATTCTGTTTCATTCCTTTTATTTTTTTATCTTCGTTTCTCCCTCCTTCCCTTCTTCTCATTCTTCTTTTAATTTTTTCTGAAAAACATTATTAAGGACTTATTACATGAGAAGCCATGTGCTATAAAGATATATAAGATGTGGTTCCTGTCCCTGTATTATTTTTATGCAGCAGTGTAACAAATGAATGCAAATGTAGAGGTTTAAAACAATACCCATTTATTAGCTAACAGTTCTGTAGTTCAGAAGCTTGGCACAGCATGAATGGGTTCATTGCTCAGGATATCACAAGGCTGAAATGGAACTGTTAGCCATATTTAATTCTTATCTGAAGACTCTTGGAAAAAATCCACTTCTGAGCTCATTTATATTTTTGGCTGAACTCAGCTCCTTGGGGTTGTAGCACTGAAGTTCCATTTTCTTTGCTGGCTGTCAGGAGTCTCTCAGCACCTAGAGGCCATTCACATTCCTCACCACTTGGTGTCCTCCATCTTCAAGCCAGCAAGGTGCATTGAATCTTTCTCATGCTTTGGATCTATGATTATCTCTTCTGTGACCAACTGGAGAAAATGCTTAGCTTTTAAAGGATTTTCATGATCAAGTCAGGACCACATGGATGATTTCCCTAACTTAAAGCTAATTTATTTGGGACCTTAATTACATGTGCAAAATGCCCTTCATAGCAACACCTAGATTAGTATTTGATTGAATAATTGGGTAAAGGTTAGTGTGCACACTGGACAAGAATTTGAGGGGGCATCTTAGAATTCTGCCTACTACATTCCCAAGGAGTTCACATGTAAAGAAGCAGATTTAGTGCTCCATGTAAAGCAATACAGGATGATAACAGATATAAGGAATACTAACAAATTGTTGAAAGAGTGACTAACTCTGGGGGATATGTATAGAGGGTCAGAGTATGCTTCCTAGAGGAGGTATACCTGAGCCCATTCACACATTGGACAATTACTTATTGAGCACACACTGAACCGAGTTTTGAGAAGTGACTAATTATTTCCCAGATGAACAGGAGTATTAGTGAACTTTCCAGAAAGGAAACACCCTATAAAAGAACACGTGTCCAGCAAGTGACAGAAGGAGAATTATTTAAGGGAGGAGATGCTGTTCAGTCCTTCTAGAACATAAAGTGTTCAGGGGAAGTGATTAGAGAGGAGGCCAGAGTGAGGCAGGGGTCTGAGTTATGAAACCCTGTGACACAAATTTTACTTTATTCATTGGTGATAGGGAACCACTGAGGGCTTTCCCCCAATTTTGTTGAGGCATATTTAAAGTACAATAAATTGCACATATTTAAAGCATACAATTTGATGAATTTTGACATATTTAAACACCCGTGAAATCATTACCACGATCAAGAAAACAAACATTTTCCATCACTTCAATAGTTTTCTCATGCCCTTTTACAACCGATTTCTCCCCTGAACTCTGCCCCAGGCAACCTCTGACTTGGTTTCTGTCACTATACATTAGTTCCCATTTTCTAGAATTTTATATAAATGGATTCATGTAGTATGTACTCATTTGTGCTTGGCTTCTTTCACTTAGCATAATGATTTTGAGGTGAGGTTCATCTATGTTGTTGCAATTACCAATAGGTCATTTCTTTTTGTTGCTGAGTACTATTCCATTGTAATATATGAATATATACCACAGTCATTTATCTATTTTCCTGTTGGTAGGCATTTGTGTTGTTTTCTGGTTTTGTCTACTAAATAAATTATTGAACTAATTTTAATAAAGCAGCTATGAACATTCATGTTCTAGTCTGTGTAGATATGTTTTCATTTCTCTTACATAGATATTTAGGAACAGAATGTCTGTGCATAACTTTTTCAAAAATTGTTTTACATTTAACTTTTTAAGAAAAATTTCCAGAGTGCTTGTACCATTTTGTAGCAGTATATGAAACTTTTAGATGCTCTATAATTTCATTAACACTGGTATTTTCAATCTTTAAATTTCAGCAAAGCAAATGGGTGTGTATGGTATCTCATTGCATTATTAATTTGCATTTCTGTGATACCTAGTAATGTTGATCTCCTTTTCATATGCTTATTGGCCATGTGTATGCAGTTGGCCCTCCATATCCTCAGTTCCTCATACATGGATTCAACCAACCATGGATGAAAAATATTTCATTTATTCCAGAAAGTTCCAAAAAGCAAAACTTGAATTTGCCATGTGCCAGCAACTATTTACATAGAATTTACATTGTATTAGGTATTATAAATAATCCAGAGATGATTTAAATATAAGGGAGAATATTCATAGGTTATATGCAAATACTAATCCATTTTACTTATGATACTTGAGCATTGGTGATTTTTGGTATTCTTAGGGGTACTTGTGTGTGGAAGGAAAGGCATCAACAAGAGATGATGGGAAAGCAAAGAGGAGACCCTGTGGAGAAAGCAGTATTTGAGTAGAACTTCAGAGGAAGATGAAGATTTTTATTGTTTGAAATGATCAGCGAACATTTCAGACAGAGGGAATAGTATGAGTGAAAGCAGGAGGGTGTGTTTTGCAGGTCAGTGAGTTGTGTGTTGTGAATAAAGCAGGGAAATGTGGGTAAGTGATGGACTAGTGGGTTTAGTGAGATTGGAGGCTAGAAAGAAAGGTTGGGGCCAGATGATGTGTGATTTCATGTTCCTGGGTATATCATACCTATTGTTTCACTAGGTCCTGTGTTAGAATCATCTGACAGTTTAGCAAGATGTGGTCCCTGCCTCCAAGAAACTCATTCTCTAGTGAATAAAAGGACCTGATAAGTCATTATAAAGAGGCTGAAATGTGCAACAAGGATATATCTAAAGTGGAAGGCACAAATAAAGAGTCACTAATGGAGGTTTCTGGACGGTGTGAGGTGGAGCATTGTTTAAAGAAGGATTTCCAAACAGAGGCAGTAGCATGAGTAGAAATGTGGAAGTAAGTGTGCTTAGGCTCCATGCATCTCTCTTGTTTTTTTCTTCCTTACTTCTAGCTAGAGGAAATCTGAGTTTGGGGCTTAAGGTGGAAATGGAGACATTGCTTTGGCTTTCAGTCCAGTCTTAATTGGGTCAATTTAATCTACCAGCAACAGAGAGTCCTTATTGCAGTATCAGATGCTGACCCATCTTTCACAATGAAGCAGTACTTTATGAATCTTCTAGGCGTTGATCCTTGTATAAATCTGCCTCAGAAATCTTAAATGAGGAAGTAGTGATTACAAGGCAGGATTCAGGTTTTCCTGCATTCCCAGCCCTAATAATTTGGAGAGCAGGACTTAGTTCTGCTCAGAGCAAACAAGGCTTTGATTGGAAATGCTAAATTTCCAGAGGCTTCTACAAAGTTATTTGTTGTTTTCTTGGCTCAGTGGACCCTTCTTATCACCTGTCTCAGAGCTCTGCAGCATCTTGCATTTTGATGGTAAGAAGCCTTAGAGGCGACAATACAGGTGTTTGGAATTTCAAGTGATTCAGCACCACTGGGAACATGACATACTAGAAATGACAATCTCTCCATTTCCACCTGCCAGAAACTCTGGGACCAGTGACAGGCAGCCTCTCCCCAAGTCATGAATATGATGAATAGCTTTGCGCTCACCAGGCGGTTATCTTCTTAGTGTAATTCAGGCTGAGAAGATACTTTCTAAGTGGAAAGCTTGAGTTTCAACTCAGAAAGCACTTAAGCATATTGGAATCTCCACGTAAATAATTTATTTGTTTTATTTTCGTTTGAGTCTGAGGAATTGTTCTGATTGCATAGTCAGTGGTGTTTGCCAAGGGCCACCGTTGCAGGTTGGGTTTCCTGGGAAGCAGATGCTGAGACAGAGTGTATTAGTCAGTTGGGGCGGCCATAACAAAATATTGTAGACTGGCTGGTTTAAACAACAGAAATTTATTTTCTCACAGTTCTGGAGGCTGGAAAGCTGAGATCAGGACGCCAGCATGGTCAGGTTCTTGTAAGGGTTCTCGTCTTGGCTTGCAAATGTCCACCTTCTCACTGTATGCTCACATGACTATTCTTCTGTGTGTACACATAAAGATACACTCACCCGCACACACACACACACACACACACACACACACACACACACACACACACACACACAGATCTTTCTCTTCCTATTAGGCCACAAATCTTATAGAATTAGGATTCCACCGTTATGACATCTTTTAACCTTAGTTACTTCCTAAAAGCTCTGTCTTCAAATATAATCACATTAGGGGTTAGGACTTCAATATATAGATTTTGGGGAGGGAGGGAAAACAGTTCAGTTCATAGGGCTGAGATTACTAATCAGGAGATTAATTAGGGAAAGCTTGGAATACTACCTTTAGAAGGGAAGAAAAAGAAGCAGAGTTGAATAGAAGGAGAAGTTGGGCTGTTAAACAGTCTCACCAAAGACGTCAGCTGACCCTACAGGGAGCTCAAAAGCTGGGGAAGGTCTTTCAGAGCTGTGCCAAGTTGAAGTCTTTTTATTACTGTGTTAAACAGTGATTGGATATGGACTGACCCTACTGAGAATTTTCTTATTCTCTCCTTGTTCATCTATATATATTTTGAGGATGTGTGGATAGATTTCTAGGCAGCTTGGCATTATTCCCTGGGAATGTGGTAAGCCTTTTTCAGATTCTTGCTGTACATGATGGTTTTGATGACTAATTCCTAAGGAAGAAAACAAAACAAAACAAAACAAAACAACAAGGAGAATCCAGACAAAAGGAATTTGCTTCTGAGGTCAGTCTAATGATAACACACTCAAAAGCTCCTAGTTTCAGGTGAAAATGAAGAAAATACCAGCATCAAAAATGTGCATAACAATGGGTGACTCTATTTCTAACAAACCTACTTGTCTTTATTTTTTTTAAATCTAGACTGGCTGGCTCAGTTGGCTAAGTTGACCATTTTGGTTCCTCACTTTTACCTAGAAAATATTTACCATTTCTCTACCCTCATATATTTACCATTATAAACCTTTAGGGCTTTAGCATTCCCTAATCTCACAGAATTAAGTCTTCTCATTATGATCTTCTTAGCATACTATACTGTGTCCTTTGCAGCAATCTCAACAGGTGTAATTACCTGATTAATGATTGTTTCTCTGTTACAGTGTTAGTCCTATGAAGCTAGGGAATCATGCTTGTTTTATTCACCATTGTAGTATCACCATCTAGCACACCTCTTGGCACATAGTGTTCAAACATCATTCACTGAATAAATAAATGGATGAGTCAATGAATGTTAACAAGGCAAATGTATCAACCAGACCTTTTGGGGTCATGTAGTATCTTTGATATGAAGTCCCCAGTGTTTTCTACATTCTTAAATGGGTTGCATTTAATAAGTCATTTTAAAAACTAATTGCTCAAATTATACACTGTCATACTTTTTCCTCAGACCATTGCTTTGGGGAAAATATATCAAAATGTATCTTCCTGACATACATCAACAGCAATCTGTAATTATGAAAAAGTCAGTGATTAAGATTTATCCTTCATGGTGCCTGACTTGTTAGGATGTTCTCACAGGGAAATGCACACATCTATTCATATCCATTTACTGAAAAACAGTCCTTTATCATGGAAAGTCTTCCTGTCTGAATGGAACAACATGACGAATACTTACCTCACTGGTCAGAGTACCAGAGTTCACCTTGCTTTTCAGTGAGTTCACAGCTAGATCCCTCTAGCATCCAACATTCATTTTCTATTTCAAAAAAAAAATTTAATGTCCTCAATAACTAATTTAAGGTCGTGCAAAGAGGCTTTATTATTAATTACTCTTGAAAAAACTAGGTGATGTTTGTCTTGGCCAGGTGGGAGAGACTGATGCTAGGTAATGTAAATCTTTTATGTTCTGTGTTAATGTTGGTCCTGAAGTTAGCAAGGAATATCCAGTTTTTGGAATACGTGTCTTGAGTTTTAAGGAAGCTATTGCCAATGTGTGGCATGGCCACTTATATTTCTGTACTTGTCCCCATGGGAGATGTCATTATTAACAATACTTATTTTCTATTAAACCTAATATTTTTTCAGAAACCCATTTAAAATAGTATTTTAGGCAGCCACTATCACTTGCCGTGTTGATATGTGAGGTGAAATCTCTTTTACTCTCACTCAAAGACAAGGTATGGTTTAATTGGGCAAAACTCTAACTTAGGAACACACCAGAAAAATGAATGATAGATTCAAGGGATAGCGTAAATACATGGTTGGATGGATCAAACATGTTTATATACATTCCAGTTACCAGGAATTTCATCCACATTTTTTCATTTGATATTCATAAAATGCCTGTGGAATAGGCAAATCAGACATTTTCTTTCTATTTAATAGATTAAGAAGGCAAGATTGAGAGAAATTTAGGGACTTATTTGGGATCAGAAACCTAATAAATAAAAAAAAAAATGTGTCCTCTGATTCCAAATTATTTTTATTTAGAAATTATTTCTATAGTATTATTTTATAATTAGAATTTTTCTATTACTATAATTATATAGTTATTCTTCTTTATAATTAGAATTATTTTCATTTTCTATAGTTTCTTTCTAATGACCTAATTGATTGATGTATAAAGAGTAAAGGCAGAAAATTCATAAGGCTAAAAAATATACTGTGGCAAGCTTCCTTTTCCCTCGATAAGAGACCAATTAAAGAAATCAGGGATAAAACTTGATTCTTGTATGAACTTTACTCAAGACATCTGAAAAGGTCTTCTGACTCAGGGAGAAACTGGTTGTTTTCCAGTGCTGTTGTCAAAATACTGGCTGATTATTATCCTTCTAGCAAACAAGCTGTTTAAAAGCCATTGTGGGGTGCTCATGTGAAGCCCCATCACTAAACAGGAAAACAGAGAATATTATTATGCATACTTAGCATAGGCACAGTTACTCTGGAAAGGCACACAACATTGAGAATCCAATTCTGGCTGTCCTTTTGTATTTTCCACAAATAATACCTCCCCTGTGACCACTCTCAAAGTCTTCTAGACAATTTCAATACCAGTGGGTCTGTCTCTTTGACTTGTTTTTGAGGCTACTTGGATAGCCTGAATTTTAACAGTGTAAAAAATAATTGTATAGAAGCCAGGTGCTGAGAAATAGGGGTTAGGGTATGAAGGTTTCTACAATAAACTTGTGTGTGTGTGTTAATGTTTAGAAATGAATGACCTAACAACAAGGCATGAAGTTTATTAAACCTAGAGGGCCTTCCAAATTTATAAGCGATAAATTAAAAACTTAGGTTGGAAAAAATTAAAACAAAACCATTCAAGAATAACAAAAATAAAAATTCTTTAATAATACAGAACTATATGTATCCATTACTCAAACCAACTATACAATTAAAGACAAAGTCGTTATGTTAGCTACCTTGAGCAATCAAAGAAATCCAGACCATTGGGTGTGAAAACCAAGTATTGGTTGTACTTAGGTTGAGCCCTGAGTAACATTCCAAATAAATTATTTTCTTGTGTCTATTTATCTTTGTTGTAATAAAACTATAAAGAAAGAGTACCTAGCCCAATGCCTATAGGATAGACTCATTTCATGTGGCTGCTATTATTAAAAGCAGATCAATGGTCTATCACAAAATAGCCAACCACTAATACCTTATACCCAAGGAAAATAAATTCATTATGGTTAATCTTATGGTCTTTGTCCTCCGTAGTTTGCAACAATATGCAGTATTTCTTTTCTGTTTTATTCGCATATGCTGCATAACGATTTTTTGTTTTCTGGAATTTTTATCACATGTCATACCATCATTATTACACAGTGGTATTTCAAAACTTAGAATAAATGAAAACTCCCTAAATGTGGTTAAAGAATCTGTGTGGTAAAATAACATGAATTCTGAATTTGACTCAATGATTCTTCTTTAGACTCTGATCATGTACCAGACTGAACCAGGCATTATTGCACAGGGGAACATGTATGTACTTTGAAATCAGAGATAGTTATTGAAATTAAAAATCAGTAGTTTGGATTGTCAAATTTGATTCACAAGAATCAGGTATAATACTCAGTACTGAGCTTTACTAGTAATTAAAAGTGTATGGGTGACAATGTAACACAGGCAATGCATTTTCCTTTGGAAAGGTTTGAGATGACCAATGCTACTCCCTAGATCCACTAGGACCTATTCTGATTTTGATTAAACATGGGATGTTCTAAGCAACACATGCAGGACATTGCTTGTTACAGAAGGAGCCATTTTGGTTATGGAGCACCTCATTTTTAAAACTTCAATATAGCTTACATGACATTTTCCAGTGGGCCATGTCCCATATATCTATGAATTCATAAGGTATGTACAATAAGCATCATAGACAGACCAGATATATTTTGTTAAAAGCATTTCAAATACAAGGAATTTCTCTGTTACCTTTCTGCTAGTAAGTTTGCAAGGGGCTTTGACCATTGCAGCTTGTTCTCTCCCAGGTGTCCCTGGTAAAGAAAAAAGTATTTCACAGATATCATAGGCTTACTGCTAACCCTTTATTTCTCACATGAGTTCAAATCATTACTTTCCTACTTGGTTACTGAGTGTGATTATTCTGGGAGACCTCGGTCAATTTCCACTATATAGGTTTTTTAAGACTGAGGACATTCATTGTTCAGAATATTATTTTTCCTTCTTTCTTAGGTAAGCAATGAGGATAATAAAATGTAACTGTTAGGTATTGTTCTCAAGGATCTCACACCAAGCAGTGTATGTACCTTTCCAAGAAATATGTATTTCACTTCATTACAACAAATGAAACAAGAAATGCTTTCACAGTTTCTGTAAGAATTCTGTTTTTTTTTTTTTAAAGTACTAGCTAACAGTTTTAATGCTACAACTAATGAACATGAAAACTATCTAAAGTAAAGTAATAGTATTATGCTTCAGTACTACCACTGCCAATTATGTCTGACCCTGGGCTTGGGTTACCAGTGGCAAACAATAGGAGAAAGATGTGGCATCCATACAAGTAGGTGAGAAGAAATCTGCTAAAAATTTAATGGATTGCTAAAAGCCAAGTGCAGGCTGGTGTTATAGTATAGAATCACTGGGAGGCCTAGATACAAAGGGAGTTGACATTCACTCATAGATTAGGGGCAAGTCAGGAGTCCAGAGCAAGCTTCTCTCAGTGGTGGTGTGTAGGAGAGCATCTGCCACCACTCCCACCACTGCAGGAAAGGCATGACTCCTTATTCCCTGATTAGACCCTTTTCTCAAATGGGCAAGAGCTTTTTTTTCCCCCTAATTGAAGTATAGTTGATTTACAATGTTGTGTTAGTTTCAGGTGTACAGCGTAGTGATTTAGTATTTTTGTAGATTGTATTCTGTCACAGGTTATTATAAAATAATGGTTATAATTCCCTGTCTATACAGTATATCCTTATTGCTTATCTATTTTATTCATAGTAGCTTGTATCTGTTAATCCCATACTCCTAATTTGTCCCTCCTCTCTTCCCTCTCCCCTTGGGGAAGGGCATCAAACCCTATCACCACCAAGGCTCAGGTAAAGACCCATTGTGCTGAAAGAAGTAGAGGGAAGCACCATCTACTCACGGGGAAGGGGTAGTCAAGAGTCCTCTGCCCAAAATGCTACAAAATTATTAGACATCTCCTACCACAGGGGGAGGAGAAAAAAAATTTCACCTGTACATGACCCACCACAGACACTAGGCAGAGTTTGGCTGCCACATAGAAGAGGGCCATGAGCACTGAGGAAGCCCCACCCCCAAAGCCCAGACACACAGAGCCTACCTACACTGATCTGGGCCAGGCAACAAAGAACCTCACTATCACCAGCGTAGGAATCACTGAGGAACAGGGACAGTACTCAGATACAGAGAAAGGTCAAAAGTGTGAAGAGAAACCCAGCTATGTGGTGTAAGCATACTGGGGTGGTAGAAAGCTGAGGGTGGAGCACAAACATTGAGATAAAACTTCAGAGAAATTTTAAGTTTATGGTGTCCTGAGGGTAACCATAGCTACAACAAAGCCCAGCTTAACTCCTGACTGGATTGACTCAACCCTTAATATTAATAACCTAACCAAAAAAAGAGCCATGCCCATTTTCAAGCATAAAGGCTAATATTTACCTCAGTCTCCACTGTTAAATATGTTATATGTTTCATATATAATAATATGTCTCACATTTAATATAAAAAAAGTACAAGACACAGGTGTGAGCACACCCCCACCCCCAACCAACTGTCAAGAGAAAAAGCAATTAATATAAACAAATTTAATAATGACTCAGATGCTGGAACTATCAGACAGTGACTTTAAAACAACTATGTTCGATATCTTAAAACATCTACCTGAAAATTTGATGATTTGCATCAAGAGAGGGGGAATTTCAACAGGGAGATAAAACTATAAAAGAATCAAATGGACATGCTAGAAATAAAAAGCATGGTATAAAAGATAAAGAATTCATTTGCCAGGCTCATGAATAGACTTAACACAGCTGAAGTAAGAAACAGTGAATCTGAGTATAGATGAAGAGTATATACTGAAATTGAATCACAAAGAGAAAAGCAGTAGGGGAAAAAAGATATCCAACAGCTCTCGAATAATACCGAATAGCTTAATACACGTGTAAATGAGGTCCCAGACAAATTAGAGAGAACATAGCAGAAGAAGTATTTGAAGAGAAGACAGCCAAGAATTTTCCCAAAATAATAAAAGTAATAAAACTGCAGGTTCAGGATGCTTAGAGAAACACAAAAAGATAAATAAAGCATACCTGATAGAGCATATTTACACTTATGGTAACTAAAGAAGAAAAGAAAACACTAAAATTAGACATAGACAAAAAGATATACTACACACATTGAAAAAATATGGATAATTAGAGACTATTAATAACAATTTCACCATAAATTATGCAAGAGAGGAAAGAGAAGTGACATCTTTAAGGTAAAATTTTCCAACTCTTAATTTTATACCAAGTGAAAACATCTTTCAGAAATGAAGGTGAATAAAGAATTTTCCTTCAGAAAAAAAAAAAAAAAAGAAACTGAGAGAATTCTTCACTAAGACCTAAGACCTATGATATAAAAATGTTAAAGGAAGTTTCCTAGGCAAGAGAAGTAAGAGATCAGAAACTTGTATATACACAAAGAAATGAAGAGCTTAAAAATGGTAAGGGTTAAGATAAATGCAAAATTTATCATTTTTCTTATTTTGAATCAATCTAAAATATAACTGACCATTACAAGCAAAATTTTTAATATTATATTATTGGACTATAACATATTTAAAATTAAACTGTATGTCAATGGTAACAGAAATGGGAGGAGGGAAAAAAATGAAAGGTTTTCTTTTAAGGTTCTTACACTATACATGAAGTAGTGAAATATTATTTGAAGGTAGCCTGAGATAAATTAAAGATGTGTGTTATAAACTTTAGGGCAACCTCTAAAAAAGAAAATAATATTCTAATAAGCTAATAGTGAAGATGAATACAATCTTAGAAATACTCAAATCAAATCCAAAAGCAGGCAACAGAAGTAAAAAATAATAATAATTTTTAAAAATAGAGAACAGATAGAACAAAGAGAAAACATCCAATAAGATACTAGATTTAACTCTAACACTACAAATACAGTAAATATAAAAGGATCAATCATTCAAATTAAAAGATAGAGGTTATCAGATGGAATAAAAAGCATGACCACACTATATGCTATCTACAAAAATACTCACTACAAATATAAGCATGTTGACAAAAGTAAAAGTAATAGGATAGAAAAAGAGATATGTAAACACTAACTAAAAGAAAGAAAGAGTGGTTTTATTAATATCAGACAAAGTAGATTTCAATACAAGGGATAGTACTACCAGGTGTAAAAGGAGGACATAATGATAAAGGAATTAATTCACAAAAAAGACATAACAATCCTAAATATGTATGCACCTAACAATTAGCTTCAAAATATGGAAATGAAAACTGATAGAACTGAAAGCATAAATAGGCAAATTCACAATTTTAGTTGAGAGACTTCTGTGCTACTCTCTCAGTAATCCATAGAACAAATAGAAAATCAGTGAAAATATAGAAGACCTTTACAATATTACAAACCAACATGACTTAATTGACATTTTAAAAAAATACACTTCACCCAAAATAGAAGAATATGCATTTGCATTATTTCTATGCCTCCTATAAATAGATCCCAAGATGGGATTAGACATTAAAGAGATTTACTGGTGAGACTCAGTCTAAGGAAAAAAAAAAAAAAATAGAACCAAACTTTCAGTTATAAGATAGATAAGTCCTGGGGATGTTATATACATCAGGGTAACTATAGTTAACAATACTGTATTGTATATTTGTAAGTTGAAAAACAAAAAGAGATTTATTGGTGAGACTTCATTTAAGGAGTCTTCAAGCAGCCCATGGGCAGTATGACTTAGCATGAGTGTACTGGTGAATTCAGTGGGTAGCAGCTGGGGCCATCCAACAACTATCCTTCCCCAAGCAGGAGATCTGAGTGCCATGTTTTCATGGATGCCAAGTACATGTTTTATGCTCCACAGCATATACTTCACACAGCTTTGGAGAACAGCTCCTCCATGGTTCCTATGACCCTCTCTTTCTGAGGAGAAACTTAGAAAAGGAAGGTTAAACTAGTGGGATAGGGCTTCCCTGGTGGCGCAGTGGTTGAGAGTCCGCCTGCCGATGCAGGGGACATGGGTTCGTGCCCCGGTCCGGGAAGATCCCACATGCCGCGGAGCGGCTGGGCCCGTGAGCCATGGCTGCTGAGCCTGCGCGTCCGGAGCCTGTGCTCCACAACGGGAGAGGCCGCAACAGTGAGAGGCCCGCGTACTGCCAAAAAAAAAAAAACTAGTGGGATAAACTATAGGCATTAATGGTGGAGAAATCCAAATAAAGTTGATAGTTTAGTCATTAGTATTGTAACAATGTTGATCTTTTTTGAATTGTAGATCTTTTTTAAATGAAGTGTAGTTGATTTACAATATTATATTTAAACTATACAGCATAATGACTCAATATTTTTACAGTTTATACTCTATTAAAGTAATTACAAGATAATAGCTATAATTCCCTATGCTATTCTATATATCCTTGTTGCCTCTCTGCTTTATAGGAGTTTTTATCTCTTAATCCGTGCACCTAACATGCACCTAACGTGCCCTTCCATCCTATACCAATGTTGCTTTATTAATTTGATGAATGTACCTGTGATATTGTCATATAATAAGAAATATATATTTGGTCTTTTTTCCTGGTACCTAGCACAGAACTCTTAAAATCTTTCTAATTTCCTAAGTGATAGGGGTGAGAGGAGCGTCAATTATTTTATATATATATCTCCGCTTTTAACCATACCTGGTATATGTCAATGAGGTGAATTTTAGTGGACCCCGAAATAGAATCAACATGAGGACTGGTTGCCAGAGAAGGCAACCATGTGATTATAGGGTTGAAACTTTCAGCCCCACCCCTGACCTCCAGGGAAGGTTGAGGGGCTAGAGATTGAGTTAATCACCAATGACCAAAGATTTAATCAATCACACCCACACAATGGAACCTCCACAAAAACTCTATAAACAATGGGATTTGGAGAGTTTCTGGGTTGGTGAACGTATCCATGTGCCAGGAGGGTGGTACATCCCAAACTCCATGAAGACAGAAGCTACTATACTTGGGACCCTTTTAGACTTCATCTATGTACCTCTTCATCTAGCTGTTTATTTGTATCCCTTATAACAGCAGTCCCCAACCTTTTTGGCACCAGGGACCAGTTTTGTGGAAGACAATTTTTCAACAGACGGGGGTGGGGGATGGTTCTGGCAGTAATGCAAGCGATAGGGAGCAGTAGATGAAACTTTGCTTGCTTGCCCGCTGCTCACCTCCTGCTGTGCAGCCCGGTGCCTAACAGGCCACAGACCAATACTGGTCCGCAGTCCAGGGGTTGGGAACCCCTGCCTTATAATATCTTTTATAATAAACCAGTAATAACAAGTAAAATGTTTCCCTGGGTTCTGTGAGCTGTTGTAGCAAATTGTTGAACCTGAGGAGGGGGTTATGGGAACCACCAATTGGTAGCCAAGTCAGGCAGAAGTGTGGGCAATCTGGAGACCCACTACTTGTGATTGGCATCTGAAATTGGGGGCATTTTTATGGGACTGACCCTTAACCAGTGGGGTCTGTGCTACTCCAGGTAGTTAGTGTCAGAATTGAATTGTAGGACACCCAGTTGGTGTCTGCAGAAAATTGGAGAACTGCTTAGTGTGGAAATCCCATATATTTAGTGTCAAAACTGTTTTGCAGGTAAGAAACAGATCATAATACTAGTATTACCATAAATATGTCAGATGTTAACCCTAAGGGAGATGGGTGAATGATACACAAGGATTCTCTGCCCTACTTCTGCAAAATTATTTCAAAATAAAAAGTGAAAAGAAAAGGAGAAAAGAAAAGAAATGACCCTATTTTCTCCTGCTAATTAGTCAATTTCCCTGCCAGTATTGTGAGTCCTCTTCTTGCCTGTTGGTCTTTGGACACAGTAAGTCCAAAGAGCCCTGATGGTAGCCATAGCTCGTGGTTTAATGGAACTCTTGTTGGATCCCTTTAATGACCTTTTAGTCAGAAAGACCAAGAAATAAAAATGAAACAGAAAGAGAGAGAGAGGGAGAATGTGTGTGTGTGTGTGAGAGAGAGAAGAGATCCAAATTACAAATCACAAATGAGAGGGGGCATTACCACAGATCCTATATAAACATTATGATGATAATAAGGAAATATTTTGAACAACTTTATGTCCATACATTTTTACAAAGTAGGAGAACTGAATGACTTCTTTGAAAGACATGAACTACCAAAGATCACTCAAAAAGAAATAGATAGCCTAAATTGTCAATCTAATACTGTTATCACATTGAGGAAGTTCCCTTTAATTTCTAGTTTGCTGAGAATTTTTATTATGAAGGATGTTGGATTTTTTTCTTATGTTTCTTCTGTGTATATTTAGATGATCATATGGTTGTTGAATAAATGTAACAGAAACAGACTCACAGACCTAGAGAATGAACTTCTGGTTACCGGGGGGAAGGGTGGGAGGAGGGATAGATTGGGAGTTTGGGATTGACATGTACACAGTGCTATGTTTAAAATAGGTAAACAACAAGGACCTACTGTATAGCACAGGGAACTCTGCTTATTATTCTGTAATAACCTAAATGGGAAAAGAATTTGAAAAAGAATAGATATATGTATGTGTGTAACTGAATCACTTAGCTGTACACCTGAAACTAACACAGCATTGTTAATCAACTATACTTCAATATAAAATATTTTTTTTAAAAAAAGTAAAAAAATAAAATAAAATAAAATCACCTGGGCTGCTTATTAAAATGCAGATGCCTGAGTCATTTCCCCCAGAAACTCTACTTCACTAAACCTGAGTTGGGGCCTGGGGATATGAAAAAAATAAATTAAATAAATAAATAAATAAAGCTATTATTTTCATCAGTATAGACCCATTTTCCAAAGTCCCACAATTAGACATAGATACTAGGATCACAACACATGGTTCAAAAATAATAGCTATTTTTGTTAATTTGGGATCAATGTTGAGATTTGGTTACTTGTTTCTTGCCCATATTGATTTATGCCTGCTTAGGTTCTAAAGAGATTCAATATAAGGACAATAAATACCAATATATTTTGATTGTTTCTGATCAGGTATCCTCTCCTATTTACCTGGTGTAATTTTTTAAGGGTGAGCTTGAAACAAACACTTTATAGAGGAGTACCACGGTTAACACTTCATCTTTTCCTTAAAGTCTAAAGTCACACATCAACAAACAATTTCACCCTTCCTTCCTCCTGGATCCCACAATGACCTCTTTTCAGAGGTGCTTCTCAAGTGGAAAGTGCATTGCTAGTTTCAACATTGAAAATAAAAATTTTAAGGGGGAGGATTTTCTTCTTTTAATTACAGCTTTTTAAAATTTGTTTGACCTCTTTATTGGAATATAATTGCTTTACAATGGTGTGTTAGTTTCTGCTGTATGACAAAGTGAATCAGCTATACATATACATATATCCCCATATCTCCTCCCTCTTGCATTTCCCTCCCACCCTTCCTATCCCACCCCTTTAGGTGGACACAAAGCACAAAGCTGATCTCCCTGTGCTATGCGGCTGCTTCCCACTAGCTATTTTATATTTGGTAGTATATATATGTCCATGCCATCTCTCACTTCATCCCAGCTTACCTGTCCCCATCCCTGTGTCCTCAAGTCCATTCTCTACTTCTGCGTCTTTATTCCTGTCCTGCCACTACATTCCTCAGAAACGTTTTTTTTTAGATTCCATATATATGTGTTAGCATATGATATTTGTTTTACTCTTTCTGACTTACTTCACTCTGTATGACAGTCTTAGGTCCATCCACCTCACTACAAATAACTCAATTTCATTTCTTTTTATGGCTGAGTAATATTCCATGGTATATTTGTGCCACATCTTCTTTATCCATTCATCTGTTGATGGACATTTAGGTTGCTTCCATGTCCTGGCTATTGTAAAAAGTGCTGCAATGAACATTGTGGTACATGTCTCTTTTTGAATTATGGTTTTCTCAGGGTATATACCCAGTAGTGGGATTACTGAGTCATATGGTAGTTCTATTTTTAGTTTTTTAAGGAACCTCCATACTGTTCTCCATAGTGGCTCTATCAATTTACATTCCCACCAACAGTGTATGACGGTTCCCTTTTCTCCACACCCTTTCCAGCATCTATTGTTTGTAGATTTTTTGATTATGGCCATTCTGACCAGTGTAAGGTGATGCCTCATTGCAGTTTTGATTTGCAATTTTCTAATGATTAATGATGTTGAGCATCCATTCATGTGTTTGTTGGCAATCTGTGTATCTTCTTTGTAGAAATGTCTATTTAGGTCTTCTGCCCATTTTTGGACAGGGTTGTTTTTTTAGCTGAGCTGAATGAGCTGCTTGTATATTTTGGAGATTAATCCTTTTTCAGTGGCTTCATTTGCAAATATTTTCTCCCATTCTGAGGGTTGTCTTTTCGTTTTGTTTATGGTTTCCTTTGCTGTGCAAAAGTTTTTAGGTTTCATTAGGCCCCATTTGTTTCTTTTTGTTTTTATTTTCATATCTCTAGGAGGTGGGTCAAAAAGGATCTTGTTGTGATTTATGTCATAGAGTGTTCTGCCTATGTTTTCCTCTAAGAGTTGTATAGTGTCTGGCCTTACATTTAGGTCTTTAATCCATTTTGAGTTTGTTTTTGTATGTGGTATGAGAGAGTATTCTAATTTCATTCTTTTACATGTAGCCATCCAGTTTTCCAAGCACCACTTATTGAAGAGGCTGTCTTTTCTCCATTGTATACACTTGCCTCCTTTATCAAAGATAAGGTGACCATATGTGTATGGGTTTATCTCTGAGCTTTCTATACTGTTCCATTGATCTATATTTCTGTTTTTGTGCCAGTACCATACTGTCTTGATTACTGTAGCTTTGTAGTATAGTCTGAAGTCCAGGAGCCTGATTCCTCCAGCTCCGTTTTTCTTTCTCAAGATTGCTTTGGCTATTTGGGGTCTTTTGTGTTTCCATACAAATTGTGAAATTTTCTGTTCTAGTTCTGTGAAAAATGCCATTGGTAGTTTGGTAGGGATTGCATTGAATCTGTAGATTGCTTTGGGTAGTATAGTCATTTTCACAATGTTGATTCTTCCAATCCAAGAACATGGTATATCTCTCCATCTGTTTGTATCTTCTTTAATTTCTTTCATCAGTGTCTTATAGTTTCTGCATACAGGTCTTTTGTCTCCTTAGGTAGGTTTATTCTGAGGTATTTGATTCTTTTTTATTGCAGTGGTCAATGGGAGTGTTTCCTTAATTTCTCTTTCAGATTTTTCATCAACAGTGTATAGGAATGCAAGAGATTTCTGTGCATTAATTTTGTATCCTGCTACTTTACTAAATTCATTAATTAGCTCTAGTAGTTTTCTGGTAGCATCTTTAGGATTCTCTATGTATAGTATCATGTCATCTGCAAACAGTGACAGCTTTACTTCTTCTTTTCCAATTTGGATTCCTATTGTTTCTTTTTCTTCTCTGATTGCTGTGGCTAAAACTTCTAACTATTATGTTGAATAATAGTGGTGAGAGTGGGCAACCTTGTCTTGATCTTAGTGGAAACGGTTTCGCTTTTTCACCAGTGAGAATGATGTTGGCTGTGGGTTTGTCACATATGGCCTTTATTATGTTGATGTAAGTTCCCTCTATACCTACTTTCTGGAGGGTTTTTGTCATTAATGGATGTTGAATTTTGTCAAAAGCTTTTTCTGCATCTATTGAGATGATCATAAGGTTTTTCCCTTCAATTTCTTAGTATGGTATGTCACGTTGATTGATTTGCATATGAAGAATCCATGCTTTCCTGGGATAAACCCCACTTAATCATGGTGTATGATCCTTTTAATGTGCTGTTGGTTTCTGTTGGCTAGTGTTTTGTTGAGGATTTTGCATCTATGTTCATCAGTGATATTGGCCTGTAGTTTTCTTTTTTTGTGACATCTTTGTCTGGTTTTGGTTTCAAGGGTGATGGTGGCCTCGTTGAATGAATTTGGCAGTGTTCCTCCCTCTGCTATATTTTGGAAGAGTTTGAGAAGGATAGGTGTTAGCTCTTCTCTAAACATTTGATAGAATTCACCTGTGAAGCCATCCGGCCCTGGGCTTTTGTTTGTTGGAAGATTTTTAATCACAGTTTCAATTTCAGTGCTTCTGATTGGTCTGTTCATATTTTCTATTTCTTCCTGGTTCAGTTTCAGAAGGCTATGCTTTTCTAGGAATTTGTCCATTTCTTCCAGGTTGTCCATTTTATTGGCATAGAGTTGCTTGTAGTAATCTCTCATGATCCTTTGTATTTCTGCAGAGTCAGTTGTTACTTCTCCTTTTTCATTTCTAATTCTGTCGATTTGAGTCTTCTCCCTTTTTCTCTTGATGACTCTGGCTAATGGTATATCAATTTTGTTTATCTTCTCAAAGAACCAGCTTTTAGTTTTATTTATTGATCTTTGCTATCATTTCCTTCATTTCTTTTTCATTTATTTCTGATCTGATCCTTATGATTTCTTTCCTTCTGCTAACTTTGGGGTTGTTTTTTCTTCTTTCTCTAATTGCTTTAGGTGTAAGGTTAGGTTGTTTATTTGAGATGTTTCTTGTTTCTTAAGGTAGGATTGTGTTCCTATAAACTTCCCTCTTAGAACTGCTTTTTGCTGAATCCTATAGGTTTCGGGTCATCGTCTTTTCATTGTCATTTGTTTCTAGGTATTTTTTGATTTTCTCTTTGATTTCTTCAGTGATCTCTTTGTTATTTAGTATTGTTTAACCTTCATGTGTTTGTAGTTTTTACAAATTTTTTCCTGTAATTGATATCTAGTCTCATAGCATTGTGGTCAGAAAAGATACTTGGTACGATTTCAATTTTCTTAAATTTACCAAGGCTTGATTTGTGACCCAAAATATGATCTATTCTGGAGAATGTTCCATGAGCACTTGAGAAGAAAGTGTATTCTTTTGTTTTTGGATGGAATGTCCTATATATATCAGTTAAGTCCATCTTGTTTAGTGCATCATTTAAAGCTTGTGTTTCCTTATTTATTTTCATTTTGGATGATCTGTCCATTGTCGAAAGTGGGGTGTTAATGTCCCCAACTATTATTGTGTTACTGTCAATTTCCCCTTTTGTGGCTGTTAGCATTTGCCTTATGTATTGAGGTACTCCTATGTTGGGTTCATAAATATTTACAATTGTTATATCTTCTCCTTGGACTGATCCCTTGATCATTATGTAGTGTCTCTCTTTGTCTTTTGTAATAGTCTTTATTTTAAAATCTATTTTGTTTTGATATGAGAATTGCTATTCCAGCTTTCTTTTGATTTTTATTTGCGTGGAATATCTTTTTCCATCCCCTCACTTTCAGTCTGTATGTGTCCTTAGGTCTGAAGTGGGTCTCTTGTAGACAGCATATATATGGGTCTTGTTTTTGTATCCATTCAGCTAGTCTGTGTCCTTTGCTGGGAGCATTTAATCCATTTACATTTAAGGTAGTTATTGATATGTATGTTCCTATTATCATTTTCTTAATTGTTTTGGGTTTGTTATTGTAGATCTTTTCCTTCTCTTGTGTTTCATGCCTAGAGAAGTTCCTTTAGCGTTTATTGTAAAGCTGGTTTGGTGGTGCTGAATTCTCTTAGCTTTTGCTCTGTCTGTAAAGGTTTTAATTTCTCCATCGAATATGAATGAGATCCTTGCTGGGTAGAGTAATCTTGGTTGTAGGTTTTTCCCTTTCATCACTTTAAATATGTCCTGCCACTCCCTTCTGGCTTGCAGAGTTTCTGCTGAAAGATCATCTGTTAACTTTATGGGGATTCCCTTGTATGCTATTTGTTGCTTTTCCCTTGCTGCTTTTAATATTTTTTCTTTGTGTTTAATTTTTGATAGTTTGTTTAATATGTATCTTGGTGTGTTTCTCCTTGGATTTATCTTGTGTGAGACTCTCGCACTTCCTGGACTTGATTGACTATTTCCTTTCCCATGTTAGGAACGTTTTCAACTATAATCTCTTCAAATATTTTCTCAATCACTTTTTTTTTCTCTTCTTGTTCTGGGACCCCTATAATTCGAATGTTGGTGCGTTTAAGTTTGTCCCAGTGGTCTCTGAGACTGTCCTCAATTCTTTTCTTTCTTTTTTCTTTATTCTGCTCTGTGGTAGTTATTTCCACTATTTTATCTTCCTGGTCACTTATCCGTTCTTCTGCTCCAGTTATACTGCTATTGATTCTTTCTAGAGAATTTTTAATATAATTTATTGTGTTTTTCATCATTGTTTGCTCTTTAGCTCTTCTAAGTCCTTGTTAAACATTTCTTTTATTTTCCTCATTCTATTTTCAAGATTTTGGATCATCTTTACTATCATTACTCTGATTTCTTTTCAGGTAGACTGCCTATTTCCTCTTCATTTGTTTGGTCTAGTGGGTTTTTACCTTGCTCTTTCATCTGCTGTGTATTTCTCTGTCTTCTCATTTTGCTTAACTTACTGTGTTTGGGGTCTCCTTTTCACAGGCTGCACGTTCGTAGTTCCCTTTGATTTTGGAGTATTCTCCCAGTGGGTAAGGTTGGTTCAGTAGGTTGTGTAGGCTTCCTGGTGGAGGGGACTGGTGCCTGTGTTCTGGTGGATGAGTCTGGATCTTGTTTTTCTGGTGGGAAGGACCACATCTAGTGGTGTGTTTAAAGGGTGTCTGTGAACTTATGGTTTCAGGCTGTCTCTCTGATAATGGGTGGCGTTTTGTTCCTGTCTTGCTAGTTGTTTGACATAGGGTGTCCAGCACTGTAAATTGCTGGTCTTTAAATGGAGCTGGGTCTTAGCGTTGAGATGGAGATCTCTGGGAGAGCTTTTGCCATTTGATATTGCGTGGGGCTGAGAGGTCTTTAGTAGACCAATGTCATGAACTTGGCTCTCCCACCTCAGAGGCTCAGGCCTGACACCCAGCCAGAGCACCAAGACCCTGTCAGCCACATTGCTCCGAAGAAAAGGGAGAAAGAAAGAAAGATAGATAGAAAGAAAGAGAGAGAGAGAGAGAGAGAGAGAGAGAGAGGAAGGAGGAAATAAAATAAAATAATTAAAATTTTTTAATGTTATTAAAAACCAAAAAATTAAAAAGTAATAAAAAAGGAGGAAAGAGAGCAGCCAAACCAAAAAACAAATCCACCAATGATAACAAGCACTAAAAACTATACTAAAAGAAAACAATAAACAATGGGCAGACAGAACGCTAGGACAATTGGAAAAAACAAAGGTATTCAGACAAAATCACACAAAGAAACATACACATACACACTCACAAAAAGAGAAAGAGAAAAAAAAAAAATATATATATATCAGTTATTTCAGAGATGCAGGGTACATCAAGTTGATCGTGGAGATTTAATCCGCTGCTCCTAGGCCTGTTGGGAGAGATTTCCCTTTCTCTTCTTTTTTCGCACAGCTCCTGGGGTTCACCTTTGGATTTGGACCCACCTCTGAGTGTAGGTCGCCTGAGGGTGTCTGTTCTTTGCTCAGACAGGACGACATTAAAGTAGCAGCTGATTAGGGGGCTCTGGCTCACTCAGGCCGGGGGGAGGGAGGGGTACAGAATGCAGGGCGAGCCTCCGGCTGCAGAGGCCGTTGTGATGTTGCAACAGCCTGAGGTGCGCCGAGTGTTCTCCCGGGAAAGTTGTCCCTGGATCACAGGATCCTGGCAGTGGCGGGCTGCATAGGCTCTCGGGAGGGGAGGTGTGGCTAGTGACCTGTGCTTGCACACAGGCTTCTTGGTGGCTGCAGCAGCAGCCTTAGCATCTCATGCCCGTCTCTGTTGTCCGTGCTGATAGCTGCGGCTCACGCCCATCCCTGGAGCTCATTTAGGTGGTGCTCTGAATCCCTTCTCCTCGCACACCCCGAAACAATGGTCTCTTGCCTCTTAGGCAGCTCCAGACTTTTTCCTGGACTCCCTCCCAGTTAGCCGTGGTGCACTAGTCCCCTTCAGGCTGTGTTCACGCAGCCAACCCCAGTCCTCTCCCTGGGATATGACCTCCGAAGCCCGAGCCTCAGCTTGCAGTCCCGCCCGCCCTGGCGGGTGAGCAGACAAGCCTCTCGGGCTGGTGAGTGCCGGTCGGCCCTGATCCTCTGTGTGGGAATCTCTCTGCTTTGCCCTCTGCACCCTGTTGCTGTGCTCTCTTCCGTGGCTCTGAAGATTCCCCCCACCCACCCCCTGTCTCCGCCAGTGAAGAGGCTTCCTAGTGTGTGGAAACCTTTCCTCCTTCACAGCTCCCTCCCAGAGATGCAGGTCCCATCCCTATTCTTTTGTCTCTGTTTTCCCTTTTTTCTTTTGCCCTATCCATGTACACGGGGAGTTTCTTGCCTTTTGGGAAGTCTGAGGTCTTCTGCCAGCGTTCAGTAGGTGTTCTGTAGGAGCTGTTCCACATGTAGATGTAGTTTTGATGTATTTGTGGGGGGGAAGATGATCTCCACGTCTTACTCTTCTGCCATCTTGAAGGCGCACTCTAATTACAGCTTTTAACAAGCACTTTACTCTACATGTTGGTCTCCTTCACTATATTGAAGCTTGTGAGGCCAAGATCATGTTGTATGTTTATACTTTATTATTTTTTGTTTGTTTTTACAGGCTCTACTACAGGCTTTGCACAAGGTTGTTTCTTATTAAATATTGAATAAGTAAGTGAATAAGTAAATGTTCTACCCTAGGGCATTATGTGATGTTGACCCATTTTTTCACTCTTGGTAGAAGTAGATTTTGTTCTCTGAAGAGACTAGAATATTTGTGTGAGTCAGACAGGTCACAAATGATTGCCAGTAATAACATAAAACACAAAGAAAGTACCTGGTATGATTTAGAGGCAAATAGAGTTGTTAGATGGAAAAGGAGCAGGTGATTTATTTAAAATGGACATGTGTCTGTCTAGAGGGGAAACAGAACAGAACCTTACTTTTTTCTAAGAGTAGCATCTAGAAACTTGTTTGGACACACTGGGAAACAGTAAGTTGGCTAATAATTGTGTTATTCCTGATGCTAGTTTAGAAAGATAAATACGTTTTCGGAATCCCAAGTTTCCTGTTACCCTGGCAACCACAGGTAGAGCACTACAGTGATGGGATTGACTCACTAAATCCTTTTCTAAATCCTCTCAAAGATTTAATGTTGTTAGCTAATCAAGTATATGTCTCAAACTCTTGCTCTTCTAAAAGACTTAGAAAAACCCTTTGATTGGGATCCAAAATGATTTCTCTATATCACTGATGAACTTTTATTAAGGCTGATCTTTTGAAAACTCATCAAACTAAAATTTGAGCTTCTTTTACAATGACAATTGAAAATCTCCCCAGGAGATTTCAGCCAAAGAGAGGCTCACCTAGCTTTAGTGTTTTTACTCAGTATTTACTGAATACTTTAAGACAAATATGTCTGTTGTTGAATAATAAGCAAACAAACATAACAGGGCATTTAATTTTCTTCTGAACTTTGCATATTTACTAATATCCAAATGATGCTTCTAAATTTTTCCTACTCTTCATGCTGTGTAGCCATTGAGCAAATGCATCAGCTTTTTCCTTAGGACTAAAAGCATGCATTTTCAGTCCCACAATATGTTACCACACATTGATAAATAAAAGTAACAATGACCACAATATAATGACAACACCAAATAGTATTAATTATCTATTTCCATGGAATGTTTCAGCCTAAAAAGAACTTCAGTATCACTCATCTTAAACTTCAGGACAACCGAAATGGATGTTACTATCTTCTTTGTAGAGATGAGAAAAGTGAAACACAGAGAATACAAGTGATTTTTCCCAAAATACAAGTAAAAAAGCTAGAATTTAATACTCATTTGCTGAGACTTCTGTTGCATCAATTTAATTATCCCACTCATGAAAACTAAGATTTTTGTCTTGGTTGAGATGGCAGGTATATACAAGGAAGAGCAAAGAATGCTGGCAAAGTACCTAGGGATCAGATAATAAAAGTCTTGGAGTATTTTAAAGAGGTTGAATTCCATTCTGTAAATTTAGGGAAACTTTGAAAGTCATTAAGCAGGAAAGGAATATAATTAAATTTATATTTTGGAATAGTAACTCTGGAGTTATTAATGAAAAGATATTTAAGTGGTGCAAGACAATAGAGAGAGAGGTCAGTTAGGATGTTATTCCTAATGAAGTGATCCACCTAACTTACAATTACTAAGTGAAATAAACACATGGGACATGGGTAGAGTAGGAAGGTACCTACTAATGAGCCAGGCACTATGCTGGATGCTTTGGAAATACTATCTTTAACCCTCCAAAAAAAATCTCTATTATGCACTACTGTTTTTATGGCCTAGAGAAATTATATAATATATTCAATTTCTCACAGCCAGCAAATGGCATAACCAGAATTTAAAATTAGGGTTGGGGCTTCCCTGGTGGCACAGTGGTTGAGAATCTGCCTGCCAATGCAGGGGACATGGATTCGAGCCCTGGTCTAGGAAGATCCCACATGCCGCAGAGCAACTGGGCCCGTGCGTCTGGAGGCTGCGCTCCGCAACAAGAGAGGCCGTGATAGTGAGAGGCCCGAGCACCGCGATGAAGAGCGGCCCCTGCTTGCCACAACTAGAGAGAGCCCTCACACAGAAACGAAGACCCAACACAGCCATAAATAAATAAATAAATTTTAAAAAATAAAATAAAATTAGGGTTTATCTGGTTCCAAATCTCTTAATTTTCATCAACATAATTCAGGTGCAATGAGATGGTGAGGAAGGAACATAATCAGGCCCTATTTAGGAAACAAACATTTGATTGGATTAGAATACTAGTGATTGAAGGAGGGAAGAGTCCAGAATACTTCCTAGTTTTATGGTTTGAATGCCTGGATGAATTATTGTACCATTAAGAGAAATGAGAAATTGGGGATGAAAAGCAGATTTGGTGGAAAGATAAAAATCTTACTTGTGACTTCAAAACTGTTTTACATTAGGATCACCTGAGATGCTCTTAAAATCAGTTTTAACTGCCTGATTTTCACACTAAATGTAATCATGAGGGCAAGGATCAATGTATCTGAATGTACAATTACATCTAACAGCTTAGTTCTTGGCATATAATAGGTATGTAAAAAATAAATAAAATTTCGGAATCAGAAAGAACTCTGAAGCCTATAATATTTGTCTTAGGTTGAATTAGTCACGGTTTGCCTAAGAAAACAGAAGCCACACTAATTGTTTAAAGTAAGAAGGGATTTAACATAGGGAGTTAGAGTCATACAACCTTTGGAAGTTCTAGAGGAATGAAGGCGTTAGAACAATTACTGGGTTTTTTTTTTTTTCTTTTTAATTCAGGGAAATTCAGAAGAGAAAGAATTGCCGAGAAGATGTTAATAATCTCAAATCCCTGCAAAGTCTAGGTGGGGTATTTTAAGGACAGCTGGAACCTGCTAGCAAAATTCCACATTTGCCATCTCTCTAATCCATTTATTTGTCCATTGTTACTACTGGAAAACAATGGCTTCTTCTTTTCTTCCACCTTTCAAATATCAAATAAGTTCCCCAAGATTATCCAAGAATGTAGTTTCTAGGCTTTTACCCAGTGTAGTAAAATGGAGAACTTTGAAAAGTAGTGTCATATCATCATCAAATGACATCTGGCAGATACGTCATGTGTTTTTCTCTCAGGCTCTTTTAAAGATATAAGGCACTACTATTTCTGCCTTGTTTCCCCTCCAATGTGCAAAATTTATAGGCTACCTTTCTTTTCTCTTCTCCCTGCCTCACAAATACACATGTTTTCATGTACTTTTGTTCAATGTAGATATTTTATATAATATACTGTTAGGATGATTCTTTCCATTTAGTTCAGTTGTGTTTAATATCTTCGTGTTATTCCAAATTAGTGTTACTGTCACAGATTATGCTCTTTTAGAGAATGGGTATGACTGCTTTATTGTAATTTTGTTTATTTATATGACATTTGGATTGTTTACAGGTTTGACTATTATGAATAAATACCTATGAGAATTCTTACACAAGTGTTTTGTTGCACATGTATTCATTTTTCTTGGATAAATATTTAGGAATAGAATTTCTGGGTCAGAGGGTAATTATATGGGACTTTTTCCAAAATTATTGCACCATTTTGTATTTACATCAGGATTATGTGAGATACCTGGGTGCCCCAGACCTTCACAGCTAGTGTCTTTTATATTTTAATCATTCTAATGTGTGAGTAGTGATATCGAGCTTCTTTTATGCACTTAATGGTTACTCACCTATGTTTCTTTTTGATGGGTGTTTCAAGAATTAAACTATTTTTAAAATTGTGTTAGTTTTCTTCTTAGTGATGTAGGAATTCTTTATATAGTCTGGATACAAGTCCTTTGATACGTAAAACACACACACACACACACACACAGTGACTTGACTGTTGTAACCCAGTCTATAGTTTGCCTACTCTTTTTCCTAATATTGCCTTTTTATGAGCAGACATTTTAAGTAGGTGTAATTTATAAGTTTTTTTAATGGTTTCTTCTTTCTGTGCCCTATCTAAATTTGTCTCATGAAATATTCATGAAAATATTCTCTTATGTTTTCACCTAAAAAGTATATAGTTTTAGCTTCTATACTTAGGTTTATGAAGTAAAGCTTTAGTTTATGTTTTCTCAGTAGTCTTATTGCTATCTGTTGAAAGGACTTTGCACATTGGATTGCTTTGACAAATTTGTTCAAAAAAATAAATTGACCATACACATGTGGGTCTAATTCTATTTTATTCCTTTAATCGATTTGTCTATCTTTGGGACAGTATTAAACTGTCTTATTTACCATAGCTTTACAAAAAGTCTTGAAATTACATAGACCAAGTATTCGTTCTTTTTTTTTTCTCTTTTCAAGGTTGTGTTTACTATTCTAGGCCCTGTGAATTTCCATTTAAATTTAGACTTACCTTATTAATTTCTACAAAAAACGCTGTTGGGGATTTGCTGGGGATTGTATTGAATCAATGAATCAATATGGGGAGAATTTATAGTTTACTGAAATATAAATTATCAAGTCTTTTGGTCCACAAACATGTTATTACTCTACATTTATATAGGTTTTTTATCGTGTGTCTCACAATGTTTAGTATATGTCAATGTAGAGGTTTTGCATTCTTTTAGAAAAATAAACCAAACCATACTTCTTGTTTTTGCTATTATAATTGTTATTTTTAAATATTTCATTTTACATTTGTTGTTAGTATAATTAAAATGATTTTTTGTATGTTGACATTGGATCATAGAAGCTTGCTAAAGTCACTTATTAGTTTTAGTATTTTTTCTTTGTAGATTCATTGGGATTTTTATGGACACCATCATGTTTTTCTATTTGAGTGTTTTATCTCTCCCTTTCCAATCTATAGGACTTTTAATTATTTTTCTGGTTTTATTACACTTCAATAAAGTTCTGCAGTACAATGTTAAATAAAAGGGATGAGAAAGAATATTTTTCAGTTATTTCTGATCTTAGGAAGACTATATTTAATTATTTAGTGTTTTATCAGTTCTGATATGAACTTTATCATGTTTTTTTATATCAGGTTGAAGAAAATTCTATTCTTATTTTTCTGAGAGTTTTTAAATATGAGTGTGTATTGAATTATATCAAATGCTATTTTTCTGCATCTATTGAGATAATTGTATAGATTTCCATTTATTCTTTTAATATGGTAAGTTACCCAGATTCTTCAATGTTAAACTAACTTTGCTTCCTTAGACACATATATTTGACTTTTATGTTATTTGATTGAATATGCTAATATTTTGTTAAGTATTTTTCCATGTATGTTCATGAGGAATATTATCTCTAATTTGCTTTCTTTGTGAATTTCTTTCCTGTTTGTGGTATGAGGGTCTTTTGCCTTATTAAAACATTGGAACACATTACTTTTCCCTCTATTTCCTGATTGGTATTTCTTCCTAAAATGTGTGATATAATTCACCAGTAAAGTCATCTGGACCTCAGTGTTTCTTGGGGAGAAGGTTTTGGCTAATAAGTATTACTTATTTATTATATATTGAGCTATTCATATTTAGGTTTCCTTGAATCACCTGTGTTAATTTGAGTCTTTCAAGTAACTTTTTAATATTTCAACTAAGTTGTTAAATATATTAGCATGTCATTTTTCTTAATATTTTCTTATTATACTTTTAAAACAATTCTAGGCACTAGAAGTGGTTCCCCTCTTTCAATCCTAATATTGGTGATCTCTCTCTCTCTCTCTCTCTCCTCTCCCTCTCTCTCAATCTGACCAGTATAACTAGGGATTTATCAATTTTGTTGACTTTTCATTAAAGAATCACTCAGATAATAAAATCAATAAGCTTCTAGCCCAGCTGCCTAAGAAAATAGAGAAAACAGAAATTACTAATATCAGAAATGAAAAAGATATCACTAAAGATCCCATTAAAAGGATAATAAAAGAATACTATGAACAACTCTATGCCCCAACATTTGATAACCTAGATAACATGGACCAATTCCTCCATAGACACAATCTGCCAATATTCACACAAGAAGAAATAGATGTTACAGATAGACTGACTATATATTGAATCAATAATTAATAACCTTTCAAAACAGAAAGCACCAGGCTCTGATGGTTTCTCTGGTGAATTGTACCAAACATTTAAGAACTAAATTATACCAATTCTCTACAATATATTTTAGAAGATAGAAGCAGAGGGAATATTTCCTAATTCATTCTCTGAGACCAACATTGCCCTAATACCAAAACCAGTTACAAAAAAAGAAAACTATAGACCAATATCTCTAATGAAGATAGATGCAAAAATTCTCAACCAAGTTTTAGCAAATCAAATTCAAAAAAAGCATAAAAAAATTATACACCATGACCAAATGAAATTTACCCCAGGTATGCAATGCCAATTCAACACTGTAAAATCAATTGATGTAATTTATTACATCAAAAGACTAAGAAAGAAACGTCACATGACCATATCAATAGATGCAGAAAAAGAATTTAAGAAAATTCAACACCCATTCATGATAAAAGCTCTCAGTAAATGAGTAGAGGGAAACTTCTTCAACTTGATAAAGACTATCTACAAAATACTTACAGCTAACATAATACTTTATTGTGAGAGAATGAAAGCTTTCTCTCCAGGATCAGGTACAAAGCAAGTATTTCCCCTCTCACAACTTTTGTTTCAATGTCAAACTGAAAGTCCTTGCTAAAGCAATAAGACAAGAAAAGGAAATGAAAAGTATGCAGATTGGGAAGGAAGACATAAAAGTGTCTTTGTTCACAGATGACATGATCATCTATGTAGAAAATCCAAAGTAATTGACAAAATTCTGGGAACTAATAAATGATTATAGCAATGTAGCAGAATACAAAGTTAATATATAAAAATCAATCCCTTTCCTATAAGATAAAAATAAGTAAGTGGAACTTGGATTTTAAAACAATATCATTTACATTACCATCCCCCAAAATGAAATACTTTGATATAAATCTTACAAAATATCTATAAGATCTATATGAGGAAAACTATTAAGCTCTGGTGAATGAAATCAAAGAACTAAATAAATGAAGAGGTATTTCATGTTCATGGAAAGGAAGACTCAATATTGTCAAAATGTCAATTCTTCCTAACTTAATCTATAGATCCAGTGCTATCCCAATCAAAATCCCAGGAGGTTTCTTTTATGAATATCAGCTGATTTGAAAGTTTATATTAAGATGCAAATGTACCAGGATAGTCAATACAATATTGAAGGAGAAGAACAAAACTTGCCACCTGACTCCAAGACTTACTATAAAACTACAGTAATCAAGACAGTATGGCATTGGCAAATGAATAAACACATCAGTGGAACAGAATAGAGAACCCAGAAATAGACCCACTTAAATATAGTCAACTTATTTTTGACAAGGAAGCAAAGTCAATACAGTGGACCAAAGATAGTTTCTTCAACAAATGGTTCCTGAACAACTGAACAACCACATGCAAATAATGAATCTAGACACAGACGTTATACTAGTTACAAAAATTTATATCAAAATGGATCATAAGCCTGTGTATAAAACACAAAAATATAAATCTAGAAGATAACATAGGAGAAACCTAGGTGACCTTGGTAATGGTGATACTTTTTTAGATATGACACCAAAGACATAATCTGAGAAAGAAATAATTGATAAACTGGACTTCATTAAAATTTAAAATTTCTGCCCTTCAAAAGACAATGTCAAGAGCATGAAAAGACAAGCCACAGACTAGAAGAAAACATTTTCAGAAGGCATATCTGATAAAGGACTGTTACCTAAAAGGTACAAAGCACTCTTAAAATTCAACAAGAAAACAAAACAAATAAACACAGATTTTTAAACAGCAAAAGAACTTAACTGATACCAAAGAAGACATACAGATGGCAAATAAGTATATGAAAAGATGCTGCACATCATGTGTCATCAGGGAAATGCAAATTAAAGCAACAATGAGATACCATTACATACCTATTACAGTGACCAAAATCCAGAACATTTACAATACCAAATGCTGGTGAGAATGTGGAGCAACAGGAACTTTCCTACATTGCTGGTGGAAATATGCAAAATGTATAGCCACTTTGGAAGACACTTTCACAGTTTCTTTAAAAACTAAACATATTCTTACAATATGATCCAGAAATCACGCTCCTTGTTATTTACCCAAGGAGATGAAAACTTATGGCCACACAAAAACCTGCACAGGGATGACTAAAGCAGCTTTATTCATAATTTCCATAACTTGTATGCAACCGTAATGTCCTTCAATAGGTAATTGAATAAACTATTTTACATCCATACAATTAAGTATTATTCATAACTAAAAAATTGAACTATCAAACCATGAAAAGACATGGAGAAAAGTTATATGCATATTACTAAGGAAAAGAAGCCACTCTGAAAAAGGCTAAATACTGTATGATTCCAACTATATGAAACTCTGGAAAGGGAAAAACTACAGGGACAGTATAAAGATCAAATAAGATCAGAGGTTCCCTGAAGTGGTGGTGATGGGAAGAAGAATAAGCAGAACACAGAGGATTTTTAGGGCAGAGAAGACACTCTGTATAATATTACAACAATGGATTTATGTCATTATACATTTGTCCAAACCCATAGAATGTACAACATCTAGAGTGCACCATAAGGTAAACTATGGACTCTGGGTGATTATGAGGTGTCAGTTTAGGTTCGTGCTTGGTAAAACATGTCCCTTTCTGCTGAGTGATATTGGCAAAAGGGGAGGCTATGCATGTGCAGAACAGGAATATATAAGAAATCTCTGTACCTCCTTATCAATTTTTTTGTAAACCTAAAACTGTGCTAAATAATAAAGTCTTAAATTTAAAAAGAACCATTAAGAAAAAACTTTCTTAATTGTTCATGTTTTTCATTTACACGATTTTCACGTTTGTCTGTTACTTCATTCCTTCTACTTACTTTGTATTTAATTTTCTCTTCTCCTTCTAGTTTCTTAAGGTGGATATTAAATTACTGATTGAGACCCTTATTATTTTCTAATATAAGCATTTAATGGTATAAAATGTTCTCTAATCACTCCTGCACATTTTGATATGAATTGTTTTTATTTTTACTTCATTAAAATATTTTCTAAAAATATTTTCTAATTTCCCTTAAGAATTTTTCTTTGACCCATGGGAAATTTTAAATATCATTTTGTCATTGATATCTAATATAATTCTATTGTGGTCAGAAAGAATACTTTTTATCATTTAAGTATTTTTAAATTTATTGCAACTTCATTTATCATGCAGTATATAAAGCAATATCCTTGATTAATGTTCCATGTGCACATGAATAAAATGTATGCTATACAGTTGCTGAATATATTGTTCTGTAAATGCCAGTTGTTCTAAGGTAGTTGATAGTGTTACTCTATTTTTCTATATCTTTACTGAACTGTGCTCACTTTTCTCTATCAATTGAGAGAGCAGTGATAAAATTTTCAATTATAACTTCGGATTTATCATTTTCTCTCAATAGTTTTGTCAGTATTTACTGCCTGTATTTTGTATTTATATTATTAACTGTGGACCCATTTAATATTTTTGTCTTCTTGATGAGTTAACCCTTTTCATATTATTAATTATCCCCCTTAAAATCTGGTAATATTCCTTATCTTGGAGTCTATTTTCTTCCAATAATAATAGATCCTCTTTAGCATCTTTATCCTAATTTTATCATGGCATTTATTTTTATTATTCCTTTACTTTTATTCTTATATTTAAAATAATTATATTTAAAGCATACCTTTAAAACATACTTAAAATGTGCTTATATTTCAAGTGTGTGTCAAAAGTAGTATTTAGTTGGGTATTGCTTTTTTATTCTAGCCTGACAATCTCTGCCTTTTAATTCAAGTGTTTAGTCCATTTACATTTGATATAATCATTTCTATGGTTGGGTTTAATATCACAATTTACTATTTGTTTTTATCAATAACTGATCTAGTTTTGTTCCTTTAATCTTCCTTTCCTACCTTCATTTTTGCTCTAGACTGTTTGTGTCACCTTCAAAATTCGTATGCTGAAACACTAATCCCCAGTGTGATAGTGTTTGAAGGGAAGGCCTTTAGGAGGTAATTAGATCATAAGGGCAGAGCCCTCATGGTGATGTTAGTGCCCTTATAAAAAGAGACAAGAGAGAGATTTTTTTTCTCTCTCTTTCTCTACCCACACCATGTGAGGATACAATAAGAAGACAGCCTTGTGCATATCAGGAAGAGAGCCCTGACAGTGAATCTGCCAGCACTCTGACCTTGGACTTCCTAGCCCTTAGAACTATGAGAAGTAACTTTCTGTTGTTTAAGCCATCCAATCTATGGTATTCTGTTATGGCAGCCTGAAGTAGGACAATCTTGTTAGTTAATTTTTTTATGTATTCAATTTTATCTCATCTGTTGACATATTAAATTTATCTCTTCATTTTTATATATTACTTTTACTAGTTGTTTAAGTATTTTATATGTATTCTTAATTTATCACACCCACAATAAATATTAGATTTCCTTGTATATTACATAAGACACTAAAACAGTATATGTTTATTTACTTTCCTCCCATCTTTGTGCTGTTGTCAAATAATTTATTCTATACGTTATAAATCCCTCACTATATTAGTATTAATTTTTAATAGTTCACTACCTTTTATTTTATTTTATTTTTTTATATGATGAGCAACAATATTTTCTAGAATGGTACCATCCATACAGTAGCCACTCGAGCATTTGAAATGAGATCACTATCTTTTAAATAAATCAAAATATAAAGTATAAAATGTCTTTCATATTCCCTCATATATTTATCATTTTCTAGAGAAATGTTTTATATTTATTCAGCTTTCCTTCTGATGTCATTTTCCTTATGACTAAAGAATTTCCCTTAATACTTTTGTAGTACAAATCTGCTGGAGACAAATTCTACCAGCTTTTTAAAAAACATTCATTTTTTGCCTTTGTTTTATTTTATTTTATTTATTTTTTTCCAACATCTTTATTAGAGTATAATTGCTTTACAGTGTTGTGTTAGTTTCCGCTGTATAACAGTGAATCAGCTATATTCATACGTATATCCCCATATCTTCTCCCTCTTGTATCTCCCTCCCACACTCCTTAACCCACCCCTCTAGGTGGTTGCAAAGCACCGAGCTGATCTCCCTGTGCCATGCAGCTGCTTCCCACTAGCTATCTATTTAACATTTGGTAGTATATATATGTCAATGCTACTCTCTCACTTTGTCCCAGCTTACCTCCCCCGCACCAAGTCCTCAAATCCATTCTCTATGTCTGTGTCTTTATTCCTGTCCTGCCCCTAGGTTCATCAGAGCCATTTTTCTATTTTTTTTATTTTTAGATTCCATATATATGTGTACCATACTTTCTGGATTGCTGTAACTTTGGAGTATAGTCTGAAGTCAGGGAACCTGATTCCTTTAGCTCTGTTCTTCTTTCTCAAGACTGCTTTGGCTATTCGGGGTCTTTTGTGTTTCCATACAAATTGTGAAATTTTTTGTTCTAGTTCTGTGAAAAATGCCATAGGTAGTTTCATAGAGATTGCATTGAATCTGTACATTGTTTTGGGTAGTATAGTCATTTTCACAATGACTTGCTTCTTCCAATCCAAGAACATAGTATATCTCTCCATGTGTTTGTATCTTCTTTAATTTCTTTCTTCAGTGTCTTATAGTTTCTGCATATAGGTCTTTTGTCTCCTTATGTAGGTTTATTCTGAGCTATTTTATTCTCTTTTGTTGCAGTGGTCAATGGGAGTGTTTCCTTAATTTCTTTTTCAGATTTTTCATCATTAGTGTATAGGAATGCAAGAGATTTCTGTGCATTAATTTTGTTTCCTGCTACTCTACCAAATTCATTGATTAGCTCTAGTAGTTTTCTGGTGGCATCTTTAGGATTTTCTATGTATAGTATCATGGCATCTGCAAACAGTGACAATTTTACTTCTTTTCTGATTTGGATTCCTTTTATTTCTTTTTCTTCTCTGATTGCTGTGGCTAAAACTTCCAAAACTATGTTGAATAATAGTGGTGAGAGTGGGCAACTTTGTCTTGTTTCTAATCTTAGAGGAAATGGTTTCAGGTTTTCACCATTGAGAACGATGTTGACTCTGGGTTTGTCATATATGGACTTTATTATGCTGAGGTAGGTTCCCTCT
This sequence comes from Globicephala melas, assembly GCF_963455315.2. Classification (NCBI taxonomy): domain Eukaryota; kingdom Metazoa; phylum Chordata; class Mammalia; order Artiodactyla; family Delphinidae; genus Globicephala; species Globicephala melas. Next base: position 128,611,533 of record NC_083314.1, on the reverse strand, counting down.
ATGCCTACTTTCTGGAGACTTTTTATCATAAATGGGTGTTGAATTTTGTCAAATCTTTTTCTGCATCTATTGAGATGATCATATGGTTTTTCTCCTTCAATTTGTTAATATGGTGTATCACATTGATTGATTTGCATATATTGAAAAATTCTTGCATTGCTGAGATAAACCCCACTTGATCATGGTGTATGATCCTTTTAATGTGCTGTTGGATTCCATTTGCTAATATTTTGTTGAGGATTTTTGCACCTATGTTCATCAGACATTGGCCTATAGTTTTCTTTTTTTTGTGACATCTTTGATTTTGGTATCAGGGTGATGATGGCCTCGTAGAATGAGTTTGGGAGTGTTCCTCCCTCTGCTATATTTTGGAAGAGCTTGAGAAGGATACGTGTTAGCTCTTCTCTAAATGTTTGATAGAATTCAGCTGTGAGGCTATCTGGTTCTGGGCTTTTGTTTGTTGGAAGATTTTTAATCACCATTTCAATTTCAGAGCTTCTGATTGCTCTGTTTATATTTTCTGTTTCTTCCTGGTTTAGTCTCAGAAGGTTGTGCTTCTCTAAGAATTTGTTCATTTCTTCCAGGTTGTCCATTTTATTGGCATAGAGTTGCTTGTAGTAATCTCTCATGATCCTTTGTATTTCTGCAGAGTCAGTTGTTACTTCTCCTTTTTCATTTCTAGTTCTGTCAATTTGAGTCTTCTCCCTGTTTTTCTTGATGAGTCTGGCTAATGGTTATCAATTTTATTTATCTTCTCAAAGAACCAGCTTTTAGTTTTATTGATCTTTGCTATTGTTTCCTTCATTTCTTTTTCATTTTTTTTTCTGATCTGATCTTTATGATTTCTTTCCTTCTGCTAACTTTGGGAGTTTTTTTGTTCTTCTTTCTCTGATTGCTTTAGGTGTAAGATTGTATTGTTTACTTGAGATTTTTCTTAATTCTTGAGGTAGGATTGTATTGCTATAAAATTCCCTCTTAGAACTGCTTTTGCTGCATCCTGTAGGTTTTGGGTCATCATGTTTTCATTGTCATTTGTTTCTTGGTAATTTTTGATTTCCTCTTTGATTTTTTCAGTGATCTCTTGGTTATTTAGTATTGTATTGTTGAGCCTCCATTTGTCTGTATTTTTTACAGTTTTTTTCCTGTAATTGATATGCAGTCTCATTGCGTTGTGGTCAGAAAAGATATTTGATATGCTTTCAATTTTCTTAAATTTACCGAGGCTTGATTTGTGACCCAAGATATGGTCTATTCTGGAGAATATTGCATGAGCACTTGAGAAGAAAGTGTATTCTGTTGTTTTTGGATGGAATATCCGATAAATATCAGTTAAGTCCATCTTATTTAATGTGTCATTTAAAGCTTTTGTTTCCTTATTTATTTTCATTTTGGATGATCTGTCCATAGGTGAAAGTGGGAGGTTTAAGTCTCCTACTATTATTGTGTTACTGTCAATTTCCCCTTTTATGGCTGTTAGCATTTGCCTTATGTATTGAGGTACTCCTATGTTGGGTTCATAAATATTTGCAAGTGTTATACCTTATTCTTGGATTGATTCCTTGATCATTATGTAGTGTCCTTCTTTGTCTCTTGTAATAGTCTTTATTTTAAAGTCTGTTTTGTCTGATATGAGAATTGCTACTTGAGCTTTCTTTTGATTTCCATTTGCATGGAACATCTTTTTCCTTTCCCTCACTTTCAGTCTGTTTGTGTCCTTAGGTCTGAAGTGGGTCTCTTGTAGACAGCATATATATGGGTCTTGTTTTTGTATCCATTCAGCCAATCTATGTCTTTTGGTGGGAGCATTTAATCCATTTACATTTAAGGTAATTATTGATATATATGTTCCTATTACCATTTTCTTAATTGTTTTGGGTTTGTTACTGTACGTCTTTTCCTTCTCTTGTGTTTCTTGCCTAGAGAAGTTCCTTTAGCATTTGTTGTAAAGCTCATTTCGTGGTGCTGAATTCTCTTAACTTTTGTTTATCAGTAAAGGTTTTAATTTCTCCATGGAATCTGAATGAGATCCTCGCTGGGTAGAGTAATCTTGGTTGTAGGTCTTTCCATTTCATCACTTTAAATATGCCCTACCAATCCCTCTGTCTTGCAGTGTTTCTGCTGAAAAATCAGCTGTTAACCTTATGAGGATTCCCTTAGACGTTATTTGTTGCTTTTCCCTTGCTGCTTTTAGTATTTTTTCTTTGTGTTTTATTTTTGATAGTTTGATTAATATGTGTCTTGGAGTGTTTCTCTTTGGGTTTATCCTGTATGGAGCTGTCTGTGCTTCCTGGACTTGATTGACTATTTCCTTTCCCATGTTAGGAAAGTTTTCAACTATAATCTGTTCAAATATTTTCTCAGACCCTTTCTTTTTCTCTTTTTCTTCTGGTACCCCTATAATTCTGATGTTGGTGCATTTAATGTTGTCCCTCTGAGACTGTCCTCAATTCTTTTCATTCTTTTTTCTTTATTCTGCCCCCTGGCAGTTATTTCCACCATTTTATATTCCAACTCACTTATCTGTTCTTCTGCCTGTTATTCTGTTATTGATTCCTTCTAGAGTATTTTTAATTTCAATAATTATGTTGTTCATCACTGTTTGTTTGCTCTTTAGTTCTTCTAGATCCTTGCTAAATGTTACTTGTATTTTCTCCATTCTGTTTCCAAGATTTTGGATCATCTTTACTATCATTACTCTGACTTCTTTTTCAGGTAGGTTGCCTATTTTGTCTTCATTTATTTGGTCTTGTAGGTTTTTACCTTGCTCCTTTGTCTGTGACATGTTTTTTTGTCATTTCCTTTTTTTGTTTGTTTTGATGGGTGGTGCTGTATTCCTTTCTTACTGGTTGTTTGGCCTGAGACGTCCAGCACTGGAATTTGCAGGCAGTTGGACAGAGCTGGATCTTGGTACTGAGGTGAGGACCTCCAGGAAGCCTCACTCCAATTGATATTCCCTGGGGTCTGAGGTTCCCTGTTAGTCCAGCAGTTTGAACTTGGAGATCCCACCACAGGAGCTTGGGCCTGACCTCCAGCCTGGGAACCAAGATCCCGCAAGCTTCATGGTGTTGTAAAAAAAAAAAAGGAAGAAAGAAAGAAAAAAAGGAGCAGTACAATATCAAAGAATAAGAAAATAAAGTTAGAAAGACAAAAAATATATTAGGAAAAATAAAACTATAATTGAAACAACTGCAACAAAACCACACCAGAAAAAAGAAAAAAAAAAGTGGTGGGGGAACAAGCCAAAAGGAGTGTTCACTAAAAAAGTATAGAGAATAAAATAAAACTAGAAAGATAAAATATTTATTAGGAAAAATAAAAATATAAAAGCATCAACAACAATGAATCTACAAGGTAAAACAGAACCCCAGTCTAAAAGAGGGAAAAAGCAAAAAAAAATAAAAAGCCTTGGCTTTGGGGGTGGAGTTTAGGCTGGGATGAAACTTAGGCAGTGGTGGGGTTTAGGGTGAGATGGGACCTAGGTTGGTGGGGGGTGATGTTTGAGCATGGGGTGGGGCCTAGGTAGGGTGACGTTCAAGTGTGAGGTAGGGCCTCTATTTAGGACCTGCCTGGAAGGGGAGAAGCAGCATGTGGAAAGGAGGGCCTCTGGAGTGTGGAGTTCTGGAGTTTGGAGTTAGGGACTTGAGCGAGGGTGTGTGGGTGTGGTTTAGGCCCAGCGCATTAGAGCGAGGGTCCGAGTGTAGAGGCAGGGCCCTGGGTGGGGGTGTAGGGGCAGGGCTTGGGCTCTACACGTCCTGAGGGAGGCTCCGAGGGCAGAGGATTAGGCCTGGGAGCCCAACAGGCTTCCCAGTGCCTAAGTGGACAGGGAAAGCACTGGCCCCTCTTCCACCGTCTCCCCCACAGTCTCCCCCATTGCCGCTGGACCCTTAACCATGGGTGGGTCCTGCTGAGTGTAGTGCCTTCATTTTAAAGGATATTTTTGTAGGACATTTTATTCTTGGCTGGCAATTACATATATTTTTTTTTTCTTTTAGCAACTTAAAAGCAGCATTCCGTTGTTCTCCGCCTTTATTTCTGGCTGGAGTTCAGCAGTCAATCGTATCTTTTTTTTTATTTTTTCTTTACATCATATATCATTTTTTTATGGATACTTTTAAAATTCTCTTTTTATGTTTGGCTTTCAGCAATTTCCCTATGATTTACCAATATGTGGTGTTCGCTCTGTTCATCCTGCTTGGGATTCAGTGAGCTGCTTATATCTTTGGTTTGATATTCTTCATTGAAATGTAAGTTTTACTGGCCATTATTTCTTCAAATACTTTTTGTTTTGCAATCTAAGTCTCTTCATAGATTATGTAGTAATCTATGTATCTTCTGTCAATTCTGGAGCAATCTCCAGATTGCTCTGGAAGAGAAATCTGTCTCTTCTCCAAGTCCATGCATGTTAGCCTTCTTGCCATTGCTCTGTTAACTTTCTCAGCTTTTTTCCCCTCTCTGTGCTTCATTTTAAATCATTTACATTCTATTGTCTTTAAGTTTGCAGACCTTTACTTTTGTATTTCCCAATCAGTATAAAATTAATCTTTTTAATTTTTATCTCAAATATTGTATTTTTTAATTCTAGATTTCCATTTTTTCATGGCATTAATTTGGTTTCTGAAATGTCCTACCTCTTCGCTTATTGTGTTTTATCTTTTAATTCCTTAAAATATTTGTGATAGCTCTCTTAAATTCATTGTTTTCTAAGTCCAAAATTTCTGTTAGCTCTGTATCTTTTTCCATCAAATGCTAGTTCTTTTTTTTTTTAATTGGTCATAGGTAACAAATTCCTGCTTCTTTGCATGGTTAGTAATCTTTTACTATTTGCTACCTATTGTTCATAGTATGGTGTAAGGAATCTTGATTGTATCTTTCTTTATAGAGTGCTGTGTTTTGACCTGGCAGGCAGTTGATTTACTGGATCAGCTTGATCCTTCTGAAGCATCTTTTTAAGTTTTTCTAGGGTAGGTCACAAGTAACCCTTGTTCTAGGACTAGAGTAGCCCTACAGCTTTTCTGTAGTGTCATTTCCATTTTCAAGGTGTTCACTGAGATCCCTATTCTGTCTGTTTGTGACTCCTACTTTTCTTTGCACTATATGATCTCAAGAATATCCATTCAGCTTGCATTTCCTCAGTAGCAGTTCTCTGCCAGGCCTCCTCTGCCAGGAGATTTTCCCAGCTTATATTCAATTTAATATTGGCCAAAGACATTAGAATACCACTGTAGGTTTGTGGTTCTCCTATTCTGCATAGCACTTTTCTCTCCAGCATCACGTCCTGCACATTTTATCTGCCTCAGCATTGCCAAACTCTGGTCTCTGCCTCATCAGCTTATTGAGAATATCATGCTTTGCTTGAGGTCTATCTTCTAATGTAAGAGTACAGCCAGTACCTGCAGACAGAAAGTCAGGATGACTGTGGGACTTACTTCATGGATTTCCCTTATTTAGGGACCACAGTCCCATGCTACTTCTTATTGAATATCTGACAACTGTCATTACATTCATTTTGTCCAGTTTCATAGTTATTCACAGTGGGAGGGCTAGTCCAGTAGTTGTTCATTTATGTCCAGAAGCAGAAACTTCTGAAATAAAATTTTACTACAGCTATCTCAGTCTTTCAGACAAGTAAAAAAAGTTTATCCCTACTTCTAGAGTCAAAATAATATTCTTAGAATCAATCTAAAGCAAAGACTTGGTTATCTGAGGTTAAAAGAAAAAGCAATAGATGTTGGTTGGCCACTTCAGGATGACTGGCAGTTTAGGTTAATTGTCCTGATGGCACAAACTATGAACAAAATTTCAACTGGGAGAACTCTCCCATCAGGAGAGTAATTACAAGATAATGTAAATTACCACAGGTAGAAAAAAGCCTACCTGTGTATTCTGTTCTCTGCTTGTAGAGAATGGTGTCTGAGACATTGCTACATTCTTTAGTGCAGTTTTTTTTTTAATTGAAGTATAGTTGACTTACAAATTTATTAGTTTCAAGTATACAATATAGTAATTCAATATTTTTATAGACTATCCTCCATACAAAATTATTATGAAATATTGACTATATTCCCTGTGCTGTACATTACATCCCTGTATCTTATTTATTTTATACTGAGTAGTTCATACCTTTTAATCCCCTTCACCTATTTTACCCCTTCCTCTACCCGCTCCTTTCTGCTAACTACTAGTTTGTTCTCTGTATCTGAGTCTGTTTCTGTTTTGTTATATTTGTTAGTTTTATTTTTTAGATTCCATATGTAAGTGAAAATATACAGTATTTGTCTTTCTTTGCCTGACATTTCACTTAGTGCAGTTTGGCGGTTGCAATTATTACAGTCCCAATCACCAGATCTTATTTTGAGGTGTCTTTCTTTTCCACCTAGCATATTAAAAACTTATTAATTTCCATTTAACCTTTGGCACCCATTTTCTGGCACCAGTACTGAACTGATTATAGGTTCTGTTTACTGATGTCTTCCTTATTAACTTTGAGCAGACATTTTCAGTTTTGTGCTGTGGTAACTAACAGTTGACAGTTTTGCTATGGAATTGCTTACACCTGAGAAGCCTGTGTCCTTGGGAGGATACCCACAGTCTTCACATTTGTTCCATCTGAATAATCATCTTCAGTGGATTCCAGAAGTAAAACTACTGTTGATTTTTTTGAAGCTTGTTTCCCCAAGGACCTAGTGATGCCCATGACCTCTTCCTTGTACTAATCAAGTCACTTGTTCCTTATTTTTGGAATGTTTTAAGTCTTTCTTTCTGCTAACTCTGTTTCTGCAATAGTGAAATTTGCTTCTGGTGTTTGAATTTTTCTCTTCTCTCCCCCTACATATCTTTTATGAAGGCTTGATTGTGTTTGTAATAGCTTATCTGACTTCTTAGACTTTTCATTTCTCCAGCACACATTACATGAGCACTTTTACCTGGAACCAAAAACTTTATTTCATTTCATCTTCCCTTTTCCTTCCACTCAGATGTTTGATTTTCTATACACTTCTGATTTTGTCTTCTGGTTTGTCCTATAGTGAGATATATGAAGTTAATGAATTCTTGGAATGACCAAAGCAACCAGTGAAAAATAAATCTTGTCTGTGTTAGCTTTCTGAGCTGGATAATTTCACCCATTGGACCAATATTTTGTCCAGGCCTGAACTCAACCTACTGTCTTTCTTATATCCATTTTAATCTGTTTTATCTTAGCTTTGTCTACCCTCAGAGTCATAATTCCAAAGTTTAGGGGCATAGTTTCTCAGGACACACTCAGTGTCTACATGCTACTCCTGGTGGGTGTCACCTTAAAGCTCACTAGCAATTCTTAAGATCTGTTCTTATGACACTTTCTGATCTTTTCATCTCAAACCTATATAGTTTGTAATATTCTAATTTAGCTGTTGGGGGAGGGGTAGTATTTTTATATGCTTACTGTGAAATCTCCAACTGCAGCTTTAAGAGGGTACTTCTCAACAGCTTCCTGGAACCTGATACTTTCTGGGCAGCCTGTTTGCTAGCTATGCATTTGCCATTTTTCTTTTGTTGGTTACTTTGGGCCCTATTTCCCTTTCCTGTTAATAAAAAACATCTCCCTTTTTACTGACACCATGTTTAAGAATAACTAGATCTGGGTGATTGACCTTTTCCTCTTCACATATTAGTTTCTCTTAATCTTTAAGATCTCATCTTCTTTTTCATCTATGAATAATCTGTTCCTCAAGATCTTTATCATTTCTCTTCAAGAAATGTATTTTTTCTTCTAGCTTATTAGTTTGTTTTCATTTTTCCCCTTAATTTACTCATTTACATTCCTTTGCTTTGATTCTAATCAAAAGTCTGAAGAATATTTTTAACTATGCCAGTTCTGCTCTTATTTTCTAGGCAAATGTGATTCTTAGAAATGAAGTTCACTTAAATACTGTTTGGTCCATTGGATTTGCCATAGTTTCTTAGATTTGTTTTTCTGCATTAACCAAATAAAATATTTGCTTTAAAATTAGGAACCCCATTCCTTTTTCATTTGTGCATGAAAAAATATCTTTCACTCTTTTGGGAATGTGCCACTTTGGTTGTCTGAAATTAAGTTCAGAATTTGTGTAATGGGCAAAATCCATCACAAGTTGTGGTCATGGGCTGATGAGTGATTCTTAAATTTGGTGAAGTTGTTACAGCTCTACCTACCAAGGCTTGACACTAAAGATTTAAAGCTAGAAATTCAAAAGGGTTCTACACCAGGGAGGCTCTCATCTGCTTTTAGAGTTTTAAAAAAGGTCCAGATCTTATGGCCAGATATCCGACTGAGAATCAGAGTAAAGGAAGCAATTATTTTTTCACAATCCTCCCTGGAAAGTAAGCCTTTGAAGGGGTGGGGTGGGGGTGGGGATAAGAAGGAAGACTGTTTTTTCATTACTCTATATATTTTCTAGAAACTCAAACCTAGAAAAAATTTACAAGAGTATTACAAAGAACATGAATATACACGTATCCTTCATGTAGTTTCACTCATTATTAATATTTTGCCGCATTTGTTTTTTCCTTTATCTCTCTCTCTCTCCCCCACCCACATACACATACGCGCGCACACACACACACACACACACACACACCCTTATATGCACCTATATAATATATACATTGTTTTATTTGAGGAACCATTTGAGAAAAAAATTGTAAAACTCATGACCTTTCACTCATAAAAACTGTAGCATAGATAATGTATTTCCTTTTTACATAGTTGCAGTGAAATCACCAAATTCAGGAAATTTAGCATCTGATACTGTTCCTAATATATAGTCTATAATCAGAGTTTTGTAATTACAGCAATATTATCCTTTAAAGAAATATTTTTATCAGTACGAATCCTTTCCAAGATCAAGCGCTATATTAAGTTGCCATCTCTAATGTCCTTTAATCTGACAAATATGCTCAGCTTACTTATTTATAACATTGACATTTTTGAAAAGTAGAATGTCCCTCAACTTTGACTTGTCTGATATTTCCTCATGCATGTTTCCTCATCCTCATTTTGTGATTTCATTCTTATTCTGGCTTTGTCTAAAATACCAAGCTAAGCAGTATTATGTTGTTCAAGCTCCACTCTAATTGGCCAGTACACTATGGTCCCTACAGCTGGCATGTGCTAAGATCTGCACCTGCATCCTTCTCTTTATGAAAACAACACTTACCTGAACAATGTATTAATGTTACAGTGACCAAGGTTAAAATCCTGTATTTCTACTGAAGCCTGAAGCTTAAAGCTACTTACTCAGGCCATTTGAGTTTAAAACCATCTGCCTAATTGTAAACAATCATCTGCCTAACACAATATAAGCTGCCATGAACCATTAAAAAATACGTAGATGGACTATGCTTACTGATGTGCCACAAAAGCCTAAAGTCACCTACCCTAGCCAGGTTAAAGGCATCACTCTTTCTGTGTTACCTGTGTCTTCAAGTGTAATCATTTGTTTATTTCCAAAGAATCCCAGTCCATTTATACATAGTGCCTATCCTCAGTGGCATCTCAATATATGGTTGCTACATTGAATTGGATTGCACTGTATTAGACTGATGTTTGAGTGTGTGAACCTAAAGCAAGATATCCTTGTGCATAATAAAAGCATAATTGTCTCCTAGTGTGGTAAAAAGTTACCTCCCTTTTTCAATTAGATTATCCATCCACATAGACAAAGTCAAATTTTACATGCCAGCAAGGCTTAACTGCAAGTTCAGTTAAACAAAAAATTGAACATCCAAAGAGAAACACTCCTTAAGTGATAGGCTGAGCCTCAAGGGCACTCATCAGACCCTGGATTTTGACATCCATAAAAAAAGAATGCAGGCCCACAGCATAGAGTTGTGTGGTTGTTGCTGTTGACAGAAGGAGACCCTGCAGAATCAGAAAAGAGAAATAGAAATAATGAACAAATCAACCCAGAGAGCAGGTGCTGACATGTGGCTTCATATCAGATAGGACACTTCCTTCACTGTGTGACAAGAAAATTGAGGACAGAATGCCCAGCAACATTACACAAAAACAAAATCTTAAAAAAGGAACACAGAGAGGCATAAAATGATAGATGAAAGGGCTCTAAGAGGTGGCCTGACCAAACAATTTGAAAACTACTGTGGTTGAAGGCTGTGTGGCGCTTTACTCCTGACTTCTATTGGCCTCTGGTGACTTCACCTCAGCTGGCTTTTGCATTGAGTGAAGTTTGCAATGCAGAGTTCTTTTTGGTGGACCAAAAAGGATCTTTCGGTTTCAGTGTGGATTTGAAGAGCCCTAGATTTCTAACCATGAAAAAAGGGAAAATCTAGGACCAAGAAACCTATTTTAGCACATCATAATGCTATATTTTATAACCCACAGGATTTTGCAGAAAGGATATTAGCCAGAGGTTCTCAAAGTTTGATCTGGGAGCTTCTGGAAGTACCTGAGACCTTTTAAGGTAATGTTTACGTGCAGGTAAAACTGTTTTCATAATAATGCTAAGATGTTATTCACCTTTTTCACTCTTATTCTCTTTTGAGTATACAGTGGGATCTTCCAAAGGCTACCTGAAGTGTGATGACATCTTCCTTTTGAAAGCTAATAGGATGTGTACTTATGTATTTTAAATGTTCTAAGGTAGTATATTTAGGGTATAAATATATACTTTTTCAGGGATTAACTCAGTTTGTTCTCAGTGATTACTTTGCTTTCACTGGTTATTACCCTTAGTAATCTTACTAACCTTATTATCATCTAAAAATAATTATTTTGAAATTCCAGGATAAACTATAATATTTTATAAAAAATGCAAAAGGCATGTTTTAGAATTCCAGAATAGTGACCTATTAGACAATAACTAGTTTAGAGAGCTTATGGGAGGTAAACTTGCTCTTACAGCTGTGACAACAAGCTGTCCTAGTAGCTTTTCACCATCAAACACTTATAATTTTTTTAAATGCCAATTTCACTTAAGAATGTCCTTAATGAAGTACAGATCTTCCTCAGATTACAATGGGGTTACATCCCAATAAACCCTTCATAAGTTGAAACCATCGTAAGTCAAAAATGCATTTAATACACCTAACACACCTAACATCATAGCTTAGCCTATCCTACTTTTAATATGCTCAGAAATAAGTCTACAGTTTGGTAAAATCATCTAACACAAAGCCTATTTTATAATAAAGTGTTGAATGTCTCATGTAATATATTAAATACTGTACTGAAAGTGAAAAACAGAGTGGTTGTGTGGGTACAGAATGGCTGTAAGTATAACCTCATGATCAGATGGCTGACTGGGAGCTTCGGCCAACTGCTACTGCCCAGCATCACTAGCCCAGAAAAGATCAAAATTAAAAATTCAAAGTACGGTTTCTCCTGAATTGAATGTGTATCATTTTCGCATAATCGTAAAGTTGAAAAATTGTAAGTTGAACCATCATAAGTGGGAAATTTATCTGTAGTAAAATATTACTGAGTTTATTAACTATTGACCCTTGAGTACTTGCTTTTTAATATATTGTATGACAAAATGGGAAGTACACATAAAGCAATTCTGCCTACTGAAGTACAGTGGTTGCCTCAAGGAAAAGCGCTTGTGTGATTGAATAATGAGCTAATTGCTTTATTTTCATGGAACAACAGACAGAGTAACTATGGTTATTCAGACTTTGGTATTTGGCAAGCATTTTATCAAAAATAGACAATGTGGACCTGTCATTTTAAGAAAAATAACTGCCAGTATTTGTTGCCAATGTTAAAATTTGAGCTTTCTAGCAAAAATTAGAAATTTGGGAAACTCTTATTCAGCAGTGTGAGCTTGACAACTTCACAGTACTTAAAAAAACTTTACTGCTGAGCTCAGTGATAATATTAAAAAATGTGATCTATTGATGGTATTGCCTAAAGAAATGCATTTGCATATGGAAGGTCTGCATAAATCATTGAACCGATATTTTCTAAATGATCCATGCATGATGTTACAAAATCATGTATGAGTAAAAGATTCACTCAGCTTATAGGTAGATTAATAGAATTTAAGGCAACAGAATTCACTGACATGACTTCAAATTCCACATTGCAAATAACTCTGAAGAAACTACCACTTGTGTTTTGGTATCCTATCATATAAGAATATTTATAATTATCTGAAAATGCTACTGAAATACTCCTCTTTCCAATACAGAGCTTTGTGAAGCTGGATTTTCTTCACATAGGTCAATTAAAACCACATAGTGTAATTGATAGGATGTTGAAGCTGACATAAGAATCTAGTTAACTTCTATTAAGCCAAACATTAAAGAGGTTTGTAAAAATATAAAACAACACCATTATTCTCACTAACTTTTTGTTTTGTTTTGTTTTAGAAAGTTTGTTATTTATGTTATCAAGTAGTAATTTTATTTTTATTATTTTAAATTTAATTAATATTTGGTTTTTATCTCTAATACAGTAAATATAGATAGATATGACCAAAATAATCAAAAGCTCTTTGGGATCCTCAGTAGTTTTTACAGTATAAAGGGATAATAAGACAAAAAAAGTTGAGAACAGCTGACATAAGCTATTTCTTATTCAGATAATAACAAAATTATTAGGTGCTTTTTATGTGTTAGGAGTTGTTCTAGGTGCCAGTGTCAGAGAAAAAAGACAGAACATACATTTAGGATGCATATTGCTAATTGTTAAATGTAGTAAAGAAAAGATTTTGAAACTCATTTTACCTTATTCCTGTAGCACCAATGTGAACTACATATTTATTGAGTGCCTACAATGTGTAGGTGATTTATGTATATCATTTCTTATTTTTACAAGATCTCCATAAAATATCCCCATTTCAAAGATGAGGAAGTTGAGACCTAAAGAAATAAAATGATATGATCATGAATACATAGCTACTTATTGGCAAAGCCATGAATCAAAAACAGATCTGCCTATTTCTGAAATGCAGACTGCTTCCCTTATACAAAACTTGTACTTTATAGGAGATACTTAAGTAGGAGTTTGATGGCCCAGTAGGTGAGATGCTATGTAAAATTTTCATGGAACAGAGGTGGTTGAACTAATTAGCATTTAGGTATTAAGTAAACTAGAGATATCATGATTCAAAGATTCACATTTATTCTGTTAATATGGCGGTTAACACAGGAAAGAGTTGCGGTTGAGTTCACAGGCAGTCTTCTGCAAAAGCCAGTGTTTCAGATTAAGTCTGAAGGCAACCTGCTGGAGAATTTTTTTTTGGTTGGTGGAGGTCAGTCTTTTGTTCTATTCATGCCTTCAACCAGTTGGATGATGCCCAACACATTATGAAGGACAATCTGCTTTACTCAAAGTTCACCAATCTAAATACAAATATCATCTGAAAACACCCTCACAAAAACATCCAGAATAATTTTTGACCACATATCTGGGCTATGTGGCCCAGCCATGTTGCCACATAAAATTAACCATCACAACCAGTTGGGTTTCACTAATTTTCTCTATTTTTTCCCTGATTTCAACTTCATGGGTTTCTGTCCTTTTCCTTATTATTTTTTCTTCTGCTTGTTAAGGGTTTTTCTTTTTCTGGTTTCTTAAGGTGAAAAAGTAAACTATTGATTATGAGACCTTTCTTCTTTTATATTACTAATAGTTAAAATTATACATTTCCCTCTAAGAACTGCTTTAGCTGCATCCTACAAATTTTGATATATTATATTCTCATTTTCTTTCAATTCAAAAATGTTCCTGTTTCTCTTGAAAACTCCTCTTTCTCTTAGTTTAATTTCAAAGTATTTGAGGATTTTGTTCACATCTTTTTTGCAGTTCATTGCTAGTTCAATTCCATTTCAGCCAGAGAACAAACTTTTTTTTATTTCATTTTTTTAAAATTTATTAATATTTGTTTAATGACCAAGGATGTGGTCCATCTTGTTAATTGTCCTGTGTGCATTGGAAAGGCATGGGAATTCTGCTATTGCTAAATGGATAGTTCTATAAATTTCAATAAGATCTTGTTGGTTGATGTTTTTATTGCGTGTCATCTGTATCCATGCTGATTTTCTATCTACTTGTTCTATTGATCAGTGAAATTCACTATAATTGTGAATTGGTCCATTTAGCCTTTTAGTTCTATAAGCTTTGCTTCATGTATTTTGGATCTCTGTTGTGAGATGCATATATATTTAGGGTTATTATATCTTGTTGGTGAATTAATCCTTTTATCATTAAGTGATATCCTTCTTTATTCTTGGTAATTCTTCTTGTACTGACATAATTTGTCTGATATTATCATGACTCTTCTAGTTTTCTTTTGATTAGTATTTTATGAGAATCATTTTTCATCCTTTTAATTTTATCCTACCTAAATCATTATATTAAAAGTGGCTTTCTTGTATATATCTTATAACTGGGCCCTTTTTTTTAACATCTTTATTGGGGTATAATTGCTTTACAATGGTGTGTTAGTTTCTGCTTTTTAACAAAGTGAATCAGTTATATATATACATATGTTCCCATATCTCTTCCCTCTTGTGTCTCCCTCCCTCCCACCCTCCCTATCCCACCACTACAGGCAGTCACAAAGCACCGAGCTGATATCCTTGTGCTATGCAACTGCTTCCCATTAGCTATCTACCTTATGTTTGTTAGTGTATTTATGTCCATGCCTCTCTCTCGCTTTGTCACAGCTCAGCCTTCCCCCTCCCCATATCCTCAAGTCCGTTCTCCAGTAGATCTGTGTCTTTATTCCTGTCTTACCCCTAGGTTCTTCATGACATTGTTTTTTCTTAAATTCCATATATATGTGTTAGCATACGGTATTTGTCTTTCTCTTTCTGACTTACTTCACTCTGTATGACAGACTCTAGGTCTATCCATCTCATTACAAATAGCTCAATTTCTTTTCTTTTTACGGCTGAGTAATATTCCATTGTATATATGTGCCACATCTTCTTTATCCATTCATCCGATGATGGACACTTACGTTGTTTCCATCTCCGGGCTATTGTAAATAGAGCTGCAATGAACATTTTGGTACATGACTCTTTTTGAATTTTGGTTTTCTCAGGGTATATTCCCAGTAGTGGGATTGCTGGGTCACATGGTAGTTCTATTTGTAGTTATTTAAGGAACTTCCATACTGTTCTCCATAGTGGCAGAACCAATTCACGTTCCCACCAGCAGTGCAAGAGTGTTCCCTTTTCTACACACCCTCTCCAGCATTTATTGTTTCTAGATTTTTTGATGATGGGCTTTCTGACTGGTGTTAGGTGATATCTCATTGTAGTTTTGATTTGCATTTCTCTAATGATTAATGATGAGCATTCTTTCATGTGTTTGTTGGCAGTCTGTATATCTTCTTTGGAGAAATGTCTATTTAGGCCTTCTGCCCATATTTGGATTGGGTTGTTTGTTTTTTTGTTATTGAGCTGCATGAACTGCTTGTAAATTTTGGAAATTAATCCTTTGTCAGTTGCTTCATTTGCAAATATTTTCTCGCATTCTGAGGGTTGTCTCTTTGTCTTGTTTATGGTTTCCTTTTCTGTGCAAAAGCTTTGAAGTTTCATTAGGTCCCATTTGTTTATTTTTGTTTTTATTTCCATTTTTCTAGGACGTGGGTCAAAAAGGATCTTGCGGCAATTTATGTCATAGAGTTTTCTGCCTATGTTTTCCTCTAAGAGTTTGATAGTTTCTGGCCTTACATTTAGGTCTTTAATCCATTTTGAGCTTATTTTTGTGTATGGTGTTAGGGAGTGATCTAATCTCATACATTTACATGTACCTGTCCAGTTTTCCCAGCATCACTTATTGAAGAGGCTGTCCTTTCTCCACTGTACATTCCTGCCTCCTTTATCAAAGATAGGGTGAACATATGTGCGTGGGTTTATCTCTGGGCTTTCTATCCTGTTCCGTGATCTATCTTTCTGTTTTTGTGTCAGTACCATACTGTCTTGATTACTGTAGCTTTGTAGTATAGTCTGAAGTCAGGGAGCCTGATTCCTCCAGCTCCATTTTTCGTTCTCAAGATTGCTTTGGCTATTCGGGGTCTTTTGTGTTTCCATACAAATTGTGAAATTTTTTGTTCTAGTTCTGTGAAAAATGCCAGTGGTAGTTTCATAGGGATTGCATTGAATTTGTAGATTGCTTTGGGTAGTATAGTCATTTTCACAATGTTGATTCTTCCAATCCATGAACATGGTATATCTCTCCATCTATTTGTATTATCTTTAATTTCCTTCATCAGTGTCTTATAATTTTCTGCATACAGGTCTTTTGTCTCCTTAGGTAGGTTTATTCCGAGATATTTTGTTGCAGTGGTAAATGGGAGTGTTTTCTTGATTTCACTTTCAGATTTTTCATCGTTAGTGTGTAGGAATGCCAGAGATTTCTGTGCATTAATTTTGTATCCTGCAACTTTACCAAATTCATTGATTAGCTCTAGTAGTTTTCTGGTAGCATCTTTAGGATTCTCTATGTATAGTATCGTCTCATCTGCAAACAGTGACAGCTTTACTTCTTCTTTTCTGATTTGGATGCCTTTTATTTCCTTTTCACCTCTGATTGCTGTGGCTAAAACTTCCAAAACTATATTGAATAAGAGTAGTGAGAGTGGGAAACCTTGTCTTGTTCCTGATCTTAGTGGAAATGCTTTCAGTTTTTCACCATTGAGGATGATGTTGGCTGTGGGTTTGTCATATATGGCCTTTATTATGTTGAGGAAAGTTCCCTCTATGCCTACTTTCTGCAGGGTTTTTATCATAAATGGGTGTTGAATTTTGTCAAATATTTTTCTGCATCTATTGAGATTACCATATGGTTTTTCTCCTTCAATTTGTTAATATGGTGTATCACATTGATAGATTTGCATATATTGAAGAATCCTTGCATTCCTGGAATAAACCCCACTTGATCATGGTATATGATCCTTTTAATGTGCTGTTGGATTCTGTTTGCTAGTATTTTGTTGAAGATTTTTGCATCTATGTTCATCAGTGATATTGGCCTGTAGTTTTCTTTCTTTGTGACATCCTTGTCTGGTTTTGGTATCAAGGTGATGATGGCCTCGTAGAATGAATTTGGGAGTGTTCCTCCCTCTGCTATATTTTGGAAGAGCTTGAGAAGGATACGTGTTAGCTCTTCTCTAAATGTTTGATAGAATTCGCCTGTGAAGCCATCTGGTCCTGGGCTTCTGTTTGTTGGAAGATTTTTATTCACAGTTTCAATTTCAGTGCTTGTGATTGGTCTGTTCATATTTTCTATTTCTTCCTGATTCAGTCTTGGCAGGTGGTGCGTTTCTAAGAATTTGTCCATTTCTTCCAGGTTGTCCATTTTATTGGCATAGAGTTGCTTGTAGTAATCTCTCATGATCTTTTTTATTTCTGTAGTGTCAGTTGTTACTTCTTTTTCATTTCTAATTCTATTGATTTGAGTCTTCTCCCTTTTTCTCTTGATGAGTCTGGCTAATGGTTTATCTATTTTGTTTATCTTCTCAAAGAACCAGCTTTTAGTTTTATTGATCTTTGCTATCGTTTCCTTCATTTCTTTTTCATTTATTTCTGATCTGATACTTATGATTTCTTTCCTTCTGCTACCTTTGGGGTTATTTTGTTCTTCTTTCTCTAATTGCTTTAGGTGCAAGGTTAGGTTGTTTATTCGAGATGTTCCCTGTTTCTTAAGGTAGGCTTGTATTGCTATAAACTTCCCTCTTAGGACTGCTTTTGCTGCATCCCATAGGTTTTGGGTCGTCGTGTCTCCATTGTCATTTGTTTCTAGGTATTTTTTGATTTCTTCTTTGATTTTTTCAGTGATCACTTCATTATTAAGTAGTGTATTGTTTAGCCTCCATGTGTTTGTATATTTTACAGATCTTTTCCTGTAATTGATATCTAGTCTCATAGCATTGTGGCTGGAAAAGATACTTGATACAATTTCAATTTTCTTAAATTTACCAAGGCTTGATTTGTGACCCAAGATATGATCTATCCAGGAGAATGTTCCATAAGCACTTGAGAAAAATGTGTATTCTGTTGTTTTTGGATGGAGTGTCCTATAAATATCAATTAAGTCCATCTTGTTTAATGTATCATTTAAAGCTTGGGTTTCCTTATTTATTTTCATTTTGGATGATCTGTCCATTGGTGAACGTGGGGTGTTAAAGTCCCCTACTATGAATGTGTTACTGTCGATTTCCCCTTTTATGGCTGTTAGTATTTGCCTTATGTATTGAGGTGCTCCTATGTTGGGTGCATAAATATTTTCAATTGTTATATCTTCTTCTTGGATCGATCCCTTGATCATTAGTAGTGTCCTTCTTTGTCTCTTCTAATAGTCTTTATTTTAAAGTCTATTTTGTCTGATATGAGAATTGCTACTCCAGCTTTCTTTTGGTTTCCGTTTGCATGGAATATATTTTTCCATCCCCTTAATTTCAGTCTGTATGTGTCTCTAGGTCTGAAGTGGGTCTCTTGTAGACAGCATGTATATGGGTCTTGTTTTTGTATCCATTCAGCTAGTCTGTGTCTTTTGGTGGGAGCATTTAGTCCATTTATACTTAAGGTAATTATTGATATGTATGTTCCTATTCCCATTTTCTAAATTGTTTTGGGTTCATTATTATAGGTCTTTTCCTTCTCTTGTGTTTCTTGCCTCGAGAAGTTCCTTTACCATTTGTTGTAAAGCTGGTTTGGTGGTGCTGAACTCTCTCAGCTTTTGCTTGTCTGTTATGTTTTTAATTTCTCCATCAAATCTGAATGAGATCCTTGCTGGGTAGAGTAATCTTGGTTGCAGGTTTTTCTCCTTCATCACTTTCAGTATGTCCTGCCACTCCCTTCTGGCTTGCAGAGTTTCTGCTGAGAGATCAGCTGTTAACCTTATGGGGATTCCCTTGTGTGTTATTTGTTGTTTTGCCCTTGCTGCTTTTAATATGCTTTCTTTGTATTTAATTTTTGACAGCTTGATTAATATGTGTCTTGGCCTATTTCTCTTTGGATTTATCCTGGGCCTTGTTTTGCTTAATCCATTTTGACAGTGTATCTTTTACTTGGTGTGTTTAGATCATTTACACATATGTAATTACTGATATGCTTGAATTTACGTTTAGCATTTTATTATTTATTTTGATTTTATTCTATTGTTTTCCCTTTCCTGCCTTCTTTTAAGTTATTTGACTTCTTTTTAGTATTGCTTTTTCTTCTCTAATTTTTTACTATATTTTGTGTTCAGTTTTTTTAGTGATCTCTCTAGGATTATAATATACATATTAACTTTACAGTTATGTACACTTCACATAGAATTAATATTTTATCACTTTAAATGTAATTTAGAAAACTTAACCCATACAGTCCCTTTACTTTATCCCATTTTTTGTAGTTGGCATATATATTACACTACACACATTTCAAAACTCACCAATGTTATAATTTTTAAATATAACTGTTATGCATATTTTACAAAACTTAAGATAAAATATTTTAGTACAGTTAATGAGGTATTTACCATTTCTGTTGTTTTTCCTTCATTTCTGAAGTTCTTTCCACCTAAAGTTTTCTTCTTATTGAAGAACTTTCTTTAATATTTCTTTCAGAGTAAGTCTTTTGATAACAGATTCTCCTTGTTTTCCTTCATCTGAAAATGTCTTTATTTCGCCTTCTATCGTGAGGGATATTTTCTTTTGATATAGAATTTGGAGTTGACAATTACTCTATTTTATCACTTGACAAATGTCTTATTGTCTTCTGGCCTCCATG
Organism: Globicephala melas; assembly: GCF_963455315.2. Classification (NCBI taxonomy): domain Eukaryota; kingdom Metazoa; phylum Chordata; class Mammalia; order Artiodactyla; family Delphinidae; genus Globicephala; species Globicephala melas. Next base: position 128,591,826 of record NC_083314.1, on the reverse strand, counting down.
GTTTCAGATGAGAAATCCACTGTATTTGAATCATTATTCCCCTATAGATAAAATGTCATTTTGCTTTGGCTGATTTCAACATTTTTTTCTTTGTCTTTGGTTTTCACCAGTTTGATAATCATGTGTCTAAGTGTGAACTTCCATGAGTTTACCCTTTAAGGGCATTTTCTAAACTGTATTTAATCTGTAAGTTTCTTCCAGCCATTATTTCTTCAAAAAATTTTTTTTGCACCAGACTCGCTTCTTCTGGAGCTTCAATAATATAAATAATAAATCTTTTATGTTGTCTAACAGGTCAGTGTCAAATTAATGTTTCAAAGTATCAGGGAATCCTTGTGGGTTACAAGACAAGATAAAGCTTTATAGACAAAACAGACCAGAACTGATCCATGATAAATCAAAAGGAAATATACTGAGAGAGATGGAGAAAATATTATTGGTGACTGGAAAACCCTGAAACCACACTGTGAGACTAAAATTGATGATTTCTGTAATTCTTTATAAATCATACTTCTATTTTCAAAAGGTATCTCCAGATAAGCATACTATACTCTAGGTCATAAGGCCAATCATGACAAGGGTGAAGATGTTGGCCTACTCCACAAAACTGGGAGATAAACAAATATATCCTTGGCATCTCATTCCTACCTTCTCTCTTTTTCTGCCCCTTTGCCATCCTCTATCTTGTGTGCTTACCTGCCTGCCAAAGATCCAGGGCACGTCTTTATCTCAGGTTGCTCATGAATTTGGGGCAGCAAGCTAAAATGTTGAAATACAGCTGTCTGTGAGAAACTCAATGTGATACTCTTTTCAGGAAGATTTGCTTTTAAAATAGTAATTAGCATATAAAAATAATTACTATTGGTAGAATATCATAACTAGCAAATGTGTAATAATTTAGGTTAGAGGCAGATCTTCTGCAATATGTGGGTAAAAACCTAGTCTGCTCGTGTATTACATAGAGCTGACCCATTGATATTAGTAATCAATATCTCCCCTTCAAAAAACATTTTTAAAACTGTGCAAAAATTCTATGTGCTCAGAAGAGAATGCAATTAAATAATTACATATATACAATATTTTCTTGAGGAATGTTCAGTGGGTCAGAATCTGTCTCTAATAACCAAGGCAGAAGAGTAGAATGGAGTGAAATAGGTTTATCTCAAAATAAACATGACGTTAATGGGGAAGTTCCTCAATGTCATGTGTGCATTAAATTGAGAGCTGATTCAGGAGAATGTAGTTCTTTGATTCCAGCTTACAAAGAAAACATCTTCTAGTTAAAGGTATTTTAAGCTTGCACTTTAGAAGAAGTTGTCATATGAAGACTAGTTAAGACAGCTGAAGAAACAGAGAAAATGATTTTGAAGTAGTATAAAAATCTAAGTAAATTCAACCATAAATAATAGAATTAAAATAAAGGAATTTGAGGAGATAAAAACTTAGCAGTTAAACAGGATGGAATAACATTGCATCTTGCATCCATGGCAAGTAGCCAAGATTTTATTCTTTAGGCCAACTAGTCTTAAACACTGATTTTATTTCAGCTGCCTAAAAATAAACTAGTTATTTTGATAAATACACATTGGAATCATACTTAAGGGAGAACTAGGTACTAAAGACAACTTTAAAAGGCAAAAATAATGTATTATCAAATAACTTCATAAAATCTCTTAAATTGTCTCTGAATTAGAGTATACATGATGTGTGGGCACCTTATATATTAATTTTTATGAATGCTAAATGCATCAAAGATGGAATAACAAAAAAGGAGAATTGATATGAAGGTGACTGAGCATTCAAACCTTTCTACCATTAAGATAATTATCCATCCATATTAGTGAATACAGACTAGGTTTAAGTATTGGTTCTGGCCTAGTCTTTCTCCTCTTTTCTTCTGGAACTCCAATTATTTGTGTGGTAGTCCTTATTAACATAACTCCTATTTCTCTTAGGCTTTTTTTAGATTTTCAATCCTCTCATCTCTCAGTGCTTTAGTCTAGATATATCCTTCTAGACTACTTTCTAGTATGCTGATTCTTTTTTATTTAAGTCTACTCTTCTCTTAAGGCCATCAATTAAGTTTTTACTTTCAGTCATTATATTTTTCAGTACTAAATTTCTATTTATTCTTTTATATAGGTTCTAGTCCTCTGCTTAAATTCTCCACTTTGTATTTTAATTATTTGAGCATATTTATCCCATTTATCTTAATGACTAGGTTTGAACATTTAATTACGTGTGTCTCTGGTGGGTCTGTTTTTATATTTGCTGTTTTTATTGGCTTTTGATTAAATCTTTTTGTATGTTTAATTATGTTTCACTGAATGTCAGACATTAAACATAAAAATCATTTGAGACTGGATTTTTTTTCTCTAAAAAGAATTTTAAATTTTGTTTCTAGCCTGCATCTAGGCTAAAGACAATAGCAATACCAGATTATCTTAATACAATAAAGGCCTGAGAGGATTTGAAGCTGAGAGGATTTGAGTTCTTTCATGGCTGTCACATCTTCTCATATGTTTAACCATGTGGAGTCACAATAGAAAGCCAGGTAGATATCAGGGTCCTTCCTGCTTGGTGAGTCCTGAATCCAGTTTTGGTTCTCCCAGCCCCTTGAGTCTGCCAGAAACTCTGCATACCTTCTCAAAATCTCCAACAGTACTTTTAGAATTAGTAAATTCCTGAACAGAAAAACAAGTACTAATTGCCAAGCTTACCTCTTTTGCTTTCCTTCCTCTCCCAGATTCTTGTTGTTGGTAACTTTTCAATTCCTTCCAATTTTTTAAGCCTGATTTGCCTGACTTTTATAATTATCATCCATAAGAAAGTTTGTCTGAAATAACCCAGTCAACCATTGCTGGATTTAGAACTCAATTTAAATTTTATATGTTTACTCTAATGAATGGGGTTTGTGAAGAAGTAGAAAGTAGGGAATAAGGGGATAAACCAAGAGATTAACACAAGTGTAAAGGTATAGGGAAAAGATAATGAGGATCTAAAGCAGGATTGTAATGATAAGGATAGGGAAGATCTGAGGAGTTTTAGAAACATTTCAGAAGTAACATTGGCATCCCAAGTAAAAGCCTGAGGTCTTTCCAGAGCTCCTTCTTTTTGGGTTTTGAACTACTGATTGTTTGGATGTGGCCATAGAAGGTATTGGCACTAGGTTCTGCTTTAGATGACACTGGCTGATGGTCTTATTAACAGAGAGAGGAAATACGGGAGGATAAATAATATTGGGTAAGGAATTGGAAAGAAATAAATTCAGCTTTGGACATACTGCAATTTGAGGTGTCTTGAGCACATACAAATAATGATAGGGAGAATTCTAAAGATTTCCACCCTCCCAAGATTCTTGTCTCCTGATGATCCCACCAAACACTAGTCTATATACTGTTGTGAAGGGACTGTGCAGATATAACTAAGGTTACTATCAGAGATTAAGGTAGAGTGTTTAACCCAGATTATTTAAGTGAGCCCAATATCACACAAGCCGTTAAAATCAGAAGAAGAAGGCAGAAGAATCGGTCAAAGAGATGCAACAGAAAAGGACATGAGAGAGTTTCCAAGTGTGAGAAAGATTCTTGGTGCCATTGCTGGCTCTGAGATGTAAGTACCCATGTGCATGGATTGGAGTGAGGTTTCTAGGAGCGAAAGGGAACCCCCAGCTAACAGCCAGCAAAGAAGGGGGACTCAGCTGTACAACCATAAGAAACTAAATTCTGCCACCAATCTGAAGGAACTTGCAAGTGGAATCTTCCCCAGAGCTTCCAGAGAGGAACACAGCCTGCCAACCACTTTATTTCAGTTTTGTGAGACCCAAAGTAGAGGCAACAAATGAACCATGCTGTAGCCAAAACTGACCCATGGAAACTGTGAGATAATAAACGATTGCTGTTTTAAGCTGATAAGTTTGCAATAATTTGTTACAATAGCAATAGAAAACATATACATTACACACACATACATACACCTACCAACACATCTCAAACTCAGGGTAGAAGTACAAGAAGAGGGTGTACTATAGAGTTCTATAGTTCTGTTGAGTGAGAGAAGTAATCAATAATATACCCTTGGGAAATTAAAAAAAATGTTTAAAGAGTAAATAGCACAAGAGGATACCAAAGAAATAGAAAACCATAAGGTGTGTTATAGAAGCGAAGAACAGAGAAAATCTTAAGAATGAAGGAATGAACAGCAATACAGCACTGTAAGATGCCACAGAAGGGAAGAATTCTTAACAAGGAATGTTACTATATTATACCTCTTTTTTGCTATATTATTTTGTAAATGGCTGCTTTTTCCCTTATTCTTATAATATCACCCTATTAGATTGTGGTATGAGTTGTGTCACATACCATCTTTCACACTCTTCAACAGCGCTAAGAAGATCAGAACCAAAAATGGAGTTCATCTCTAGGAAATATAAGGCTTTGATGTCAGTTAGGGTCCTCCAAAAAGCAGAGGTCAAAATAGAATTAGCCAATGAAAGAGATTTATTAGGAGCAATGCCTATGAAGATAAAGGGAAGGGGAAGGAGTAGGCAGGGCGATTCTTCAGACCCTGATGCAGGTCTGGACCCTGGGAAAGGAGAGAGGAGAGAAAAGAGCGTTGAGTAGTAAGAGCCTCAGGCTGTGAGGAGGTTCCGAGAAAGTCTCAGTCAGACGAGGGGAAGCACAGAATAAAGATTACTCATCAGAGGCATGTCATATTGGCAGAAATGGTGCACTTCTTGTATCCCCTCCAAGTTTAGTCATTAGCTTTGGGCAACTCAGGGTGAGTGTGGGCTTGGAGAGAACACTGTAGTGCATCCAAAGATGTGGCAGCTGGAAGCTATCTGCCAACTATGCTTTTCACAGCAGATTCTCTTAAAGGCATGTCTGAGCAGCCCTACCCAGGGCCACCACAAACCATACAGCATGCAGTTACTGCATAAATGTTTATTAAGAATTACTCCCCTACCTTGTTTCACTTTTATTATCTTGTTATTTTGTGGATATGTATTTGTATAAGAGTGCTTCAAAATATTACTGTAATAAAGCAGATTATAAAATACTTTTACCTGGAAGACTAAAAAGTCAGATTCCAAAAATAAATGCTGGACTATATTAGAAATAGAGTGGATATTGTTCTGCTTTATTGGATAGTTTATTAAACCCCTTAACTTTTGATTATACTTGTTTTTATCCAAGTCTAATATTTTCAGAGTCAGCGTGTTACTTTATTCACATGATTTCAGACACTGAGGAAGGCCAACACGTGTTTCCTTCCCTTTGCATCTATTGCCTGATGCCTGAAGTTACACAACCAGATTAGCGATATATTCTTGCACACTTCATGTTTTCTCTTGCCTCTCCCTGGAGTACCCTACGACGGTTCCTTCTCTGCTTTTACCACCTATCTTTCAAGAATTAGTTCAGGCATCATCATCTCTAGGAAGCGCCTCCACATACCCTTTCTCTGCATCTATAATTCCTCAACTATATATCTGTCATATCGCTTATCCCACAGTGTTATCATGATTGTTTGAGATCCTTGGGCAGAGACCTTCCTTGTGTTTTATCATTATTCCTTACAATTAGCACTTCGTATGGAATAAAATAGGTACACAGTATGTGTTTGTTAAGTGAAAAACTTAAATTCCACTAAAATATATATAACCACAGGTGTGTTTAGCACTTCACATAGTCATTTCCACTTGAAGATGATTAAAAGATAGAAGTAGGTTTTGACTGGGGTAGGGAATAGTCTGGGCGCCAGTGATAGGGACAGTGCTACTGAAGAAGGTTTTTAAAAAGCCTTCCTCTAAGATAATAGAAAGTGTTCAGAATTGGAAACCTGATACTAAGTTACTTATGCAAAAGAAACTCACAATTTTTCACAAAGCTGGCCCAGGGATAGGCTCATTTTAATTTCAATATGCTACCTTAGCCCAAGGTGAATTGATTTGGTAAACTAAGTTTTTTTCAGCCATCAGAAAAGGTAAATGACATTCAGACATCTGCTTGAAGGAAAAAAAATTTCCTCTTGGTCTCCTACAGATGTGTCTTTAAGAATGGCACATTAGTTAAAATCCAGGAGCAAATTAATCAATACCAAATGTGAAGTGGCACTTAAAGGTTTATCTCATTGCCAGTTCTCTTTTAGACCTGGCTTGATTTCTTTCAACAGCAGACCCTCTGGGACTCTACTACTCTGCCTGGTTGTCCTGGTGGTTTCTCCTCTGGAACATTTACTGACCTTTTGAGAATATTCCTAACTCCTCTTGTTTCTATAGTCTCTGTTTCCAGGACTCTGTTCAGGTTGAATGAGAGCTAGGCTTGAAGGATGATATATCTCTGCCTTATGTAATACTCCACTTAGCCACTGGCATAATCATTATGTTCTAAAAATTAATGATGAGGATTATGACATGCTAGAGATTTTACAAATACACTTATTCTGAGTGATATTTGTGAATATACCTTTTTTCTCTTATAATGAACTTAAAATACTTAACTGTGGAAAACTTATTGTAAGAGGGAAAAGCAGACTACCTTTCTTTATGCTTTGCAGACCTTACCCCTCTGCTTAAAACCTTTGCACTGCAAAATGAATGAACTTTAAATGTTGTCATGGTCTGTAAGATCTTACATGATCTGGATGTAATCTGTCTTTATAACTTCTGCTCTTCACATTCTTCCCTTGTTCCCTGGCCTCAGTAGACTTCCCTTTGATACAGACCCATTTGGGCCCTTCCTGCCATAGGAACTTTATATATGATAATGGTCCCTATCTTCCCAGGTCTTCATGTATCTGTTTCCTTTCCATTCAATCTCAGTTTAAATGTCATCTTCTTAGAAAGGCTTACTTCGCCCATCATAGATAAAGCATACCCCTCCCCCACTGTCTATTCTATTTTATTTGCTCTAAAACACTCTGAAGTTACTTAGTCTGTTGACACTGAAGGGGAGAATATGCCACTCCAAAATATGCCATTTTGGCATATTGATTATTTTGAATTAAATTTACTTGAGAAATAGCTAGTGCAAGAAGGACATTCTGATTCTCTTTTATCCCCTTGAAAGCAGGAAGTAAATATTCCATGTGATAGGTACCTTCCCTATACCAGGAGGTAAAGAGATATCCTTATTACTAGAGATAGGGAATTTAGGACCAAGAAGGCCATATAAACAAATCTTGTTACTTCTTCACTCATTTACTACCCCAAGCCCAAACCTCTTTATCTTGTCAATTCTTCACAAATTAATTGTTTCTTTGTCTAAAAGGTCTAAAAACTTCCTGCTTTGGTCACTTCTTGGAGTCTCATATTTTTATGGGGTTCCTATGTGCGTGAAATTAAATTTGTTTTTCTTCTGTTAATCTGTCTTATGTCAATTTAATTATTAGACTGACCAAAGAAACTAGATGGGAAGAAGGGGGAAATTTTCTGCCCCTACAGCTCCATGAGGGCATGGGCTTCATTGGTTTGTTTATGGAAAAGCAGACAACTTGGTGGCACATGTCAACAGGCTTATATATGATGCTCACCTTCAAGTCCAGCTCTTTGAAAGTGCCAAGATTAGTTTGATTGAACAGTCTTTGATAAAATGACCACTCCTGAATCAAATATTGAGGTCAGGAGGGTGAAACACAATGAATCAAGCTTGGATTACATGCCTTCTGCATGTAAAGTGTAGAACAAACCGTGATAGCAAAGACCGAGAATGTGAACAAGGGTGATTTTCCAGAGAAAATGAGGGTAATTTTTTTGAAAGAGAAAGAGAGAGAAATAAAGACTTAGAAGTTGAAAGCAACAGCTGCCCACTACAAGCAATAGAAATTGATATCATTACTTTAAAGGGCTACAAGGCATTCCTCAGTGTAGACGAATCCTAATTTAGTTAACTAATTCCCCATGGATGGACATTTTTAGGTTGCTTGCAAAATGTTGTGATGAACACCATTGTTATATCATTGATTATATCAGGATAATTCCTAAAAGTGAAATTGCTGGGCTCTAGTGTACACATTAAATGTTTGTTTTAGAAAAGTACTATTAAATGAAAATAAGTTACATTGTGGAAACTCATTCCTCTTGTTATAACAGTACTGTCCAATACAAATATAATGTCAGCCACATATGTAGTATAAATTTTCTAATAGCCATTTTAAAAAAGTAAAAAAGAAATATGTGAACTTAATTTTTAAAATGTATATTATTTAACCCAATATATCAATAAGAGTGTCATTTCAACATGTAATCAGTATAAAAATTTATTCATGAGACATTTTACATTTTTTCCTCACATTAAGTCTTTGCGATCTGGTGTGCATTTTACACTTATAAAACATCTCAATTAGAACTAATACTCAGTGGCCACGTAAAATTAGTAACTACCTCATTGGAGAGAACAGCTCTAGAGTGTTCTAGTTCTAGTAAGCACATAGAAAGTTTTACACACCTACGTGCTCTGAGACTAGTTTCTGGATGATTATTTAAAGTAGCTCTAACTGAACCTAGTACAAATCATGCATGAATAAGACTGTCCATCTGGTGAACTACAGTAATCTGGCAACAGAGTGATCAATTCTGTAATGATCACAGAGAATTCATCAGACTTTGGGGAGTCTGGATGAAATATGCTTTTAGACTATACAAATCTTTTTACTCTGATTTCAGGAAAGGGTCTAATATGTACTCAGTGCTTACTTAGAGCTGTGTTCTGTATTCATTTGTTCCTCACAGGATGTGAATTAGATACAATTGCTACACCCATTTTGCAGATAAAAAAACTGAGGCCCAAAGAAATTAGTTTCATTGAAACCTCTGACTTCTAACTCCAATATCCGTATCCACTAGCTCTGTTTCGTTTTATTCTCACTGTACCATACATGCTGATACAACAGCCTTTGACTAATAGTTAATTTCTTGTGCACACTGACACAGTGAGTCGGTGCCCTAAAATTTTAGATGTTAATAGTCTAGTCATCAAAGTTATATTCCCTTTTGAAAATTAGCATTTAGGAATTTAACTTACCTATTGATGTAATAAAATGGCTAACAAGTCAGTCCCAAGACCCTGATCAACTTGGCTTATGCAAAAAAATTAAAAAATAAAAAAGGTTATCTAAATTTGAAGACCAAATCCTGAATCCTGGAGATTCCATGTGACCCAACCTGAATAGCCAGATTCTCCCCCTTTTTATGGTCTCTTCATCTCATCTTTCAGATGATTCTATTTAGTCCTTTAGGAAAAAATTGCCCTGGGAAAATAAGAAAGCATCCATCATTTTAATGTGACAGGTAGAAAAGTAGCTCAGGACCAGAACAGAAATCATTTAATTGTTCTTGAATGCTTGGGAGATACCACTAAGCTTCCAAAAAGTGCCTGGGAGAGTATGTGATAAACATGTTGTTGGAATGTGCATTATCTTATTCCAATTCCCAAATCTAGCTGGAGACACAATATTCAGACCAAAAAAAACAAAACAAAAAAACGTCAACAGCCTGAAAATACAAAGGTTTTCATTTTCTTTGCTATTAGTGATTTTGAGGCTTCAATTAGAAATCTCTCTGCTTAAAACAGATTTGACCTTGACAAATGCACATCTTTCTCATTGGTCAAATGAACATATCATCTAAATTTGAAAACATGCTTGGGTACTCATTAATTGTCCACTTAAAATTTGGAGGCTGTCTTTGTAATGGAAGTGTTAAATTTAATTAAATAAGGTGGCTATTAGACTAAGGTGGTTCTAATGCCTTAACAGTCTAATAAGTAAACCAAAGCCTTTACCTGCAAATGCCTCAAGGTCAAGAAAGTGAAACTGAGGACAACCAATCACAAATAGCCAACTAGGCTTTACCAAATAAGGAAGTGGTTTAAACTGTTAACCAATCAAATACTTTCATTACTTTGCTTCTGCATCTTCTCTATAAAAGTTTTGTCACTAGTTCCTGGTTGGTGGAGTGCTCCTAACCACTCCAGTGCTCAAATAAACTCTTAAAATTTTAATATGCCTTAGTTTATTTTTTAATAGAAGCATAGAGAGAACCCATGAAATGATTTCCTGAAGCACGTAAGTAGGAGGCACTTACAAGATCTTCAGCAAATGTGTTTATGTGTCTGTCAGCTTGTGGTACTAGAATGGGGCAATAGGGTAAAAAAAAAGATATTTTTCCTACTAAGAAGCCGGAAGAGGAGCATTGCTATGTACAGTATTTACAAACCCAGACAGTGATCACCACATTCAAAGACAGTTTATGGTAAGTAAATGCAAGGTTGAGCTGAGAGAGACTTAAGGATTTAGAAGTTTTAAATTGCAGACAAAATAGCTCTTTCTTTCAAGGGAATGTTTTGTTGAAATGCTTGAAATATATTCACCAGAAGTAAAAAGATGGTCTAATAGACTTTTATAGAATCTCAGAAGTTTTGCTCAGGGGAGGAAGATCTGTCCTTCTTCAACCTGCTTTGGAGTCCTAACAGCATGGCAGTGATGGGGGGGGGGGTGCAGGTAAACTGCCTGAGATCAGGGTCTGTGTGCCTCTGGTTTGTCACTGTATTCTTAAGGTGTGGCACTGGCAGAGCATTATGTAAATGATGCTGAATAAATGAGAGACTTTGTCTCATTGAACAGAAGTTTCTCTCATCAATCAGCTGTGGTTTGGCCACACAGCTGGTCTTAAGTGGACCTCTTGGTAGGCTACTATAAAGGAAATTTAGGGAGGGTCAAAGCAGATGACCTTAATGTCATTTTTAATCTTGAGAGACTACGATTTTAAGATCTTTCAAAGACTTGCGGTTTGATGGGCATGATGGATCAAAATGCTTAGTTCCTTAGTCCTAGGAGCACCACCCCTCTGATGGAATTTGAAGAGAAACATTTACAAGGACTGCTCTATCCCTTCAGATATGGGCTGGAGCACAGGGTTTGTCTGACACAAATTGAAAATCAGGGCCTCCAAACAATTTTGGAAAACACTTTTCATTATATGAGGATCAGAAATGACCTCATCAAAGTGTTGAAGGACTTCTCTCAAGGCCTGTAAGCTCCACGGAAACCATCTGAGTCTGGGGGAAGCATGTGGGGGGCTCCTTTTCTGGCTCCTCTGAGACCCTCGCTCTCTCACAACAGACATGGAGGTAATGACACTTGCCACCTTGCCTTCATTAGTATAATAGCTTTAATGATTTGATTTACTCCTGTAAAAGGTGCTGCATAAACGCAAATGATCACCAAGAATGATAATTAACAGTCTTCAGCTACAAACCTCTCCCACCTAAAGTCCATATATCAGAGAATGAGAAATGTAGACGCTGTCCCCTCTTTGTGCTAAATATGGTGACAGGCATTTGTAAAAGCTGTGGTTCCATAGCCTAAGTATGTTTGCTGACTGAGGGAGATACTGATATAATTTATCCTTCATAAGAGTTCAGTGCTAGGGTGGCAAGGTGCTGCATTCAATATGGGGGGTGAGGGGGAGGGTGGGAGCAGGGAAGCTATTTCCAGGTAGGAAAACATGAAGTCCCCAAACCCTAAGTGTATTTAATAAGGAGAGATTTATCATGATTTGTACCCTGCCAGCATTGTACACAAATAGCTTTACAAGATGAGAAAAGTACCGAAACAGGGCCTGAACATCTCAGGTTTAAAAATGTAGCTCAACCCATGCGCATTGCTTTGCATGGCCCTGACCAATTATCAGATGCTGCTTATTGACACCATTGATTATTTCCATGAAATAAACAATCTGATTAAATAGCAAAAGCTTCAAGCCTCTTGATTTAAATCTGGAAGGAAGAGGAAAGTTTCGTTCCTAGAAATGTAGTTCATTTGCCCATTAAAGTTAATCTGCCTAATCTGTTACATTATAAAAAACAAAACAAGCTAAGATGAAGGATGAGGGTGGTCAAGCTTTCATTCCTTTAGCAGGTTGACTCTTTTTTTTTTTTAAAGAGGATACATTTCATGAGGTTTTGATTTTTACAATGTGAGCTGCAGCACAATCTTTGTTTATCCTACTAACTGATGTATTCTTTTAATAACCCTGTTACTGATGAACATGTGGCAAAGCCCTCTCCTCGGCACAGTACTTAAATAGAGCATCAATTATGAATAAGGAATCTTTGTTGTTAGCTTAGGCCTCTTATCTTTCTCGGTTTGCTTGGGACTGTTATTTTTACCTTCTTTGGAGATTTCTTTTGACTTCTTGCAGTGTCACAAGGTGATCTAATCTTAAATGCTTGCCTTCTCTTTGCAGCCCATTCTAGCTTTATAGCTTGGGTCTTTCATCTATTTCTTGATCCAAGATCAGGTGTTTCATTCATTCATAGATAATTTACTTCTACTGGTTATTTGAGTTTTTCAAGCTCAAAACGCCAATTGAAGTGAAAACTTCAGAAAAAAAGAGACTCAAGTACTTTGGAGTCTAAGACATTTAAGGTTCCTCCCAGGCGGTTAACTCTCCAGTTCAAGGTGAGAAGATTTGCAAAGTTAGAAAGGCTGGTAAATTCATGAATTGACTTCCGAAGTCACATGTAATTTGCTTTTTAAGAAGAAGAAGAGCATTAGAAATTTGGGTTCAAAATAGAATATATACAATGAGAGAATTCAGTCCTGAACTTTTTCTTGTATTTTTCCATTCAAATAAGGCAGTTCGAGCGGAAAATAGGAGAAATTGACCCTGCAGTCAGCTAACGGTAAAGCTTAACATATAAGAGACAATATTTTAAAAGCATATTTTAAAGCAGTCTAACTCCAGTAACAGAATTAGAGTCATTTGAATCCTCAGCAAACTTTCAAAATTTGCGGCTTTGTTTTGGTTTCCTTCTCTCTTTTCATTCTTTACTTCTTATTTTCATTCTGGTGCTACCTTTGCTTCACCCATATTTTAACTGTTCAAACCTCAGCTGGCAACCTAACATCCCATTATGCCCCCCTTTTCCCCATACCATTCAAAATTACTTTCTTTTTATGGTAATTTCAGCTAGGTGTTAGGAGAAAAATAATCTGAATAAATTTCCCTTTACCAGGCCATTTGTGAAAAATGTACACAGGAGAGAAAAAAAATTTTAAAGCAACAATATCCTAAAAGTGATGTGATGGCTATTTACTGGTTTCACCCACTCTGAGCAACAGAATCTTGAGTTTAATGGTTAGATAGGGTCTCCTCAGTGAGACAATTTATATGTAACAGGAACAGCAAATAAATTAATCTTATTAGGCTAATTCAGGTTGATAGTGCTGCTTGAAGCACTGTGTTAAGAAAGTTTACAAAGCAAAGTCAAGATGCAGTAAGAAAGAACAGTTCAAATGATTAGAGCTTTCTTCCATAGATGAGAGATGTGAGAATGGTAGTCCTAAGGCCAAACCTTTACCATGCCTAATATATTGAACTATACTAGTGGAACCTATGCTTTAAAGCAGTTGAAACAATTAAATGAAATAATACTTAGAAAATACTTAGCATGATCATCCTCAACTCTAGCTGAGATTTTGATTTAGTACCTCTGAAGGGATTAAAACAACACAGCAACAACAGCAACAGCAAATGACTAGATGAAAATGACTTTCCACTGGGATTGAGACCCATTGGCTTTACCCATAGTAGGCCATCAATATATATTAACTGTTATTATTGTTATTAAAATGGAGAAGCATTTCCCAAAAGTTGTGCTATGAACACCAGAGCATTAAATTATGTATGAAAATGACAATTGCAGTTATATGTGTGTGGAAATGCTGCATAGTCTGTTCCCTCCTTTAAAACTAAAAGGCGCTTTGCTTATTGAAAAAGTTGAGAAGTCCTTTAGTAAATAAATTTATTTTCCAAGTTTTTGTGAATTCATACCTTTATCCTTAACCATCTATTGACATTCATTGAAAGTAGAATTTGGAAGAATATATTCTGAGTACAGTTCTTAAAAGTTTAACTTAAGCAGGAATACACAAAACAAACTACACATAATATATAATTGTGTTCTGTATAATTTCTTATTTTGCAATAGTATGTAATGGTTCCTCTGACCAGATCAGTTGCAGAATAGGAAACATCATGGAAGTCATTTCTGCTATAAAAAGGCAACAGAAAACCTCTTTTTTGACTGAACCCAATTACCATCCCAATTTTCACTTCTTTTTTGTTCCATATTTCCAGCATAGCTTGTCCTATGCTCATATACTTTATTTTTTAATTTATTTTTGAAATTAATTTTTATTAGAGTATAGTTGATTTACAGTGTTGTGTTTCTGCTGTACAGCAAAGTGAATCAGTTATACACATACGTATATCTACTCTTTTTTAGATTCTTTTCCCATATAGGTCATTACAGACTACTGAGTTCCCTGTGCTATACAGTAGGTTGTTATTAGTTATCTATTTTATATATAGTAGTATGTATATGTCAATCCCAATCTCCCAATTAATTACTCCCTCCCCAACTCCCTTTCCCTCTTGGTAACCAAAAGTTTGTTTTCTACATCCGTGAATCTATTTCTATTTTGTAAATAAGTTCATCTGTACCATTTTTTTTACATATAAGTGATATCATGTGATATCTATCTAACTTACTTCACTCAGTATGACATTCTGTAGGTGCATCCATGTCACAGCAAGGAGCTAGAAGATTTTTTTTAAATCCCAATTTTCTATGCCTCTGGACAGCATATCTCCTTAGAAGAGTTGCCTATACTTGCTGTGTTATGGACTGAATTGTGTCTCCACAAAAATCCTGTGTTGAAGCCCTAATCCCCAGTATCTCAGGATGTGACTGTATTTAGAGATAGGACCTCTAACGAAGTGATTAAGTTAAAACAAGTTCATTAGAGTGGGCCCTAATCCAATCTGACGGATGGCCTTATTTATAAGAGGAAATTTGGGTACACAGAGATACCAGGTGTAATGCACAGAGGAAAGACACTGTGGAGCACAGTGAAAAGGCAGCTATTTGCAAGCCAAGCAGAGAGGGCTCAGAAGAAACCTAACCTACTGACACCTTGATCTTGGGCTTCCAGCCTCCAGAACTCTGAGAAAATAAGTTTCTGTTGTTTAAGCCACTCAGTCTCTGGTATTTTATTATGGCAGCCCTAGCAAACATGCTGCCTACAATATGTCTACCTTGTCTTCTCTTGAATCTGCTCCATTTAGGTGTTTGACCTCACCATTTTTCCCAAACAGCACATCTGAGGACACCACAGCATTTGATGCAGTTGATTACTCCCTCCTTTTTGGAAAGTTTTTTCCACTTGGCTTCTAGGACATCACACTCTCCTGGTTTTCCTCCTATATCACTGTCACTGTCATTGACCAGCCTTCTCACTCTTCACTCTGTTTTTCCCTCATCTCCCTGACCTCTTGCTCCCTGGGACTCCTTATTGCTCTTCCTTCTGTTTTTTTTACCCAGAACTATCATTATCAAACACCTACCTTATATATGTATCATCATTGTCTGATTCCCTCCCCAGGAATGTGCAAGATTTTTGTTTCTTTTAGCCACTGATATATCATCAACATCTAGGACAGTGCCTGGCACATACTAAGTAGGTTTAACAAATGCTTTCTGAATAAATAAATTGGATACAACCAATTAATTCACTTAGGAAAATGGTCTATTTCTTTCCTCATTGTCATTTTCTGATGTACTCTTGTGTTCCACTCTGTTTGGAAGCAGTAGAGGTTCATTTCTGCAGCACTTTAGTAAATTCTAGCATTGTCTAGTGGTCAAGGGTATAGGCTCCAGACCTGGACTCTGCCTTTACTGGTTATGATAACACAGGCACATTTAGCCTGTTGCCTCAAATTTGAACAAAAGCTAATGATTATTTCACCCTATAGGAGATGAAGGGAGAGAATGCATGTACTTAATGCAGTGCTTGGCACCTCGTACAAGTTCAGTGTTATCTTCCATCATGATCAGAATTTCTACAGCAGAATTTCTACAGTAGAGCTACATACTTCCTTGAATGCAGAAACCTTGGATTCTATACTTTCATGTTTACCAGTTGCTAGTGTTGTAATCTACATAGCAAAGCTACTCAGAAATGCTCCCCACTGATGTAGAAGCACAGCCCTAACTAGCTACATAGGTGTTAGGAGACAGCAGCCTTGCAAGGGTTAACAGGACTTTCTGGGTGGAAGAGCAGTAGCACTTGTTTTTTTTTTCTGTTCAAGACTTCACATACTGCCCAAAGTATCTCTTATAATTCTGTGCAAAAAGACTAAAAAAATCTGAGATCCTCTTCAAATGTAAGAATTATGAGTCAATAAAATGTGGGTTTTTTGATATGGAAATGCAGCATAAAATAGTTAGATAAGTGGAGCATCTAACATAGAAATTTTGAGAGTGTCTATATCTCTATTCAGTTGAGGAAGTGAGTGGTGTAGGTAGGAAAGGGGCTGTTTTAAGTTCACACTATGAAAGGGACTTTAAAGAATCCTTTATTTGTTGCGTTCTCTTCTATTTGTGACACAAAGCAAAGGGGTTAGTTCACAAGGCTGTGAGCCAGAGAGCTTGGAGTATCCTGAGGGAAAAGGCTTCAGCATTAAACACACAGACAAGAGAACCCAAACACAGGGTGTTAACACATGCAGGAAGCCTGAGGGCTTTGACAGAGGGCTTTGGAGGGAGCAAATCTTCTTAGCAACACTGATAATAAATATGCTGTTGAGAGTGAACATTAAGGGTTAGAATAAGGAAAGGCTGAACATTTTGTAAAATTTAAGAAGGGAATTAGAGGCAAACAGAAAAGCAAGTGTAAAGCAGAGCCCAGTTAGAATAACAAGTAGATTAGTGTGGCTGGAACATAGTGTAAGGGTGAGAGTTTCAAAGCATTTTTATTTATAGGGTAATTTTTAGATTGTTGCAGGGTCACTGGATCTCCCCAACCCCTTAAACTAAAAGTAAACTGCAGTTTTTCTTCACTGGGTGTTACATGAGGGACTGTGGTCACTGAAATGTAAAACTCTAGCAAGGAAATGGAATAAAGTTGAAAGAGGGGTTGAAGCTCAGCCTTGGAAAGCAATGTAGAGTAACACCTAAAAGACGACCTTGAGTTCAGGTGACTAGGTTCAAATTTCAATTCTGTGACTTGCTAATTGGGTGATCTTGGGCAAGTTAATTAATGTTTTTGAGCCTATATTCTAATTTACATAATGTGGGGATAATATTATCTTCCTCACAAGGTGATTATGAGGATTAAATGAGATCATGTATAGAAAGCATTTTGCACAGCGCCTGCCTTATTGTTAGTGTTTGGTAAAGATAAATGATGCCATTGATTTTGACAATGGCAATGATTTAAAAGGGCCTAGGAGGGAGATCTTACAAAGTTTTCAGTATAATAAAATGGACATAACAAACCCACATTTACATAGATAAACACATCACAATCCCTAGATTATATTGGGGAAAAAGGAGAACATCACAGCTTCACAAGAGAGAAAGTGCTGGATATTGGACCTTCTTACGTAACTGGAACTAAGAAAAGTAAGAACACGTAATCAACTTTCTCCCTCTGTGCTGTGGACCTAGCTCACTTGAGGATGCTTTGCTCTCATCAGCTGGCCAGCTAATGTCAGAAGATCAATGATAAACTCAGTACACTCAGATAAGCTTGATTCTGAACCTTAGAGTGCCACATCATTCTTTTACTGAAGTGAGCCCAATAACAGAGAAATGACCTTTTTGGATTGTCAACGACAGAAAAAATATATATATACTTAAAAACAATCCTTTTGGGCTTTAAGAGAAGGTATTTTTCTTGCAGCGGTATTCCACAGCTCAGTGGGGCTAGCCAGATCTTATACTAGAAAGGATGTACAAATGGTGTCTGAGGAACACACCTGCTGCTCTTTGTTCTAAATTTCCCCATGCTGCCGTTCAGGACCATGCTCCCCGTGGAAATGTTACATAAGGCCCTCCTTTATCCTGAATTGTTTATTAAAACCATTTTGAAATGAAGATTTTTATCTATGCTACCATCATCCACATCGATAAAATATTTTCCTGCTGATCCTCTCAAGCTCTAAAGCATACCCTGACTCCTGAGATGATTACATTTTATGCTGGCTCGTGGCATAAACTTTCAAAACCACTAGATGAGTTGTCTTTGTAGTACAACTGATTTCTTGATTGATGTACAGTGTCTGACATGGCTTTGTTCTCCTGGCTTCCCACTGGTTATCAGATTATAGATAAGAAGAAAAGAGTGTTGGGCTTCCCTGGTGGCACAGTGGTTGAGAGTCCGCCTGCCGATGCAGGGGACACGGGTTCGTGCCCCGGTCCGGGAAGATCCCACATGCCGCGGAGCAGCTGGTCCCATGAGCCATGGCGGCTGAGCCTGCGCGTCCGGAGCCTGTGCTGCGCAACGGGAGAGGCCACAACAGTGAGAGGCCCGCGTACCGCAAAAAAAAAAAAAAAAAAAAAAAAGAAGAAGAAGAAAAGAGTGTAACAATCAGAACAACACTGGGCTCGCTAATGATATTAGAGGTTACCTTCTCTTTAAGAGAGCATTTGTTATCTTAAAATGATTGGATCATCCAAATATGTCATGCCGGGCAAGTCGACTCAACTACAGACAGGCTTTGGAAAGCTTTCTTCCTGATCCCAGAGTTCATCTCATTTTTGGCTGCAGGAAATCTATGCCCTGAGAAATTAGATGTCTGGAATGATCTTTAATCTCAGCGGAAAGCTTTTTTGTTGTTGAAATGCTGCCCAATTGTGAGGAAAGACACAATTTTCCTTACAGTGCAGAGAAAGAAAAAAAATTTTTTTTATTTAAAGGAAGGTACTTAATGCTGGCCTCTTACTTTGCAAAACGGAGCTAATACTTTCCTCTTGCTGTGAGAAAACTTCAGCTGTTTTGTTTTCCTTTCTTCCAAAGTGGAAGAAAATTGACATACTGAGACGTTCTTTGGAAAGCACATAGGACACTTAGATTTGGCTTGCAGTCTGTAGATACTTGGCCTATCAAAAGATCTGGAAATAAGCTTTGATGAATCAACCAATTTTCCAGTTTGGAAAACTTCTCTGAATCCATTATTATGTAAAACAAATAAAATTGGTTTTTCTTTCAAATACGCTTTCTAATATCCACTGTGCTTCAGTACTAGTTAGAATTGCAACTTCCTATGTGAATATACTGTTTTTCTAACACAAATGGCTACCCTCTCCTATCCTCTATGGTGCAGTGGCTCTGTGAGTGTGACAAGGTTAAATATTTTGTGTTTAAAATATCTTTACTGAATCTCAGCTGTGGGCTTTTAATCCTAATGGAGAACACGGACAGATCTTACATACTTGTCTCATGCACCAATTACTTGGTGAAGGAAGTTGGCATGCAGATGTGACCTCTAAGAAGGAAACCTCAGACAAACGATAGCAAATTATATTGGAATAGGCAGAGGCTGAGGTCACCATAGAGAAAACATACAGTCTGTAATTCAAATGGCCAAGGCAGATTGTTTAAAACACAAATCATTAGGCTGGAAAGCGTTCTGCTTAGCAGTAAAATTTGAGTTATCCTTCCATCCCTTCAGACTCTTCTTATCCTATTCAGCCCTACTGCACCAGGCTTAGGGACTCCAGTCACAGTTTGTAGCTCACCCATTCCTCTTGTGTTGCTAGCAGGTAAGGCTGTTCATGCAGAAATCACTGATGACAGTGGGAATGACTGTACTGTCTTAGAAACAGACCCAGAAGGCCCTGGCTCCTTCAGATATCAGAGGCTGATGTACTCGTGTGATTAGTCAGAGGGGGAGAAGTGTCCAGCTCATCCCTCTGATCAAGCTCACCAACAGTGCAAAAACCCCATGGCTGGAATTGTCATAACTTCTACCTTGTAACCAAAAGTTGCCCAGAGCTGGTGAGCACGCAGGCTTGACAGAGAGCTGTGGGTAGGAGAGCAGGGGGCCAGCACGTGGCTATTTCAGAAGAGCAGCTCTAGCTGAGGAGAGAGAAGGGCAAGACCTAAGATAAAGTGAGCTTGGAGAAAGCATCTCCAGGAAGAAGAGACTTCCCTTGGGTCTCCTGGTTCCCCTGGGATCAGATTCCTGTGCTAACCATATGCTCTGTTAATGCTTCTGCCCTGTGTCTGGCTGTAAATGACTCATTTATTGAATGCCTGTGTACCAGGCACTATTAATTTAAAGTCTATTCTGTCAGGTATTAGTATTGTATCCTTCATGTTTTACAGATAAAGAAAATGAGGCTTCGGGAGATTAATTTGCCCCAGTTTAAACAGTTAGTGCATTTGTATTAGGATTCAAAGTCAGGTGTATCCAACTTTTGTGTTTTTAGCACAGTACACAGCTTCCCCATTTCCTCTCCACTCTTTGCTTGTCTCTTTTCTACCTTGAAAAGTCTCAGGTTTGATTGTCAAGTTAGTGTCCTAGAGCAGAATTCTGCCCAGAGCATCCTTACTGAAGGGGTTGTCTAGACAGGCAGGTCATCAGGACAGGATACCCACGGGGACTAGTACTAGTTGACTGACCACAAGGTTCCAGTGCAAAAGGGGCAAGGCTGGGTGGACCTTGCAGAAACACAGTTTAAAAGAGGAACTTTCGGCAAACAAATAGCATCGACTACACGACACCGACCAAGCTCAAATTATTCTCGCGCATAAAGTCTAATGATAAACAGAGGCATAGAAATTGATTCTGTTTTGTTTTGTTTCGTTTCCTACTTGAGTTGGACCCACTGCTGGATCTGTATTAGGTCTAGGCACATGCTCGCTTTTATGATTTACTTATTCCATTCTGTAATAGACCTTAAATTACTGATGTTTGATGAAGATACACATTCCCAGACTGGTAGGTCTTAGGCTAAGACATTGATGCCACATAACCCTACTATGCTATTCCTAACAAGAAATACAGAATTTTTCTGATTCCCTCAAATCAGCAATGAGAAAAGCCTAAGAAGAGGAGCAAGGGAGAAGAGTTAATGATGTTACTTTAGCTGAGATGAGCTGGCATATTTGAAATCAGTCTCCAGCCATGAGTCCCCAGCCTGCGGTCCCTTCTCCCTACAGTACCACCACTTTGAGGCTTCTAAGGGACAGACTCTATGCCTAGGAAAGTGAGACTCGGGGCTTTTGAATTTAAAAACAAACTCTGGTTGATTTTGATCAGCAGCATTCTTTTGGGTTTGCTGAGGACAAGCTGTTGATGGAGAGGTGGACTTAAAGAAGTTTAGGATATGATCCCTAACTCAAGAAGCACAAGGGCAGGGGTGGTGATAGAAGGGGGAATGTGTGAGATGGCACAGTGCTCAATACAGGTGCTGGTAAAAAGCTGAGTGCCAGAGTTGTGGGATGGACATTCAGACGAAGGCGAAATCTTGCCATCTTACACATTATATTCTAACCATGATAGTAGCTCATAGTTGCGAGTACAATTTTGAGAGGCTCTATGAATAATTTCTTTTCTTTTCTTTTTTGCTTAATGGCCTGTAGTCAGTCTGTCTGGCTTTGACACCACCTTCACTACCTAGTAGTTGCATGATGGTGTCCAAGTCTCTTTCTGTGTCTGTGCCTCCGTCTCCTTATCCATTAAACAACAACACTTGTACTAGTAATAAATACATCATTGTATGAAACGCGAGGAGTAAATGAAATAATTCGTATGAAGCACTCAACACAGAGCTTGGCACATGGAAGAGTCAGTAAATAATACTATGGCCGAAAGTGTTGATTGCATAATATCCATTCTCTCCTTCCCTGCTGACAAACTCCAACTGAGTTGAGTGGCATTTTCCCTAGATGAATGCTCACTCTCCAGCCTCCCTTGAACCAGAGGTAGCCACATGGTGCTATTCTGGTCAATTTGTTGTAGGTAGAAGTCTCCTGGAAGTTTCTGGGAAAGGTTTCACCTCCCTATTCAAAGGGAACATAACCTGACATGTGCCTGACATAACTCCTTCCCCAGTTTTTCTTCCTTGAATATGGATCTAATGTCAGGAGTCAAAGCCACAATTTGTGACAGAAGCAACAAGAAAAGAGAAATTTCAAGAGAATTGAAGATATGCCAGCCCAAACCCTGTCAACCTACAAAACCAACACCAGCAGGAACCCATATCCTGGTTTCTTTTTGTGTGAGAAAAATGCCCCCTAATATTTATTTTTATTGTTTTAAGTTGACTCTATCAGAAGGTCTTCGTTATTTGCAGGTGAAAGCATTTTTAACAGAGTTATGTATCACCATTTTTTTCTTTTTTACTTAAACCCAGGGATAATTTTAATCTTTGTAAAAATCCAGGAAGGTAAGGTATTGTTATTCTCAGTTTTCTTCAGATGAGACTTTTATTGAGGCTTAATAATAAAAAGTAACATTTTAATATTAAAAAGAATTAACAATGATAATACTACAAATAATTAATTATAATGTAATAAAATGTTAATGTAATAATAGCTGACAGTTTTTGAGTTCTTATTATGTGCCACTTGCATTTTATTTGTTTAATCCTCATAACTCTATAAGGCAGGTTTTTTTGTATTTTTTTTTTTTTTTTGCGGTACGCGGGCCTCTCACTGTTGTGGCCTCTCCCGCTGCGCAGCACAGGCTCCGGACGCGCAGGCTCAGCAGCCATGGCTCACGGGCCCAGCCGCTCCATGGCATGTGGGATCTTCCCAGACAGGGCACGAACCCGTGTCCCCTGCAACGGCAGGCAGACTCTTAACCACTGCGCCACCAGGGAAGCCCTAAGGCAGGTATTTTTATCCCCACCATTTTACAGATGAGAAAACTGAGGCAAATAAGGGTTAAAAAACTTGCCCAAAGTCACAGAACTGAGATTTACATTCAGAGCTTTTGGACCACCAAGCTTATGTGCCTAATTATTTAACTAATTCTACCTGCCTTCCTGCAGTTCCCAAATGTTTTCTGTCTCCTCCAGGTCTTTTTGTACATGCTGTTCATTGTGACTGGAACAGTTTTCTCTCCACTACCTTTTCTTGGCTAAATATCATTGATGTTTCCTACCTCAGCTTAAATATATCTTCTTGGAAGCCTTCCGCGACACTCCCTCCCCGCTATATGATTCCATTTTCTCTTGTGTTCACTCCTGTCACAGAACTTAGTCCACTCTTTTGCATGTTCTATTTATGAATCTTGCTCACCCCTCAGAGATCATCTTTCAGGACATTGGCTCTACGCTCTGTTCACCAACATTGTCCTAGGATTTGTCTTATAAAGACATTCAATTAAAGGTGTCAGAGTTAACTGATGCTTTGTTCTCATTGGATGCTTCAGGGGAGGAATGGTGCCTTAGGAGGTATGAACAAAGCAGATTTAGGGAAAGGAGGAATGACGGACTCAATTCTAGGGTCCCCAGCAGGACTTGCATGCAGATCAGTTCATGTAGTGCCAGTGAAATTATGCTCGCTATTTTAGCATTTACTGCAATCAGCCCTAGGAAGGCTACTAAGTAGTCCACAGCCAAAAAAAAAAAAAGGAAGGAAGAAAATAAAAAATGCTCTGAAAAGGTGGCAATGTGTGTCTCTGGAAGGCAAGCCTAGACATGTGGTGGGAGTTAAAGAAATGCAGAATTACAAAAAGAATCCCTCCCACGGATGTCTAAAAATGACGTTCCTAGCAGCTTTAGGTATCACAGTTGTTCAGGCAGAAAACTATTTGATTAACTCACTGGCATTATCTCCGAGGTGTGGGTGTCTTGGAAATCTGCATGCACAATATTTCCTTAAGATAAGCTACTGGGCATTGCTGTATATAGGCTTCATTGCTGCTCTTCGGCTCACTCTGTATATGGCTGACGTCATGCACTTTAAAAATTGTCCCTCCCAAGGTTAAGATAGGTGTGCTGTGGTCATTTTTGTGCCTGGCCTTTGGGAACAAGATAATGAGATTTGACGTTGACATGAAATAGAATTTCTGAATGTACCAGAATGGGCAACATACCCAACCCCACCCCCTTCATTCTCTCTACACTGCTTTCCCTTGAAGGTTTTCAGGTAGCTCCTTTCTCATCTGCATTTTTCCTTTTGTTTTAGATATTTGGTGAATCAGACTTGGTTCATCTAGGTGGCAGAGTTAGTCATAGTGTGATATTGAAGTCTGCAGAGGCCACATACAGAAGGATCACCAGAAATTATGGAATGAGTATGTGGGTTATTCAGTAATCCCTACTCTGACCCGTACCTAACCCTGGGTCAGAAATATGCTTTAATCGATTTTCATGGTTAGAGAAGAAAGCTTTCCACCCCAAGTTTAAGAAGCCCAAGCAACAAGAAACCTGACTTCCCAAATGTGACCTTACTTAAGTCCACTGATTTATAAATGATTCAGTTTGATTTAGTAGTAATGATAAATGATATTTTAAATTATAGGAATACCTAACAGTTTTATTTGTTTGTCAAATTTCAATCAGTCTTAGGGGGTGCCAGGAGCAATTTGTTGATAATGATTCTGAAACTATGTATTGGTTGGTAGAAAATTATACTGTAATCCAGGGGTTGGCCAATTTTTTTTGTACAGGGCCAAATAGTAAATGTTTTAGGCTTTGAAGGCCATACGATCTGTGTTACAACAACTCAACTCTGCCACTGCAGCCCAAAAGCAGTCAAGGCAATACATAGAGAAATGGGCGTGACTCTGTTCCAATGAAACTATTTGTATAAACAGGAGGCAGAATTTGGCTCACTGCAGGGCCATAGCTTGATGACACCTGCAATTAACAATTTCTTTAGTGGACAGAGGGAGATATTGGTAGAGATTGGTGACACAGAAGCCATGCAATTCCCATTGCTGTTATAGAGATTTGCAGCATTCAAACCCTTTCATTTTTAAAGTCTTATTGGTTCCTCCCAAGAAACGCATGAGGCAGCTCAGCAGCAGAAACTTTTAGGTCAGTGGTGCATTCTGGTTAAAAGCACAAGCTTTAGAGAGAGACTGGTGTTGGAATTGAACTCTGTACTTAAAAGCTGTATGAACTTGAGCAGGCAATTATCCTCTTGGTACCTCTGTGCCTAATCTGTTAATAAATGATAATAATAGTATCTACCTCAAGTATAAAGGGCCCTTTAATCAATGTTTGTGATAAATTCAATTATTATTATGATCTTCCCTATCTATAAACCGGGGCTAACCACATGGTACTTACAAGTATTAAATGAGGTAGCATATGTAAAGCTTATATAGCACAATGCTTAGCGCATAGTAATGCTTAATAAATGTTAACTAGTATTCATATTTCCATTTTACTGATAAAGGAAGTTTAAAAGGATAAAATAGTTCTGCCAAATCTTTATAGTAAATAATAGCAGAAGTGGGACTAACACCTAGTCCTTTGGACTCCAGAGATCATGTTATTGCCCACTAAAAATGAGGAAATGTACGTTAAACCTCCCTGAAAAGGTACAAAGTGAAACTCAAATGGAAACATTTTTCGTTAGAAGTGATAGGATATAGACAAGCCCTCACTTTCCATTAGTTGCATTTATTGATTTGTTTATTTTTAGTCATATATTTTGTCACACACTTCTCTATAAAATTCCTTGATTTGAGGTATATTTTTCTTATTTGCCAGTCAGGAGGCAACTTGGCCCTGGGAATAGAGCACAGGCTTGAGAGCTGTTAGGGAGGAGAGATTTTATATTGCCTTTTCTACGAGATATATTTCATCCTTTATAAAACAGACCCGATTGCCTAAATGCCCATGTTTTATTCCATGTTGGTACCATAATCTTAACCTTATCCCAGTGGAGAAAAATAGTGGACATATACACCAAAGTGGGGGGAGGCTAGAGACCTCTAACTTGTGTGCTTGTGTGGCTTGGAGAGATGATCTGAGTCAATTAGATTAATTTCCACTCCACTGTTCTTTCTCCCATGGAGAATGTCAGAGCAGTGAAGGGCTTCAGAGAGGAGATGGCACCTGGAAAGTCATGAAGAGTAAATAGAAAATTCAGCAAGAGCAGAAGGGGACAGACATTATAGGCAGAAAGTACAGGCTAAGCAAAGGAGGGTTGACTGCAAAGGGAAGAGAGATCCTAAAGAGAGCTGCCAGGAGGCTTTTGAGACTGTTGCTTGGTAACCACCTAGCACAGTTTGGTAGCTGTAGCTGAATCATTCAAATAACTCTTGGCTGCCCAATCCCTTTCTCCACCCCCATAAGTGTGAACACAGAGTGGAATCTAATTCTAAGTCAGCAGCTGATACAGACATCAGCGATGGGGAGTAAGTTATCTCAGGGACATCTCTTCTTAAGTTGTGGGTAAGTTCTTGCCTTCTCTCCTAGGGACACCCATAGACTCCCTTACCCATGTTCAAGTTGGCCCCTGGACTAGTGAGCTGTGGCTGACTTGAAAGAAACTCACCTTTGTAAACACAGTTCCATGAATTATACCAAACTCTAGAAGAAGAAATCAAACTTAAAACAGAAGGGAGATGAGGAAAAGTCCCCAGGGGAAGGTGCAGATGAGCGTTTTCATGTACTAAAAAAAAATGTAAACACTTTCAAAAGATGGCACTTTCAGCACAGGCAGGCAGTGAAGGAAGAAATTTGTCAAGATCCCATGTGTTTTCTTGATGATACTTCTCCTCCCTCAGTGAATAAATTGATAAAATATCAAGAGCTGTTCTGGAGGTAACGAGCACACAAGAATTTACAGTAGAGGTTGTTCACTGCAGCAGTTGACTGTCTATTTGATTCTAGCCCAGACAGTCTCCTACTCACCTACAGAGAAGGGTGGAGATTCTTCTGGTCATGACTCATGAGGCCGGTGGCCAGAGGAAGGGGGGAGACCAGCGTGGAGAGCTCAGGCTTGAGTGGGCCCGTGTACCCTTGCAAGCCGGGGACTCGTGGGAGATGCCTGCCCCACGTTTGCCTCCATTTGCTTTTTACTTCTCTCCTCCTTTCTCTTTCCATCCCCACAAACACATGCACATGTTGGAGGGAAGAGGCTATTTCCGGCTTGCTAGCAAAGACAGAAATCACACCCAAACACAGAAAAACTAGGAGAGGATACCGCTGAGACAGTGAACCACATTTTTGAATAGCTGAGTTGAAGACCCTTCAGAAGGAAGGAGACCTTTTGTGACATTTGGTTCTTCCCTTGTGATTGACTTGTTTTGCTTCAAAGGCTAAAATTCTTCTGAATTTCTATCAGCAGTTGCATGACAGTTTCGGAAAGAATGACAGAATGGCTCCATTAAACAGAAAATTCCTTCTCGACAAGCCACTTGGATGTTTAATGTGTATTTCTTTAACTTCTTGGAAGAATGGCGTAACCCGGCTAATGCCTGGGGGTCTGGTCATGTTCTATTCTTTTTTGATTCATATATTGGGAAGGAAATGAGTCACGCTTGATTAAGGGGTTGATACCACCTACTCATGCAAATTATGTGTGTGGACGGGGGCAGGATGAAGCAGAATGCCATAGGGTGGGCAACATTCCTTCCTGTGCTTGAGTGTTGACTTTGCAGACCGCAACTCTCAGCATCTCCATCCATGAGCTGTTCTGTGACCAACTCTGCAGAGAAGCAGTGTGTGTTTACGTGTGTGTGTGTGTGTGTATACCAAAACATCTTTGGCTCATCACAAAATGTCAAACTATTATATGGTCCTTATTGCCTCTATGGAAGAGACTGTTTGAATGCCAAATCAGACTGCCAGGCACAAATTACAGTAATAAAAATAATGGTTATTTATTATTTGTTTTGTGTTTGGTAGTGTGCTAGGTGCAGCTCCTCATTTAATCCTCCCAGTATTCCGCAAGTAGATATTTATAACCTCTACTATAATAATCTCAGGAAGGTTAAATGAATAAACTCAACCTCAGATCTGCTTATCTCTAAAATTTGTGCTATTATAAAATAGCATCCGCAATCTGATTTTGGAATTGCACTGTGAAACCCACCATGTTTCAAAAACATTTTTATAAAATGTAAGGCAGTGAGATAGAATATTTTATTCATAATGCACTGCAAAGCCAGAAATTTAAAATGATTCAATATCTGTACTACTCAGTTTAGCACATAATTTAATACTCTCACAAATTGTTCTTTCTTTTTTTTTTTTTTTATGAAGACCAATCCTTGAGGGCAGATTTTTTTTTATACTTTTAAAATGTAAACATATAGAGAGAGAGAGTCGGTATTTTGAATATGATTCAAAATTTCTGTGTCTGTTTTACTTCAACTGCATTTTTTTCTTTTCACCTTTTGGCTTCCTTCATCCATTTCTCCCATCTTCCACCCCCTGCCTCTGGCAATCACTAATCTATTCTCTGTACCTATGATCTTGTTGTTTTGTTTTGTTTTAGTTTCCACATAGAAGAGATACCATATAGTATTTGTCTTTCTCTGTCTGACTTACTTCACTTAGCATAATGCCCTAGAGGTCTATCCATGTTGTTGCAAATGGCAAAGATTTCATTCTTTTTCATGGCTGAATAATAATCCATTATATATCTACGTGTGTGTGTATATATATATATATATATACATATATCTTTATCCATTTTTTTAATCCATTCATCCATGGATGGACACAGACTGTTTCCTTATCTTGGCTGTTGTAAATAATGCTGCAGTGAATATGGGGGGGGTGCATATATCTTTTTGAGTTACTGCTTTTTTTTTTTTTTTTTTTTGATAAATACCCAAAAGTGAATTGCTGGATGATATGGTAGTTTTGCTTTTTTTTGGCTACATGACATGCAAGATCTTAGTTCCCCGACCAGGGATCAAACCCGTGTCCCCTGCAGTGGAAGCACATAGTCCAAACCACTGGACCACCAGGGACTTCCCTGGTAGTTCTATTTTAATTTCTGGCAGAACCTCCAAACTTTCTTTGTATCCTCTTCTGGACCTAACATAAGATAAGAGATCCAGTTACAGTAAAGACAGGAGAGCAGATGAGAAATTAATATGTGTGTGCCCAGCACAAGGAGAGGTATTTTTACATGGTTCCTATGGAATCACATTTTATGTGAGGATTTGATTATAAAGTCAGCACACATGGTGATTATTTGTTAGACTTTTACCCAGTATCAAGTTGCCTTTCTTTTTTTTAATTTATTTTTTGAAGTATAGTTGATTTACAATGTTGTGTTAATTTCTGCTGTACAGCAAAGTGATTCAGTTATATATATATATATATATATATATATATATATATATATATACATTTTTTTTTCCTAGAAACATACAGCCCACCAAAACTGAATCAAGTTGCCTTTCTATTATAATCCCTCATTTTCCAGCCATGTGGAATTTGGATGGGACATGGTCTCATCACAGCTCCAAAGTGGGTCCTGATTGAATTAAACTAATTAGTGAATTCCATCCCCTTGGCTACAGTTATTGATTCAGGGATGTCATATGACCCACACAAAAACAACCAGGACACAATTCCTGAGCTTTGACCTGAGCCATGAGAAAATTTGAATTCCTATTTTTGTAGCGTCAAGAGCCTTTTGAGGACGAAGGAGGAAGGACTTTCATATGAACCTGCCCAACATTGAAAATGCAGAGCTATGAAATGATGAGAAAGACCTGTGTCTCAGGAATATTGTTTGAGTCCTGAGTCACCCCTAATCTAGGAGTAGGATCCAATTTTCTTATTGCTTAAGGAGTTTGAGTTGTTTTTTCTATTCCTTACAACATGAATCCTACCTGATTCTCCAGGAAAGGCAAAAAGAAATCTCATATGTTATTACTTTATAGATAGTTATGAGGCAGGAGATAGATGGGCTCCAGGCCAGACATTTACAACTAGCCTCCTGTTCATATTTCTTGAGGCAGGGGATAGATGGGCCCCAGGTTAAACATTTACAGCCAGTCTCCTGTTTATACTTCAAGATAGAAATACAACAGGGACAGGGTAAATAGCTGAACTTGGTCTCCTGTGGACACTTTAAGATAACAGTAGTGGCAGGGGCAGAGATGGGCTAAGCACTGCTTTGGTAAAAGACCAAGAGGTCACATATTTCTCATGCTTGGGGTCAGGGAGACCTCGACTGCACGTGCACAGAAAGGCTCCTTGGGGGGTCAAAAGGAGGGGACGCCAGACCATAATAAGTTGTGG
Source organism: Globicephala melas (assembly GCF_963455315.2). Lineage (NCBI taxonomy): Eukaryota > Metazoa > Chordata > Mammalia > Artiodactyla > Delphinidae > Globicephala > Globicephala melas. Next base: position 128,561,797 of record NC_083314.1, on the reverse strand, counting down.
TAACTCCCTCAAAGGCCCTTGCACTGAAATCCATCTTGGCTAAAGGATGTGCACACACATAAGTGAGGGCCCTGAGGCAAATCAGCCATGGGGTCAAAGCAAGACGATTGGTCAGAGGAAAACAAAAACCCAGAAGACTGCCCTCTTATAAATGATTTAAACTTCTCAAAGGTGCTACTTCTCTTTCAGCTCGCCCATGCATCTGTTGGCATGTCCTCTGCTTTTCTAATAAACACCCAACTTTCCTCTTTACCTACTGTCTCCTTGTCAAAAAACATTTTTTCAAGGCAGACAAGAACTGGGACCCAGACTTTGTCTGCTGGCCCTACTGGTCTAGTGGTTGAGATTTGGTGCTCTCACTGCCGTGGCCAGGATTCGATCCCGGTCTAGCCCCCAGCTGCTGCTCACTGTTGTCTCTCCAAAATCAGTCATCGAATCTCCTAGTAAGGCCAAAACAACCAGTTTTTTGTTTGTTGTTGTTTATCATGGAAACAGATTGCTGTTTCTTGAGTTGGGCAGGTAATGAAGTGAATGGCTTTCATTTAAGGGTCACATTAGGAAAAATATATTTTTTTTAACTCTAGAGTAACACTGTGCTGTTAGATGCTCAAAATGTGCAAGGCAAGTGGAAACTGGGTTAATCCCAGGAAACAGCAAAATTTTGTGCTTGCTCTAGGACATTTGCTCACTGAGTGGATGTTAGGTAACATCACTGTCTTAGTCAGCTCAGGCTGCTATAACAAGAATACCATAGACTGGGTGGCTTGAGCAACAAACATTTATTTCTCACAGTTCTGGAAACTGAGAAGTCTGAGATCAGGGTGATGGCATGGTCAGGTTCTAGTTCCAGCCTTCTTCCTGGTTTCCACGTGATGAAAAGAGAGGACTCAGGACTCTTTATCCCCTTATAAGGCCTTCAATTCCACTGTGGGGGCTCCACCCCCATGATCTCATCCAAACCTAATTACATCCCAAAGTCCCCCACCTCCAAATATAATCACATTGGGGATTAAGACTTCAACATATGGATTTGGGAAGGAGACAAACATTCAGTCCATAGCAATCACCCAAACTATTTAAAATCCTTCCCCACAGCAACTCCGCCAAGTACTTGTACTTGAAATCACATAAGAAAAAGAAATATATCCAGAATATGTCTCCACAGAATTATCTAATTTTATCTTCACAGCATTACTTTAAGGAAGAAATCAGTATTTCAATATTCTGCATATGAGGGCATTGAGACTCAAGGAAATTTAGAGTTTTCTTTCAGCATTGTAAAGATGGTAACCAAAGCCAGGATTTACAGCCAAGCCTGTCAGACACAAGCTACATGATACAGGAGATCAATAAACTCTTTTTTGATTAATTGAAAGTCTTATTAGATTTCAATTTAATGAAAGTTATAAATATGGTGGCAAATTGCTACCTCTCAGGAATCAATGAGCCTGTTTAAAAATGTGGTATTTAGAAGTCTTGGCCTATCCCCTTAACTGAATTTTTTTCGAACTGTATTTCAGTTTTAGAATCATGGCAGTCTCTAAATTACAGAATACATGGGGATCATGTAGTGGCATGCCCCTCGAGTAGTTCTTTATGGCTAAAGAATGATAATTTCTTTTGAAGCAAAGAAGTCACACAGTGCAATACAGCAGAAAATAGTTATTGGAATTAAGGAAATAATAGGTATTCTTTGAATTCTTCAAATTTGTATCCCTTTGATAGCGCCCATAGAGTTGAGTTTCTGTTGCATTTAAGTGAATACAGTAAAGAAGGATGAAATATCACTTGTTTATAAGTCAAAAGAGAAACTACTTGGCAAAAATTACAATTCAATGCCCTAGGTTTTGACAGCCTTTTGGGGAAAATGTCATACTGCAATACCAGGGTAATTGCCAATTTCCCACAAAGGAAAGCATTTTTTTTTGTAACTAAGGAAGTTTAGTGTGCAGTAGGATATGAAGACTTGAAAGCACTTGAATCGTCTCTAGAAATGGCTGAGCTGTACTTACCCCTCTCTGTGTACACATCAATCAAACACAGTTTTTGTCAAAGTTGCTTTACTTTGCTCCCTAACTTATCATGACTTCTGCTGAGATTTGGTTATGGGGACGGGGCTTGGAAATAAAATAGCAACAGTGGTTTTAGAGGTTTTCATTTTTCAATATATTGATTAAAATAAATTAAACTTCAGCTAATTTATCAACCCTTATAATGAATTCATCAGGCCTCTGAAAACATAAGGAAGCACAAAATTGTTGCTACTTGTTTGTATTAAACTTTGGCATTTAGTATTCCATGGTTTATCATGGCAACCATTCTTTGTATTACCCTTCTTTTTTAGTGTTGGGAAGAAGGAACCAGGAAGAAAAGCAATTAACTTACAGTTTCCTGAATTGTGTTAATACAGATAGTCCTTGTACAGTCTTTAGACTTTGTTTTCACTGAAAAGATAAGAAGTAGTAACTCATTTAAGGCAGAGTGTCTTGACCCATATACATCTGAATTTTGGCCTGTAATTTTCTTTAAAGTAACAAGAGTTAAGAAGTATTTTGAGGGCAGCTATTTATGCATATGTTGAAGTAATCGTCAGTGCTTTTTGTTCTTTTTTAAAAAATTTTGTTTATGTCATCATCATCCCAAAGTGGGAGGACAGGTTTTATAATTCACATCTCCTAACCCCCAGTGTGATGTCTGCCTCATTACATTGCATTGTCCCTGGGGTAGGGAATAATTTTGTTGCCCAAAGAAATATACAGACTAAAATATATGAAAAAAACTGTCTTGTAATTTAAAAGTAAGGATTCACATACGGTTGAATAACTCAACACTACGAACGGTTTTCTAAAAGAAAAAATAAGTAAGAGACAGCACTTGAATTCAGGAAATTTTACTTTAAAGGATAAACTCCATAAAATGCATCTGACATCCTCCTTCATCTAACTGCTACCTACTTTTCTAGCTCATTTCCTGTCATTCACCATCTTACATTGTGTATTCCAACAACACTAAACTGTTTGAATTTCCTAGATACATCATGCTGGAAGTAAAAAAGAAACAGGTGGTTTATCAGAAACTAGGATTTGGGATTGTCCTGCAAAAGCTAGAACCATGGTATGGGCTGCCAGGTGGGAGCTGATGATAGGCTGCTCCTTGGGAGTTGAACCAGAGAAAGCACAGCTGCTGCTGGAAATGCTGTCATGCAGAGTGAGAAATATATAAATCTCTTGCCTTCTCCTCTATTCTTGCCCTTGCCCACCAGTGACTTCCATGCCCACACCAACCAGATGTCAGTTGCCAAGGGGAGGCTGGGAAAGTTAGTTCCCTGAGATGCAAAGCAGATCAGGGAGGAGGTAGGGAATGGATCTTAGAGCAAACATGCGAATGAAATTTACAACCTATCTTAAGTTGAGCTTACCCAGAAGTACCATAAAATGAGGACTTGCATTCAAGCAGTTTCTTTGGGAGGTGAATCCAGGATATAAAACAGAAGTGGAAAAATGATGTGTGGGGGAGGTAAGGAAGCTGATACAAGGAAAATTAATAAGCAAGTTATCACTGTGGGAACCTGGGGCTCAATCATGTTGGGAATCTCTGAGAAATTGCATAGAAAATGCCTCAGAATCCCACCTGAGGGATGAGGAAGCTGGGATATGTATGCAGCAACTCTTTTCCCTCATTGCTTGAGAACTGCTCTTGCAAGGGAATAGGCCATTATCTTGGTTGTACTTCCAGCCTTCCCTGAGCATGGGGTGAACATTCTCAAAGAAAGATGATCAGAGAATGTCCAGAGGCAGAAAAATCACAAGTGCTTGCAGTAAGAACCTGTCAGCAGATAAAGGAATGATGATGGTCAAGCGGCAATGAGAGCACCTGCTACACGCTCAGGACTGAATTAGGTGCTTCCTTTCTGTGTGTCGTTTGTACTTTCTTCATATGTCTGTCATTGTGTTTTTTACATAGCTGTTTCTAATCTATTCTTTTCTTCCTTAAACCAGAGCTATTTCTTATTCTTTATCTAGTCTCCACCAATCAGCCACAGAACTCCTTATATATATAAAATATTAAATTGATGTTTTTAATCCTATCAGACCTAACTCCTCCCTTTTTATAACAAATAATATGAAATATCCCATTTAATGTCCTGAAATTTAAATAATAAAGCCTATTTAAACACATTTTAAAAAATATCAATATTATATCCTAACTCTAATAAAAAGAAAAAAATCAGAAGAAACCAATTTATCATAAAATAGCATGTGTATCATTAGTAAAGGATAAGGTATGAATACACTAGAAGGCATAATAAGTGGTTAGACACTTGCATTTACTTATGAAAACTACATGAAAAACAGAAAGCTTTTGAATATTATTTACATTTTTATCTTTGTTAGTTGAAATATAAGCTAATATATAGACTCAGTGTATATATACATAGACATAGTGTGGATGCAGCAACTAAAAGTGCAGAATGACACGGAAGTGTTGTATGAAAACTTAAATTTCATAAGATTATTTCAATTTATGATGTGCTTTTCCAAAACAGTGAACAAGTCTTGATAGATTTACTAAGAAAGTACTTTTTGCTGATTAGCATAATGGCATTTCTGAAAAATTCTGTGTAGTTAAAACAGAGAAAATGTGTGTGTATATGTGTGTTTGTATTTTCGTGCAAAATAGAGTTAGGACATAAGCTCAGATATTATATAGAGATTATTCATCTACATGAATCTCCCACAGGACATTTGATAGTTGCCAGATGTGAGTTAATTATCTAATGTGCAGGACAGGCCTGTGCATTGAAGTATATATAGCATCCTTGGTCATTCCTATACCCTTAATTCTAAGGGGTCCCCTAATTATTGTGACAATGAAAAAATACTCTCAAATTTCTAAAACACCCCTTTGAAAGTGAGACTTGCCCTTTGAGAACTACTTTGTTAAATGTTTGTTGAATGCATCTGCTTCTCAAGTAGATAGGCCACAAATAGTGGATTAGTTATGGATGGGTGAATAGGAAGTTGAAATTACCTAGGAATATAAAAAGTGGAAATTCATCAACATATCAAAATCACTTTCTGAGTATAAAGATGATTGATGGCTGTTTGGAAATATATATTTTAAAATGTGGCTACTTATTGGTATATTTAAAACTGTCCTCCAGAAGAAAATATAATGAACTTGGCCTTTCAGCTCAACATTTTAATAATGGCTTGGAAAAAGATACAGGAGCCATGTTTATCAGATTTGGAGATAACACAAAGTTGGAAAACATAGTTAATGTGGTGGGTGATACCCATGGTAAAACAATGAGTTAAAAAAATACAATGATATTCATACTCTGGTCCCAGAATATGATTGCATCAGTACAAAACGAAGGCATAGGCTCTCTTATACACATCAGCTCATTACTATCTTAATAAGTAGAGAGACACTGGTTTCACCTGTTTCCATGTGATCTTTAACTACAACAAATGTCTAATATTTAACACAGACAAGGTTATAATCCCACTATACTGACTTGTTTATGGTAATATGTTGAAGTCTGAGTGGTGCCCTTTAAGAGGAGCATTGACCAACCTAAAAACTTAAAAGAAAATAATAATAATGCAAGATCTGAAAACTCCTCCATTTGAAGAATGATGAACAGAATTGGGGATATTCAGAGTGGAAATGAAAATATTTAGGGGAGACATGGTTTACACATGAGCGAATTAAGACTCAGAGGTTAAGTAATTTGTGCAAGGTAATAAAACTAATACATTTAATTTATCAAACATGCATTGCTAAGTGATGGACTATGGATCATTTGCAGTGTTCATAATAAGCACGTGTATTGGCAATATAAACAGTGCCCAAATTTTAGTAGCTTACTAATTCAGCAACTTAAAGTTTATTTACACACAGCTAAATTGTCCCATCTTTGATCTTTTTAAGTGATTTTCTGTCCTACATGGGGTGATTCTAGAACTCAGGCTTCCTCCATTTTGTCGTTGCTCTTTCCTCTAAGTTCTCAGCATCCTCCACATTTAGTCAGCCAATAGGAAAAAGGGAGCATGCGTGGTAGCACAACTGCTTCTTAAAAACTGCCTGGGAAGTGACATACACATATTCCATTAGCCAGAAGAACTCACATGACCAAACTTGGAATCAAGGGAGGGGGAAGAGAGCAAGGACTCAGGAAGAAGATGAGAACCATAGGCCTGAATTAGGCAGTTGTCTCCCAAGTATTGCTGGCTATGGAAAGAGAGAATGAATTTGTTGGAGGAGCCACTAACATTTTCAGCTACCATCAGCAAAATAAACTTTTCCACTTATTTTACAATTGAGGACACCAAAGCTTATAAATATTTAAGGACCTTTCCCTAGGTCTCATAGCTTTTAAGTGGGTACTGAATTTTTTGTCTAATTTTAAAGTCTAGGTTTGTCTTTACACTATTCTAAACCATCTCTAGTGAGAGATAGACCTTCCTATTACTACATTTTGCTTTCTTCCCCAAATGAGTTCAATTTTCCTATTTTTACTTACTTTTTTGATCAACCAATGGGATCTTGACTAGTTCTAACTTTTCTTGAATCGAGCGTTACATCCCCTTTCTAGACAAATTATTGTTAATCACCCAGAGGCATGCCACCAATAATCTTTCTTCTGGGAGTGGTTAAAACAGATACATCCAAAACATACACACACATACATTCACACACACACACACACACACACACACACACACACCTGCTTACACATACACACAGTCACTCATACACTCATACTGACACACACACTCACACTCACATATACACGCACAAGCTCCTTCTCTGACCTTTTCTAACTCATACATTTTTCTCCTTTGGGAGATTAGACTACTCCTGGCTCCCCTTTGCTGGTATTTAAATAAAGTCTGCATAAAATACTGAAGTCATTTTCTTCCTGGCTTTGCTCAGTCTCCATAGCAACCTGCTTAGCAACAGACTTCTTTAAAAAGGAATCTCAAAAAAGCTGCACAGGACCATATTTCTTACAATTGTACTAAAAATTGGGAAAAAATTAAAATAAGAACTCTCATCACAACTTACACTAACTTTCCTCTCAATAATTCTCTGGCCTGTTGACCTGCTTCTGCTCCTGCCGTGTACTGTCCATTCTCCACATTGCAGTCACAGCCACCTCCAAACACAGTTCAGTTTGTATCATTTTCCTTCCAAAATGTTTCTTTCCAAGAGTTCTGTTCTCATTCTGATACAGCCCAAATTTTGATCAGGGCTCACAAAGCCTTACAAAGTCCCCCCAGTCTCTGGGACGTGTTCCTCTTTGCTCCCACAGTCCTTTCTTGTTGTCACTCCCATCCGCCAAGTTCATTGCCCCTTCAAGGCCTTTACATCTGCTGTTCTCTCTGCCTGGGCTGCTCTGCCCCGAGATTTTTACATGATTCATACCTTCTTATACTCACTATCTGAATTAATCTGCATGATTTTAAATAGAAATGGATATCATCTTCTTCAATAAGTGGTGCTGGGAAAACTGGACAGCTACATGTAAAAGAATGAAATTAGAATACTCTCTAACACCATACACAAAAATAAACTCAAAATAGATTAAAGACCTAAACGTAAGACTGGACACTATAAAACTCGTAGAGGAAAACATAGGAAGAACACTCTGACATAAATCACAGCAGGATCTTTTTGACCCACCTCCTACAGAAATGGAAATAAAACCAAAAATAAACAAATGGGACCTAATGAAACTTAAAAGCTTTTGCACAGCAAAAGAAACTGTAAACAAGACAAAAAGACAACCCTCAGAATGGGAGAAAATATTTGCAAACGAATCAACAAAGGATCAATCTCTAAAATATATAAACTGCTTATGCAGCTCAATATTAAAAAAAAAAACAAACAACCCAATCAAAAAATGGTCAGAAGACCAAAATAGACATTTCTCTAAAGAGGACATACAGATGGCCAAGAGGCACATGAAAAGATGCTCAACATCACTAATTATTAGAGAAATGCAAATTAAAACTACAATGAGGTATCACCTCACACCAGTTAGAATGGGCATCATCAGAAAATCTACAGACAACAAATGCTGGAGAGGGTGTGGAGAAAAGGGAACCCTCTTGCACTGTTGGTGGGAATGTAAATTGATACAGCCACTATGGAAGTTCCTTAAAAAACTAAAAATAGAATTACCATATGACCCAGCAACCCCACTACTGAGCATATACCCAGAGAAAACCATAATTCAAAAAGAGACATGCACCCCAATGTTCATTGCAGCACTATTTACAATGGCCAGGTCATGGAAGCAACCTAAATGCCCATCGACAGACAAATGGATAAAGAAGATGTGGTACATATGTACAACGGAATATTACTCAGCCATAAAAAGGAATGAAATTGGGTCATTTTTAGAGACGTGGATGGATGTAGAGTCTATCATACAGACTGAAGTAAGTCAGAAAGAGAGAAAAAAATACTGTATATTAATGCATGTATGTGGAATCTTGAAAAATGGTACAGATGAACTGGTTTGCAAGGCAGAAATAGAGACACAGATGTAGAGAACAAGCATATGGACACCAAGGGGGGAAAGCGGGAGGAGATGGTGGTGGTGGGATGAATTGGGAGATTGGGATTGACATATATACACTAATATGTATAAAATAGATAACTAATAAGAACCTGCTGTATAAAAAATTAAATTAAATTTAAAAAAGAATTGAACATCGTCTGAAAATACAATCTTTATTTGTTTATGCACTTATTATACATGTGATTTCCACCAGGGGAGGGGCTTTGTCTTCTTCACAACCTTATTCCAACCACTTAGCACAGGGTTGGCAATGAGTAATCACTCACTGTTGAATAAAATCAACAACTAATGACCAATGTTTGTTTAGTGCCTCCCACATATCAGAATGTATTTGTTTGTTGTTTCAGACTGTAGATAAAATGACTGAAGTTTCTAGAGAATAGGGCCCAGTGTCTCTGTCCATCCTGAAAGTAAATGCTTATGCATTAGGAACATTCCACTCCACATTTAGATTAAGAGCAGAACTGGGATTCTGTCAGGCGGCCCAAACTGGCCATAATTAGTCTGCAGAGGTGGAAAAGGACTGTCCATGTAGTTTTGCTCACTGCATTCATCTAGACTCTAAGATCATGCATAAAACATGTTTGCTTTAACTTTGCACAAAGTTCAGTATGCTGGAGTTTGAGGGAAATTCATCTTTCAGACAGGTGGTTTCCAAGATTATAAAATTGAGCACAGGTGACTAAAGGGGTTTGCTTAAGAGGGGGAGGAAGGATTCTTTAGTATTTTTTACGCCTGCCCCTCTCCTCCTTTCCCAGAAATGGTGCTTGATAAAGAACATTAATTAAGTGGGTACTCTATGGATGATGCAGATTATTCCAGAGGAAATAAATGCAGTGTATAAGTTAATCAAAAGAATTTCCCCCGCATTGACTTTACCCCTTAGCTCTTTAATTAGCTATTCAAGAGCAGCGCTCCTATACATGTCTAAAAATAGACAGAAGCTTCCTCAGGAGAAAAGTAAGGCAACCTGTTTTCTCTGCATTTCAGTAGTGCAGATTTGCACTTTAATTTCATAAAACTGATAAAAAAAACTGAAAAAAAAATTTGCACTTTAATTTCATAAAACTGATAAAAAGTTTGTACATTTTTTTCTTTTAAAAGTGTACATCTGTAACAGAAAAGACATGCCCAGAGGCTTTACTCATGTAAAAGCATAGTATTATATTACGTTTGCATAGAACTTTGTAGTTTGCAAAGCTCTTTAATATAGATAATGTGACTTTTCTTCCTCACATTCAAGTAGGTGATGTTAACATTAAAAAACAGTTGTGGGGCATCCTGATCCCATTGGCACTTAAACTGGCAGCCCCTCCCATCCTGGTGTTTCTGGGAGTCCCAAGGAGATGTTTGACCTTGTCTCACAATGTTGTGTGTCAGCTACTGCTACCACAAGAAGCCCTTTATTTTCTTTCTCATCTGTACTGTATTCTTTTGTTAATGTTCTCCAGATTACTTTAAAAATGCCCACTAGTGCCTCTGTGAGAATGCTAATATCCTTGCTGACCCTTGAGGTGCCAGAGGAGTGCTGTGATCTCCATGGAAGTGGACAGAATGCTTTGCTTTAACATATTTTATGCTACATTTTCTCCGCTAATTCTTCCACCTTCAGGGACACTTATGCCAAATACATAGATTCTTTGAGCAGGCTCCCCCATCAACTCACAAATTATGCTCTAGCACTGGATCTGATTGAGGCCCAAGTAAGAGTCTGCTATACGTTATTTCATTAGGTTTCCATGACAACTCTATGAGATATTTAGGGTAAGACGTTTAGGTGAGGTTTATTATTGGTTCCATTTTATGTATTAGAAACTAAAATACAAGGAATTTGATTCATTTTTTAAATTTTTAAAAAATAATTTTAAAGAATTGTCAGGTTAAAATAGGAATGAGATACCTTTCTACTTACCTACCCCCACATCCTTTTTGTTATTTCTTTTTCTAAGATCAAAGTCTCCTTTTTTAAGTTCCTCATGCAAACTCTTTTTTTTTCCAGCTTTATTAATGAATAATTGACAAGTACACAGGTAATATCTAATTCTCTTTAAATGAGAAAAGCTGCCCAGGAAGGAATGAATTTTATGTGAGTGGAGGTTTGGAAGCAGAGACTGGAAGGTACAATGGAGTGGTCAGATACCAGATGGAGAATATGGACTAGATGCATCTCTAAAATCCCTTTCCAATCCTTTTGTGGTCAATAATCCCACAGCTAAAACCGAAATCAAGTGAACAACAATGTGACTCTGCTAAAGGAAAGGGAGACGGTCTGGACTTTTATTAAAAGAGGGGTGAGGAAAGCACAAAGCAAAATGGTTGATGAAATCTGAGAGAAAAATCAGAAGAAAGGCAGAGGGAGGAAGTTTTCAGTTTAGGCAAGAGCAGCAGGGTCTGGAAAGAGTTTGTGGATTACTAAATCCTTTCAAGTTCAAAGGCAGAGAGCTGGTGACCTGACATGAGGTCTTCTATAGCTGTTGGAGTTTGAAGAGGGGGCAGGAATAATGCCAGTCAGCGGGAGATGGGTGGGATCAAAGTCTTGAGTTAAGAAGCAGCTTAGCCCCATAGAGGCATCTCAACCCTCTTGCATTTGGTTTCAGCTCCATGTCCACACCTGGGAGCAGCATGCCCCTAACAGACACCAGGGTGATAGTGCTGGTAGTGGTAGAACAGACCTCTCTGCTACATAAGAACCAATCAGGAGAAACCAGTCTCATGGGAAAGAAAAACTAATGACAATTGTGGGACATCCAGAAATCTCTTCTCTGCCTTAGTTTTGAGTAAACATAACTCAAAAAGTTCTGGGACAAAGAATTGTGACTTGACCATTGACATAGGCCATTGGCCTGTGTCAGAACTATCTGTTACTCTGCTACTTTCTATATATCTATTTAATTGGTCCTTCCCCACAGATTACTGTTCATTGATCTTACTAAAGGTTTTCCAGCATCTGGGTTTTCTGTATACTTGTTTTCCCTAGGACACTGGAGCTCATTGCCTTGTGCATGTGAGTTGGTAGGGAGTTACTTAGTTGCACATCATCTTTATCCTGAAGTGACCTTTTTCTTAGCTTTGACCCATGGACCATAAACACTTACACTGCTAGGCTCTTGAACCACTAGGACGTGAGGCTCTGTCTGGCATCCCATACAGATGGCTTTGCCTCATTTATCTCAGGCTTGGAAACTGAGCATTCTAATACAAACACCCTTATGCATGATGTAATATTTATTTTAAAATTGTATATCTTTTTTGCAATAAATAATAAAAAAGTGAGTTCAGACAGCCTTAATAATCTAGTTAAGGCTTGCATCAGAAAAGAAAAGCAGGGCTTCCCTGGTGGTGCGGTGGTTGAGAGTCCGCCTGCCGATGCAGGGGACACGGGTTCATGCCCCGGTCTGGGAAGATCCCACATGCCGCGGCGCGGCTGGGCCCGTGAGCCATGGCTGCTGAGCCTGTACGTTCGGAGCCTGTGCTCTGCAACGGGAGAGGCCACAGCAGTGAGAGGCCCACATACCACAAAAAAAAAAAAAAAGAAAGAAAAGCAATTTTTATTTCCAGATGGGTAAATTGAGACAGGTTAAATGTTTTCTCCTGATAACAGCAAAAAGTAACAGAGTTGGGAGTATAACTCTGCAACCCTGATTCCCAGTTCTCATTAATAAAACACAGTCAACACCCTGCTCCCTTGCTCTGATTGCTAAATTTACAGACCCCAATTCTCCCATTAAATCTAAATTGTATTTGTATTTAAATCTAAATTGTATTTAGCATTTCCATCAGAAAGCTTTAATTTTTAAATTATTTCTAAGAGCTCTGAGGAGAGGTTATTGGCATTCTATCTTGAGAGCACAGGAGAAAAGGTAGTACAAAAGTTAAGTGACAAACCACAGGACATAAACAGACTGCTATTGCCAGAATAGACAGAAATTCATAGAAATTCATTCCGTCTATTTTTGAATATGAAAATTTTCTTAGTGAAGTGTTTAAAACAATCCTAAAATCAAAATATGACAAAATATAGAGAAAAACTGAGTATCCATTTGCCCACTAAGCTTACTCTTTAACTTAATACCTTGAATCGTTAATTATCTTTATCTAATTCCTATGTTTTCCAAACCTGTTTGGCCCTACCAATAGGCTAACATGCATATAGTGACTATAATATGTTGAATAACTCCAGGATAAACAGTAAAGATTTGAGCTTACACAGTCTTGCTATATTTATATGTGCTAACTATTGACATCAATATACTCTTAATTGCTGAGTACACATGAGATCACTATTTACTGCGAAAGACACTGGATAGGATTGAAAGGAAAACATCATGATAAAATTGCCCAGTAATTCAAAATGTTAGCATGTGACTAGGAGACTGAAAGCACCACCAATGCATTCAGAAATTTCTGTTCCAATGCAGAGTGTGAGTGAAGATAAGATAAAATTCAGATTTTAATGCAAGAAAGTAAATAAGACTATAGATTTCACCAGGACTCGGTAAGTGAAACTCTCAATTAGAGTAGAACAATTAAGGGATAGAATTTGTACAAAATGTAGAAGGAAAGATGGGAAAAATCTTTTACATGGGTACATATCCTATACAAAATATGTATAATAATTTCAGAAATTTAAGCAGGGAATGACATAATTTTCATAGAACTGCATGGCATATGATTAGAGGGTGGAAAACAGGAGTCAGAAACCAATTTGGAGGATTTCCAGTGATGTAGATGAGAAATAATAGATGTTTAAACTAAGGAAGAGACCATCTTTGAGAGATAATTAGGAGGAAGAATTAAGAATGTGAGACTTCAAAGAGTCTACCCTAGAACAATGGGTGGATAGTGGCTTCATTTACCAGGATAGAGAATGTGAGAAGTGAAAAAAAAAGACTTTGAGAAGACATTTAGATTTAGAAATTTTGCTTTGATATCTTTGTGAGACATTCAATTTAAAATGACCACCAATCAATAGGAAAATCATGCCTGAACCTCAATCAGTAAGTCTGGGAAGAGATATTCACAGTCCTGAGGTTTTTGTTGTACAAAATAACCTGGAGATACTGTTCCATGTGGGAAGAGACTCATGGATTGAACATTGGAAATTCCACATGTAATCAACTAGTCACATCTTTGTGATTAGTGTTTTAAAGAACTAAATATAGCACTAAAAACAGGTATATGCCAAGAACTTAGGAGTAGAAAAGGAAATTGAGTTGACCCTTGAACAATGCAGGGGTTGGGGCACTGACCTCTGCTTAGTCAAAAATCTACATGTAATTCATAGTTGGTCCTCTGAGTACACTGTCCCTCATCCTTGGATTCAGCCAGACTCCGATTCTGTAGTACTGTAGTATTTACTTTGGAAAAAAGTCCATGTATAAGTGGACCTACACAGTTCAAACCTGTGTTGTTCAACTGTATTTTGTTTTGCAGTCTGTTCTGGTAAATTAGGGATGTTTTCCTTAATCTTGGAGGATGTCTTCTAAAAGAGAAAGAAGACTTAACCTATGTAGCTTCCAAGGCTTAATCCAGAAAAATGAAATAAGGAAAAACTGTCTAATAAATTGAACTGTGCCAAATAAGACAGTTTGGTTAGGCAGAAAAAACTTTCTAGACACTAAAGCTGTGTCTGACATACAGACAACACACAGTAAACATTTGTTGAATGAATAAGACTGATCACTTTGCTGAGAGTTGTAAATAATGATGAAATATTGAATGAGGAGTTCCCTAAAATTGATTTCTGTCCAGTCTTATGTATCTAATATTTTACATTGAATAGTTCTTTGGTCCATTTCTTTGAGACATTTAAATGTAAAGACTTATCTGAAGGTAAGACTTCCCTGTAGATATAGCTCCATAAAATTAGCTTATCACCCTTTGCTGAGAAAATAGTATATATAAATGTGCTGGAGTCTACTTTGTCAAACATAATCTGTAAATCTAATAAGACATTTGCTCAGAACTATCACTTTGCCAATATCTTTACTTTGAACATGGTTGGCTTCCTAAATATTTTTTAAAGACTTTATTTTTTAGAGCAGTTTTAGGTTTACAGTAAAATTGAGAGAAAAATACAGAGATTTTCCATTTACCCCCTGCCCTCACACATGCATAGCCTCCTCCATTATGAACACCACTCACCAGAACGGTGCATTTTTTTATCAAGGGTGAACCTACATTGACACATTATAATCACCCGGAGTCCATAATTACCTTAGGGTTCACTCTTGGTATTGTACATTCTATGGGTTTGGGCAAATGAATAATGACATACAACTATCATTATAATATCATACTGCCCTGAAGATCCTCTGTGCCCTGATTGTTCATCTCTCACCCCTGCCTCACCCCTGGCAACCACTGATCATTTTACTGTCTCCATAGTTTTGCTTCTTTCAGAATGTCACATAGTTGGAATCATACAGTATGTAGCTGTCTCAGATTGGCTTCTTTCACTTAGATATAGGCATTTAAAGTTTCTCCATGTCTTTCCATGGCTTGATAGCTCATTTCTTTTTAGGGCTGAATACTATTTTATTGTCTGGATATAGCACAGATTATTTATTTACCTGTTGGAGGACAATCTTGGTTGCTTCTACATTCTGGCAGTCATGAATAACTGCTGTAAACATCTGTGTGCAGTTTTTTGTGTAGACATAAGTCTTCAATTCCTCTGAGTAAATACCAAGGAGTGTGAATGCTGGATCATGTGGGAGGAATGTTTAGTTTTGTAAGAAGCTGTCATACTGACTTCCAAAGTGGTTGTACCATTTTGCATTCCCACCAGCAGTAGAGGTTTTTTTCAGTATTTTAAGATTTTGTTCTTCTTTCATTTAAGTTTCTCCTTTACTATTGTTGTATCCATGTAAAATTATAGTGATGAACATGGCTAAAACATTCATTAATTAGCCCACCTCCCTGGATTTGGGCAGAATAGTGATTAGATAATTTTGGATTAATGGGGTAATAAAAATATACATTACAGCAATTTTGTGACTTCTTACTTTTATAATTTGTCAGTTTTATGCACATTTAATAGTGTGAAGTACATGGAAGTGTGTATTTTCTTTGCTTCATGACCTCATCTCTAACCTCTACGGTTTAATTTTGTTTTAAAAAGGTACTAGATTACTTCTATATACAACTTAAAACATATGTGACAATATCTCCTAATATTAACCTGTATGTATCAATCAAAATTTGTTTCATTTTATCTTCCTTTTTTCTTACTGATGATCCAATGTATATTTTCTTATTTTATTTTTTATGAAAATGCATTCACATTTTAGATTCTATATATTTTTCTTTATTAAGTTTTCAACATCACTAAAATGCTTCTGAACTTGAATGGTGTTTATCATTCTCAAAAAACATGTTTCCTTGTATTCCACCTCTGGGATCTCTGAGAGCCAGTATTAATGTGTAAAACACATTTTTTTTTATTGCTTTACAGAACCTTCTTTATCTTTAAAACATGGTACAACTTTATTATGCTTCCCTGATGCAATTAGGACAGAATATGTGAAAAATGTCAACACGAATAACAGTTGAATGTTTGACAGTGAACATGTGCTATAGTCATTTTAGGGGCAAGTCTAAATTGGAAACTCTAGTTAGATAAAGGTCAGCTTTCCTAAATAGATGAATCAATGTAAAGAAGCAATAGCTTCTTCCATAATATTTATACTATAGTTAACATATGTAAGCTATTTTTTCTTTGAGTTCTATGTGAAACTTTGTAGTTCAATATCCTACCTAACATACTAATGGAAAAATAGAAATAGCATATATCTCATTTGAATATGCATAGCACAAAGTATAAAGGGGTCTCCATCCCTATCGTTCAGTTTGATGGTGGGAATACATGCCTTTCTGTTCTGTCCAAACTGATCCAAATACTGATCAACTAGTTATTACCAAGTATTTACTTTGTTCTTGGAATTTGTGTTGAAAGTCTGATGCCATCAATTAGGATTATAAGGTAATTGGTCAAGACAAAGGTACTAAAGAGATAATCAGTCCAGATTTGATTTAACATATATTTAACACCTATTTATTAATCATTTCCTATATACTACATATGTGAAGAAAGAAAATTAATATGTTAGTGCAACCCAAAGTATTAGCTGTGGGTAAGAGATGGTTTTAGGTAACATGTTGAGGTAGTATTAAATGACAGTGGATCATACACTGGGCAAGCTCTTTTTACTTCTCTTCCAAACCTTCTGATTATCATCAAAGAGAATATTCAATTTGATGCCCCCATATCTTTAGCTCTTCTCTAGACAAATTCTCTCTCTCTCTCTCTCTCTCATGAAAGCGAGGGGCATCAATCTAAGAGCTCAAGGTGGAGAACAATATTACAATTTAATAATATGATTTTACTTTGTCATTTTTATTTTTGGGCTTCCTCTCTTATTAGAGTAAGTGATATTTTTTTAAAAGATAAGTCGATTTAAGTGAAAAAGCAAAAAGTTCAAGTTGAAGGAACATTAACAATACATGTAATATACCGTTGCAGCAAAGCTGGTAGATGGTTACACAAATGCCTGGAGATGGTAAGCACTGGAAAGCTATATCCTATGTTCTTGGGCATCACCATTTAGATTATTTTTTTGTGGGGCAAACTTCTATTCCTGAATGTTACCTATATTATGCCGCTAATCTAAATACTCTGTTTTACACTACTGGTTATATGGGGACAAAGATCATTGCCATCCTGTTAGTTTATTTTAAGGTTTATATGAAAAGACAAAATTAAGAAAAAAAAATTGAGAGCTAGTCACTGCCTCTACTGCATTTTTCATCAAACATGAGAGCTGAATGTGCCCCATGAACTTGTTCTACGATGCACAGCACTATGGTTGTGCGTTTTAAAACAGTGAGCTTTGTGTCTTGTTTGGTTATAAAATTACTAAGTCACCATACTTTGGGCACTTTCAGAGGGTAGATATGGCAACTTTGGATAGTACAGTATGGTACAGGTTAGATATACTACAGGTATGTATCATTTCAGGTTATGAATAAGCTTCTGAATCAGGAACTGGCAAAAAAAATAAGCAGTTAACAAATCAGGTACTGATTGTGGTTTTCTGCTCCCCATAATCAGAAAGAATAGTGGCCTTTTGTTTGTTTATTACTATTATTTCTTTATTATGAAGAGAATGAATGGCAGAAATGAGAATCAAACTTGGAAACCATGATTCCTGGAGGATGGTTTTTTCACTCATAGCAACAGCATGAATACCCTCAGGCAAATGCCACAATCAGACTACAAGAAACAAGAGAAATCCTGGACTAACAGTTAGGAAACTAAGCTGTGTGACCTTTGGCAACTCATTTAACTTGTTGGAGCCTCAATTTCCTCAGTTGTCAAATAGAAAAGTTAATATTTTCCTTGTTTGTCTTACAGATCTGCTGTGAGGCTTAAAGAAAATGCTGAAAGATATATGAAATTCTGAACTGCCATGCAAATGTAAGGCATTGTTATCCTTATATATTACCTCTTTCACTCTTTTGTGATGTTGATCATTTTCTCTACCCTGCTCCTTAGCCCCTGATCTTTCATATGTGTTCCTGTGTGTCTATGCTTCCTATTTCCTGATGGATGCAGAAGCTTGACAGGCTGCCATGAAGTCATTGGTATTTGGCAGAGAGCTCTCTCCTGTCCACATCTTTGCTGGGACTGCCTCCGAGGGACTCTGCTGGATTTACTGCCTTGGGCAGGGCTCCGTTAACGTCATCTGTTCTCCTGTTGTCATGAAATAAGAGAAGCTAAAGTTCAAGACAGAGAAGAGTCAAGATCCCAGAGGAATTTGGTGAGCACTTCTTCCTTGCCCTGGACCCTGGTGACACATGGATAAAACTAGGGGTAACGGTAATTTGCAAAAAATTTCATTCAACTTCCCTGATCCAACTCAAATTTCATATTCCCTCTGAAGCCTTTTCTGATCCCCCCAAGCAGAAAAATAGATCCTAGATCTTGTGTTCTCATTGCACTTTGATAAAACCTCCATTATGACACACACTATGATATATTGTACCAATTTCATATTTTTAAGCTTCTCTTTTGCAGCTGATCGTCTAGAGAGAAGAAATCTGTCTTATTTATTTCTATCACCTCAGTACCTACTCTGCTGTATAATAAGTAGTCATATTTTGGGGGGAATAAAAGAGTGGGAAAGACAGAAGAAAAGATTAAAGAGAGCGAAAGAAGGAGGGAGAAAGAAGAATAAGTGAATTTTCCTTATTCTCTGGAATGGATGATTTTGTTTGCAGCATCCCTAAATCTAGAGCTGTAATTTAAACCTAGGTTTTAGCCCTAGAATATTTAGCAAGGATATATTATTTTCCTAGGTGGTAAGATAACTGTGATAACTTGGTCAAAATGTTTGTTTCTTCCTTAGAATCCATTTTGACTACAGGCTTTTTTCTTTGCTTTTAATACCCCCCCAATTTTTTTTCTTAAGTAAGTGCTGTATATGTGACATGGTAAACATATATAAATGGTATTCTCAAAACGTTTTAATCAGTTTTGCTTTTGCCTATGAGATTATTTTTGTTTTCTAGCTCCAAAATGCCAAAAGAAAAAACGTAGTGCATTTTTTGAAAGTCTAGACAATTTTGCCTTTTGATTTGAGGTCTGGGCACTCATCTTATTCTTGTACTGCAATTAGAATCAAGCAAATCATTAAGCATGTCTAAGAGGACATCCTATGTGAATTTAAATAGCTTATATTTCTGGTTCACTTTTCCCAATTTTAAGCCACTGCACCACACGTAAACAGGCCTATCAGGTCAAGTGTTCACCTAACAAATTTCTTGCTATATTTTCTACTGAGATAATCCTATATGATTATGAAAGAAAAAAAGAAGGAAGGCAGAAAAAGAGGGAGGCAGGGAGAGAAGAAGAGAGGAAGAAAATGGGGAAGAAACTTTTTACTTAGATTTTTACAACATCTACAGTAAATGTTTTGGAGACAAGGCCATGATACTGGTAGAAAAACAATCAGAATGGAGAAAATCCTGCACAGATGTAAAAAAAATCTAAGAACATTTGTCCTTCTGCTGTGCTCTAAGAATCCTTAAGAAACAGCCCTATTTATTATTTTTTCTTTATTGTACAGCATTCACTATCAGTGATCTCCATTGCATTTGATGTTTAAAAGTTGCTTATTTTCCTCTTGAGATTTTAGTACAGTCTCATTAGAAGTGATCTTATCAACACTGAGTGATGGTCTTCAGAAGAGAGCTAGCATTGTATAAATACTGATATTTCACTGAGATCAGAAACCATGTATTTTTCAGCTTTTTATCTTAGGGCTTCATAAAGTGGCTGGTATGTGGGAGACATAAAAAAGCTTTTGAAGAAAATGCATAAATGATTGAATGACATATGAATGAAAAAATCAAATTTAAAACAAAACAAAACAATAGCCTAAGTATTTAATTTAGTTGGGAATCACAAATGTTTACTGTGTGCCTGTCATGGTTTACACACTGAATTCAACACTGTAAATTATATAAAATTGGTAAGTTTCTGATCTTCAAATAACAGTTTTAATATCAGTCACATATTCTATCATGACAGAATCAGCATCAGTTTTGGCTTAATTGTTATAATTGTGACATTATGCATTGGTTACTAAGAATGCCATGATTACCCTCACTAACTAGTTTTCTGACTTTTATCCAGTTTGCAGAAACTCATAGAGGAAAAAAATCTTCATGTGATGTGTAAAACTTTGTACCCAGGACAATTTAACATTCTTTCATTGTTACTAGCAGAGTTTCATATGTTTAGGCTTATCTTTTGCAACTGGTCCTATGGAGCCTGAAATAATTTCATTTTAGTTTGAAAATAGTTCAATTTTTAGTCCCTGACTGGTGAAGAACCAGATATCAAGGTGCACAATTAGGATAATGAGCCAAGTTGAAAGTAACATTCAAGCTTTCATTCACTTAACTGTGACAGAGCAAGCAAGAGGCAAAAAGTAGCCCTGGCTCCTCGGTGTTCCATTTCTCTTTTGCGGTACGTGGGCTTCTCACCGCCGCGGCCTCTCCCGTCACGGATCACAGGCTCCGGACGCGCAGGCCCAGCGGCCATGGCTCATGGGCCCAGCCGCTCCGCGGCACGCAGGATCCTCCCGGACTGGGGCGCGAACCCGCGTCCCCTACATCGCCAGGCGGACTCCCAACCACTGCGCCACCAGGGAAGCCCTTCCATTGTTTTCTGTGGAATGCACCAGGCAAGTCAGGTGGATTAGCACAGGCAGGGGAATCTTCTTACTGTGGAGGAGCCTGGACAGAAGGTCACTGCCTTTTTATAGACCTGTGTGTGTGGTAGTGGCAGGGGGTGCTGGTAAGGGATGGGAACGGAAAGGTACTAAGTTAAGTGGAGAAAAGTACCTCCGCCAAGACCCTCAATAAGGAAGTCTCTGAACTGAATGGAGGTGCCTGAATTAGGAGTACAGATATGTATATGAGCATGTCTGGCTGGCCCAGGGATGGGGGGGCTTGAGTCCTTGACTATAACTCCCTCCAGGACTGCAATGAACAGGCTATGCACCAACTCTGGTGTGGGGAAGGCAGCTTCGTCCCACAAGGCCTGCAAGGAAAAGCTTTGTAATTGCATATGGTTGGGCCAGAAAGATCACACATGGGATTTGGCCTGGCACCAGCTCCTCACTTCCCCACCATCTTCCCTCTGCTCTTCAGCACTGGGGAAGCATCCACACTAGCTCCCTCCTGGTAGTGTCACTCTGCCTGGAATTCTACAGCATCTGGCTCAAAAATATCATTCCTTTCAATGCATTTGCTATCTTTCAGACACTTGATCTCATGGTCAATTACCCTCTGCCTCTATTAACCTTCATTTCCACTTCTAATCAGCCGTGTGCCACAAATAACAGAATAAAGTGCTATCCCTGAGTTCCCTCGGTACTGTCCAAAATTAAGCCATCCTCACCTGTCGTCTCTTGCATTGCTTCCTCTCAAGCACAAAAATTGTTTTCCGTGCATATTGATATTTTAGAATATTGTTTTCCTAAAGTATTAAATGAGTCCCCTTATGGCCAAATGGTATTTTTTGTTGCCAACCCAGCTACCTGAATTATTTTATTATTCTATTGTCGACATCTTCTCTCACCCTGACCCACCCCTCTCTTTGCATTCCAGTACCGAGCCCGACATTATCCTCACATTCTACTTTCTCTGCTCTGTTCCTGCTTCTATACTACAGTGTTTGCTGGAGCCATAAAGCTTGGCTTACCAGAGGTTTGTTCTGTCCAACTACAACTTGGCCGTGGATATTTGCTTGGCAACTGTCTGTTCATCCCTCATTGGATTTCTGGCTCCCTCTCTTCAGTGGCATATCCAGCCTTTAGACTTCTATCACTTTTCTTTCCCTCACCTCTCCTTATAGCTGTCAACTTTCTTTTTCCTTCAATGAGATGTGAGCTCACCATCTACATCCTTAGTACCCCTTGTATATTGTATATCCTTTATAATTCCCCTATAAGAGAAAAACCGCAATAATGTAGTGTAGCATAATGGTAAAGAACATGGAAGAAAATATGAGACACTATAATTCACATCTAAATTAAAATCTAATATGATGAAGTAACAGGATCTGGACTTCTACTCAAGTAAAAAACAACCTTGAAAAAGACCAAAAAAAAAAAGAGAGAGACAACTATATGGAAAAATTCTTTTTAATACACTGGAATTAAGTTACAAAAGATTACCCATGAAAGACAAGAAACAAATGAGATAAGCCCTATGATTTCCTAAGCTTAGTGCCTTGAGAGAGTTTCAGGCTCCAGCTGAGGGAGAGAGAATTCAGGTAAAAACCAGCTGACTCTCTGAGTTGAAAAGATGAGTAGTTAGTTCAAGAAAACCAACAGGCTTGACAGAGTACCAGAGAGCTGCACGAAGAAAAACCCTTGAAATTTACAGAAGATCCCTCTCAAGTATTCAATCATGAAGTGATCAGTACATGGATGTGAAAAAACAACTTGAGGCTGGAGAAAAAAGGGAACATTGCCTCTATACTCATGCAGGGCTGGGAATAGTACCTCTTTCCACCAGCCTAAATGGAAAAACTTACAGGGCATTGGTAGAGAAGTCAAGAAGGTCTTTCTTTAACAGTGGGGAATAATTAACAAAATATAAAGGGAAGATTCAAAAGAATCAAATTGTTTTTAAGTAACTAAGCTATATTTCACAATAAAGCTCAAAGATGTTTATGAGGACAAAAATATCTGGCACATAAAAAGGTAAAATTCACAATGTATGCACTCAATCAAATATTATCAGGTATGAAAGAAAGCAAGAAAAACATGACCCACAATGAGAATAATAAAAATTGAAATGAACCCAAAATAGACACAGATATTAGAATTAGTAGACAAAGAATGCTAAGATAATTATTATAACTATACTCCATATGTTTAAAAAGTTAAGTAGAGACATGGAAGATATAAAAAAGACCAAAGTCAAAAGAATGCCAAAGTAAATGAAAAGAGCATCAGTGGGCTGTTGGGACAACTTCAAGCAGCACAATATGCAAATGCAGAGTTCCTAAAGCGAAGAGAAGGGAGGTAAGTCTACAGATCCAAGCTCAATGAATCTCCAAAACAAGAACCATGAGGAAAACTAAACCAAGGCATATCATGATCAAATTCCTCAAAACTTGCAATGACAAGAAAATTGTAAGATCAGCCAGAGGAAAAAAAGACACATTTCATACCAAGGAACAAATTTAAGGATGACAGCAGATTTCTCCTTGAAAATAGTGCATGTGAAAAAAATATAGCAACATCTTGAAAGTATGGAAATTTAAAAAAAAGTCAATCTAGAATTCTATACCCAGCAAAAATATATTTTAAACATGAAGGTGAAATAAATGCACCTTCAGACATACAAAAGCTGAAAGAATTCATTACCAGCTGACTCACAGCACAAGAAATATTAACAGAAGTCCTCTGGGCAAAGCAAAAATGATACAAGTTAAAAATCTGGATCTACATGAATGAACAGCACTGGGAAGGGTAACCATGTGGGTAAATATATGAGTGTTTTCTTATTAAATCTCTTTAAAGGATATTAACTGTTGAAACAAAAGTAATAACAATGCATTGTGGGTTTTATTACATATCTGTAAGTAAAATATATGGCAACAATAGCATTTAGGCCAGAAAGAGAGAAATAAGAGTATACTATTCTTAGATTTTTATAATATGCATGAAGTAGTATAATATCACTTGGAGTGTACTGTAATAAATTAAGGATGTAACTCTAAACTGTTATGCAATCACTAAAATATTTTTTAAAAGTTACAGCTAATAAGATAATAAGAGAAATAAAAAGGAACCTTAAAAATTGCCCAGCGGGGGGGAAAAAAAAATTCCCCAGGAACTCCAGAAGAACACAGAAGAAAGGAACAGGGAGAAATGGGACAAATAGAAAACAAATAGCAAGGTGATCAACTTAGCTATCTCAGAAATCACATTGAATGTAAATGATTTAAATATCCCAGTTTAGAGATAAAGATTATTTCAATGGTTAAAAAAAAAAGCCAGACTTAACTATATACTATTAGAAACTCACTTAAAATTAAAATTTAGCACAAATAAAGTTCCAGACTCAGATGATTTCACCGATAAATTATAACAAATATTTAAGGAAAAAAATATCAATTCAATACAAACTTTTCTGGAAAATGAAAGAAATACTTTCAAACTCATTGAATGAGTAAGGTCAGTGATAGATGTTATTGCTGTACATATAAAGGATTGATCAAATCTACCTGGGATGATTAGGAAACCTTAAATTTTCTTCCAGTAAAACCTTGTTGATTTTACATTTCTTTTCATTGACAGTACAATGCTATACCTTCAAATAATGCCTAATATCTTTCCTGTTAGTACTATAAGAAGTATATTGTAACCAAAGACAATGACTAGCAAAGGAATGCATGTTAAAATGCATCATGAACAGAGTATCAGCTGTGAATGCATTAAATATCTGTAAAATTATTCTAAAATCTTGATTTATTTATCATTTTCTGAGAAACCTTTTTAAGGTTACTGTAAAAATGAAGCAATTTTTCTTGATAGAAATTTTGTATATCATTTCTTTAATGCAAGCTACTCCAATTACCATTTAGCTAATGAATCCTTCAAATTTCATTTGCATAATTGGTGCCAGTTTTGACAAGGGGAATTTATCCTGCTGTGATAAAAGCATCATCGGACTCACCAACAGAGTGATGATTATTTAGTTTGAAATCAGCATGGACATGCCACTGAACAGACAGCCAGAAACACTGGCTTGTCATTCTAGGTTTCTAAAGTCTTAGCTTTCTTTCTCATTACAGGGCCTGGGACTCAAAACATGATTGATTATACTGATGTTATAACTAGTGA
Organism: Globicephala melas; assembly: GCF_963455315.2. Lineage (NCBI taxonomy): Eukaryota > Metazoa > Chordata > Mammalia > Artiodactyla > Delphinidae > Globicephala > Globicephala melas. The sequence goes on along the minus strand of NC_083314.1, from coordinate 128,536,771 downwards.
TGAACCTTTCATTTGACTGGCATCTTCAGATGTACTAAAAGCCCTGGTCTTCAAAATGAACTACCTTTTTTTCAAATGTGAGGGCATTTTTATATATTACTATCTATATAGTGGTGACCGTCAATTCTCTATTTCTATAGCTCCAACTTTACTCCTGAGCTCCATGGCCATGTATTAAATTGCCCACTAGATACCTTCACCTGAGTGTCTTGTATTATGCTGGCTCTGTGCTAAACATTTATCATACATTATCTTATCCTTACAACAGTCTGGAAAAAGAGATATTATCATCTTTATTTAGAGATGACAAAAGTCAGGATCACAAGTGAATTCCCAAGGTCATGCTGGTAACAGGGGAAGGACATAGGATTCAAATCAAATAACTCTGAGTCCAAAGCTATTTTATACTGCTTCCAAGCTTATATTACATCTTAGACCTAATCTGACTTAAAATTGAGTTCCTAGACCAAATAATATTAAGTTTGAGATCCTACCTTTTAAAAAAGTACTCCATATCGATGAATAGCACAGAATTCCTTCAGTCAAACAAGTATGCCTCTGCTTTCCTCCAGCCCAGTAGTGGTTAATAACAGCAACCAGATTGCAAAGGCTGTGTTTGGGGATTTTCTTTAAGTAGAATGTTGCCTGATTACTTGGGGAAATAAAGCAGTGATAGGTGAAGCAAATTCCCAGACAAAATTAATCTAAAAATGATCATTCTCTCAGACCCGAGTATACTTGACAGTTAGTACAGACCCCTACATTACAACTAACGCAATTCAAGATGATTACCCAGGTATGAAAAATTGATTCAGACCATCTAGTCTTTGGTATTTTGATCTGCTTTGTGTAAATACAACCAGATTCCCATATTTTATAAAATTCACAGGTCCATGAACTATTACTGAGTTTGATTATTATGGTGAGAAGTCAGAGGATAAAGCCAAGCTAATATTTCTTGTTTCTTATTAAATATTATGAAATCCAGTTTCCTCCTGAAATTACTGTGTGGATTAAATGTGATATGACAAAATCAGTGAAAGCCGTGTTTCCTGTATAACACAATTAGTCACATGTTTCTATAAAGCAGAGGTTCACTAATTGTTTTTTGCTGTTGATTTAGATAAGTTAATATGAGAGTCCTAGCCACTACAGGATGGAAACTAGCCATTATTAAAAAGTGGAGGAGGGCTTCCCTGGTGGCTCAGTGGTTGAGAGTCCACCTGCCGATGCAGGGGACACGGGTTCGTGCCCCGGTCCGGGAGGATCCCACGTGCCACGGAGCAGCTGCGCCTGTGAGCCATGGCCGCTGAGCCTGCGCGTCCAGAGCCTGTGATCCGCAACGGGAGAGGCCACAACGGTGAGAGGCCCACGTACCGGAAAAAAAAAAAAGTGGAGGAATATGTAAAAGAAAAAAAAAAAGAAAGAAAAAGAAGCAGGAACTTACTAGAAATCAGAACTCCAGTAGTCAGGGGAATTTCAGGGATTTGACATTTATTAAGTACTGATGATGGTCTGGGAAGAGTGTGAAAAATGTTTAATATGCTTTGTTACATCTATCCAGAAGGATTTACTGAGTGCCTACTGGGCTGGTCCAGGCATGTTGCTAGTTAAGAAGCCTGTGATTTCAGTGCTATTTTGTCCATTTTTCCCCCTTGCAAATAAACTGAACATTGGAATTCTAAACAACTTGCCCAGGATTGTACAGTCTGTGTCAGTCAAAACTTAAACCTGGGTTTATTTGACTCCAAAGCACATGTTCTCAAACCCTGTGCAATTCTATGTTCTACATTCATAAAAGTTTCTCTTACCAGACAGTGAACTTAGGGTAAAACACATGGCTTCCAGAACGGAAATAAATTGGGGTTTAAATTCTGGTCCCGTTGTCATTAACTTACAATCATTGGCAAGTCCAGCCTCATAGCCCTCAGTTTCTTAACTAGTTTAATGAGAAATAAAACTCCCAGTTTATCTGGTTTGCAGTGATGATTACAGGAAACAATGTATGCAAATTGTGTGGCATATTATCTTGTACTCAGAAAAAAATATTATATTATTTTAAAAGATTGGTGACTTCTTCATTTTTTATTCTCAGCATCTAGCACAATGTCTATTATGTTATAGTTACTTAAGAAATGCATGTACACTCAATAATGAATAAAGGAGTGAATAGATGCATATAAAGCATCCAAAAGGCTATATACCTCTCGCAATAGTTTTCTCATTCAAAGTCAAGATATGCTTATCTGTTCTTGCTTATCTGTTTGCTTCTGAATGATTCCTGCTTTGAGGTAATATTAATAATGCTTCACCTTGTAGTTTTAAAAATATGTCATGCCAGAGCATGTAGCAGGAACTGAGTAGGCACAAATTACATACAAACTAGGACAAGAGAAAATAATCCATTAATCCAGAGTGTGAAATAACTGTTATTGGATCAAAATTACCAGAGATGATTGAAGGGCTTCTGATTTTATAAAATAATGCATAGAAAAACATACTTTAAAAAAATTTCTCAGTCCTTCCCAACTTGATATATAGATTCAATGCATTCTGAAACAAAATCTCATCAGGTTATTTTGTGGATATCAACAAACTAATTCTAAAGTGGAGGCAAAGACCCAGAATAGCCAACACAATATTGAAGAAGGACTGATACCACATGATTTCAAGACTTACTATAAAGCTGCAGTAATCGAGACAGTGTGCTGTTGGTGAGAGAACAGACAAATATTGTTAGATGAAAAGAACAGAATAGAGAGTTCAGAGACAGACCCACTTAAATATTGTTAACTGATCTTCGACAAAGGATCAAAGGTAATGCAATGGAGAAAAGATAGTCTTTTTAACAAATGGTGCTGGAACAACTGAACATCCAAATGTAAAAAAAAAAAAAAAAAAAGAATCTAGACACAGACTCTTCACAAAAATTAACTCAAAATGGACCACATACCTAAATGTAAACTGAAAAACTATAAAACACCTAGAAGATAACAGAGGAGAAAACCTAGATGACCTTGGGTATGGTGATGCCTTTTTAGATACAACATCAAAGTCATGATTCATAAAAGAAATGATTAATACACTGGACTTCATTAAACTTAAAAACTTCTGTTCTGTGAAAGACAGTATCAAGAGCATGAGAAGACAAGCCACAGGGTGGAAGAAAAGATTTGCAAAAGACATTATCTGATTAGGACTGTTATCCAAAATATATGAAGAACTCTCAACAATGAGATACTACTACACACCTATTAGAATTGCCAAAATCTGGAATACTGACAACAGCAAATGCTAACGAGGGTATGAAGTGACAGGAATTCTCATTCATTGCTGGTGGGAATGAAAAGTGGAGCAGCCACTTTAGAAGACAGTTTGGTCATTTCTTACAAAACGAACATACTCTTACCATAGGATCCAGCAATCACACTCCTTGACATTTACCCAAAGGAGTTGAAAACCCATGTCCACACAGAAACCTGAACATCAATGTATATAACAGCTTAATTCATAATTGCCAGAACTTGGAAGCAACCAAGATGTCCTTCAGTAGATGAATGGATAAATAAACTGTGACCCTCCAGACAATGAAATGTTATTCAGCGCTAAAAATATCAATTCATGGAAATACATGGAGGAAGTGCATATTGGTAAATGAAAGAAGCCAATCTGAGAAAGTTACATACTTATGATTCCAACTATATGACATTCTGGAAAAAAAAAAAAACTATGGAGACAGTAAAAAGATCAATGATTGCCAGAGGTTGAAGGGGAAGGGGAGAATGAATAGACAGATCACAGAGAATTTTTAGGGCAGGGAAAATACTCTGTATGATACCATAATGATGAAATACATGTCATTACACATTTGATGAAACCCATAGAATGTACAACAACAAGAGTGAACCATAAGGTAAACTGTGGACTTTGGGATTATAATGTGTCAATATAGGTTGATCAATTGCAACAAATGTACCATTCTGGTAGGGGATGTTGATAGAGAGGCTATGCATGTGTCAGGGTAGGGGGGTATATAGGAAATCTCTGTATTTTCCCCTAAATTATCCTTGAATTTAAAACTACTCAAAAAAAGTATTTTTAAAAAATCTATTAAAAACTTCTAATACATAAACATGTTTGGAGCTGTGCTTTAAATGGATTCTCTAACGCAGAGATTAAACAGAAGTTTGCACTGTAGCCAAGGTATGATTAAAAAAAGAGTATTCAGATAAGCACAGAATTGTTTTAATACAAACAGGCACAAAATTATGCATGGAGGAATTGAAACTAAAATATACTATTATTTTAGGAAATGGGTATTTAAATTTAACTGACATATTATTGGGAAATATTTGTATATTACCTTTAGTGTAAAACATGAGAACAAAGATAATGAGACTGATTTTATTCTATGGTCTATGGAATTGATGATATTATTTTATATTGCTGACATGGGTTTTTGAAAACTAACTAAGAGAAAAAAGTTTAAAATATCTAACTTATGTTCTATTGCTTTTACTGCAGGGCTTAACAAATTGTGGTAGATTGTTTTTCAAAATATTCACTCTCTCCTCTCCATGGCTTATATGTACCAGACCCTTTGCTTTGGGCTCTGCCATGTGGCTTTCTTTGCCAGTTCCATACCTGTGTATTAAGGTTAGGGTTGCAAGATATAGCAAATAAAAATACAGGATGTCCAGTTAAATTTGAAATTCAGATAAGAAATAATTTAGTTGAGTATAAGGATGTCCCAAACATTGCATGAGATGTACTTATGCGAAAAAATACTTGTTGCTTATCTGAATTTCAAATTTAACTGGGCACCCTGTATTTTACTTGGCAGCTCTACTTAAGAGCCATTGAATGCTTTTGCTTGTCCTCTTGCCACTGCCATGGAGAGAATATATGTGCCCTGGTAAGCCCACTTAATTCCAGGAGGTGGAAAAGAGGTTCATAGATCAGATCTATTCTTAACCCGTGAATGAGAGCTGCTCAACTGAAATTTATCTAGATCAACTAATTCTTTACCCACCCATTCAAACTACGGATGTGTAAGCAAAATAAATACTTATTGTTGTTTGTCACTGAAATTTTTGTGGTTATTTTTTATATAACAATGGCTGACAGACACACAGATTTTAAGAAAATAAAAGGAGTAAAGAGCACATTGGCATAATTATCAAAAAACACAGAATCAATAACTTTTGTGACTTTTTTCTAAGTTGATCAAAGGTTTCATGGTGATATACTCTATAGTAGATATTTTAATTTATACCCAGATAAAATTTGTTCATTTAGTAACACAGAACAGTGTACCATCTCTGTGAGATTTACAAATTATTGTTGATTGATTACTGGACTGAATCTTTTCCAGATCACACCTTTCTTGTTCTTACCTGTTTTCTACCATGCATAGACCAACTGTTAACACTTATGAGCCTCATTCACTTATCATTTTATTCAGTGGATATTTACTTAGTGCCTTGTTATTACTGCTTAACAAATTAATTCAAAATTTAGTGGCCTAAGACAACATTTATCATCTCACAGTTTTTGTGAGTTAGGAATCTGGGAATGGGCTGGCAGAGTCCTTTTCTTCACGGTTTCTCACAAGCTACAATGAACATGTTGGATAGATTGTATTCATCAAAGGACTCAACTAGGGAAAGATTCTGTTTCTAAGGTTATTCACTTAGCTGTTGGTAAGATTCAGTTCCATATGCGCTGTTGGACTGAGAACTTCAGATTCTCAGTGGCTATTGGTCAGAGACTTCCCTCAGTTCCTTGCCACATGGGCGTATCCAACATGGCAGCTTATTTCATCAAAGTATGTAAGCCAAGAAAGAAATGGAAAGAGAGAAGACTAGCAAGATGGAAGTCAAACTGTTTTATAAACTAATCACATAAGTGACATCACATCAATTTTTCCATATTCTATTCATTGGAAGCAAGGTACTAGGTCCAGCCCCCACTCAGGGGAGGGCATCACACAAGAGTATGACTACTGGGAAGTGGGCATCATTGGGATCTGTGGTAGGTTGAAAAATGCCCTCCCCCAAAGATATCTGTGTCCTAATTTCTAGAACTTGTGAATGTTACCTTATGTGGCAAAATAAGAACTTTTGCAGATGTGATTAAGGATCCTGAAATGGGGTGATTGTCCTGGATTGTCTGGGTGAACCCTAAAAACAATACATACATCCTTATAAATGGAGCCAGAGGGAAATTTATACATAGAAAGGAAAAGAGGATATGAAGATGGAGCATAGAGTGATCTGAAGATGCTGACCTTCAGAATTGGGGTAATGCAGCCACAAGCCAAGGAATGTCAACAGACAACCAAAGCTGGAAGAAGCAAGGAATACATTCTTCCCTAGAGCCTCTAGAGGGGTATAGCACTGCTGACTTGATTTTGGCCCAGTGATACTGATTCTGGACTCATGGCCTCCAGAACTGTGAAGTAATAGTTTTCTGTTGTTTTAAGCCACCAAGTCTGCGGTCATTTGTTACAGCTGCCACAGAAAACTAATATGGGGTCTTGTCAGAAGCTCCTTACCATAGTGCCATTATATGTATCAGTGTATTGTTCAGGAGCCTTTCAGTCTTTCATATTCAGCTAACAGAAAGCCATACTTAAACTAGCCTAAACAAGAAACATTTGTTTCAATTACTATCCACACTTAAGACTAAAGTAATGTCATACATTTTCCTTCATGGTTACTTTTATACTTAGGCAGAATAAGAACCGTTGGCAAAATGCGGTGGCAAAGCTCCCGCTTTGCATCCTCTTCTCATAAATCTGAGCCAAAAGAGTAATTCTTTCCTCCAGATATACCCCCATAAACCCAAGAGTAATTCTCATTGATCATGATTGTGTCATATGCCATCGATGAAACAAATCTGTCTGTGTTCAGAGGTATGTGATGGTCTGATTTTCCAGGCTGGTTCCTATATCTCCCCTGGGCATGATGTTAGCTCTACAAAGCTCATGGATTAAGAGGAGAGGAGTGATTTCTTAACAAAAATTAGAAACTGTTATTAGAAAAAGGATGAATGTATCCAAATAAGTGAAAGGGAAAAAAGGAATTTATATTTCATTCAATCCTAGTGAGAAATAGTTATAAAAAAAATCAATCAATCTATTTGAGATTGTGTTTGAGGAATTTAGAGTCTTATGTTGGGTACAAAACAATAAAGGCATAAATCTACTGTGTCTCAAGTAATTACTTTCTCAGAAATCAAGACTAAGCAATATCATAAATACAGATAGCAGACACACACACATTTACATATATATATATATATATATATATATATATATACACATTCTGCTTTAAGCAAGTACCTCCTTGACCTTCTTGGTACTCCCTGGAAATATGCTATTCTACATCTCAGCACCTTTGAGATATAGTGTAATGTACTGTTTAAAAACATGGGTTGTGTGATCATACTATCTTGGTTTAAATCATGGCACAAACATTTTCTAGTTCTGTGATCTTTGGTAAATTACTTAGCCTATCTGAGATTTAGCATTCTTGTTTTTACAACTGAAATAAGATTACCTACTGCATAAGATTTTTCTAAATCAGGATTTAATGAGCAAGCACATGCTTAGAATTTTAGTAAAATGTCCAGCGATTACTCCATAAATAATATTTATCATTATCTCTCAGCTTCCCTGAGTCTAGAATATTCTTTCTCTGTTTTCTCCCCTGTCAGTGAACTTCTTTATAATAAAGGAGTAGAGTAAGTCTGCTCTTCTTTGAAGTCTTGTTTCATAACTTTTCTTACACATTGTCTATAGCAATCCATGGTAATATCTTCCCTTGGTCTTACTGCTATTACCACATCACCACATAATCATGTGAACATACACTTTTGCACTTCTTTCTCTTGCTAAGTGTTAAGAGCTCTGTTTGACTTATACTGGGTCTTCAATAGGACTTTATTGAAATTATCATAAAATATTATCTTAGGGAGCATGGTGAAGCCTTTGACCTCATTGCAAATCCCTGGAAATCAGAGCATTTTTACTCCTTTGACTGTAGAAAAAGTTCACATAATGGTTTCCACAGTCTAATTAATCTATGTATTTTTTTTAACATTTTTATTGGAGTATAATAAGTTTACAATGTTGTGTTAGTTTCTGCTGTATAACAAAGTGAATCAGCTATACATATACATATATCCCCATATCTCCTCCCTCTTGCATCTCCCTCCCACCCTCCTTATCCCACCCCTCTAGGTGGTCACAAAGCACCGAGCTGATCTCCCTGTGCTATGCAGCTGCTTCCCACTAGCTATCTATTTTACATTTGGTAGTGTATATATGTCAATGCTACTCTCTCACCTGTCCCAGGTTCCCCTCCCCTGCTGTGTCCTCAGGTCCATTCTGTACATCTGCATCTTTATTCCTGTCCTGCCCCTAGGTTCATGAGAACCAATTTTTATTTTTTAGATTCCATATACATGTGTTAGCATATGGTATTTGCTTTTCTCTTTCTGACTTACTTCACTCTGTGTGACAGATTCTAGGTCCATCCACCTTACTACAAATAACTCAATTTTGTTTCTTTTTATGGCTAATATTCCACTGTATATATGTGCCACATCTTCTTTATCCATTCATTTGTTGATGAACACTTTGGTTTCTTCCATGTCCTGGCTATTGTAAATAGTGCTGCAGTGAACATTGTGGTACATGTCTCTTTTTGAACTATAGTTTTCTCAGGGTATATGCCCAGTGGTGGGATTGCTGGGTCGTATGGTAGTTCTATTTTTAGTTTTTTAAGGAATCTCCATACTGTTCTCCATAGTGGCTATATCAATTTCATGTATTTTTTTTAAAACTGGGGTATAGTTGCTTTACAATGTTGTATTAGTTTCTGCTGTACAACGAAATGAATCACCTGCATGTATACATATATCCCCTCCCTCTTGGACCTCCCTCTGACCCACCGGTATTCCACCCACCTAGGTCAGCGCAGAACACTGAGCTGAGCTCCCTGTGCTATACAGCAGGTTCCCATTAGCTATCTGTTTTATATGTGGTAGTGTATATATGTCAATCCCAATCTCCCAGTACATCCCACCCCTCCCCGTGTCCACCCATCTGTTCTCTACATCCGCATCTCTATTCCTTCCCTGAAGATAGGTTCATCTGTACCATTTTTCTAGATTCCACATATATGCATTAATATACGATATTCGTTTTTCTGTTTCTGACTTACTTCACTCTGTATGACAGACTCTAGGTCCATCCAGAGCATTGTCAATGTGTCAGAATATTAGAGAGAAATAATATTAATTGTGCACAAAGTGTTGTAGTATATGATTAAAATTGTTGTTTTCACTCTTTTTCAATGACATAATTTTTCTCAAGAGACATTTTTGTCCTTGGAGAAAACATTAAACCATTTGAATATTTACCATCATAATCTATGTTTGAATGCCTTTTGTAAATAAGATTGATAGCTTAATAGATGAGAGAGGAAGAGAGATCGAGAGGGAGAGAAAAAGAGAGAGGCAGAGAGAGAATAAGAATCTTTTTTTAAAAGTCCGAATTTTTGTTTTTTTCTAGAGGCTTGTTTGAAAAGTCACATCCAGAATTAGCCCATGGCTGTGCTCAACAATACACTATTACTGAAGAAAAATAGTCAATTTGGTTTTACTCTTAGTTGGGGGTGGTGAATCAATATTTGTGGAACAAAACTAAACTGATTTGACAATCCTTCTCTTGTAACTCTTTTATATAGAGAGCCCCTGAGTTATTTCTCAGGACTAAGAGTTCTAAGTTTGAAAAGCATAATGAATAGCAACAATTGTATTTCCTAATGCCTTCTTTATTTTGCCTTTCTGTGCCCACCTTCCACTGCTCTTATAAACATTCTTTAACTTTGTTTATTAATCTCCCAAATAGTGTATCAGCAAATGGGGCCAACTCACAGATGGAAAGTTAGAACTTGGGCCACACAGCTAACGTATTCGTCCACTGCCTTCCAGTGGTAGTCAAGTGTGTCCAGCTGGTTTAGCATAATAGGAAGTTATTAATACATAGCATCATAATCAGTGAATTGAGACTAAATTTTCTTTCAATAGAAATGAAACTACACAGTCACAGTGAGTTTTCTACAGAATCTATGGGGAAAAGCACAACCTGTTTAAAGTTATGATTCCTCAACATCTAACAGAAGCATTTCCATCATTGGAAGCAGAATGTATATTTGCCTTGTAGTACATCTTACATTTCATTTTTCTTGAAAACCTTTCAATCAATAGCTAATAATAGCTAATAGGGTAGATTGTTAGGGCATTTATAAATAGACAACTTACGGTGTTTAAATCTAAGTTTTTTTGCAAGTGATTTGAATTCCACAAGGTATAAATCCTAGGATGCAAAATTCACAAGCGCCATTAAAAAAAATTCACAAGTGCCACAACCTGATTTAAACATTAAATAAGGGCTTTACAACTTACCACATATTTTACAGGGAATATCTTAGTCACTATCATTGTCTAATTATGAAAAGAACTCTGCTTTACATAGTCCGTAGCAGCAGACATGCTCAGTGATGTGGAGAAGTGAGACAATTCTAAAGCTAAATTGAGCAAGTAAACAAAGCACTTACACTTAAATTATCTAAAGGAGTCCAGAACTTAAATTATGTAGACAAATTTTTCAATTTTCTCTCTCTGGGTTTGGCCTCCAACATTATGATCTTCATTCATCTTATCTCTTTGAAGAATTCATTAAAAGTATGAAACCCTAGAAATAATCCTAGGATGATGAGATTAACAATGATACCATTATTGTCAGTGAAGGTCAATCAATCTGTAAGAAGACGATGCCATATTGTAAACAGCATAGTCTTTAGGGGCAGTACAGTATACTTAAGGGATGGTCTATAGGGCTTAAATATTCCTCTGCCAATTACTAGCTTGGGTTAGTTATGTAAATGCTATGTTACACTCTAGTTAATAAACTCTATATAGGATAATTATAATAGTACCTACTTCCAAGAATTTTTGTAAGGGTTATATGATACAACGTAAAGCACTTAGAATCCTGGCATGTAATAAAATCTCAATAAATCTTAGACATTATTATTACTATACTTATTTTACTAGTAATATTATTGTTTAGATCCAGAAAGAAATGTATTTAAATCATGTTTGTCACTTACTAGCTTTGTAAACTTGAGAAAGTTGTTTAGCTGCTCTGACTCTCCGTTTCTTGGTATATCATAAGGCAATGTATTGCCTCATAAATATGGTATGAGGCTTAAACAGAGTATTCCTTGGCAGCTTGTACTATACTGTGAAACACCAATATAATTCCTGGCATAGCATTTGATAAGTGATACCTATTTTTATTGTTGCCTATTATTTTTACATGGTAAACAATATCTGAAAGGCTGTGAGCATAAGTTAAAGAATATATGTGCTAAGGCTTTTTCAACCTAATTAGAAGTCAAAACATACAGAGTAGACTTAGAAATAAACTATCCAAACATTCAGACATTTTTGATAACTCAAAAGAAAGAATTGGACCTTCCCAATATTAGACTTTTTATTTCTTTTTAAAAAACTACATATGTTGGGCTTCCCTGGTGGCGCAGTCGTTGACGGTCCGCCTGCTGATGCAGGGGACACGGGTTCGTGCCCCGGTCCAGGAAGATCCCACATGCCTCGGAGCGGCTGGGCCCGTGAGCCATGGCCGTTGAGCCTGCGCATCCGGAGTCTGTGCTCTGCAACGGGAGAGGCCACAACAGTGAGAGGCCCGCGTACCGCAAAAAAAAAAAACAACAAAAAAAACCCCTACATATGTTATGGTACTAATGTATTATGAATATCATTAATGTATACAAATATACACTTTAAAAGAATGAGATAAAATGTTATTAAAGGTATACAATCATTTTTACTCTCACTAATATATTGTTATTAATATATAAATATACGTAAGGGGAAAGCAATGTGATTGAATATGGCTCATTGTCTTTTTTATTGTTGTTTTTTAACATCTTTATTGGAGTATAATTGCTTTACAATGGTGTGTTAATTTCTGCTTTATAACAAAGTGAATCAGCTATACATATACATATATCCCCATATCTCCTCCCTCTTGTGTCTCCCTCCCATCCTCCCTACCCCACCCCTCTAGGTGGTCACAAAGCACCGAGCTGATCTCCCTGTGCTATGCAGCTGCTTCCCACTAGCTATCTATTTTACGTTTGGTAGTGTATATATGTCCATGCCACTCTCTCACTTCATCCCAGCTTACCCTTCCCCCTCCCCATGTCTTCAGGTCCATTCTCTACATCTATGTCTTTATTCCCGTCCTGCCCCTAGGTTCTTCAGAACTTTTTTTTTTTTTTTTTTTAGATTCCATATATATGTGTTAGCATACAGTATTTGTTTTTCTCTTTCTGACTTACTTCACTCTGTATGACAGACTCTAGGGCCATCCACCTCACTACAGATAACTCAATTTCTTTTCTTTTTATGGCTGAGTAATATTCCATTGTATATATGTGCCACATCTTCTTTATCCATTCATCTGTCGATGGACACTTAGGTTGCTTCCATGTCCTGGCTATTGTAAATAGTGCTGCAATGAACATTGTGGTACAGCCTCATTGCCTTTTAATCTTTAACATTTTGTGACATACCAATATAAAGGTCTTATTTTGGTTTCATTTTTTTTATTCCTGATTTTTATGGCTGCCATAGCTGAAAAAAATTTACAAATCCAAATGGTAGAAGGCATCATAAAGTGCAATTAAAAAAATTATTACACAAGATTTTTAAGTTTATTCACCACTTATGGATAGTTTATATCGTTACATCTTGTAAATTTCTTTCTTCTCTGATTCAATTGGTTGTTTTTCAACCTAACTATAAAACACTGTGCTTTTACATTTTTAAAAAAGCGTTTCAAACCCCCTCCCCGCCGAATACTATTTGTGAGAATTTTAAGAAGGTTAAAAGACTATGTTTCTGATTAGAGTCTGCAGATATGAGCATTTTTATGGGTGATATACAGCATTTTGGGCAGCAACACTAGAGGAGGATGGAAATAATTCTAAGCATCTATTTTCCATATTCTCTCTCCACAGCAAGAATTTCTTTCAAAAAGCAATTATTTTCTTGCTTATTGTTGAAATATCCCTTTTAACTTGAAGGGATGAATTAAAAGAGTTTATTTATTTAAACATCTGATAAGTAGCAGCTACCCAACAGCCACTTGTCATACCAGAATAAAAGTCAGCAAATTTGGAACTGTTTTCTTTTTCAAAACAAAAACACATAATTTACTTTTAAGGTCAACAGCTCAACTCTTTTTACTATATTGCCGAAAGATTTTATAGCCAGTTCTCATTTTATTACATAGTATTGTACAGATTTTATTTTTAAATCTTTATTTTTTTTAACACAGTTAACCATATGATATCCCATAAAATGCAAAATGTTTTATGTTCAAACACAAACCACCCAATGAGAACACTACTGTCAACACTTCTGTTGTGTGAAGTGTTCATTCTTTTCTGGGATTATTTTCTGATAATAAGCTTAGGTAGAGTGAGAACTGAATAAGGCAGAGATTAAGGCAAGATAAAGAAGAGGTTGGCCCATTTACTGAATATTAGAAAGTTTAATTTCTTCCTCATATTTATATTAAAAATAAATATTATGTACTCTATTTTCTCCCTGTTTCCAATGGATCATCTGATATATTCCTGGGTTTGCAGCTCCCACTTTGGAGGTTACTGCAGAGACTGCAGACTTTGAATGTAATCTATGTAGTAAAATCAGCAAATGCTGGAGTGGTGAGAAAAGGCTAGTTCATTGTGTTGGGGTCAGGGGGAAATAGCTTTTAGTAGCTTGTAAAGATTATAGAATATTTCCATTGTTTCAGAAAGCTGGTCTGGAATGAGACCTCTTAGAAGGCCTAGGGCAAGCAGAGCTTTTCTTTGTTGCCACTGGTACAGCATCTTAAAATTCTGAAGAAAAAAACCCCACTTTATTTTAGTCTATAATATCATAAAAGGAATAATTTTCCTTCCTCAATTAGTCAAATAAAATTAGAACTCCAAACATAATAATACTAGCTATTTATTGAGAACTAACTTTGTGTCAAGCATTGTACTGTTTCTGAGGATTATTTCATTTAATTCTCAAAAGTAATCTGTGAAAAAAGTTTTCATAGGGGTAAAGTAAATAATCCATGGTTATAGGATTGATAAGTAGTAAAGCTGTGGTATGAGTCTAAGCAGTCAGAAGTGGTGCCATGTTTCTGGTGATGTCACACATTCTGTGTGGCAAGGACACAAGTGGTGTGAGGAGACACAGGTGCACACCTTGAGTACAAAATTTAGGGGAAAGGAGTATGTCAGAAAACTCGGTAATCAAGATAAATAATCTTTTAATGCACTAATTTTTAAAAATCAAAATTAATGCAAAAAATCCATGGTGAACACAATGTCAAAATTTTAAATAAAGACAGGATCACTATTTCTGATTTTTCCTTTTGCCTGAGGTTCCAGTGTGGTTCCATATGACACTTTATTTAAAATTGTGATATTTCCACATTATGGATTTTTTTTTTTTTGCATTAGTGTTTTTTAGCAGTCCCTTCATAAATTCTTCGAATCACTTCTTTTGACCCTTGCTGGAACCGTGACTGATACAACTAATTAATCAGAATCTCTGAGGGTGTGGAACAGGAAACTAGATTTTTTGAGAGCTCCCTAGGTTAGATTTTGTAAACACTGACCCATGATTCTTTCTCCTGCTTTGTTTTCTGGTGGTATAACCAGATAAAGTAACCAGTTGGGCACAATGATTTCATTACACTAGACTTTTGCAATAACATTACCTGTCTTGCTATCTGTCTTGACTTTTAGGGTAACAATGATAAGTGATATTAGTCCTTAGATATAGAAATATTACATAAACATTTCTTGGACACAGAATTATTGGGGGGCACATAGTAAACACTCATTAAAATGTAGCAATATTTTTTATTAGATGACATTTTTTTTCCCTCTCCTTGATAAATTTTTCTTGAGAGATGAGGAAGTTGGTGTAGTATAATTAAGACCTGAAACATTGTACTGGACCTTCTAACATTGCAGAAAATGAAGGCAGCCACAACAAGTGATTAATAAGCAAAAACATTATGTTCTATAAAAGAATAGTACCATCTAGAGTTGCCTTCGACCACACACCTTTCACCACTTTCTGTTCAATGTTATATTCCCAGGTCTCACTTTTTACAGAGCACCTCAGTTTCTAGGAGGCACTCTGTACAGAGAGGAAAAGAAAAAGAGACAGGCATGGATTTCTGATACAAACAGAAGTGTATCCAATCTTGGGCAAGACCCTTGATCTCCCTGAAAACTCAATTTCCTCACAGAAAAAGCAATGATTATCTGAGTATTTTTATATTTCATTGTGTCTTATGGGGTTATATTTTCCTAACCTTTAGTTTATAGAGCTTGGTTAGTTATATAATTTTTAGAAATAAAACATAACCTTTGCTTGGTTATTGCTAACTACAAGACACTGTATTTTCAGCTAATGAGGATAGAATCCTAATGAGAAAAGGAAAACTAAACAAAGAAGGGCAATTTAATTTGAGCTTCTCCTAAGAATATTAATCCAGCCTCCATCCTAATATGTGAGTACACGACATGATTAAAAGCATATCTAGTAGGCACATTATTAATATTCAATATCAGTCACCCTACCTTTTGGTATACATTTGTTGAGAAATTTACAACCACCTTATAACAAACAGGATATCAAGGAATCAATTCCTACACATCTGTGGAACCCAAATATACAATATATCTTATTCAGTCTTTTGTCTTTCTGACTTATCCTAATATGTTTAATAAAATCACTAAATAAGTAAATAAACTATTCTCAATCCCACATTATTCAGATACTTTATTTTGAAGTATACAAGCAACTATCTTAGTGGCATGATTATATAAGTCAGTTATGCTTGAAGAAACCACAGTTTTAGCTGACCCATAATATAACCGTGTTATATATAATTCCATGATCAAGATTTGCTTCAGTTACTTGTTGCTGCCATAAAAAAGCACTAGAAAGTTAGCGATGTAAAAATAGTTTATTATTTTTCATAGTTCTGTGTTGACTGAGCTAAATTGGGTATTTTTTCCTACACTGTACAGGCTGAATGAGGTCACATTCAATGGGGAAGTCCACTGGGGCTGAAGTGGCCAAAGTTGCATCTTATCCACCACAGTGTTTCTACATGTAGCCTCTTGATATATACTAGTCTAATGACTGTCCCCAAGAGGCAAAAAGCAGATGTCAGTCTTCTTAACACTTGGGCCAAGAATGTAATTTCAGCTGCATTCAAACAAATCACAAGACCAGACCGGTTCCCAGAAGAGAGGAAACAGACTCCATCTCTTGATGGGAAGAGTGGCATGTGTGTACAAGGATGGAAGAAATGTTGATAACCGTTTTCAGAGGCCATCTATCTCTGTATTCTGCCACAGCAATTCACACCCCCCAATCTGCAAAACACCTTCACCTCTCCCCAGTCACATCCCGTTATGAAATCAGCTCCAAGTCAAGGATCCTGTCACCTTAATCAAACTCCTATGTGGATAAAGCTCCTCAGGGGCAGTTATTCAGAGGTAAGAACTTCGGTGCTATTTCCAACATAAAATATATGGCATTGGCATTGTGACTGAGTAGTTGGCAGAGGCCTGAATGGTGATGAGGAGATTGTTAATGAAGGAAGACCAGAAAACTGGGAAAATTACTATGAAAGACTGGAGAAAGTGTAGGGTATGTACTTAAGTATTGGCAGAAAAATTAAGATTATTGTCTGAAGTTACTTAGAAGATAGAAGAAGTACCTAATGAACTCTGTATGGCTTGGAAGCTTTCCAGGCAACATTTTTTAAGCTATGAGAAGATATTATAAGAGACAAATGAACTAAAGAAGGAAATTTTCAGTGTTCAACAGAACCAAGAAGAAATATTTTCAACTGGGTTTTGCTGGGTTGGAAAATAATACTATTTCTCATTCCCAGTTACTCAAACCTACAAAAGGTTCTCAGCGTAAGAAATAGCTTCAGAACAAAGATCAAATTGAAGCTCTGACAGCAAAATGTGGGCTCAGAGTTAAGATCGAATCAATGGCATAACTTTAATACTGCTTGTTAAAAACACTGAGAGATTTAAGTCAGTGCCTTGTAGACCCTTTTGACCAGACAAAAGGCTTCAAAGAACTTTAAAGATATTACCCCAGAGCATCCTGAATCTCAGCCCAAAGTAGAGAGTGACCTAAAGAGATCTGTGGTTGTGGCATTTTTCTAGTGTACTGGATTATAATTTGATACCTTGGAAACACAGTGTTTTTGTTTTTTTTTTAAGGTAGTTGAATTAGATTGGATGAAAAGGGACAGAGAAAATTTAAAATGAAGAGACTTTTAGGCCCTCAACTTTGTATTGGCAGATTGAAGGCTGAAAATGCCACTCAGCTATAAATATAGGACATTTCTTATGCAAAAAGATGATCTGAAAGGCAGAGGCAAGAGTTCAAGGATGAAGCTTAGAGCCATAAAAAATCACTCCCAGGGAACAGACTGAATCCTAATCAAGAAATTTTCCTTGTTCAAAAGTGGGGTGCTCCGAGAACATGTACCTTGCCATTGTCTGCTGAATTAGTCTTTTTAAATTACAAGTCTCCAGATTGACAAGACCCACACTAGAAGAGCCTTATCTGGACATGAATGTGGATCACAAGAAACTGGACGTTAAGCCTGATAAGACTTCTGAGTTTTGAGTGGGGGTGAGAGCCTTCTGCACGTGAAATGATTGTGAACTGTGGCCAGAGGGTGGATTGTAGCAAATTGCCTGCAAATATTGCCATCAACAATTTCCCCCATTCCAGATGTTTAGGATGCTCCCACATTAAGAGGTGGAGCCTATTCCCCTACCTTGAATCTGAAATAGCCTGTGACTTGCCTTGACCAATAAAGTATAGCAGAAGGGAGGTTCTAGGACTTCTGAGTCCAGGCTTTAAGAGAGATGGCAACTTACACTCTCTCTTGCTTAGAGCTCTGAGCCGCTCTGCAAGAAGTCCAGCTCTTCTGTTGGAGAGACATGGGGGGAGGGGGGAGGGAGTGTTAAGACCATTCCATACATTCTGAGCTTCCAGCTGAAAGCAGCCACATGGTGACTCCTGCTGACCCCCGCGTGAGCCCGTGTCAATCCAGAGAAGCCTGAGAAATAAAAAAACATTTTTGTTTCAGGCTACTGTATTCATTTGTATTGATATATAGCAAATTACTACAAATTTAGTGGCTTAAAACATACGTTTATTATTTCCATTTCCCTGAGTCAGGAGTCCTGGGTCATGGCCTGGCTCGGTCCTCTGCAGAGAATCTCACAAGGCTACAATCGAGGTGTCAGACAAGCTGCCATCTCATCTGAGCCTTGGCCAGATAAGAATCCACTTTCAAGCCCCTTTGGGTCATTGACAGAATTCATTTACTTGCAGCTATGTATCTGAGGGCCTCGGCTTCTCACTGGTTGTTGGCCGAAGACCTCTCTCAGGTCTTAGAGGCCACCCACAGTTTCCTGACACATGGCCTTCTCCACTTGCAGTTCACAAGGTAGCTGTTTATGTCTTGCTCTAATCTGCTAAGACAGAGTCTTATATAATGTACCTGAATCAAAGGCGATATCCCATCACCTTTGCCATATAAGGTAACTTGATCAAGGGAATGATAGCTCATTGCCTTTGCCATATACTGTTAGAAAGAAATCAGATTCCTCATGCACTTAAGGGGAGGGGATTATACAAGAGTAATTGCTGGTCACTTTAGGGTGTGTCTGTTGTTTTAGATGGCTTGTGAAGCAGCTATAGATAGTCAAAGGACCTTCCCTTCAGCAGCAACCCTATGAATATAAGTTGTCATTTTTAGTCATTCAGGTAAAGAGCTTAGAGAAGTCACTTCATTAAATGTTTACAAAATTGAAGAACCATCTTTTCAATAGAAATCTTGGCCACAATATATAGGTAGAGAGTGCTTCCCATGTGAGTCAGCAGGTGAGAAGTGCCAACTCTATAAAATCTTTACGCATATCAGATGCTGAGCTTAGGCTGAGCAGTGTTCTATCCATATTCTGCTTTCAGATTCAAGCAGCTTCTTTTAGAGGCAGGACCGTATGGGAGAATATGCCATTTCAAATCTCAAGAAGGAAGTTCGGAAAAAATTATAGTAATCCACATCACCTGACATCAGATGATGTTGAAAGCTGAAAGCCAAGCATTGGAACATGCTCTGTAGCAGAGCTCTTTGAATGTTATAACTTTTGTACTAATTTGGAACCACCTTAAGTGAAGATAGGAAACATTTGGATCAGACTGAGTGTCTAACATGTAAAGATAGGTCCCAGGGAATGCTTTCGTCAAAGGGCTGTTTACAAAGATGACAGGATCAGTGTGCATCTTTCAGGCTCAGATTATATAACAGCATACTGTTGCAAAAACTCTGCTGCAGATATTGCTTTATGGCAAAGAGTAACTGTAAAATATATAGGTAAACTCTGTACAATAACATTAGATAAAAGGCACTTTATGTGTGTTACTCAATTAACACTCAAAACAATGCTATTGTAGGTACTACGGTAAACTGTTTAAAGAAATAATGGGGAAAATGAGTCTAAGAGAGTTTAATAAAATACCAAAGTTTATGAAACTAGGAAGTCACAGAGCCATGACTCTAACTTTATTCATTTTCATCCAGCTCCAAAGCCCATATGTATTTTCCATTTGATGAACTGTTCCTTTATTTATCTTCATAAGTGCATGATGACAAAACTTTTGGGAAGGATTTGATTTTTATCACTAACATCTAAGCGTTCCTCTCGTTGGAAATTGCTAATAGAGATAGTGAATAGATTTTCCACCGTTTCCTTCAAAGAATTGAGATTATAGATGGTAGCCATAGTTTCATTCCATATGCATCAAATCACTGATGCCTGGAAATGTACTTTTTGTTTGTTTTTTTTAAGTCAGAAAGTAAAGTTTGAATATCTAGACTAAATAAGAAGACCTTGACCCAGTCAGCATAGCTGGTTGGTTTTACCAGTTGTAGTGGTAATAAAAATCAGTGGCATTCTAAACACAGAGGATTGAAAAGAAGAATCAAGTAGAGTTTTAGAAAAGTAATTCTAAGTTTATGAAAATAAAATCAATTAGTTGGAGAAGAAATGCGCAGTGAAAGAATCAGCACTTCTATTCTCATAAATAAAGTGTGAAAAAGTCTCTTACTGCTGAGGAGAGGAGAGTTGCTATACTTCACAGCCCAGAACTTCATAGAACTGCTGAACTTCAAACAGACTAGCTACAGACATCTATGAAAACTCAGGAAAACAGTGATTCTTCCACGGTCACCACAGAAGCTGGAATAAAGATGAAAGGAGTTTACACCCACCAGTTTGACCTAGATGCAGCTTCAAAATAGGCTTAACAGTCCACTCGTCCATTCATTCTTTTTATCATGCATGGGTACTGCAGTTCCTACTATGTGCGGCTGGTATTGAGGTAAGCACTGGGGATACAATGGTGAGCAAGACACACCTGGTTTCTGCTTTCATAGAGCTCAGAGTATAAGGGAGCATAAAAGGAGGACAAGTGAGCAGGCATTTTTAATACAGTGAAACAGGTCAAGTGCTGTGTTACATGAGCCATAGAGGGAGAAGGGATATCTGTCAGGGAAGGCTTCCTGGAAGAAATCACACATATGGTGGAACTGAGTAATGAATGGTAGATTGCCAGGTTAAGAAGACTTGGGAAGCCAGTTATAGACAAGGAAATGGCTTGTGTGAAGACTTAGTGGTGAAAAAAAGCAAGATAGATTGGAGGAATGGAATGAATTATAAGCTGGTGGAGCCCAAGTGTAAAGGAGGGAGTAGCCAGAGATGATGCTGGAATATTGGGCCAGAACATAGTCTGGCAAGTCTTGTGAGACTTGTCTAGGCAATGAGAAGGAGTTTGCACAATGGGAAGTACTGAGGGGAAGAGAAATGTTCAGATTATTTCTGGTTGCTATTTAGAAAATCAGTTAGGGTCGGCAAGATAAAGTGTAGTGAGACTAGTATGGTGGCTATTGTATGATAGAATCAACAGGATTTGATGATTGGCTGTAGAGTTGAGGAGGAGGAGGAGTCACGAAGGCCTTCCCAAGTCACTGGATTAGCCAAGGGTGTGGATGGCAATACTATTCGGTGCATAGGAAACCCAGGAGGAGGAGCATTCTGGGGGATGAAGGACAGGGTGATGCAGTTAGTTCAGTTTGAGGCAAGAAAAGGTATGTGTGGGTTTACTGAGAACCACTATAATAAGAGTTCAGTATGCTTTACTGTTTCTTTTGAATTGCAGTTTAGCTTTTAAATAAATGTTTTCAAATGTTTGATTTTTAAAATGTTATCCGCATTATTTCTATTTCTGCTACTATAGACTGTCCCCAACTTATGATGGTTAAACTGAAGAATTTTTTGACTTTACAATGGTACAAAGGTGATACACATTCAGTAGAAACCATACCTTGAATTTCGATCTTTTCCTAGGCTAGCCATATGCAGTATGATACTCTCTTGTGATGCTGGGCAGCTGCAGCTCCCTGTCAGCCTTATGGTCACGATGGTAAACAACTGATTTATGCTTAGAAGTGTAATGTTTTTCACTTTCTGTACAATATCCAATAAATTACATGAGATATTCAACATTTTATTATAAAATAGACTTGGTGTTAGATGATTTGCCCAACTGTAGGCTAATGTAAGTGTTGTGAGCCCCTTTAAGCTAGGCGAAGCTAAGCTATGATGTTTGGTAGGTTGGCTGTGTTAAATCCATTTTCAACTTATATTTTCAACTTGTGATGGTTTTATCAGGGTGTAACCCCATCCTAAGTTGCGGAAGATCTGTACTATTACCATGACCATAATCTGCAGTTTTGAACAGCTCCAAAGTGCTAGGCTTTGTACTAATGAATTATATTATTTAAATCTTCATAGTCATCGGATGAGGTAGGCACTACGAGAAAACTGAGGTTTAGCAAGATTACCTAACTTATCTAATGTCACACAGGCAGTACCTAGTAGAGGAAGGATTGAATCCTGTTGCTGCCAAACGCTGTGTTCACGAGTGTGTTATATTGAAAGTAATGGCTAACTTTACAGTTAGAAGAAGAAAAATACATTCAGGAAAAAAAGAGATACTGATATTGTCTCTGTTAAGTTCCAAATGCCATTTCTACAGAGATAAACGTAACATCAAGCCTACCTTAAAGAGCACACATTTTAGTGAAAGAGGCAGAAAGCAAACATATACTATTTCATGTAGTCTGTAAAAATTGCTTTGAAGGAAGTAGGTCAGTGGCAGTGAAGAAACAATGAACAAGAGGATTACATCAGAGTGGAATAAGGGAAGGTCAAGTAAGTGAAATAAGTAAAGTCAAGGAAGTCTTCTAAAAAGTCGCGAATGTCACAGAAACAATGTAGAGCATAGGACATTGTATGATCTGACAGAATTTCAAAATAGCGGGATCACAGTGTGAAATGGAAATGGTAAGGGATATAGCTGAAGATAATCAGAAGTCAGATCATTAAAAGATTGAGTGCCAGGGTAAGGTGTTTTGATTTTAGCCTCGAATTAAATCATTGAAAAACTTTAGAGTAGAGGAATGATATTATTAGATTTACATTTCTAAACAGATCATTCCAGAAGCCAAATAGATTTGTAAGATACAAGGTATAGAGACCATGTTCACAGAGTTTGCAAACTAGCTCAGAATTTGGCCACAGAAGTATTTAGCCACAATGATGGAAAACAAAACAAAACACAGACACAGCAAACAAAACTTTGAAAGGGAATGCTTTTAAAAGTGGCAAGAATCCTCCAGCCCATCATAGCCCTCACTACTCTGGATTTTCTTAGAGTGGTCTACTTCACTTATGTATATTACCACCTGGTCCCTTAATTAACAACCTTTATGATAGTAAGAAATGAAATGATGAAGACCTAAACTAAGACTGACTTTAGGATTAATGCAGAGTAAACAGGTTACAGAGAGGTTAAAGAGGTCAAACACAGAAATTGAAGTCCATGGAATTGGAGGCAGGGAATATAATTCGTGAATCGCCACAAATCATAAAAGACAACTTCAAGGTAGTTGAGTTCACCCTCTGAGGCTTTGCAGTCTGGTGAGAGAAGCAGAGCAAGGGAGGAAGTGTGGGAAACATTGACTTTAAAGGGTGGACTTAGGAAGGGTAGTTCATAAAGGATACTTTGAGGGTAGGCCAGAGTGCAATCTCTGGCTGTCTTTGCCCTTCTCAAGCCTGTGCCATTTGACTGGGAATAATGATTAAGAAAAAAAAAATTAGAAAAAAAAAAAGAAATGGCTCCACATATACAAACAATGTTCATAGATTCATAGAGTTGCAGTCAGCTCATTCCAACCTCCATCTTCTCAGAGGTAAGTAGGAGAGCCGGTAAACCCAGACTAATGCATGTGAGCTAAAAATGGGGCTCTTCTTAAACCTGATTTGTATAGATTTACTTTCGTATTTATTTAGTGGAAGTGGGGCAAATCTCATTTTTTGAAATAGTTATTTAAATCACACAAGATATCTATTAATTGATTCTTATTGTTTAAAAAAAAATCCAAATACTTTAGAAGTACAAAGAGCAAAAAATGAATCCCTCCTTACATTCCTGACCCCCAGTATTCCTATGCTTTCTTCATACAGTGGCGTATATTATAGTTTACAGTTTAGTATACATTTTTCCAGAGATTTCCCATTACTTTTATATGAAAATGTGCAGATTATTTCCTATTTGAATTCCATGCTGTACACTAAATTTCCATATTGTGTAGTAAAGAATTAACCTTACCCAAAGAGAAGTCTGGGCTTTGCCCTTGATGACTGGGAAGAGAGCTCTAGAACCCTGGAATATTCTGCCTGACAGAATATTCTATTCTGTCTATAAGGGTTTTGGCCACTGGACAATCTAACAGTGTGATTTCTGATGAGGACTTTGAGCTGCAACGTACCAATTCCAACTTCCAGAAGAACTGATGACAAAAGATATTAGTCTAACTTCTAGGAGGGGCTTCAGACTAAAAGTCAACCATGCAGGCACTATGTGATAAAGCCCCAATAAAAACTCTGGACACTGAAAGCGAGCTTCCCTGGCAGGCAGTTCTCTGTGTAGATTGTCTACAATGTGACCAGGCTGTTCATGACTTGGTGGAGAGAGGACTACTGGAACCTCCATGTTTGGACTCCTTGTGGACTCGACTCTACGTGTCTTGTCTCTTGGCTGATTTTAATCTGTATCCTTTTCCATCAACAACTTGTAATGTGAGTGTAACAGTTTTCAATGAGTTCCCTTATTCCTTTTAGCTAATTATTACACCTAAGCGTGGTATGGGGAACCCCATGAACTTGCAACTGGTGTCAGAAATGAGGGTGGTTTGTAGGGACGTGTGCCCTCAAACCTCACAGTTTAGATAACTCTGGGTACATGTAAATATGGGTCTGCTTGATACCTAAAAGGTTAAACCTTTTAGATATATAAAAGGTTTTATTTTCTTTTCCAAAAATTTCTTTACTACCTATGTATTTTCCTTTTCATTTTGAAGTGAAGAATTAACTTGTCAGAATCATCTGAGAATATAGGCTTGAGATAGCTTTGAATTTACAGATTAACATGAGAATTTTATATATTTATAATATTTAGTTTTTCCATTTGTGAATTTTATATATCTACTTAAGTCTTCTTTTATGTTTATTAGTAAAAGTTTACCTCTTTGTTTGAATAGGTAGTGGTTATATTCCTAACGTTTTATAGTTTTGGTATTAATTCAAGTAATATTTTCTCCTTTTTTCATTATTTATTTCTATTGTATAAAGTAGTGATATTTTTGTATGTAGCTCTTTTTATCCAGTAATATTACTAAAGCCAATTATGAATTTTTTGAACATTTCAAATAATTTCTCCTGGATTTCCTTGGTAGAGAATTATATCATTTGTAAATTCTGACAGTTTGTCTTTTTTAAATATGTAAAGTTTTAATTTATTTTTCTAAATCTACTGCTTTGCCTAGAATCTCCAGTAAGATATTGGCTAATGACAGTAGTAGTTGGTATCTACAATTTGTTCCTGAGTTCAGTGTAACTTTTAAAACTACTTACCCTTAAGTATAAGTTTTGCTGGGAAGTTCTGGTATACACATGTTGTCAAATAAGTTTCCTTCTATTTCTAACTTGCTAAGATGTTTTTAAACAAAAATCATATCAAATGCTTTCTACATCTATCAGGATGATCAAAATTGTTTTTTCTTAATCTACTAATGTAGTGAATTATAATATGATTTTCCTAATGCTAAACCCTCCTTGTATTTCTTAGAAAGAAATCCTTTTTGATTAGAATAAATTTATTCCTTCTCCAGTTTTGTTGTTAGGACTTATGCTTACTTTGTGGAATTATCTTAGAATCTTTTTATCATTTTACATATTCTGAAAACTTAATAATGTTGGCACATATTGGTACTCTGCTTCTCTTTTGAATATAATAGCTATGAATAGCTATGGAATATTGAAATATGTATTTTTTGATCACATATATCTGCCTACAGAATATATATATATATATATATATATATATATATGTATATATGTTGCTCCCTCTCTCTATGTGTACATTGAGAGAGGTGGATAAAGACAGTTAAGACTAACCTGCATGGTTCTGGGAAGAGCAAGTAATTTTCTAAGAACAGAAATGACTGACTAGCCCCTGCATGAGTACAAAATATTCAAGTAATAAATGACTGATGGTGATTTACAAAATCTAAGGTTAGCTAAAACCTAAGATTAGTCAACATGACGTCAGAGTGTCTCTGTTGAACTGTAGCTCCTGAGATGTTATCTCCAGAAACCAGGGCACAGGATTGGGAATAAAAGTGAAAACCATTGCTGCTACACTAACTCTGACTCCTTACTCAAGAAGGTTGAGCATTACAATTGGAGTGGCTAAGAAATTGCCCAGGTAGAATGAGGTTTGGTGTTAATGATTTGGAGCCTTCAAATGTCATACTCCTTGACCCCAGGTCCTATGCCATACTGTACCTATATTTTAACATCTCCTCTCTCCCCACAATACATGGTGCTTCCTAAGTATATGACATTTAAGAAGTTATCGCCCGAACTGGGAATCATCCTTAACTATTACCTTTCCTTCATCCCCACATTGCACTGATCCAGTTTTTGCAATTCTATCTCTTTAATCTCGTGGAAATCCCTTTACTCTGTGTTAATCCTATAGTCATCCTTCGTTTAGATCTTCATCATTTCATTTCTTACTGTCACAGAGGTTGTTAATTAAGAGAACAGATATAAGTCAGGGATAGAGTTAAAAATTATAACACAGAAACAATTGGGTCCTAAAATTTGCTGGGAATTGCCTATAAAATTTTGTGATTCCAATCATTTTATAGGCAGAAATTTGGCTATCTTTTCTCCTTTTTCTATAGTTATCATTCATTTCAGTTTTTTGAAGTGTTCTTGAGTTGTTTTAAAAATTATACATTATATTTCTAGGCTTCCAATGATTACCTTTGATTTTGAAGCTGATATTTTGACTATTTTTTCTAAGAATAATGAAGTCTAAAGTTAATACTTACACTCTCTCTTTGATCAAAATCCAATCCGAGGGCTTCCCTGGTGGCGCAGTGGTTGAGAATCTGCCTGCCAATGCAGGGGACACGGGTTCGAGCCCTGGTCTGGGAAGAGCCCACATGCCGCAGAGCAACTAGGCCTGTGAGCCACAATTACTGAGCCTGCGCGTCTGGAGCCTGTGCTCCACAACAAGAGAGGCCGCGACAGTGAGAGGCCCGCGCACCACGATGAAGAGTGGCCCCCACTTGCCACAACTAGAGAAAGCCCTGGCACAGAAACGAAGACCCAACACAGCCATAAATAAATAAAGCAAAACTGTTAACACGTAAAAATAAACACTATTAAAAAAAAATCCAATCTGAAGACCTTTGCAGTTTCACTTATCACCAAGTTCCTCTTCCATCTGCCCCTCCCCAATTTTTCATGTAATGATTGTATTGGATTTTTGATCCACATATTATTTTTGATATTGCATATCAACATTTATAGAAACTTTACTATTTTTACATTTCTTCACTCAGCATTCTTTCTTAAATTTCAGTGTTTTTCTTGATTTCACATTTCACTTTCCTGCAGAATGTCCTTTAATTGTCTTCACATGTCATAACTTGCTCTTCTTGACGAACATATTGGCTAAGTGTAAAATTATAGTTTCAAAGGTATTTTCCAATTTTTTTTTCTGTAGAAAACGTAACATCCATTCTACAATATAGGCACCACCCAGATCCCTAATGGAAATCTTTTTCTTTTGTGAGTAACTTAGTGATTTTGAAAATTTTAGCAGTTTTTCTTTATTCTTGAAGTTCTTAGGTAAATCAGGATATGTGTATGTTCTTTTCTTTTTAAATTTATGCTGTTTGTCACTCAGTGGACAATTTCATCTAAGACCATATGTCTTTATCTCAGTGGGAAGGTAGGTCTTCTATTTTTCTTTTCATCAATTATCTCTATTGTTTGATTTGGAAATCCTTTTAGACAGATATTAGATATCCTGCATTGATCTCTATGAGTCTTAATTTGTTTGCACTTTTAATTTCTTTGTCTTTTTACTTTTTTAAAAATCTCTTTGACTTAATTTTACACGTCATTAAATTGTTCTTTAGCCATTTCTCTTCTCTACTTCACCATTCTGATTTTTCTCTAATTTCAGCTACTCTTTTCATTTTAGTAATTTTCATAGTGCAGATTCTTAATATTTGTTATTGCAAGAGCTACTCTGTTTTTTGGAGAATGTTAATTAAATAATTTTTTTAAATCCCCCTTTATTTTTGGAATTTCTGATCTTTTACCAAAGTTAACTGTTCTTTGCTTACAATGTTATGGAATGATTAATGTATATAAAAAATCTCTCTTTTTAAACATGAAGTAAAAGTATCCACTCTTATTTATTTCTTTATTTTTTGTGGTATGTGGGCCTCTCACTGTTGTGGCCTCTCCCATTGTGGAGCACAGGCTCCGGACGCACAGGTTCAGTGGCCACGGCCCACAGGCCCAACTGCTCCGCGGCATGCGGGATCCTCCCAGACTGGGGCACGAACCCGTGTTCCCTGCATCGGCAGGTGGACTCTCAACCACTGCGCCACCAGGGAAGCCCCTCCACTCTTTATTAATTGACAATCATAAAGACTAGATGAAGAATGCAGATACAGCATCATCATCAATTCTACGTTCTGCATCAAATCTGCTAACAGTTACAGAAAAATATGTTTAAAATATATTAAATACAGAATATCTTGTTTATCTTTTCATTCTCTTTCAGTTCACTGCCTTTCTCCAGGAGCCTGGTGATCCATAGTTTGCCAATCTGTTAGGAGCGAAGGACTAGCAGATTAGTCAGGGTACTGAGAAACAGTTCTTTTGCACGTATGCCAGTCTTTGTCACCAATAGCCCTCTCTCTGACTGGCTGAGGTGACTGTGAGGTTTGTATCTTTGTGGAGGACGCAACAAGTGAGCTTTACTTCAGGATGTGCTGGGGAGAATACAGACAGAAGAACTAGTCCTCTTGCCCCAAGCTTCCACCAATTACCAGAATAAAACTGTTTGACTTGGCTTGGAAGCACTGTAAATCATTTCCTTTCTGTCAGGAATGACCTTTCTTTGCTCTCCACTCTTCCCCCATCCCTTTACCCCAACTTCAACTTAGGTTGCAAATTGGCATTAGCTCAAGCTTTGCTCTGCTTTTCTCTCAAACCCCCAGGCCCACACTAGGAGCCTCAGAAATGTCCCTGCTGCTCCTTGTTCAGTTAGAGCAAGGGAAGAAAAAGAACTCAGCATTCCAAAAGTATAGTCCTGCTTAGGTAAACTCTCCAGGGTCCTCTCTGACTCTTTGTACAATCTGACTCTGAGTTTCAAGAATCATTAAAATTGCTGGAATTTACATTCCAGCTTTTCTTCATATTTTGGAGGCTGTGGTTTTCTTAATTTTGTCTCTGGCCAATCAGTTATGTCTGCAATTCACCTTTCAGGTGGTTCTCAAAATTTCTGTTCTGCTGAAGTCACTCTATCTTATTTTCCATTATATTCTGTACTTATTATATTTAAAACATATTTTTCTGTAATTTTTAAAGGATTTGGTGCGGAAGGTAGATTTGATGATGATGCTGTATCTGCATTCCTCACCTTGTCTCTATTATTATCAATTAATAAAGAGTGGATACTTTTACTTCATGTTGAAAATGAGAGGTGTTTTATATGCGTTAATCATTCATAACTGTAAAATTAATAATTATCTCCCAATTCATACCTTTTCTGCCATTCATAGGTAATGTTAGTCATTGCATTAGTCTGGATTCTTCAGAGAAACAGAGCCAATAAGATATGTGTATATAGAGAGATAGATTTATTTTAAAGATTTAGCTCACACAATTGCAGTGTCTGGCAAGCCCAAAATCTGCAGGGCAGGCCAGCAGGCTGGAGACCCAGAAAAGAGTTAATGTTTCAGCTTGAGCCTAAACGTAGTCTGGAGGTAGTATTCGGTCTTCCTTGGGGGGAGCTTCAGTCTTTTTCTTTCATGGCCTTTAGCTAATTTGATGAGGCCCACCCACATTCTGGAGAATAATCTGTTCTACTCAAAGTCTGCTAATTTAAACATCAATCTCATCTAAAAAATACCTGCACAGAAACCTCCAGACTGGTGTTTGACCAAATTTCTGAGTACTGTGGTCCAGCCAAGTTTGCACATATAATTAACCATCACCATCATACATGTTCATTAACATATGAATTATAGTTACATGTGTTTCATTACAAAGCCTTACTCAAAATACATTTCAAAGGTTCACAAATACTTCTTGAATTTAAAATTAGATTTTTTAAAAAGATCATTTATTCCTAGCAGAGATTCCCATGTCATGCATTACTCAATTTCAGAATTTCAACTGTTTATAACGATTGAGTTTAAGCAGTCCTCAGTGGACCAAAGATTGCTGCAAAATTCTCAGCAGAGATAATTAGTACTTTAGAGGAGGTTACTGCTGTTTGATGTTGCTTTTAAATTTTTATTCAAAAACAAGTCATCTTTGGTGGATGAGTTAGTATTTTTGTTCCCACCCTTTACGCCCTCCTTATCTTACAACTTTGTGTCAGTAAATTTTGCTATGGACCTTCCAGGAGAGTAGATAGAGACTGTATCTCCTCTTTGTTGATATTCAGCTTGGCTCTGTGCCTTGTTTTGAGTAATTAAATGTGCACAGGTATGCAAGCAGAAAGTATACTTGCATGGTTTGACTTATTCTGTTGAGCTTCTATGTTTCCACATGAGGACAGAATTCACTGAATAACCAGTTTTAGAATGAGAAACATGTGGAACAGTCATAAACTAGACTGGACTGAAATAGAGCCATACCAAGTGTCCCACAGACCTATGAATAAGGAAACACTAATTTCCTAAGCCACTGAAATCCTGGGTTTGTCTCTTATACAATTATTTTACAGCAGGAGCGGACTAATACTGTAGGAAAATAAAGACCAATTTACATGTCACTGTTACTTGAATTAACTGGTATTATATTTTATCCAGTCATCCCACAAATATTGATTGAGCAACTACTACATGCCTGGGATCACTCTGGGCAGTATTAGTACTTTTCTACTGCCAGTGATATTTCTTTGCTTTTCTTATATAAGACACAAGAAACCTGCCTTGCTGCCTTCCTATTTAATTTAGATCCAGGTAGAGCTGCTGTTGAAGAAAAAAAAAAATCCCTTCACATTATTTTTCAAAATAATCAGTGTCAGTCACCCTGTGTCTTGAAGGAAAAAAGTCAGACACAAAATATGATGTTCTCTGATTAACAAAGTAACAATGGATTTTAAATGTCTTATATACAAATGAAGTTACAGATTGTGAGTGGAACACTGCAGGATAGACTGCAGTGACAAATGACTGTAAAATCTCAGTGTTCTGCAACAGCAAAGATTCATTTATCACTAATGCTATGTGTCCATCATGGAGTGGTGTATGGCTCTTATTCATGGTGTATTCCCTCTGGGCCCTCTGCAATATCCAATGTATAAAACATTGTTGACTCATAACAAAGAGAAAGTGTGAGCTGGTGCTTAAAATTTCTGCTTGAAATGGAATTCACTCATTTCTATTCTCACTTACTGGCTGATTCTGTCATCAGCTGGCCATGAAATTATAATTGTCCTCCAGGGAGGGGCAGCAAACAATTATGAATCATAATATACTTGTTGCAAGCAACTAGAATATATAGCTTCATAATTATTGGTTACATTTCATAAGAGAAGCCTTTAAACTTTTGAAGTCCCTAATTTTAAAGGAAATTCTTCAAAAATAGGCAAGGAGTTTTATGACGAGGAGATAGAGAACAGGTATAAATCTGACACAGATCTTACTCTAGCAAGAAATAAAGTGTGTATTTGTGATAACACTAAGTCAAATGCCTTGCAAACATTCCAAAATTTTATCTTTATCAATGAGCAGTAAATGACTTTAGAGTTCAGAAGTTTGCTTCCTGCAATGTACCTGAGTCCACAATCTTTTATCCTCCCCCAATTTTCATTAACATTTGCTAAGATCCCTTATAGCCTCTGGTATCAGCATAATTTTTATTAGATATGACTGAATCAAACAGTATGGAGCTTATAGGTTTTCTACTATGACATTAAAGATTATAGAGCTTATATTTTTCTATCTTCTCAATAAAGCAAGTAGCAAAATCCCTGGCATAAAGTAGGACTAAGAAAACCCTCCTTCTCTGTCTACAAAAACATACTTCCACCTACCCTTAAGGATCATTTAACCTTTATTAAACCTAAAAGTAATGTTTACCATTTATAAAGCACTTTTTGAAAATTCAATTAATTCTCATCACAATCCTATGAAATATGTATTACTACATTCCCTTCTTTATAGATGAATATATTGGGACTACAGGAAGTTAAGTAATTTTTGAAACATCACATACCTCAGCAAGTATTTGCTAAAGAGACCTTTGTTCAAAATCCCATACTTCTTCCAGCACGTTTTTTTATAATGCCTATAATTTGCTTTAAAACACTTCAACATAGTTAACGTGTGCCAGTTATTTTTAGCTCTAGGGGCGATTAGACAGTACCATGCTATCAGGACTTTAGAGTCCAGAGGTCTTCAACTAGCAGTATGATAAAGGGTCACATTCCAGAGATAGCAGAGAAACACATCCTCTGCTATCAACACCTAATCCACAACTGATACTTTACTAAGTGGGCAGTAGATATAAAAATGGGTTTTTACTGATGAAATTAATGTTGTTATTATCATTTTTTTAAAATTTTATTAACATCTTTACTGAAGTATAATTGCTTTACAACTGTGTGTTAGTTTTTGCTTTATAACAAAGTAAATCAGCTATACATACACATATATCCCCATGTCTCCTCCCTCTTGCATCTCCCTCCCACCCTCCCTACCCCACCCCTCTAGGTGGTCACAAAGCACCGAGCTGATCTCCCTGTGCTATGTGGCTGCTTCCCACTAGCTATCTATTTTACATTTGGTAGTGTATATATGTCCATGCCACTCTCTCACTTTGTCCCAGCTTACCCTTCCCCCTCCCCGTGTCTTCAAGTCCATTCTCTACAACTGCATCTTTATTCCGGTCCTGCTCCTAGGTTCTTCAGAACCTTTTTTTTTTTTTTAGATTCCATATATATGTGTTAGCATATGGTATTTGTTTTTCTCTTTCTGACTTACTTCACTCTGTATGACAGACCCTAGGTCCATCCACCTCACTAAAAATAACTCAATTTCGTCTCTTCTT
Source organism: Globicephala melas (assembly GCF_963455315.2). Lineage (NCBI taxonomy): Eukaryota > Metazoa > Chordata > Mammalia > Artiodactyla > Delphinidae > Globicephala > Globicephala melas. The sequence goes on along the minus strand of NC_083314.1, from coordinate 128,503,766 downwards.
ATGGCTGAGTAATATTCCATTGTATTCATCATTTATTTTTAAAAGGAGACTTGTTTGAAAAATTGAAAACATTCAAGATATGTGGCTTAGCTAAACCATCTTTGCTTGTTACTTGCTCCTCTCAGAGACAATATCCATGCTTTTGATCCCCTAATTGGTCATGTGTCCAGTTATTGGTTTTGGAAGAATGTCTGGATTGCATGATGCCAATTAGATGGATTCCTTGTCTCAGGAATTTTGCCGTGTCCTTATCAAAACCACTTAGTGACGGACTCACCTAGAGGACATAGAACTGGGGATTCTGTTTTTTTTGGTGGTACGCGGGCCTCTCACTGTTGTGGCCTCTCCCGTTGCGGAGCACAGGCTCCGGATGCTCAGGCTCAGCGGCCATGGCTCACGGGCCCAGCCGCTCCGCGGCATGTGGGATCTTCCCGGACCGGTGCACGAACCCGTGTCCCCTGCATCGGCAGGCGGACTCTCAACCACTGCATCACCAGGGAAGCCCGGAACTGGGGATTCTTAAAGTGTAGAAAACAGATTGTATGAACCCCTTCTGTATCAGCTTTCCTAATAAATAGTAATCTAATAAATGTCCATGTAGGGGACAGAACTGAGGACTAATTCATGACTTGCTTTCTTTATAACCCGGCAGCTATATTATGGGGAGTAAGAAATACCAGCTAGCTCTGACTTTACTGGCAGCTCCTTTTATCTGTGACCAAATTGGTATAGGTCAGTTCTCAATCACACTACATATCTTCTCATGAACACCATGCAGCAGCCTTTCTTGAATGCTGGTCTTTGTAACCCGAGATTACCCGTGTGTTAATATTGAGGACAGTGACATTGTGACTAGAGCATGATTTTTTTCAAGGCCTTGAAATGCTTTGAACATATATCTGAGCTCTGTAAATAGTTGTATAAGCTAGAAATTAACTCCTTGAGAATGTTTCTTCAGATGCTTTAGAGTCCCCTGATTCTTTCTATAAGGCTATGTAGAATGAGAGATTCTACTGCTATTTTAAAAATTAATGTTCTTTATTTGCAGCAAGCGCACAGACAAAATATTGATACTTAGTAATAAAAAAAAAACCTCTTAGCAATTATACAAAGCCCATCTTTAGACAGCTTTACAAATATCAGCTAATTAAATTTTACTAAACATAATTTATTTATAAGATAATAAACATATGGTGGAAATAAGAAAAACAAAGCATAGTCATAGAAAATTACACCCAAATCAAATGCTAATTGATTGAAATTACTTTTTCTCCTTATAGGGTACGTACTCCCACCATCTTCAATATTTATTTTATTAATTCATGAAAGTTGGATAAATTTATTCTGAATTTCACATTTTTAGTATGCCTTAGATATTGCCTTCAATTATCATAACCGTCATTTCAAGGGAAAAGACTTCTTTAACTGTTATAGTAAGATACAATTTTGAATAAAAAATTAAGCTGCATTGTTATTGAAATCAGGCATAAAATGTAATTTTCCTTTGGTTTTCCACCTTAGATGCTTTGATGCTCTGATTACCACCAATTTTTGTCTTTCTTGTTATGCTTTCCAAACTGGTACTATTATTGTGATGGTGAATCTTTGTTGATGGCAGAAATACTCAATTTTGCAGCACCAATCAAATTAAAAATTTTTTATACAACTTCACAACTTCTCTCTCCCTGTTTGCTTCTCTCTCTTTCTGGTCATCCTTCCCACAGTGTCAGTAATCTGTAGAACAGTGAGGTTTGGCTTTCAGGTTAGAGATAAAAGACTTATTAAGCTTAGAGTTTAGGAGGATTTGAAAGAGTTCTTTGTGTTGACCGTTCAGAGCACCACCAGCTCAGGCTCTCTTCTGAACACTGCCAGCTCACAAGGTTAGAAAATGTTTTTCATCCCATAATTTGTGAGCCGATTGCTAGTTAGGGAATTTCAGAACTTGTCTCTAGTAAGCTGACCAAAAAAAAAAAAAAATCATAACATATTGAAGGGGGTCCCACACCTGCAGAGAAAGGACAACCAAAAGATCAGATGACTGACAAAATATAGCTGCTGGAGGAGAAAAACATCAACTTGAATAGAAAAGTAATACAAACACAAGACTATTCAGATTAAATACAGAAATTACTTTTTGGAAATAAAAATTTCACCATTAAAACATGATTTCCAACTAAACAATTTGATAAGTAAAGTGAAGAAATTGTGACCATTGTTGAGACCTGAATTAGTATCCAAAAGATCAAATAGAAGAAGGAAAGAAAAGTTCAGAGCAAATATTTTAAAGTGCAGATATGGATGGAAAAGAGGCTCTGAGGATAGATCCAGGATATAACATGCCAATAATAGAACTTCCAGAAAAAGTGAAAGGAACACATGTAGGGGTTACACTAATTTAACAACCATTTAACACAAATATCCCTGGACTAAAGAAAGACCAGATTTTATCATTTTAAAAGATGCACCGAGTTGCTGGTATGAGTGATAAAAAAAAAGGACATGTACCTAGGCATTAAAATTTCTAAATTTAAAGATAAAGAAAAAAAAATCTCTTAACATTTCAAACAGAAAGAGCAAACTGACTGCAAAAGTAAAATAAGCTAGAAGATGGTGGAATAATACATACATAAATAAATAATACATAAATAAATAATAAATGAGTCAGAAATAAAAATTAAAACATTAGAAACCTATATCTGACCAAGGTATTAATACATAAGACCAAAATAGATAGATAGATAGATAGATACAGATACTCAAGAATTCAGAATATGTGTTCCCTTACATAGGGTAATATATAATTTATCATTCCAATTGAGGGTGAAAAGTGCCACTATTAATAATTATTCTACAATAACAGGCATAAACTAGGACTTGCTAGGAAAGCTGGAGGGGGATATAATTTATCATCCTAAAGGAAAGTGAAAAATGGCATTATCAATACTTCCACCAAAACAAGTAGGACTTCCTAGGAAAATAGGGATGAATTGTCACTACCCATATACCACATTTGAGAAACATTCTGAAGAACTTGATCCATTTAAAAATAAAAAAGAAGAATCAGGAGATAAAGCTGAGAACTCAGGATCGGAAAAATGAATCAGGAGGAAACAAGTGGTGAGCAATAAAACTAACAGTTAAATTTAAATAAATAGTGACAGATCCTTTGAGAATGAATGTTATGTTTAACATTTCAAGAATGCAATGTTAAATGAAGTTCCTGAAATATAGGAAGCATATTCAAGATAAATTCTAATAATAGTACAGAAATAAGAGTAATAATATGTCAAAAAGAGTTGGAGTGAGAATAGGAAAAAGAGGGGAAGCAAAGTATTTTTATCACTTATCTGTAGGGGGAGAGAGTATGAGAGTATAGTTTTAAGTGAGTAGAGGAGAAGTAGTGCAGTCGAGTGCCCAGAATTAACCAAATTTGGGGTTAAGGGCACAGTCCTTAAGTCAAAACTTCCAAGTCTGTCTGGTTTCTGACACCAGCCAAGTCACAAGTTTAGGGTTCTCAAGGGCCATGCTCTCTTCAGACCAGCTTGATACAAATTTGGGGGTCTCCACAGAATTCCTCAGAATCAGTAATTTGCCAAAACTCACAGAATTGAGGAAAGCATTATCCTTATAACTGCAGTTTTATTGTAGCAAAAGTGTACAAGTCAGAACCAACCAAAGGAAGAGATATATAGGGCAGAATGGGGGGCTGAGAGGATTCCAAACATGAAGATTCCACGTCCTCAGGGATGTGTTACCCTCCTAGCATTGATGTGTAACAGTATATGCATCCCATGAAGCTCATCTGAGTTTGGCATCTAGAGTTTTTACTGAGGCTTCATCATGTTGGCATGATTGATTGCATTATTGCCCACTTAGTTGAATTCAACCTCCATTACCACTACTGTTCCCTGGAGGTCAGGCTGATCGCATGTTACTCAAAGTCCCAAGTCTCTAATCAATCACATGTTTGGTCTTCTGACATGGCCAGCCCCTATCCTTGTTAGTATAAATTATCTAGTGGCCCACCATGAATCATCTCATTAGCATAAATGATCAAGTGTTATCAGAGGGGCCAACCATGAATAACAAAGTAACTTCTATTACTTGAGAAATCATCAGGGTCTAAATGTTACCCTAAAGGAACCGGGGACAAGGGCCACACCTCTCTTTGGGCTGACACCAAAGTTTTTATTATATAGAATCGTTTTTGTGGAGGAATTATTTGGTAACATTTTCAGTTTATATTATAGAGGTATGTACCTAAAAAAGAAATGGAAATATATAGCACAACTTATAAATTGTACAGGGAGAAAATATGTATGAAATTGCTGAGCTAACGCACCAAAAGTAAATTTAAAAGATGAACTATTGGTGAATGGATAAAAATGGAAGTGATGTTTACAACTCGCAAATAATTCCCTTGAAAGGGAAGGTCCTGTCCGCTCATTTGTTCCTTTTTCCATCCAATTAGCTGGAATGTGGATGTGATAGAAGATAGAGAGCTATTTTAGAATACAACATGGAATCTGTGAATTGAGAAGATAGAAGCCCTGGACTTAATAGCATTTAGCCACAAATTCAACTGTGGATCACCTATCTTGATATTTGTGAGATGGGAATATATATTGTGTGTATTATAGATTACCCATATCCTATCTAGTACAGCTTGGAAAAGGGATACTCAGGAATTGCTATAAGTAGATAACCATAATGGCAATAATAATATCAGATAAGATGGCATTTAATATTAAAAGCACAAAAATGGCTAAAATAAGTCATTGTGTAATGAGACCCAATATGATGACATAATAGTCATAAATGTGTATACTCCAAACAATACAGCACCTAATTACATAGGCATAACTGTTAAAAAACATAAGAATAAAGTGAAAAAAAGATAGAATTGTGAATTTATAACAGACTTCAAAATACCTCTCCAAAATTAAAATGATTCAGTAGACAAAATCTTTAAAAATAAAGACTATGAAGACTTTAATGATGTGATCAATAAGCTTGATTTAATAAACATAAAATATTATAATCATTTAATAAATAATATCTAGAATTTTATTTAGTATGGGTCTGCATAAAAATGTCCTAAGATTTTTTAAAAGTCAGGATTTTTTAAGGGTGGATTTTCTGATTATGAGCCAATCAAATTAGAACTAAAAATCTTAGCAACTTGAAAGTCACTATTAAATAACTCAGATTAACAAGGAAAAAATCAGAAGTGAAATTAAAATTATCTATAAAACAAGGAACAGGAGAACATCTTATGTCGAAACATAGGATACAGAAAGAGCAATTCACATGGAAAAATGTATAGCCTTGAGTGACTACATTTTCAAGAAATGATGAAAAATAAAGGAACTTGGTACATCCTAGGGAATTAGACATGCAAAGCAAACAAAAATAAGGAGATGAAACTAAGAGGCAAAATTTTCACATTAATATAATGAAAAAGATAGAGAAAAGGATTTTTCAAAAAACTAAAAACTGGTACTGTGAGAAAAATAATTACTTTGATTAACTTATAAATATACTATGAGCTTGGAAACTTAGAAGAAATCCTATATTAACACGGATCAAACGTGGTTGATTGTTTCCATGGCAGAATGCTTTCAATTCTATTTAAATTTCTCCAGGTTTTCACTGTGGTAACTAATTTTTAAAAAATTAACAATAGGCAAAAACCATCTGAAAGCTGAATTCAAACTGTATGTCACCAGTTTGCAACTTGTTGTGTATAAGATTCCTTAAGGTTGCAGTCCCAACTTTTAGCATATATATCAAGTATGTTAGGTAAAATATCACAACATTGTCATATAAAAATAATCAACCTCTCTTTGAGCCTAACATTTTTATTTCAGTATACTTCTGTTAATATTACTCGGAGCTCAGTATTCCATTTTTAATTTCAAGGAGAGTGGCATTGCATTGACTTCAAGAGTGAGAGAAATGAAATAAAATAAAATTTCTTCTTAAAAAAGATGATAGTTTCATAAAGATGAAAGGGATAAACAAGGAAAAGTTTACTTAGTGATTGTCAGTTCTAAACCCCCAAATTATACTTTTCAACCACTTTGTGGAATTTGCAAGTCATGGTCTTGCAAATGTACATGTACATGTCATGAGATGTTCAATAGTTTGATTGAACTATTCTTTCCCTCTTTAACCAACAGTTATTACAGAAACCCAGAAATCAATATTCTGGTTTATTTCAGCCAGGTAGGATGGAGTTAGGGTTTACTTCACATGGCTTTCAAGCCAATGACACTTATCTTTCTCATGAATTCCAAGTGAAATTCAGAATTGCCAAGGATTACACCATAGCAGATTATTTAGGGATGTGGATTAGTCACACAAATCTTCTTGAATCAGTTCCGTAAAGACGATAAATGGCTAAAACCATGGTGCCGAAAGGAAGAAAAGGACAAGGTACAATCTATGAACAAAAATGCAGGCCATTTAGCTTTATGTGTAACTGTGTCCAAGTGCTTTGCCAGAGGAGAGGAAGGGCTTGGAAGGTAAATAATGAGTCCAGAGATTTAAGCCCCATCTGTTCAGACAGGCTGAAGCTCACTGGGATGACAGTGTTTATGCTGGGCATTGATAGATGTCATCTCAATTGGCTCTTGACATGAGAGATAGTTGAGGATGTCTGAATTAGAAATTGATCCCAGGATCCTGAACGTGAGCCAAGAGCAGTGTTCATGAAAACACTGTAGTAAAAGAAAGCTGGTGTCCTCTTCCCCCTGTCCGCTCCCTCTCAAAAAGAAAAGAAGAAAAAGAAAAACAATAAGAAGAAAATGTAGAATGCTACCCAAGTCTAGAAAATGTCAAAATAGCAGTTTCCTTTGTGTAATTAATAATTATTTGCATATATTTGACCCACGTGTTCTTTTCTGTCACACTTATTTTATTTTTATTGTTCTTAAATGTTAGTTTTACATTATGAAAAGGAATTTATACTCAATATTGCCAATATCTGATCATTTATTTTATTCATCATTTAATTTATTGTTTTTAATAATGTGACAGACATAATATTCCATTATTATTTTAGTTTATATTTTTTTAATTACTTGTGAGATCAAGTAATGTTTAATATACTTCCATACATTAGTGAATCAGTTACTTACTCTCTGATATTTGTTGGTCCAGGTTTTATTTTGTATATGTCTTAGCATATAAGGCACTGCAATCAGACCTATCCAGTCCCTGCCACCTGTAAATTGTATGGCCTTTGACAGTTTTCTTAATTCCTCTTATTTCAATTAGTTGGCCAGTTAAATGGGAATAATATTGGTATGGTATTATTTACCTCTTGATTCATAAAGTTACATATATTTTTAACCAAAACAGGCACTTGAGTCATCTGTTTCCCTTATTTTCCATAATCAATACTTAACTAGCCTTTGTTGGTTTAACCTCTAATATCCTTTTGTCATATTTCAGTGAATCTAAAATCCCATCAACTGTAACATACACCATTACTTTAAGTACCCATAACAGAAAAAATGCTGCCAATGCATGCATTGACATATTGCTTGCCTTAAGAGTTCTAGAGGTTTTTTCACACAGTATTGTCATCATGAAATTTGGCTATATACCATTTCTAAGAGAATTGCTCTGTTATCTTTTGGATTTTGAAAATTTCCATGCACTTACACAGGCCATGGCAATTGGATAATTAATATAGCACAGAGACTATAAGAAGTATCCTGATTTCAGAGACGTTAAACTTTTTTCAAAGACAGTATTTCTCATTATCTCCACTGCCATCAAAATAGTCTAAGCTGTAATCATTTCTTAGATAATTGAAATAGTTATTGAAGTAGTCCATTTGCATTCACCCTGCCCGCCTTCTTCTATCCAAACCTATCTCCACCTAGTAGCTAGACAGTTTGAAAATCTGATAATGTCACTTGTGCTGGGTCTTCTTCCTATGGCTCCCTTCAATGGCTTCCTGTTGTACTTAGAATAAAGACAAAACATCTCTATCGACCACATTTTGCATGGTCTGGCCCCCATCTCTTCTCCAGCCTCATCCTTCTCTGCTTTTCTTCACTCTGCATTCCAGAGGGTAGAGCACCTCTGTTCCCTGCCTCATCTTTGCACATATGTGCTCTTCCCTCTGACCAAATGCTCTTCTCCCGTTTAATTAAGTCATCTTTGTCCTTCAGATCTCAACTCAAATTATTTCCTCAGAGAAGCATTCTTTGACTTCTTCAGTCAGGTTTAATTACTGATTAAATTCATCTATACAGCAGTTGACACAGTTGCAATGGTATAATTATTTTTGTGATTATTTGTTTAGAATATAAGCCCTATAAGGACAGGGGCCATGATGACTTTTGTTCCTCACTATATTGCCACCAACTAGCACAAGGTCTACTAAAGAACAGATGGTCACCATGTATTTATTGAATGCATGAGAAAATAAAGAGTTCTTATTAAGGCTGAGTGTGATAATGCAGATTATAATAGTGCAGTACTGACTCTTTCATAGTAGGCATTTTATAAACCTTAGCTCTTATTATTATAGTTGTTGACTCTCATTCTTCATAAGGCATCTCTGTCTTCTCATCTACTTTTAAAGAGTTCACATGCTCTATATATCTTCACTAATTTCAATGTGTTTGCAGTGCAATGGACCCAAATGATCTCTCTCAGTTGTAAAACAATTGTACCTGCCCTGCAACATTTGTTTTCTTGGCATCAATTATACTGAAAACTACTGAGTTGCGAGCAAATCAAGTTATCACTGTCTATTAAAAGCCCAAGATTTGGGGCTTCTCTCGTGGTGCAGTGGTTGAGAGTCCGCCTGCCGATGCAGGGAACACGGGTTCGTTCCCCGGTCCGGGAAGATCCCACATGCCGCGGAGCGGCTGGGCCCGTAAGCCGTGGCCGCTGAGCCTGCGCGTCCGGACGTCCGGAGCCTGTGCTCCACCAACGGGAGGGGCCACAGCAGTGAGAGGCCCGTGTACCGCAAAAGAAAAAAGAAAGAAAGAAAAAAAAGCCCAAGATTTGCATCTCTAGAAGGATGAGAAACAAAGGGCCAAATTTGCCTCCATTTGGGAAGCACAAGTCTGTAATCACAGTTTGTCTGTTTTTGTTTTGCTTTGTTTTGTGTTTTTTCCTAGTAAAAACTGATGAGGATAACAGGTTTGCTAAATAGATTGTTTAATAATGCTACTTAAGGAATGCCAGAGTTCCATTTTAATCATCTCTCTCCCCAAAATATATGTATTTCTTTGCTCAAAGGCCAACTCTACTTTTGCATTACTTTAAAATTCCTTCTGTACAAATACCATGAGTATAGAAAAGGTACCTATAAAAATGTCCCACTCAACACTATCATTTTTGTGCATTTGCCTCTGGTTTAATTGGAGTCTTTGATGGCTACTTCTTGATCATCACACATTTATTGGCCATGTATTGTGGGTCACGAACAAGATTAGGTATTGCAAGGGACACAGAGGAAGAATAGAGGCATACACCATAAACTCTCTCAAGTTCCTTCTTTTTTCTTCGTTAACATCTCCCAATACTGGAAAGCCATTTTTCTTTGAGAATGGGCAGAAAAGATTTACTGTTTCAGTTAAGAGCTAGCTAACCAAAGTCAAGTTTTTAAGCAACCTAAGTCTCTAATTTTTCATCTGTAATAATATTGTAGATATCTGTGGTAGATTGCATCATTGTCACCAAATCTTTATCTTCTTTGTATCCATGTATTTTGCCATATGCCTCTGCAGTTTCTTCCACTAAGTCTAAATATGTTCCCAAGCTCCATTGATGTTGGACTTGCCCATGTAACTTACTTTGGCTGAAGGAATTTTATAAGGTCTGATGAGAAAAAAGGCTTGACATTTGCTTGTGTTGGGCTGGGTGGGGTTGGGTGGGGTTTGCTCTCTTGTGCTTCTGTCATAGTCATGAGAAACATATACTCAAGTTAGCTGAATGGTCCAAAGAGAGTGAAAGGCATGTAGATCATATCTGGATGATCCATGGCTTGCAGCCAATTCTAGCTGAGCCTGAACTAGATTAGCTGGCTCCCAGTCTGTCTCAAAAATCCATGAGTGAGAAAAAATGCTTATTGATTTTGCCACGCATTTTTGGTATGGTTTGCTATATACCAATAGCTGACTAAGACATGCCTCATCATATTTTTTTAGATAATTAAGAAAGACATGATATATAAGGTACCCAATATAGTAGGATGCTGAATAAACTGTACAGAATAGGTAATGATGGAAAAGTTCATAATCCAGTAAGAACAAAGAGTATTGGCAAAGTGTTTTTAGAGCTCTGAAATCAATAGAGAAGCATTTGACATTCTTCTCTACCAACTCTGTGTCCTTGAAGAAGGTACTGAACTTCTGTAAGTCTTGGTTTCTTCACCCATAAATTGAGGAAGATAATGGCAAGTAACTCAAAGCGTTTTTTCTTTTATTGAAGTGTAGTTAACTTATAATGTTGTGTTAGTTTCTGGTGTACAACAAAGTGATTCAGTTATACATGTATATATGTCTATATATATATATATATATCCTTTTTCTTATTCTTTTCCATTTTAGTTTATTACAAGATATTGAATATAGTTACCTGTGTTATACAGTAGGACATTATTATTTATCTGTTTCATATATAGTAGTTTGTATATGCTAATCCCAAACTCCTAATTTATCCCTCCCCTACCCCTTCCCCCTTTGGTAACCATAATTTTGTTTTCTATGTCTGTGAGTCTGTTTCCTCATAGTGTTTTAAAGATTCAATGAGGCTATGCTTTTGAAGGGCTTTGCAAAAATGTGATTCATTGTAAGCTTTCAATAAATGTTAACAATTGTTATTACTATATTATTATCATTATAAGTATTTATTAATCATTATCATTATTATAATTGCTATTTTAATAGGTTCTTTAGGGGCAGAAAGAGTATTCAATTTCAGAAATATTGGCCAATTACATTTTCTTTTTATTAACCTACTTCAAAAAGGTTACCAAATCCAGAATTAACAACCTTTTTTAAAAAATAGATACAGGGCTTCTTTGGTAGCGCAGTGGTTGAGAGTCCACCTGCCGATGCAGGGGACACGGGTTCGTGCCCCGGTCCGGGAAGATCCCACATGCCGCGGAGTGGCTGGGCCCGTGGGCCATGGCCGTTGGGCCTGTGCGTCCGGAGCCTGTGCTCTGCAGCGGGAAAGGGCACAACAGTAAGAGGCCCCCGTAACGCAAAAAAAGATACAATTTACCTATTGTTCAGTTTGTTTACTTTGATAAAGATTTCAAAACTCACAATATATGTAACCCCTAGTAGTTTGACTTCTACTATCCTCTTCAAGTTTCTTTGCACTATGTCTGGTTGGTTAGTGGGACAAGATCATGAATGATACTATTAGGATCATTCTATTCTGTCATCTAAATCTGGTAATCCCTCTTGTCCGGAAATCCTATTGATATGTCATGGCTTTTTGTTTAATAGCTATACTAACATGAATATTTTTCTTCATAGGAAAGATCATTTCTAAATATTATAGCATATATTTATTTTTTTAATTTTTTTTTTGTTGTTAACATTTTGCCACATTTACTTTCTCTCTCTCATGTATGTGTGTGTATACACACATTTACACACAAATATACAAACATATATGTATACATATACACATACACATAAGACTTTTTTGCCAAATATTTTAAAGTTGCAAACATTGCAATATATCACCCCTAAATTCTTCACCTTATCCTAGGAATAAGGAAATTTCCTACACAATCCCAATAACCGTTATCACATCAAAGTAAATGAACACTAATTAAATACTATCATTTATTGTTAATGTTTTTCTCTCTCACTAGTAAGTAAGGTCTCTGAAGGAATGGAGCTTGTCTTCCTCACTGCTACATCTCCAAAAACTAGAACAGTGTCTGACACATAGGGCTCACTCAGCAAACACTTGCTGAATGAATAAATGAACTTACATTAATAAAAATGGTTAGAATTTCAAACATTTTTACATGAATTATTTCCTTTAGTTCTCATAGAAGCCCTAAAATATAAGTACTATTAATCCCATTCTACAGATAAGAAAGCTTAATTTTCCAGTTATTTTTTTACTTGGATTAGACCCATTTGCAAAGAACCAAAATAGAAAAAGAAAAGAAAAAGACATTAGTGTACATAGAGAAAATCTCCCAAATGTAATTTCTCATTCAAAAAGATTTTTACTGCAAACGAGTTTTTAAAAAATAGGAAAAATATTTCATGAATCATTCATCTTCAGTGGATGGTTTTCTTCTACATTCAGGTGAAGTCTTTCTTTCTTGTTTTCATACATTTATCTTTTGGGATCACTGAATCATAGCTGTTAGAGATGAACACAACTTCAAGAGTCTGGTTCATTTAGAATCATGTATTTTTTGTTTTGTTTTGTCTTCTTTTCTCTTGAGATCTCTCAGTTTGGAAGGGAAATTGGTTTTCCATGGATCGCTGAACCAGCCACATGGCTTTTACTTGCCTGGGCAGCATCACCTAGAATTTAAAGGCTGTGACTCCAAAATATGATTTATTCAATGAAAATAAAGTAGTGAAGTAACCAAGTAGCCACTGAGTTATTTCAGACTAGAAATGTAAACCCCCAAAATACAAATTTCCCAAGGGAAGTTACATGTCTTTTTTGTGGTTCCTTAATCAGATCACACAACAGTCTGGACACAATCACACTTAAAATGAATTGAACTGAATGAATAGTGACTAGCAGCTGAAGACAAATTACTGAACCATTTTGTTCAAGGCATATGAATATATATCTTAGACATTTTGCTGAAACCAACATAAAGGCAGTGGAGTGTGTTGAATTAATTTCGAGAAGTGATTTTTCATTGTCTAATTGACCTGTTATGAAAATGCAACCTGCACCACGGAAAGGGTGATTCTAGCTTAGATTCTAGCTCTAAAATACTGGAGATTCTAGCTCTTCAGCATACTGGTTAGCAAAGTAGCTCTACAGCTAATCAAATAGATTTCCCAGAGAAACTGAACTTTTCATCTGAGGGACAGTGTGCATTTTGCCTGTCTCCCAGAGCTGAAGACTTAATGCTCAAAAAAGGGAATATACCTTTCCCCAGAGGATTCAGTATCTGAATTGGTTACTGTAGTCTTTTATTCGTTAGAACTCATTAATTTCAATGAAATAAACCCATTTGAACTAGCTGAAGCGAAACAAGAGAATTTATGAGATTCTAGGGCTATTTCCCAGAAACTGAGAGCATGCAGTCCAGTGGACCTCCAGAGTTACTTAGGTTGTAATATGGCTCCTGTTATAAACTGGTCAAGACAAGAGTCCATTGCTGAACTTCCTGAGCTCTAACAATTCTCTCCACTTGCCGCTATTCACAGCAGTTCCTAGCTTCAATGCTGCAATTATTTTTCTAACAGTCTAACACCTTTGTTTTCCCTCAGTGCAAAGTGTTTGAAGCTTCCTTGAAAGAGATATGACAAAGGAAGCTCACCTCTCCTAGTTAATGTGAATCTTTCCTCTCTTTCCTATAAGCTCCAGAAAGCAGGATATTTGCCGTCTTCAAATTATGGACAATTACACTTGCAAATAATTGGGCTAGTTAACCCTCTCATTACTGACTCTCAGTCTGGGAGGGGAGAACAGCTTCAGCCTCAAAGAAGGTTTCCTCGGAGCAGAAAAGCACTTCAGCAAAGAAGGCTTATGACATGACCAGGTCCCAGAAGCCATTAGGTGCCTGTCACATAGAATGACTTGTTATTTGCTCTACCTATAATTATTCCAGACTGACACTTTATGTATGTTGAGGAGGATTAAGAAAAAATAAATATGCTAGGAATTCACATCTTGTGAAAGAATGATATATATAAACAAACAATTCATGCCAATAAAACCAAAAAAGCTATTGAGAAATTTGTGACATTGAAGTAATATTCACACTGACAATCAATAGCAGTTGTTGTCACTTCAACATGAAAATGTTGAAAGATAAATATTGGTGCCTCTTATTACTGCCCTGACTGGAAATATTTATTGTTTAGATTAGTGGATAATTAAAAATAACTTACATATACTTATGCGTCCAATTCCTATCACAGTCTCAGAGGTAGATAGTACCTGGTAAAAGGATCCTCAGATTTCATCTGCAAGAAAAAATAGTATCAGCTATAGGCTAAAGATCTGAATTCACTAAGGTATTTTAGCCCCATTTTTAGTATTTTAAATAGAAGGAGGATAGCTTTGGAGTTGAGCACGCAAAAGTTTGAATCTTTGCCATATTTTAGTTGGATGGCATTTGACATATTTTTAAAATCTCTGAACTTCATTTGTGAAGTTCAGGGGAAATAATAACCACTTCATAGAATTATTATGAGGAACAAATGGAGTATTGTGTGTGTATCAGTGAGTAGAGTGACACACACCAGACAGACAGCAGAGAGACTCAGTATATAGTAGCTGTTACTAGTGATACTATTATATTAGAAAATAACAGCCCTATACTATAATTAAGTAATAGTTGTGCTTTATAGCATGTAGGGTCCTGGAGGAACTGAAAACCCTGATTTCCAAAAACGTCAGTACACTTACTAATTTTTCTTACCTACATTATACACAAAATAATTTCAAAATTATAACACCTGTATTATTATCAGGAACAATATCATTAAATAGAAAACCCAGGAGAGTAAGAAATCAAATATATAAATACCAAAAAAAAGATTTAGAGTTTCAAAATACACACATAAAAAGTAATTCATTTCAATCAACATTAAGTCAGAAAATGTAATTGAAGAATTTTTATATGCCTGCACTTGCACACGTGCACACACACACACACACACACCCCCCTATGAATAAACTCAACCAAGAACTTTGCAGTACTCTCTGTACAGATGAGGGTTTCTCGGTCTTGGCATGATTGATATTTTGGACTGGATAATTATTTGTTTTAGTGGTCTTCCCTCTTGTAAGATGTTTAGCAGCATCCTTAGCCTTTGTTCACTAGATTTTAACTAGATTCCAGTAGCACCTCCTTTCCCTACCCTCCCTGCAAAGTCATGACAATCAAAATTGTCTCCAGACATTGCTAGATGCCCTGGGAAGCAAAACTGCTGGCAGTTGAGAATCATTGGTATAGACTATATCATGAAAGAACACTCAAATGGAGAGAATGATCGATTTCTTTCATGTTAAGCTCAGTACTATACAAATGTCATTACTCTTTGGTTTTGAAAAGTTTTATAAAATATTTTTAAGGAAAATAACAACCAAGAAGAATAAACAAAGTATGTGGACATATAATTCACAAAGAAAGAGATAATATTTATTGGCTAATAAATATGTAAATGAATTTTCTAACTCATTAATAAGGAAAATAAAAACATAATTAAATAACTAGATAATATATTATTTAAAACATCAATGTTAGTAAATGTGCTTTGAAATAGATTTTCACCTTTCCTGCTGGTGGGAGTGTGTATTGGTGTGAGATTTTTCAGAGGGCAAATTGACAGTAACATCAAAACGTTTTAAAAATATGCATCTTATTTTATGCAGTAATTTCACACTCACAAATGTATTTATCCTTCACAATTAATTAGATTTAGATATGTGCAAAAATATTTGTAAACAAAGGTTTTTTTGTGATGTGATATTTAAAACAGCAAGGATTAGGAATGCAAAAAATGTCCAAGAACAGGAGTTAGATAGAATAATTATGGAATCACCATTGAATACAATATTATTCCTCTATTATTAGATTCCTGTATTATTAATAATATGTGGTTATTACAACATATACCTTTAATAAAGTGATGTGTGTGTATTTGTATATGTAAATGTGAGGGGTTAAGTTTCTCAGGAAGCAGACTCAGCAGTCTCAGAGATGGAATTTGGTATGTTGGATATTTCTTAAGGAGGGGCCTTGGGAACAACATCTGTAGAACAGAGAAAAAGGAAGCAGTTGTGAGCAAAAGAAGAAACCAACCTATGACTTATACTCAATGATAATCTTTTTTTGATGCTTAGGGAGCTCTGGAGCTAAAATGACAATTGAATGTCCCAAAAGATGGACCAGGACTTTATACCCATGCATCAATCAGCTATTGGATGTAGGCTTTCAAAGAAAAGTCATGACCTTGGATGGGGATGCTCTTCACACCTGAGGTGGTCCCTGAAGGGGCTGACAGCCCTGTGCTGATGCTAATTCCAGAAGCTGGGAAAACAAGCTTTTATGAAAGGGCCACCTAGATGGCACATCACAGCATCCACCACAGAGCACATGTGTTTTGTCGCTGTGTGAAGAATAAAGCAACATCCTTCTTTCCTGTCCAAGTTCTGAACAACTTGAAAAATAAGATTAAAACCTCCTCAGAATGAAGGCTAAAATATCACCTTTATTACAAAAAAAGCTGCAGTTGAAGAAAGTGGCATGTGGTCTTTGTAACACTCCAAAATTAGACAGAGCTTCCCATTCGGTCTTCAGCAGAGTTGGGCTGGGATAGGCCTCCCACCAGGTACCCACCTCACTAAGACTTACCACATGGAGGAGCAGAACAAAAAGTGTGCTCCTTTATAAGTGACTAGGTCCCAAGAGAAGGAAAAGAGGAAGGGGCTGGACAACTCATGTGCCAGTTTCCACTTCTAAACCCTCCACTCTGATTTTTCCACTTGGAGAATAGTGAGAACCAGTGTATAGAGAAACAAAGGAGCAGAATGATCCCCTAATTGGCTTCCTCCACAATTTAGAAAATATCAACAATTCCGAAAAATCATTTAACTAGTAAGGATACACATGTGGGGAAAAAGATTGTAGGCAAACACAGAATACCAAAAATGTTATATCTGGGTTGTGCTTTTGGGGCAATACAACTGTTCTTTTTAATATATACTTTTAAAATTTTATAAATGTCTTATATTGAACATGTATTTCCTTCATGATCTGGAAAAAATTAATTAAAAAATTAATGCCAGTTTGTTCACAACAGAACAGGTAGTATACAAAACATAGAGATGGTGAAGTAGGGGAAGATTGAACTACATAAATAGAGAAGAGAAGAAATAATATGGAGACAAGAATAGCAAGTGCAAGAGGTTGGGACATGAGTTGAAAACATGGCAGTCAGGACTCTTGTTACTACTGAATGAAAGACAAGTACACAGAGTTAATCAGTACCAGCTACAGTGACTGGTGGGCTGTGTTAGGAAGCGAGGTTCTCTAACTGACCCTTAGAAGGCAAAGTGCTTGACAGCATGGCAGTTACTCTGGCAGTATCCCAGTTTGGATGCCAAAACTTCAAAAATGGCCCTCAGATCCACGAGACAAGTTGAGCCAGAGTTGAGATTCAGGATGCTCTGAACACTTACTTTATTTTTGTCCCTCTCTCCAACACTAGAATGTAAACATCATTGACAGGACTTGGTTTGCCATATAAACTGCTTTTTCTCCCCTGTACCTACAACAGAATTCATAATAGGTTATACAATGGTATTTTTTTAAATGCTCGGAAATGAGGTAGATATGACTGTTTATCAACCCGTGAAAAAGAACCCCAACGTAATCTGTAATTCTTAAATTATAACAGTTAAATAACCCCAATTTTTGGATAGGCTTTGTAAAATAGGATTTTAGGGTAAAATGCCCACTTTACACCAAAATGTTTCTGTTAACATGGAATATAGTCTAAAAATGGAAGTTTTTGATAATGAACACATAGGATAGTTTTTATAGCATTGAAGCAGCCTCAATGAAAGATTTTACGATTTCAAATTTATAAAGGGCAAGCATCATTGTCATTTTTTCTGTGTGAGTGGTCAGCACTGAATACATAAACAAACACATTCACAACTCATAAACATTTAAAACGTATTAACCAGATAACGCAGCTTTCTGCCCATGCCCTTGCTGTTAATCATTATGGCCATTGTCTTTTACGTTATTGCTAACATTTTATAGCCTTCCTATGAGGGAAGAATTTTATGTTTTGCACTACTTTTTGGGGATAATGCAGCTTATGTCCACAGTGACAAGACCAACATAAATCTATCTGATGCTTAGTTGTGGTTTGAGACAGTGGGCTTAAAGAATCTGTACGTTTTTAATTTAGAATGCCTCTTCAATACAGTCCCCGTAAAACACAGAAACTATAGAAAAGTGACTTTCTTTGTTGTATACATTGATTCTTATGTGTCTTTCACTTATAATAATAAATTTATTAAGTGTTTGCTATATGTTGGGCACTCTTATAAGCACTTTTTATGTATTTTGTAAATCTTCATTGTGACACTATGAAAAAAATGCCATACTTTCCCCCTTTTAATAGGTGTAGAAACTGAGAGAGAAGGGTTAGTAAAGTAACAAATGGTTTACACACTTCATCATTTATTCACTCATTTAACATTTAACAAGTGTTATTAAATGCCCTTTTATGCTAGGCTTTGTTCTGAGGGTTAGGAATAAAACTGTGGACAAGTGGACAAGTTTCCTGCTCTTGGAATGCTTAAATTCCCTTAAAAGATAGAGGCAATAAATAAAAACAAATATAAAATAAATAATTTCCAATACTGATATATGCTGTGAAAAAAAGTACACATAGTTCTAAATAAAGCAGATATGGTAATAGAGTGTGACTGTATTTTACTCTATTATTTATATATTTTTTAATTTTTTTACATCTTTATTGGAGTATAATTGCTTTACAATGGTGTGTTAGTTTCTGCTTTATAACAAAGTGACTCAATTATACATATACATATGTTCCCATATCTCTTCCCTCTTGCGTCTCCCTCCCTCCCAGCCTCCCTATCCCACCCCTCCAGGCGGTCACAAAGCACCAAGCTGATCTCCCTGTGCTATGCGGCTGCTTCCCACTAGCTATCTACCTTATGTTTGGTAGTGTATATATGTCCATGTCTCTCTCTAGCTTTGTCACAGCTTACCCTTCCCCCTCCCCATATTCTCAAGTCCATTCTCTAGTAGGTCTGTGTCTTTATTCCTGTCTTACCCCTAGGTTCTTCATGACATTGTTTTTTCTTAAATTCCATATATATGTGTTAGCATACGGTATTTGTCTCTCTCTTTCTGACTTACTTCACTCTGTATGACAGACTCTAGGTCTATCCACCTCATTACAAATAGTTCAATTTCGTGAACTTTTTATGGCTGAGTAATATTCCATTGTATATATGTGCCACATCTTCTTTATCCATTTATCCAATGATGGACATTTAGGTTGTTTCCATCTCCGGGCTATTGTAAATAGAGCTGCAATGAACAGTTTGGTACATGACTCTTTTTGAATTATGGTTTTCTCAGGGTATATGTCCAGTAGTGGGATTGCTGGGTCACATGGTAGTTCTATTTGTAGTTTTTTAAGGAACCTCCATACTGTTCTCCACAGTGGCTGTATCAATTTACATTCCCACCAACAGTGCAAGAGGGTTCCCTTTTCTCCACACCCTCTCCAGCATTTATTGTTTCTAGATTTTTTGATGACGGCCATTCTGACTGGTGTGAGATGATATCTCATTGTAGTTTTGATTTGCATTTCTCTAATTATTAATGACTTTGAGCATTATTTCATGTGTTTGTTGGCAGTCTGTATATCTTCTTTGGAGAAATGTCTATTTAGGCCTTCTGCCCATATTTGGATTGGGTTGTTTTTTTTTTTGTTATTAAGCTGAATGAGCTGCTGATAAATTTTGGAGATTAATCCTTTGTCAGTTGCTTCATTTGCAAATATTTTCTCCCATTCTGAGGGCTGTCTTTTGGTCTTGTTTATGGTTTCCTTTGCTGTGCAAAAGCTTTGCAGCTTCATTAGGTCCCATTTGTTTATTTTTGCTTTTATTTCCATTTCTCTAGGAGGTGGATCTTGCTGTGATTTATGTCATAGAGTGTTCTGCCTATGTTTTCCTCTAAGAGTTTGATAGTTTCTGGCCTTACATTTAGGTTTTTAATCCATTTTGAGCTTATTTTTGTGTATGGTGTTAGGAAGTGATCTCATTTCATACTGTTACATGTACCTGTCCAGTTTTCCCAGCACCACTTATTGAAGAGGTTTTCCTTTCTCCACTGTACATCCCTGCCTCCTTTATCAAAGATAAGGTGACCAAAAAAAAAAAAAAAGATAAGGTGACCATATGTGTGTGGGTTTATCTCAGGGCTTTCTATCCTGTTCCATTGATCTATCTTTCTGTTTTTGTGCCAGTACCATACTGTCTTGATTACTGTAGCTTTGTAGTGTAGTCTGAAGTCAGGGAGCCCGATATCTCCAGCTCCGTTTTTCGTTCTCAAGATTGCTTTGGCTATTCGAGGTCTTTTGTGTTTCCATAAAAATTGTGAAATTTTTTGTTCTAGTTCTGTGAAAAATGCCAGTGGTAGTTTGATAGGGATTGCATTGAATCTGTAGATTGCTTTGGGTAGTAGAGTCATTTTCACAATGTTGATTCTTCCAATCCAAGAACATGGTATATCTCTCCTACTATTTGTATCATCTTTAATTTCTTTCATCAGTGTCTTATAATTTTCTGCATACAGGTCTTTTGTCTCCTTAGGTAGGTTTATTCCTAGATATTTTATTCTTTTTGTTGCAATGGTAAATGGGAGTGTTTTCTTGATTTCACTTTCAGATTTTTCATCATTAGTGTGTAGGAATGCCAGAGATTTCTGTGCATTAATTTTGTATCCTGCAACTTTACCAAATTCATTGATTAGCTCTAGTAGTTTTCTGGTAGCATCTTTAGGATTCTCTATGTATAGTATCATGTCATCTGCAAACAGTGACAGCTTTACTTCTTCTTTTCCGATTTGGATTCCTTTTATTTCCTTTTCTTCTCTGATTGCTGTGGCTAAAACTTCCAAAACTATGTTGAATAAGAGTGGTGAGAGTGTGCAAACTTGTCTTGCTCCTGATCTTAGTGGAAATGGTTTCAGTTTTTCACCATTGAGGACAATGTTGGCTGTGGGTTTGTCATATATGACCTTTATTATGTTGAGGAAAGTTCCCTCTATGACTACTTTCTGCAAGGTTTTTATCATAAATGAGTGTTGAATTTTGCTGAAAGCTTTCTCTGCATGTATTGAGATGATCATGTGGTTTTTCTCCTTCAATTTGTTAATATGGTGTGTCACATTGATTGATTTGTGTATATTGAAGAATCCTTGCATTCCTGGAATGAACCCCGCTTGATCATGGTGTATTATCCATTTAATATGCTTTTGCATTCTGCTTGCTAGTATTGTGCTGAGGATTTTTGCATCTATGTTCATCAGTGATATTGGCCTGTAGTTTTCTTTCTTTGTGACATCTTTGTCTGGTTTTGGCATCAGGGTGATGGTGGCCTCGTAGAATGAATTTGGGAGTGTTCCTCCCTCTGCTATATTTTGGAAGAGTTTGAGAAGGGTAGGTGTTAGCTCTTCTCTAAATGTTTGATGGAATTCACCTGTGAAGCCATCTGGTCCTGGGCTTTTGTTTGTTGGAAGATTTTTCATCACAGTTTCAATTTCAGTGCTTGTGATTGGTCTGTTCATATTTTCTATTTCTTCCTGATTCAGTTTTGGCAGGTTGTGCCTTTCTAAGTATTTGTCCATTTCTTCCAGGTTGTCCATTTTATTGACATAGAGTTGCTTGTAGTAATCCCTCATGATCTTTTGTATTTCTGCAGTGTCAGTTGTTACTTCTTTTTCATTTCTAATTCTATTGATTTGAGTCTTCTCCCTTTTTTTCTTGATGAGTCTGGCTAATGGTTTATCAATTTTGTTTATCTTCTCAGAGAACCAGCTTTTAGTTTTATTGATCTTTGCTATCGTTTCCTTCATTTCTTTTTCATTTATTTCTGATCTGATTTTTATGATTTCTTTCCCTCTGCTAACTTTGGTGTTTTTTTTTGTTCTTTCTCTAATTGCTTTAAGTGCAAGCTTAGGTTGTTTATTCGAGATGTTTCCTGTTTCTTAAGGTAGGATTGTATTGCTATAAACTTCCCTCTTAGAACTGCTTTTGCTGCATGCCATAGATATTGGGTCGTCGTGTATCCATTGTCATTTGTTTCTATGTATTTTTTGATTTCCTCTTTGATTGCTTCAGTGATCACTTCGTTATTAAGTAGTGTATTGTTTAGCCTCCATGTGTTTGCATTTTTTACAGATCTTTTCCTGTAATTGATATCTAGTCTCATAGCATTGTGGTTCGAAAAGATACTTGATACAATTTCAATTTTCTTAAATTTACCAAGGCTTGATTTATGACCCAAGATATGATCTATCCTGGAGAATGTTCCATGAGCACTTGAGAAAAATGTGTATTCTGTTGTTTTTGGATGGAATGTCCTATAAATATCAATTAAGTTCATCTTGTTTAATGTATCATTTAAAGCTTGTGTTTCCTTATTTATTTTCATTTTGGATGATCTGTCCATGGGTGAAAGTGGGGTGTTAAAGTCCCCTACTATGAATGTGTTACTGTCGATTTCCCCTTTTATGGCTGTTAGTATTTGCCTTATGTATTGAGGTGCTCCTATGTTGGGTGCATAAATATTTTCAATTGTTATATCTTCTTCTTGGATTGATCCCTTGGTCATTATGTAGTGTCCTTCTTTGTCTCTTCTAATAGTCTTTATTTTAAAGTCTATTTTGTCTGATATGAGAATTGCTACTCCAGCTTTCTTTTGGTTTCCATTTGCATGAAATATCTTTTTCCATCCCCTCACTTTTTATCTGTATGTGTCTGTAGGTCTGAAGTAAGTCTCTTGTAGACAGCAAATATATGGATCTTGTTTTTGTATTCTTTCAACCAATCTGTGTCTTTTGGTGGGAGCATTTAATCCATTTACATTTAAGGTAATTATGGATATGTACGTTCCTATTCCCATTTTCTTAATTGTTTTGGGTTCGTTATTGTAGGTCTTTTCCTTCTCTTGTGTTTCCTGCCTAGAGAAGTTCCTTTAGCATTTGTTGTAAAGCTGGTTTGGTGGTGCTGAACTCTCTCAGCTTTTGCTTGTCTGTAAAGCTTTTAATTTCTCCATCAACTGTGAATGAGATCCTTGCTGGGTAGAGTAATCTTGGTTGCAGGTTTTTCTCCTTCATCACTTTAAATATGTCCTGCCAGTCCCTTCTGACTTGCAAAGTTTCTGCTGAAAGATCAGATGTTCATCTTATGGGGATTCCCTTGTGTGTTATTTGTTATTTTTCCCTTGCTGCTTTTAATATGTTTTCTTTGTATTTAATTTTTGACAGTTTGATTAATATGTGTCTTAGCATATTTCTCCTTGGATTTATCCTGTATGGACTCTCTGTGCTTCCTGGACTTGATTAACTATTTCCTTGCCCATATTTGGGAAGTTTTCAAATATAATCTCTTCAAATATTTTCTAAGTCCCTTTCTTTTTCTCTTCTTCTCCTGGAACC
Source organism: Globicephala melas (assembly GCF_963455315.2). Classification (NCBI taxonomy): domain Eukaryota; kingdom Metazoa; phylum Chordata; class Mammalia; order Artiodactyla; family Delphinidae; genus Globicephala; species Globicephala melas. Next base: position 128,480,347 of record NC_083314.1, on the reverse strand, counting down.
CCTATAATTCGAATGTTGGTGCATTTAATGTTGTCCCAGAGGTCTCTGAGACTGTCCTCAGTTCTTTTCATTCTTTTTTCTTTATTCTGCTCTGCAGTAGTTATTTCCAATATTTTCTCTTCCAGGTCACTTATCCATTCTTCTGCCTCAGTTATTCTGCTATTGATCCCATCTAGAATATTTTTAATTTCATTTGTTGTGTTGTTCATCATTGTTTGTTTCATCTTTAGTTCTTCTAGGTCCTTGTTAAATGTACCTTGCATTTTGTCTATTCTATTTCCAAGATTTTGGATCATCTTTACTATCATTATTCTGAATTCTTTTTCAGGTAGACTGCCTATTTCCTCTTCATTTGTTAGGTCTGGTGGGTTTTTATCTTGCTCCTTCATCTGCTGTGTTTTTCTGTCTTCTCATTTTGCTTATCTTACTGTGTTTGGGGTCTCCTTTTTGCAGGCTGCAGGTTCGTAATTCCCGTTGTTTTTGGTGTCTGTCCCCAGTAGCTGAGTTTGGTTCAGTGTGTTGTGTAGGCTTCCTGGTGGAGGGGACTAGTGCCTGTGTTCTGCTGGATGAGGCTGGATCTTGTCTTTCTGGTGGGCATGTCTACGTCTGGTGGTGTGATTTGGGGTGTCTGTGGGCTTATTATGATTTTAGGCAGCCTCTCTGCTAATGGGTGGGGTTGTGTTCCTGTCTTGCTAGTTGTTTGGCATAGGATGTCCAGCACTGTAACTTGCTGGTCGTTGAGTGAAGCTGGGTGCTGGTGTTGAGATGGAGATCTCTGGGAGATTTTTGCCATTTGATATTATGTGGAGCTGGGAGGTCTCTTGTGGACCAGTGTCCTGAAGTTGGCTCTCCCACCTCAGAGGCACAGCAGTAACTCCTGGCTGCAGCACCAAGAGCCTTTCATCCACACTGCTAATGACATGGTGCCGATGGAACATCAGACATGAGGGACTCAGGGTGCATCTGCTTTCAACCACAGAGCTGGCATCTCCCCTCCTTGGGAGCGAGGTGCAGTCCTGACCACCCGGCCGCCAGCTGCCCAGCGGCTGGGTAATCACAAGGTGATATCTACTCTATTTTATTTTTTATTGACTTATAGTTAATTCACAATAGTATATTAGTTTTAGGTGTACAGTGTAGTGATTCAATATTTTTATAGATTATACTCAATTTAAAGTTATAAAATATTGACTATATTCCCTGTGCTGTGCAATATATCCTTGTAGATTGTTTTATACATAATAGTTTGTGCCTCTTAAGCCCCTCCTTACCCCTACCTTGCCCCTCTCCCTACTGGTAACCACTAGTTTATTCTCTGTATCTATGAGTCTGCTTCTGTTTTGTTATATTCATTTCATTTGTTCCATTTCCTGGATTCCACATATAAATAATAACATACAGTATTTGTGTCTCTCTAACTTATTTCAGTAAGTATAGTACCCTCTAGGTCTATCCATGCTTTTGGTCCTTCCATGTTTTTACAAATGGCGAGGATGTGGAGAAAAGGGAACACTAGTGCACTGTTGGTGGGAATGTAAATTGGTGCAGCCACTGTGGAAAACATTACAGTTTCCTCAAAACTGAAAATAGAATTAGACTGTGACTTTAGATAGGAGAGTCAAAGAAGGTTTGAATAAGTGAAAGTCTAGCTGAAGCTCAATGTGGAGATAGACCAGGCATAAGAAGATCTAGGTAAAGAGAGTTCCAGCCAGAGTGAAGTGTGAGTAGGAACAGAAAGAAGTCCAGCATACTTGGGGAATGGAGCAGGAGAGATAACAAAAGACCTATCATTCAGGTAAATCCAGGTCCTCTGACTCTGGAACCTGCACTCTAATGTAATGGCTAACATTTAGGAGATTTTCAGCTACAAAGTGTTTCCAGCTCATCAATGGACCACAAGAATTCTGACACTTAGGCCAAGGTAGTTGCTACTCCAAAATGTGAAATCTCTGAGAATTTTCCAGTGCTTATGTAAAACATACATAAATTTTGCATTCTATTCCCAACGCATCTTTTTTTGTTTTAACATGAGAATATATTCTCCTCCTCTTAGAAATTTTGAATTCTGGGAAGATGAGCTATATTTCTTCTGAGACTCTGCATGGAACCCCCATGGAGCACTTCTGAGCACACCTGGTGTATACAAAACATATCTTGAGAAACACGATTAACATATCTCATGGTAAGTACTGGATAAATGCTTAATGAACAGATGCGTGAACACATTCAGCTTGTTCCTCCCCTCTGAGTGCATGGAAGTGTCACAACATAACCTTAAATATCTTGTCCGGAGGTGGTAAATCCTAGTGTTAAGTATACCTATGAGTTGTTTATTAGGTTTGAATTTTGATTCTAGAATTTGCTATCATTTGACCTAGGGCAGATCATTTAATCTCTATGTGACTGAATTTCATCACCTGTAATAGTTGGGATAATAAAAATACTATGGTACCATAAAAGGATGAGGATTAGGTATGATAAAGTATTTAAGGAACTTAGCATGATGTCTAGGATATTAGGTCCTGTATAGGAACATGGAATATCCCACTGTTTGCCAATGACTAAACAGGAGCTGCTTTCAGGGACATGTGGATGAAAATCTCAACACTGAGAACAGTAAAACTCAGAATATACTAACAGCTGGAAGTGGCATCAGAGAACAGTATTCAACTATAGTATCTTGGTACACTAGTGTCTGTTGCTTAGTAGGCTCTTGAATTATTACTGAATAAATACATCAATAAGTGAAGGAATGATCAGTAGGGTGGTATGCCATATGTATTAACCAGTAAAATAGTTGATAATATAATTTTTTAATTAATTCATTTTTCTTATAGTTTATAAAGCATTCAATTTTGTCTTGACAAAAGTATTTCATGGCCAAATATCTTAAAGACATCGTGGGTATTATAATTTAAAAATCTCTCAGAATTCCTGTGATAAAGAATTTATCATCCAAAGGTATGCTGATAAACTGCTCTCTGGAAAATAATCTCCAATTTGTAGTCTTTGCAGATTTCGTGTCAATAATCCCACCTTGGCCTATTTCAAAGTACCCATATGACATTACTGAGTGCAGAGATGGAAAGAGACAAGCAGATTTAGCTCTTATGAGTTGGTATGAACCAGCTTCAGCAAACTACTGCTTTGTCATATCAGAATTTTCTAAACTTGTATAGTTTCCCCACCTTTTGTCTAACAGCATGCCTGTTGGTAAAGTATGGAAATGTTTTATGGGGCATGTTTTTGTGAAAGTATGCCATATGTTGTAATGTTCTCTTACTTTCATTCCCATACACTTTCTTGAATGAGTAGCAAATGGGGAAGGCTAGAGCTAGGGCATAGTTCCCGGAGATGGTGTTTTAGGTACGTGAGCTTGTACTGTCATGTGTGTCATATGTAAAATGTACTGAGACCTGGTGGTGTGAGAGAAGGCCCATCTAATATGGTTCTATTCTTTGAAGGCCCAGAGATTCACTCATGTCAGTGCCCAGAAGGGGTCAACTCCTAAGAGTTTGATTAACTTGGGCTACTGAATTTAGAATGGTACTGCGACAGACACAAAAACGACTGTTGAACATACTTTTATGCTAGTCATACCTGATGAGAAAGCAAATATGAACCAGAAACTAACTGACTTACTCTAAGAAAATAAAATAATAGGGACTGAAATAACTTGAAATCTATTAACTAAGCCATTTAATGGCCCTACAGGAATTAGATAGTTATATAATTTAACAAGATTGAGACAAGATCATCTGATGATCCCATTTCACTTTAGGGATGATCTTGCCAGTGACACTATTGGCTGAAGTTGCTTCTACCAATGTGACCAGTAACAGGATCAGCTCTGCCAGAATTTGCTTCTGTTGTCTTTTTTTCAGTGATCCCATTGCTGACCACACCCCATCCCCAAACACCACTGCATTATTTATTTATATCTTTTTATATATTTAATTAAGTTATAGTTTAGTCCTAGGTGTTAGAATATTCTCTTTCAGAGTTTTTGAATATCTCTACTCTGATCCATTATATTTTGTTCTCACTAGTTCACAGTCAGATAACAATCCTTCTCCTTAATTTCCTAGCTGTTGTGGGTACCACACCATAACTCTAAATTGCTACAAGTTTAGCAGCAAATATAATATTGGAATGAACTTAGGATTCAGGGTTTTATTTATTCTTCCAAAAATACTAAGTTTACTTTTACTATTGCCATATTTTGGTGGAACACTGGTAATAAAATTATCAGCAAGACAGACATGATCCCAATCTTCGTGAATTTATAAACCCACTATTTCTACAACATAGTAAGCTGTAAGACTGTCTGGATAGGCAAATCACTTCATCTTTTGGATCTTCAGTTTCCTAGCATGTAAAATGAGTGTAATAATATTTACCTTGTGGATTGTGTTGGGGAAATATCATTAAAGACAAAAAATCTTCTCCCAACCTAAAAATTCTCTCTACAAAGTCAGTAGGGAAAGAAAACAGTTTTATTATTACACAAACATTAAACCAGGAAGTTTTGCACATCACAGGCAATCTGCTAAGAGACTGCAAAGACAGAAAGAAATCTCACCCTTTAATGTAGCCAAGCTGATATGACTCATTACATACCTGTGCTCGAGATAAAGAAAAATTTGTCCTTGTCAAGTAAGAGGACTTGACAATACCATTTGCCACACATAGTTCATCCCAATATCACTTCATAGTTGGTGTGACTGTCTGTATTAGTTAATTGGCTTTATCCAGAAGAAAAACAACTTTTCATATCTTTATAATAGGAAGCAGTTATGCAACTTGGAGCAAGGGATCCATGAAGTTGGGTTCCTACCCTCCCACTGAAACGAAGAGGTAGCGGTGCTAACTCCCTTGATGTTTATATTTCAAAGAAATGGCTCCCACGTATTTGAGAAAGATACTCCTGGTCATAAAGCTGACAAAGGGCCTATCTAGTTTTTCAAAGAATTTATATGCATTTCAAAGCAAAAAGAAAGTACTTATAAGTTTTCTAAAGTAAACAGTCAGAAAAAGGAGAGGAGAAGGATATCTTCCCTTATTTTCAATAGAGAGAATTAAGTCTATTATTTTTTATTTTTATATGCCCTTTCACCTGTTATAAGAATTGAGTAATGTGTCTATAAATGTAAAAGCATTCTGTAAATTCTTAAATGTTTTTACAAACTGAAAGTGTCATTTTAACTGGAGTAGGCATTTCCTTGAATTAGAGACATCTTGAAGGCAGATGTGTGAAGCGCGATACTGCTAGAGAGGGCCCAAACTAGTCTGAACAAAGAGAGGAAAGTAGGAAGGAGCAGGCCTCTGCAGGTCATGGTCGAGTGCTTTGCATAATGAGAACAAATACTGTCTACTGGGAAAAAGTTTATGATATTGTACCCAGAGTATGTTGGAATTTGTGTGTCACAAGAACGACATAGCTTTTTTTTGATAGGCAAAAGGCAAAAGGAAATATTTGTAATTTTCCTTACAGAGGAATGACATGAGATAACAACATGCAGGCAATTCAAATGATTAGCATTTGGATGGATTAAAATGTGATAGACTGGCTATTGAGAGCCCAGGTATTGACATCCAGTAGACCTGGACTTCCGTCTTCAATGGAAGCTTCAATACTTCCATTCAATACTTACTATTGAGCTTCAATACTTACTAACAGGACAAACTTGGACAAGTTTCTCAATATCCTTACAGCTCATTTTCCCTCTCATCTATAAAACTAGGAACATAGTACCCACTCAGTAGGATCACTGTAAGATTTAAAAGTGTTTAGTCAGTGTCTGGCATATAACAAATGCCAATAAATGGTGACTGTCACAGCACCATTTTCATTATTAAGAAAAATAATAAATGAGTTGGGAAAGTTTTGGAATAATTAAATGATCCTTGAAGAGCTTTTTAGAGTCTTGTTTGGTTTCTAGTTTTTTAGTGTGTATAGAAAAGTTGCAAATATTGCAGGTATGTTGAAAGTTAAATCAATAGAACATGGACAGCAATTTGGTGAAATAAATAGACAATATTAAGCCTTTGTCGTCTGTTTGAGATTGATTGCTTAATGGGCCCAATTCTTCATCCCTTGTCATGGGACTTCGGAGTGCCTCCGATCGAGAGGCAGAGTGTATTTTCTCTATATATATCTGTGGCCAATGAGGTGTTAATAGGAGTGAGCCAACAGAGGTTTATAAAAGGAACTGCACATTTCCACTAGTCTAGTCCACTTTTACCTCTGCTATTGCCATGAGAAGGACATGTCTGGGGCAGCCTGTGGCAGTTTGAGAGACATGTGGAGGAGAGCCAAGTAGCTCCAGTCACCTCAGCTGATAGCCAGACAACCTCTAGACCTGTGAAGAAACCCAGCCAAGATCAGGAGAGCTGATTCCAGATGCATAAGTTATCAACTGTCTGTTGTATATCATGGAGAGCTATGGTTGTTTGTTACTCAACAACAGCTAACTGATACATCATCAAACAGATATAACATCAAGCCATCATCAGAAAAAAAATAAAATAACTGCCTCACAAGGTTGTTGTAAGGATTAAAACAAACAAATGTACAAAGCTCCTGCCATTAAAGTGGCACTTAGTAAGGGCTGGTTTTTGAGGCTGAAAAAGTCAACTTCCAATAAAGGTCTATAAACTTTTCTCAGTGCAATATATTTTGATGTTTGTGATTACTATTTATTAGATCCAACAAAGAAAACAGAAATGCTATATTAGAACCTTAATGATAGATTCATGTGTGTTTATAATCCCAGAATAGACTTCCTTTTTGAATTTTTATGTATTGCTTTTAAAAGACCCATTTTATATGACAGACATTAAAATAAGTCTCTCTTTAAACAATGAACTGTTAAGATAAGACTTTATTTTTCCATTTTTCCCCCATTAATACAATGGCCTTATTTTCCATTTACATAATGGACTCAAGCAGTCAGTGATTGGTTAAATTGCTCATTCTGCCTCTTGCCTGCAAGGCTTTTGCTGTGAGCAAGCATCAAGCACAAAATCTGACTACCATGGAACATGAAACAGGTATTCTCCTTTTTAAACTTTGTGATCTCAATTTCCTGGACTTATCCAATAGAAAGCAGATGCAAATTAAGAGCTCGATTCACAAAAATAATAAGTAGCATTTATACTGGCTTCCTATGGAGATGGCTCAGAAAAGTATGGAAGGCACAGCTAGCACTGCCAAATGAAATGTGTGTTCCTACAGTTTCATAAATATCCTTCTTGTTCTCTTCCAAATATTGACCTTTCTGTGCTGAATGAAAAAGTAAGTACAGGCTCAAACAGGCACAAACAGGTAGAATCATAACAGAAGACTGCCTCTCTTTAGAACATGCTTTGATGGGTTTTACTGTTTCTTTTTTTAGACACACTAAAGAAAGAGGAACAGATTTATTCAGTCTGACTTATGCCTGCTGTATAGTGCAATAAAGGGCCACAAAGCTGATATGTTTCCAGCCCTCTCTCAATATTACAGCAAAAGATCTCTAGCATTCTAGAGAAAGTCATTAAGAAAGGGGTTCTTTGGTTTTTGTTTGTGTGTATTGTGTGTGTTGTGTGTGTTTGTTTTCTGTCTGTTCATTTGCTTTATTTTTGCTTTATGAATGAAAGAAAAAAACCTGGAAAAGATAAATGGCTCTGCTATATGTTGGTGCATTTATAGCAATCCTTAAAAGAATTGACAGCATGTTTCACCTACATTAATTATAGAAAGTCTTCACACAGACTTTGGTTTTCTCTAGAAAGTTTGTAACCTTTGGTGACAATAACAGAAAAGGACATAGAAAAGTGAATACAAAATGTGACTTGTATTTAGGGAAATGGAAAATCAGCATGAAGATTCATCACAGCATCAACCTCCACAATGAACTGAACTCTGTTTTAGATGATCATTTGGTCTGAACAATTTGTAGAACCACATCAAGTTTATTGAGGATTTTCACTAAGGAAATCTATGATACACATATAACATAACTAGGTACTCAGTAAGTGCTTAATGAAATGGAGTGAAGCTGGTCTAAGAAGATACTAAGGCGAAGAATTGGTAACTTGCATGTTAGATCAATATGGAGACAAAAAGCTGGATTCTTGGAAATAACCAGATATTTGGCATATAATAGAGAGAACAGCTGCTGATAGTTCATTTTCCTTGTCATTATTTTGGCAAGATCATCAGTAAGGAAATCTTGGCTATAAGGAAGGTATCAACTTCCACCCCACCTCTTACATCTCAGATGTCTGCAGGCGGGTGGTGGCAAAATGGACTCATTTGTAAATGCAGAAAGCAGACATTGATACCTATTATGACAAACTGCCAGAGATCATCCTCTATTTGTATTTAATCCTCTATCCCTGCACTCATTTCCAAAGCTCTCATATTCCAGGATTAGAATGTTGCTGTTGTAGAGAACTGGCTGAAGCCAAATGGTCTATGTACATTTATTAGATTACTTGTGATAGATTTTGGTAGCTGCTGCAGTCAGCTAGAGATGAGTGTTAGCTACTCCCTGACAACATCAATACTTGGATAACAGGTTATTATAAAAGCAAGTGTCAGAGCAGATCCACCCACACTTGGAGATATTTTTTAGAAATGCTATTTGTTTAAAAAACTGTAACAAATAACAGCTCAACAGCCCTACTCTGTACATTCAAAGATGTACCAGTTCTCGGTTCTTTAGGTGCTCTGAACATGACATGCTGTCTCTGGGTTCACTAGAGATGATGCAAACTATAGAAGCAGGATTCAATTAGTCTTACACTCATCATCCACTCTCCTGAAGAGTGAACAGTGGAGGTCTCACTGGACTTCCTATTTATGCCAGAGTGCAGAGTGTCTCCAAATATCTTAGACAAAGCATAGATCTTGAATACTACTAATTTGTCACCATTAAAAACCCATTCTTAATATTTATTAAGTTAATTAGCAAAGCCTCTGGAATTGATCGGAAATAAACATAGCTGACTCAGGTAACAACCACCTCTGGAGCCCGGGCCTTTCTGCTCTAGAATTCCTATGACCTGTGAATTCTTCAAATGACTACCTCTAGATTATAAATTCAAATACATTACACACACACACACACACACACACACACCATATTGTCTGCAAATTTATAAATTGCATACATATAACAGATGTCAAAACCTTCTGGCTCTCTCAGCTTTTTTGAATCTTCACAGAGTTTTGAGCCTTCCTGTTTTGATTTTTGAATTTCTATTTGGGACCTGTTGTTTTACAGTTTAGTTTTTGCAACGCTATTCCCCTCTCTTGCCCTTCCCCAAGGTTTTCTTTGTCTCTAGCCACATAAAACCCTGTAGGCCATGCCTGCCCTCAGTCCTGTAGTAGAGGAGGGTTGAAGAGAACAGTATTTCTAAATACTTCTAGAACATTGAAGAGTAGAGTATGTGTGATTTGTAGCAAGAGGAAATGGTGCTGAATGAAAAAAAGAATCTTTCTGGTAGAGTACAGTAAGTAGAAAGATCACATATAGGTTTTAGACTCAGTTCTCTTTATATTTAAAATCTGACTTCACCATTTGCTGCCTGTATGGCCCTGTGCAAATTGCTTAACCTCTTTTAATCTTAGTTTCCTCATATGGTAAATGGGGATAATTTTTATTTACATATATATATATGTAACATATATAATAACATATATAATGTGCTTAAGTAGTGCCTGACATACCTTACTTCTATAAATGGTAGAGTGTCAGTGTTAATAAGTAATCTGTATTATTATTGTTGTGGTTGTTGACATTATTAATTGATATTGAGGTTATTAATATTATTCTACAGACTAGATATGAAATTGTAAGAAATCATTGAGACTCGAAACATGAAAAAGTCCTCTTGTGGGCATATGAAAGGAATTAACTTGTGAATTAGGTGTAGATAGAAGACTCTACTAGTGATTAGTATAAATTAGTTTGTATGTACACAGATTGCTCACCACTATTGGTATTTAAAACTATACCTGTATGCTATGATTGTTTTCAGTAGTGCTATCTTTCTTCCTGAAAGGGAATGAATATAGATTTATATGAACATATATAGTATACTGTATTTTACATGGGTGCTAACCCCAAAGAGAGGAATGCAAATGGGAATCTTTGTAGGGCTCTGCGTTATAATCCTAAAAGGAAAGCCATCATCTTCACAGTAGGCATTCTAGTACAATGATTATGAGCTTTAAACTTTGATTAGGACAGAGCTAGATTGTAATCTGGCTCTACCTCTTACAAGCCATGAGATCTCACTTATAACAGCGATGGGAAGAACAGAAAAGTTTGAGGATAAAATGAGGTAATGTATAGAAAGCATTTATCACAGTACCTGACACATAGTAAATGTTAATTTTATCCATTTGACAGAGAGAAAAACAAAACCCAAAATCTCTCAGATGTTCCACTGATGTGTGTGTTTGTGTGTGTGTGTATATATATATATATGTATATCATGCATGCTGGGGAAACTATGGAAGTCAACTTACAAAAATAATAACTGTAATGATAAATGCAAACATGTTTGCTTTTTCGTATGTGTTCCAATTACTGGGCTAAACACTCTTGTAATCTCCCAAAGAACAGTATGAAATAGGTACTATTATTTCCCTCATTTTTAGAGATGAAGACACTGAGATTTAAGAAGATAATAACTGCTCAAAGTTGCACAGCTCACTGAGATTTTGATTCAGGCTATCTGACTCGAGAAAGTAGATTTTTAGCCTCCAAGCTATAGCACCTCTTCTTCATAAACCTTCCTAACCGTTAAGTGACAGGTCACAACCACCAACAAATCCTGAAAACAGCTACTATTCAGGCCCTGAGACAATGTGTTATAACGTCACAGCTGCTGTACACACTGCAGTCCAGGCATTGCCCCATCCAGAAATAGGACAATCCTCAACCACCTTTAAAATGGATGGAAAGCCCTTCCGTCTTGCCTCCATTGTACTTTCTAGTCCTATCTCTCTCCACTTTATTTCTCACACTTTATTTCTCAGTCTAGGCTCCACACATACTAAATTTCTTTAATTTCCCCAAATGAGCCTGCTTTCACAGCTGTCAGGACTCTGCCCAAGATACACTGTCCACCCTTTTCTTCTCATCAGCACCCTGGTGTCCCGACTAGCTTACCTTGTGCCTTGTGCCTATACCGCCAGTGGTCTGACTATAGGAGCAGTGATTTTCTCTGCTAACCAAGCCTTGATGTTTGCCCCTGACATTAGGAACATATTTCCTCTCAATTACATTTCCCAACATTTTACATCTTTTGGAAATAACACCTTGTAAAGGAAGCAAGAACAGGAAGTGGCTGGTGCCTGCAAGCCTCTAAGAATTCTTGAACTTAAAACACTGAACTGAGTCAGAATACTTCCATAGATCATGGGGTTTAGCATCAGTCTGTTTTTCTAAGTGTCTGAGTCCTGGCTGTACAATTGCTGGTATGCATCTGTCACAGTCAGTATTGAAAATCCTACAGCCACAGACTGTGAGAAAAGGTAACATTTGAGGTTTATTCACATTTTCTTTACACTTATTCATTATTCATCTTGTGTGCCTGTCATCTTGGAAGCTACAAAGTTCTATTCACACAACACCTGCTGACCAATGATCAGTGTGAACGAATGGTCTAAAAGTAGCTAAGAAAAGAAGGACAAGAGAAAATAGAGCAGCAACTTATCCAGGAAGCCAGATCCTCATTGTGTGTATGTGTGTTTGAACATTTACAATTCAGTGTGACTTTAGCTTTTCATGAGGGAAAATGAGCAACAAAAGCAAAATGCAAAAGTATCTTTTAATGTGAGCTTTAAAATTTTAACATACAGAATGATTTATTTATCATTTAGAAAGATCTCCCAAGGGAGATATTTATCAATACTCATGTAGAATTTGCAAACTGGTTTCACCTTTCTTTTATTTTTATTTTTTTTTACATCTTTTTTTCTTGTTTCTTTTTTTATTTATTTTATTTATTTATTTTTTACATCTTTATTGGAGTATAATTGCTTTACAATGGTGTGTTAGTTTCTGCTTTACAACAAAGTGAATCAGTTATACATATACATATATCCCCATATCTCCTCCCTCTTGCATCTCCCTCACTCCCACCCTCCCTATCCCACCCTTCTAGGTGGTCACAAAGCACCGAGCTGATCTCCCTGTGCTATGCGGCTGCTTCCCAATAGCTATCTATTTTACGTTTGGTAGTGTAATTCTCCCACACCGTATGGCAGACAGGGCAGGGTCTATAACCCTTACTTTAGATGTGAGGGGGAAAAAGGAACAGGGAGGTTGAATGATTTACAAAATTGAACCTTTAAAACTTCATCTTCTAATTTCCTGACATTCTTCAAATCTCTCTCCCTGTGCTCTCCAATATATCATTAGACATCAGACCTTGGGCTTCAAAGATCTTGTCTTTATTAGGAAGAAATAAGCCACTTTCCAATGGGTCTTACATTGTGGAAAATCATTCTTTCAGTCAGAAGATTATTTTGCCAGTCCTTCTCTCTGCTTCTCCCTGGTTCACAGTTGCAATTGTCCTTCTGTATAAAGAGATACAAGGCTTCATAAGTCAAGGGAGTGTAAATGGTAACAACATTCCCACTGGGTCTTGGCCTGCTACCAGCCCCAAGAAGGATATCATTTTCAGTGTCATGTTTCCAACTTCCCTGGAAAGGTCTCACCTCTTTTCCCACACCCCAGCTCTCCCTAATCTTGCAGGCTTATGTCTGAATTGCCTCTGCTTGTCTCTGCCTTTTCAAAAAACCGAGGTGCTTATCTCAGATATACCATTACAAGCTCCTCATCTTTTCTACTTTTGTCACTGATACCAGCCTCTGCTGTCAGAGTTGATTATCAAGATGGTAATCTTCTCGTATATAAATATGCCTCTGCTCTCGGAATGAGAAAAAGTTTGGATGCTGGCCTTGAAGGCTGTTTTATTATGATCCTTATTTGCCACCCTTGCTTCCTTTCAGGAACATAGAGGAATCATGTTGATGTTTACTGGAAATGCTGTAATCCCAATAGGATTTCCATAATAGAATAAATTTCACTGTCATCACCTTAGACCCCCATAACTTTGCGCCGGTTCTATGACAATGGCCTCCTAACTGGCCTTCCTGCCTCTTTTCCAAGAGTGTTTCTCAATATTGGCAAATAGAATTATCTTTTTGAAGCGCAAACCTTCTCATGTTGCTTTCCCATATAAAACCCTTTCAGAGGTTTCCACCAGCCTTTAGGATTAGAGTCCACATCCTGTAGAATTATCTACAAGTGTTATTTTGTAGCCTTATCTCAAGCATTCCACCATGTGGTCCCTACTTATCTCTTTAGTCTCACTCCTCTCCTTGAAGCCTTCCTTTCATCCATACTTTTAGCAGTTTCCTAACCGTGCTGGGCTCTCTTATGACTCTGGGGGTTTGCATGTATCATCTTACTGTTTAGGATAGTTTTTTTGGCTGCCTGGCCACTGTTTCTTTATTCTGTAGGACTTACCAGGCATCATCGTTTTTGACTACACAAACACCATGAGTCTGGAAGAATTCTTTGCCTGGGTTCAAACTACACCGCGATTAGTTGAGAATTTGTAGTTTGAGGGCAGAGGCTCGGTATTATTCATGTCTGTACTTCAGTGCCTGGCAAGAAGTGGGTACTCAACGATGATTATGGAATGAATTGTTGATATTCTACCGTCAGTATATGAGTGTGCACAGTACCCTTTCTATAACTCCACAGTCAGAGATTGGGTTCTTGTTGTACTAATGTTCAGGCAGGATACCACCAAACTGGGAGTCAGGAGGTCCAGTTCTTATTACTGACTCTCCAAGCTACTGTCTGAGCCTCTATTTCATTCACATACTTCAAAATGTATATTTGTTGAGTCACTACTAGGGGCTGACACAGTTCTAGGTGCTGAGGATGTAGTAGTGTCCAAAACAGGCAGAGTCTCTTTCTCATAGAATTCACATTGTATTTGAGAATACAAAAACAAATGGATAGCCATATAGTGTGCAAGTTATTGTAAGAGTTATAAAAAGTGAAACTGGGTACAGAGGTTAAAGAAGCAAGGGGATACAATTTTCAAATAGGATGGTATGAGGTGGCCGTTCTGATAAGGTAGTATTTGAGCAGAGACCAGTGAGCATGTGTATCTTTGGAGAAAGAGCATTCCAAGCAAAGGGAACAGCAAGGTCAAGGAGCCTGAGGCAAGATCACGCTTATCATGTTCCACAAATAATAAGTGTCCTATTGTGGTAAGAGCACAGTGAAGAAGGGGCTAGTAGAAAAAGATGAGGTCAGAGTGGGCAGGACCAAATCATTCAGGGCCTGTAGCTAGTGGGGAGGTGTTTCCTTTCTACTCTGAGTTGCAGAAAACTCCATTGAAAGATTTTCAGCAGATTTGAGGCACAATCTGATTGCTCTATTAAAGCACTCTGACTCTTGTATGGAGTAAATACTGTTAGGGGGATAAGTGTAGAAGCAAGATCAGTTAGGAACCACTGCTGATGACTCGGGCTAGGACGGGAACCGGGGGGAGCAGAGAAAAATAGTTAGGTTTTTTTTTTTTTTTGCGGTATGCGGGCCTCTCACCGTTGTGGCCCCTCCCGTTGAGGAGCACAGGCTCCGGACGCGCAGGCTCAGCGGCCATGGCTCACGGGCCCAGCTGCTCCGCGGCATGTGGGATCTTCCCGGACCGGGGCACGAACCCGTGTCCCCTGCAGCGACAGGCGGACTCTCAACCACTGCGCCACCAGGGAAGCCCCCAATAGTTGGGTCTTAGATACATTTTGAAGACAGATTTCATAGCATAGCTTTTTTGCTGATGAATTTGATGTGAGATGCATAAGAAATAGAATAATCTGTGATGATTTTAAAATTTCATGCCATTTACTGAGGTGAGGAACACTGTGAGAAAAGCGGATTTGGGGAGGGGAGAGAAGAATCAAAGGATCCAAGTTAGATGTAAATAGATATAGACATAGATATAAATATAGAGCTATAGATAAAGATGTAGATACAGATATATAAGTATATACGAGAGGAAATCTCGAGTCAGCAGTACGATAATTGAGCCTGGAGAGTAGGGGAGCTCGAAGTTTGAGATAAAAATCTGAAAACGACTGAAATACGGATAAAGCAGCCATGGAATTGCACGTGGCTGCCAAGGGAGTGAGTGGAGGCAGAGAAGACCAGCGTCCTGAGCAAGGTTTAGACGCGGGGCCATCAGAGCAGACTGAGAAGGAGGAATAAGACTGAAACCAAGTGAAGCCGTAGTTTCAAGGAAAGAGTGATCAGTTGTTTCAAAAGCTGCCTAATAGGTTGAAAACAATGAGGACTGTGACTGTACCCTAGAATCTAGTACTGTTCAGGGTATTAATATCCCTGACAAATGCGGTTTGGGGGAGTGGTGAGGACAAACCTGATAGAAGTGAGTTCATGAATAATTAAAGAGCAAGTAGACGCCGGGAATATAGACAGCTCATTAAATGAGACTGGTGGGCTAAGTAATTTTCAAATTGCCTTTTCATCTCTAATTTCTATGATTTTAAAAATCACATCCATGTTGTATACCTCAGTATTTACTTGGGTTGCCAATCAGAACATTTGAGTTCAACCCAATATCCTGAGCATAGAATTATTTTGAATGCACTTTTTCTTTGGAGAATTCAGAAGGCACATTAGCTTTTTCAGAGCCTCAGGGCCACTTTTAGCTGCTTCAGTTATCGCTGTGCTGCAGAAGTGGTGAAGGGCCAGGTAATAGAATGCTGGGTAACAAAGAGCTTCTGGCATGTAGAGTCACCTTGTCTTTTGCTTCATCCTTCCATCTGTTCTGCACACCTTATCACTAATGCATCAGTCCATCCATCCATTCAATCATCCATCCATCCACCCTTCACTTATTCATCAAGCCTTGGTGATACTAAGACCTCAGAGTGTTCTCGCCTCTCTATCTGGGGACACAGATATGGAGTATCTCCTGACCCATAGGAGGGTCTCCCAGTACAGATTACACTGAGCAGGCCCTGCAAACGAGCAGGCCCAGAGCTGTAAAAGGAAGGGGAAATGAAGAGAAGCAGAGGCATTATAGTCTGAAGACTTTTAATCATAATCTATAATTATGATTGAATAATCATAATGAATGAATAATCATAACCATAATCTGAGAATGAACCTTGGGTTGAAGCTATAAATATTTTGCTAAAGCATCAGATCCGAAAATGATTAGGTGGAGAAGGTTCAGTGCGGTGTACAGCCTGAGTCAGGAAAAGACGTTTAGGATGAAGTCCTTGTGAGGGGTTCTAGAAGTCTGCTCTTATGTTATGGAGGTTCATGAAACAGGAGCAGGGCTGATTGTAAAAGGTAATACGCAGTGCCAGAATAAAACATGTTGGAAGGGCTTCCCTGGTGGCGCAGTGGTTGAGAGTCCGCCTGCCCATGCAGGGGACACGGGTTCGTGCCCCGGTCCAGGAAGATCCCACATGCCGCGGAGCGGCTGGGCCCGTGAGCCATGGCCGCTGAATCTGTGCCTCCGGAGCCTGTGCTCCGCAACGGGAGAGGCCACAACAGTGAGAGGGCCGCGTACAGCAAAAAAAAAAAAAAAAAAAACATGTTGGCAAAAAAAAAAAAAAAAATCTTAGTAACTAAGATCCTGAAGTGCTCAGTTTTTTATTCTTTTACTTCCTCTTTTCCTATCCTCTCCTTTTCGAGTCTATCCTTTTTTTCTCTTACATAGCACAAAGAAAAAATTGATATAAACCATGACGATGAAATTCAGAATAAAACATTTCTTTTTTAAAGCATACAACTGAGCTTTACCTGTCTCTGAATTAAAGGTGGGGTAGCTGTGCTTTGCTGATGGATCCTAAGACTAATTACTAAACGGTAAGACCTGCTAAATTCTAGACTTCTTTCACATTTCACTGGGGTGCACAATTCAATAGTGTAGATATACTAACTGAAGGACTGGAGTGCCAATCACTTTGAGAGAAAATAAGGTGCTCCCTGGTATAGGGGGCTGTTTTAGGGGGCCCAACACACTCTCCAGTTTTCTGTGACCCTGCCAAATGGTCTCTTTAAGCCCCAAGTTTCATTTCAATGTTGTGGAATAGCATTTTTCAGCTCACTTGCCCTCATCTAAAAAACCCTGATAATTCTACTTAGTTCACAGTTTGTTAAGTAGATTAAGTAACACCTGCATAAATGTAGTTAAACTGTAACTTGCTATATAGCTTTTATTAATCTAACTCAATGTTGGCTACTAAGTTACTTGAGGACAGGGACATTCATCACTGAACCCCCAGCAGCTGGTACATTTCTGATATCGAGTAAGTGCTTCTTAAAGTGAAATGTGAGGAATTATTATTATTGTTACTCTTCTTATTATAGATTGTTTGTTGTGCTCCTGTACCCTCATGTCCCTGCTTATGCCTAGTACCTGTTGTACTATTATATTTTATCTACAAGCTCACCTGAACCCCTGAAGACATTATACTCTAGAGCTGGCACTGTCCAATATGTAGCCACTAGCCCTGCATATACAGAGCACTTGAAATGTGTCTAGTGCAACTGAGAAACAGAAGTTTTGATTTTAATTGATTTAAATTTTAAAACTGACACTGAATTCAGTTATGGGAAAACTTTAAGTATGTTTGGGAATACTTGGATATGTGATTCTACCTTTTCTCTAAACTTTATGCAATCTAAATACAAATCAAGTATTTTTGGTGAAAATTCAGTATTTAATTGAGATGGGATAAAGTGTAAAATACACATCAGATTTTTAAGATTTAATATAAAAAAACATGAAAATCTTATTAATGATTTTTCTGATGATCACATGTTGAAATGATAATAATTTGGACACATTAGGTTAAATAAAATATAGTATTTAAATTAATTTCACCTGTTCCTTTTCTTTCCACATCTAATTATGACTGCCAGAAAATTTAGAATTGTTTATGTATCTTGCATTATATTTTCAGTGGACTGTGCTGATCAAGACAGTCCCCACTGATGACCAGTTATGCTCCAATTTTGATTAATACTCTGAGCTTGAAACTAAATTTGATGATGATGATGATGATTGGAACAACAAAGACAGTATCTTAATCTAACTACTTACATGGAAATTTAGAGTTTATAAAGCATCCTTAACTAGAACATTATATTAAATGCTATAAATCGCTGCAATGTGCTATAAAATTCATGGAAGCTCAGAGAAGCAAAGTGATTTACCCAAAGTTATTCTGTCCATTATTGGCAGGGCTGAGATCAGAACCCATGTGTCCTGATTCCAAAAGGCTTTTTCCATCCCTCACTGAACTTCCCTTTTATTGTGTTGTCTGTGATTTTTTTCTAAAATACATCACTTAAATTATTAGTGTACTAAATATAATTAAATACATGTATGATGTCTATTGAACTCAATCATTATACCAGGCAGAAGAGTGGCCAAGGGTTAGGATTCATAACTGGCCCTTGGTTAGACCATCTGTTCTGATGAATTTTTTTTCCCTCAAGATTATAACAATAAGGTTAGAATCCTGACACTGGAATTTTTCATAACTCTCTGGAGTTAATTTTTCACTCAGGTATTATTTCAGCACCCAGAATAATAGAGACCTGAGGCTTCCTTTCACTTTCCACATATGTTGCTTGGCCATCAGTGTGTCTGTCTGCTAGTAGATGACTGTCTATTACAGAATTTAGTCTGAGACATATTTATGTGATACATGACTTGTTAATGTTTGGACTTTCTTGAGGAGTACAAGGGGGAAGTATTTTTTTTTGAGAGCCTTTCCACATCATATCTAGTGTTAATGTAATGACCAGATTCTATAGCAGTAATCTGCTACATTAGCAGTAGCAACTGGTAAGAATAAAAAAAGTAAAGAACTGCTATAAATTAGCACAACATATGATCAAAGCAGATTCCTTTAACTTGTATCGAATATCTTCTATGTGTTGGGAGATTTCATCATCTCATTTCATTTAAACATAAAACAGCCTCATGAGAATGATATCATTACCATTTTGTAAGTAGAGGTCCAGAGTACAAGTGGTAAGATGGGTTCAATCCTGGGTATATGACTGTGGCATGATCTCTGTATTTTTCCTTCTGTCTAAAAAGTGGCAACTGTGGTGCAGTGCAGTAAACACTAGACTTTGAATCAGAATTGAATCCAAATTACAGGCATAATACTTAAGATTACATAATACTCAAGATTCAAAAATATTCATAATACTCAAGATTTAAGTTACAGACACAATTCAATCCTTATGAAACATCATTGTACATTTGTTCACTCATTCATTCAACAAGTGATTGCTGATTGCCAAGCCATGTGTTAAATGCTTAGATGTTGTGAAGCTTAATGAGCTGCATCTAAAAACATATTTTATAAAACAACAAATGCTTAAAAGTAGCTTCTATTTATAAATTAGTAATGATTCAATAGTCTGTGATGATGTGGAGAAATACTGTTGTCTAAAGTAATAGACAACCTCATCAACTACTTGGTTATCCTGGCCAGAATTCATTGTCATCCCCACATCACATTTCTAGCAATAACTGTTGGACATCTGACCATTCCTCTTCATCCACATTGCTATTGTTTTGTTTAGGCACTATCTTTTTTTAAATAGACTTTACTTTTAAAAGCAGTTTAGGGTCACAGAACAAATTAGCAGAAAATACAAAGATTTCCAATATATGCCCTACCCTGACACATGCATAACTTCCCCATTATTGACACTCCCCACCAGAGTGATGCATTGGTCACAACTGAAGAACCTACACTGAGACATCATTATCACCCAAAGTCCATAGTTTATGTTATGATTCATTCTTGGTGTTGTATGAATACATTCTATGGGTTTGGACAAAAGTATAAGGACATGTACCTACCATTATAATATTACACAGAGTAGTTTAATTGCCCTAAAAATCCTCAGTGCTCTCCCTTTTTATTCCCCCTTTCTTACCAATGTCATGTAGTTGGAATTATGTAGAATGTAGTCTTTTCAGATTGGCTTCTTTCACTTAGAAATATGCATTTAAATTCCCTCTATGTCTTCTCATGGCTTGATAGCTCATTTCCTTTTAGCCCTGAATCCATCGGCCAGATGTATCATAGGTTATTTATCCACTTAACTATTGAAGGGTATCTTGGTCGCTTCCAAGTTTGGGCAGTTATAAATAAAGCTGCTGTAAACAACCATGTGCAGTCTTTTGTGTGAACATAAGTTTTTAACTCATTTGATTTTATACCAAGGAATGTGATTATTAGAGAGAGTATGTTTAGTTTTGTAAGAAACTGCCATACTTTCTTCCAAAGTAACTACACCATTTTGCATTTCCACCAGCAATGAATAATGGTTCCTGTTGCTCCAAAGCTTCACCAGCATTTGGCATTGTCACTGTTTTGGATTTTTGCCATTCCAGTAGATATGTAGTGGTGTCTCATTATTGTTTTTAATTTGCAATTCCCTAATGATGTATGAAGTTGAGCATCTTCTCATATGCTTATTTTTCATCTGTATATCTTGTTTGGTGAGGTGTCTTTTAAGATCTTTTGCTTAATTTTTAATTTTTTTTATTTAATTTTTTTTGGCTGCATTGGGTCTTCGTTGCTGTGTACGGGCTTTCTCTAGTGCAACGAGCAGGGGCTACTCCTTGTTGCGGTGCATGAGCTTCTCATTGTGGTGGCTTCTCTTGTTGCAGGGCACAGGCTCTAGGTGTGCGGGCTTCAGTAATTGTGGCATGCAGGCTCAGTAGTTGTGGTGCACGGGCTTAGTTGTTCTGTGGCATGTGGGATCGTCCCGGACCAGGGCTCAAACCCATGTCCCCTGCATTGACAGGCAGATTCTTAACCACTGCACCACCAGGGAAGTCTCTCTTTTGCTTAATTTTTAATCATTCATTTTCTTACTGTTGAGTTTTAAGATTTATTTGTATGTTTTGGATAACAGTCCTTTATCATATGTGTCTTTTGCAAATATTTTCTTCTTACCTATTCTGAAGGGGCAGTTATGATGATCTCTTAGCTATCTCATTGACATCAACCTTAACTTGTTCTCCACACTGCTGTTAGACTCAGAACCCCATAGTGTGGACTATAAGATGATTATCTGTCCCTCTAGCTGCTTCCCACCATACCACTTCACCCCTGCACTCCAGTTATACTCAACTACTTCCAGTTTCCAAAACAAGCCAGTCTGATTAAAGTCTCCATGCCCCTGACCATGTTTCTGCCTGTACTCAAAATGCCCCTTTCCTGTGCCTTTACCAAATGAGATCTCACTGATCTTTCAAAAGTCATCTCATCAGGCTCTTCTTTTAGCTTGTATTTCTTAAACCTCTTACCTTAAATACTCAGGTCAAATTGACCAATTCCTCATATCTCTTTGTTATCCTTAAATAAACATAAAATATGATGATACTAAAGCACTGCCAATATCTAACTGTACTTATTTATTTACACAAGAAGTTGCCTCTACTAAACTGTGCGCTCCTTGGGATCAAAGGTTGTTTCATTTATACATCCCCAGTGCCTGGCATACAAGAAGATTCTCAGTACATATTTTCTAAGAAATTGAATAAATAATTAACTTATCATTGCTTAAAATCTTTTAACGGATGCCCTTTGTCTACAAAATAAAGCCTGAACTCACCTCAGTGGTATATCAGTCTCTTCCTCATAGAAGAGACTTAGTCTAGAGTCTTTGCTGTGTCTATACATTTATTCATGATCCCATTCTACTAAAATATAAGCAGTTCTTCCAGTGCGTGTTAGGGTTTCAGGCTTCAAGGCCATGACTCATCCAGGTTCACAGTTGAACTATTTCAGGGTCTGGTCAATCATGCCATCCTTGCACTAAGGGCTCCCACAAAGAGCTTGTGGGAGCTCTTTGTTACCTATGGATCTAAAGAGAGTGGGTGTGCTGAAATGTAGGCCAACCTTTAAAGCAAAACCTAAAATGTTCCCAGCCTGTTTTATATACCCCTGGCCTTGCCAATTCTGTCACTCTCCAGCTGAAGTTCTCAAATGCTTTCCTGCCCACCATTCTTACATACTCCTAGATGTTCAGGTCTTTTTTGCGGACTCTTAGGTTGCAAATAGCACCCATTTTTACCATCTTGTCTTGACTACCATCCTGTGACTGCCTGCTAGGAAGTAGTGTATTTAGGCCACTTCATTCCCCAGGAAATGTGTAAGTAATAAGAAATGAGAAGCTGTGCTTTCCAAGAGAAAAAAGTGGGAGCGAGCTTTCTGCAAATTCCTTGCAGTTAGAGAGTTAACTTGACATTCCCCACTTTACGTGGGCTGAAGCTGGCACACAGCAATGCCAGCATTTCCTCCGCTGCTAGCATGTAATTAAATGCTTTGTGAAGCATTTGGGGACATTCAGTTATGTGAAAAACATCACAGAAATGAGGGCTGTCTTTGCCTTTGTTCTTTAATCTAAGGCATCTTGTTTCTTGCATTCATTCTGTTATTCTTTTTTCAGATAATTATGGGTCCCCAAAAATGCTGAGTTGGACATTTGGATAGGAAGATTTTGTTTTCAAATTGGAAAATCCCTAATAAAGAATTTCAAAATATTAGCTGTAAAGGGCACACCTTTCATCTTAAAGCAGAACAATGGTCATTCCTTTTCCTGCCTCTCAAGTATTATCTGGTGGGTCAATAACAGACTGCAGTTTCAGGTCAACCTAATTTCAGCCAACTTTACCTTTCCAAGCTCCTCTCTGCCTACCTCCCTCCCGAGCCAATTATGACAAAGTCAGAGGCTACATAAGAAGGTCTCTTGCTATCATGTGAGGGGCTTTGGACTGCATTATGCAGCCAATGGGCCCAGTGTCTAGTGTGCCATGGATAAGCTCTTGGTTGAGTCCAAGAAGCTTCTGAGTCACAGGATTCTCTGCTCCACAACCTCTATACCATGTTAATACTTTTATTTCCAGAAGACAAGGCAGGTACGTTGGTTTCTTTGCCCACCCCATTTGCCTGATAACCTGAACTGCTCTGAAACTGTCTAGCTCTTACCAGCCTATCATTCTCCTCTCCTTAGTGGCGCTTTGACTTCCTGTCTAAGACTGTGAGATTCACTGCATCATCCTGAGAACACCATCCGCTGAATGATATTAGTTGCCCACCACCGGCACTGTTCACAGGCCGTTGCTGTGCCGCACAGTCCAGGCTGGACGTTCCTCTTCCTCTTCCTTCCCCAGGCACCGAGCGGTGAGGTCTGTCCAAACCATGCCAGGCTTGCAGGCCGACAGAGCCAGTCTCACAGAGCCAGGCCCTGTCTCCTTTAATTGTCCTCACTATCCTTGTTGCCAAGGGCTAAGGATGCCATATTGTGAAGCCACTTCTGTTATGACAGATCCCGACTTGGAATAGTCATCTACCTTTTATCACAGAAAAATATATTCCTTTGACATGTCATTTTTATCTTTGGTATTAAAAATGCTAGCTGAATGCTCTTCACATTTGCAGACCTGGGCACATTTATCACTGTGCTCAATTTAAAAAAATCCTACTCATTATTTATTATCTTGTTGTTTGTTTTGTTAAAAAGAATAAGTCGATGGGTACACTCACATGCACTTCAAACATTTATTTATATATACAACATATAAATACATATGTATATTATACATATATATGAATCTACATTTTTAAAAAATCATAGAGGCAGAGCAGAAGAGCACTAATACTTCAGCCTTGAATATACAGCAATATTCTTTCATAAAAGCAATTCTAAATATTTTCTCAGTTAAAGGATTACAATATCAAGAGCCTGACTACATTCCAGGGTATATGAAATACAAAGTACAGCCAACAGTGTTCTAGTAATTCAAAGAAAAAGAAGCAAAGGGAATAGCCGCTGGTGTGCCACAGGAGGCACAGAGAAAATTCTTAACAATGTTTAATTATGGTCTTTGTATCAACTCAGCCTAGATTATATAATAACAGGGATGACCCCCAAAAACAGATGATTTCATCTAGAAATCATATTCTGCTATTCTACTACCTGGGAGGTACAGTAGCTCTCTGCTCATATGAGGGGGCAAAGATGTCTCTTCTATTTGCCAGTAATCCTATGCCTACTACATTCTGAAAAGTAGACTGGAAATTTTCAAAGGACACCTTAGGTTTTAGTTGTTATGCTAGATAGTACATTATGTGTCACTCGATTCGGCAAAGGGATGACATTGTTCTATAAACACACCTGAATTGCAGTTAAAGAGGGCAGATATTCAAAATCACTATTTAATAACATGCTTCCTAGTGAAACAACTATGGTGTCTATATATTATACACATACACACACATGTTTTTGAAGTTTAATTGGCTATTTTGGACTACAATATTAGAAATGCATATATTTAACTTCTCCAAATCTCAGTTTCTAGGTGTATACTAAGGGAATAATAATGACCACTTACCAGCGTGGCTATTGTAAAGATTGAATGAAATAATGTATAGGAAACACCTAAAAGAATGTAACAAATAACAGTCATTCAATAAATGTTACCTACTTTCCCATTCTCTTTTTTAAAATAAATTTATTTATTTATTTAGATTTTTAATTTTGGCTGCATTGGGTCTTCAATGCTGCACGTGGGCTTTCTCTAGGTGTGGTGAGCGGGGGCTACTCTTTGTTGCAGTGCGTGGGCTTCTAATTGCGGTGACTTCTCTTGTTGCAGAACATGGGCTCTAGGCGCATGGGCTTCAGTAGTTGTGGCACACAGGCCCAGTAGTTGTGGTGCACGGGCTCTAGAGTGCAGGCTCAGTAGTTGTGGCACACAGGCTCAGTAGTTGTAGTGCACAGGCTCTAGAGCACAGGCTCAATAGTTGTGGCACACGGGCTCTAGAGCGCAGGCTCAGTAGTTGTGGCACACAGGCTCAGTAGTTGTGGCACACAAGCTCAGTAGTTGTGGTGCACGGGCTCTAGAGCGCAGGCTCAGTAGTTGTGGCACACAGGCCCAGTAGTTGTGGTGCACGGGCTCAAGAGTGCAGCCTCAGTAGTTGTGGCACACAGGCTCAGTAGTTGTGGCACACAGGCTCTAGAGCTCAGGCTCAGTAGTTATGGTGCAGGGGCTTAGTTGCTCCACAGCATGTGGGATCTTCCCAGACCAGGGCTGGAACCCGTGTCACCTGCACTGGCAGACGGATTCTTAACCACTGTGCCACCAGGAAAGTCCCTCTACTTACACGTTCTCTTACACATGAAATT
This sequence comes from Globicephala melas, assembly GCF_963455315.2. Classification (NCBI taxonomy): domain Eukaryota; kingdom Metazoa; phylum Chordata; class Mammalia; order Artiodactyla; family Delphinidae; genus Globicephala; species Globicephala melas. Next base: position 128,455,061 of record NC_083314.1, on the reverse strand, counting down.
TGAGGCCATCTTGACAGTGGTCATTTCTACAAGCAGTGTTGTGCCCCCAAGAACAAGTCTGGTTTGAGTGGACATACCACTGTATTGACTTAGTCATCTGGATTAATCCTCCAGGCTGAATTGGTTTAACAATCCTGGCTGCTCTCACATTAGCTGATACACAAGGTCATACTACAGTGATAATAATGGCTCCCACTTATTGATAATTATGCTCTGGGCATTATCTGTACACCTAAAAGTCTCTCTGAAAGGTGGGAATTTACTCCCCTCATTTTGCAAATGAAAAAGTTTAGGCACCAGTAGATTAGAGACATATCCAAGGCATACAGCTAGCTAGTGTCAAAGCTGGTAACTAAGCAGATGTGCTGGCTTTCCAGTTTCTGTATTTCCACTGCACTGCATGTTTTCATCTCATGTGTCTACCTCACCAGTCTATAAGACAAGACCGATGTTATATTTATATTATTATCTTTACTTCATGACACAGTTCAAGGCATAGAGCAGATCCTAAATGATTTCATGAAAGAAGAAAAGACTATTCGGTCTGACTAATCATGTAATTCAATTCAGTTCAATAAATACTTCTAAAAGTTTATACAAGAGGCCTATTAAATTCTGGCTGTAGGAGAACTACAGTACTAAATAAGAATATTATTTTAGTTGAAATTCCCTAAAATCAGTCTTGTTTTTATTCCTTAAGGAACTTGCAATATACTAGGGGACTCTATGTGTCTGACACTAAAGCACTGCAAGACTAGGTATAATGAACTAAGAGTGATGCCACATGCTTGGGTGTGCTCTTGGATTCTGCATCAGGTGGTCAGAGAAGTATCCCTGGCAGGGAATGGGGTGGTGATATCTAATTTGGACTTTGAAAGATGAGCAGAATTTCATTATGTGACAATAGGACAAATGACATTTTGAGCAGAGGAAGATGTATCAGCAAAATAGAAAGAGTAGTTTGTTTGCATAAAGGCTGTACTTTGAGATAATTTAGGCTGAATTAAGGACCTTCTAAAAATCCAGAAGTGACAAGCTTGCTGCTTCCTTTGAACTCAAAGTAACCACAGAAAGGAGCATATGTATATCATCTTTAAGAGTCAGAAACAGTAGCCAGCATTTATCTTTAAGAGTCAGAAACAGTAGCCCACTTTTATCAAAAGGTTTACCTGTATCTCTGCCCTTGCAAGGCATGGCAAGGAGAAGTCAGCTATCATCCTTGACTTCTAGAGAAGTAGTTAAGTGTAAGTGAAATTGAATAAAAATATTTTAAAAATAATAAAACTTAAAATAAATAAATAAAGCACTTAACCAAATCTAGGACTCAGGATACTTGCCAATTGTTAGTTTTTTTCCCCATAGCTATCCAATGAATCAACTAATTAAAAAAAAAAAAGAAAAAAAGAAAAGCAACTCCAGCTGACCACACTCGTTTCCTTCCCTTTCCTTTCCCCATAGCACTTTTCATCATCTGACGTTATGCGTCTACTTGTTTATTATCTGCCTTCCCACTAGAATGCAAGCATCATGAGGGCGAAAACATTTTTTTTCTTTCAGCATCTAGAACAGGGCCTTAAACATAGGAAGTCGAATTGAGTGAGCGCTGGTTGAATGAACGAAGGAAAGAATGAAACAAAATTAAATGTAAGGAGCAGTAAAAGATGAGCCCAAGGAGCGGGGAAGGAGCAAGATCAAAGAAATCCTTGATGTGTTAATTGCCATCACTGAAAAAGAGGAAACATGAAGCTGAAAGTAAAATGATCTGCTGTAAATAGAATTTGAATGCAGAATATTAGAAGGTCAGCAGATGGGGCTCTAAGAGGTGAAAATTACATATAAATTCAGACTAAGAAATAAGGTGATGTGATAAATTCAGAAAAAGATGAGATAAGATACAAGACCAGGAGATAAATTTTTACTTTGTGGGTTAAACAATTTAAGAACAAAGAGTACAGGTAAAACCAGCTCTCTGCAGAGGAGAAGAAAATGACTCACTCCCAAAATAAAACAGAGAGCAGAGAGTTTGTTGGAATAGAATCCACAGACCAGCATGTGGTTCTAGGAAGACAGGACATATAAAGGAAAATATACAAATTCTGATCTAAGGAGTGTTAAAGTTTGCATACTATCTGTAGCTCTTACTGACTGTGTGACCTTGGGCAAGTCACGTAACCTCGCTGAGCCTCAGTTTCCATATCTGTATAATTTTTCTAATAATGCCCTCAAAGGCAGTATAGGTGTGTGGGCTCCAAAATCAGACTGCCTGGATTCAAATCTTAGCTCTACTACTTAACATCTGTAAACCTGAGTAAGACAATGTCCTTGCCTCAGATTTTTTATCTGTAAGATGTAACAAATTACCTATCTGCCGCAACATTCATAAAAATCATTTCTGGGGGTTGACAGGCAAAACTATCAAATCCTTTGAAAGCGACATTGAATAATATTATTACAACCTCAGGATTGGGAAGGATTTTTTCAACAAGAAAAAAATAATTTTAACTTATAAAGAGAGAGATTGATAAATTGGACTACATTAAAATTAATTGCAAAAGATAACAGTAAAGAGAGTGAAAATAAAACCATAAACTGGGAGAAGATATCAGCATCCTATATGAAACATAAAATATTGATATTCAGGATATAGTGAAATAAAAGCCTTACAAGTCAATAAGATAAAAGACAAACCAATAAACCAAGAGAAAAGAAAGGGAGTTATTAACAACACATTCAAGATACTGGTCCATTGAGATAATGTAGGAAAGGAGGGAGATGCATTTTTTATTTCTTAAGCTGGGTGGTAGATACTTAGGTGTTCATTTTATCAATATTCATATTTTATACACTCCTTTGTAAAGATTATGTATATTTTTTAAAATAGAGACTGTAATAAGTACCTACTTCATAAGGTTGTTATGAGGATAAACAAGTTATTTAGAACAGTGCCTGGAGTATAGTATTTAATGTATTTATTATTATTATTATTTTATTATTATTATCTTAAAACATTAGAAGCATTGCAGGCACTTAATATAAGGTAGTTATTATTTTGAAGCTATTGTCCCATGAAAGAATATGTGAATGGAGAGAAAGCGGTCTGCATGCAGACTAGAACAGAAGAAAACCATCCAAGAGAAGCTCTGAGTCTCTACTTGGCAGGCTTGTCCTTACCAGTGGAGGTGGTTCATCACAATATAGTAGATCTATTATACTAGCCTTTATGACAGCCTTGCCGTCATATCAAGTTCACATAAAAACACTACAGTTTCTCATACAGCTGTTCTCAGAGGAACAGAATGTGCAAATCAAACAGTATAAATATTCCAATCTTTGGTTAGCTTTACCACGTTTTATCTATTAATAGAGGAACATTCTATTTTGTCTCAATTGCTTGTGAGCTCAGTTAGGGGAAGTTTTAGCTTTCTCAATTCTGAGGGCATCAATAAAAGGGTGCTTCAAGACCAATGAGGCAGAAGACTGGTTCCAGGATTCTGATCCAGGCTCAGTCGTCAAGCCTGGACTGAGCAGCCCAGCAGACAGACCCCTCTTAGATTTCAGTCCCTAACTACAAAAGATGAAAGAAAAAAAGAGAAAAATGTTTTGATAAGAGACTATGTTAAGGGTTCTTGACAATGATACTGAAGAGCAAATAGATGTTATCTCTTGAGATCATTTAAATATATTGAAATGGGCAGCTGGCAAACTGTTCTGAGTGAATTCTGAAGCATTGGTCACAGAGTGTAAGACAGGTTAACCGGGGAGAAAAGGAAGGTATGTGATAGCAAGTGTGCCATGACTGATAGGCAAGTGCTGATCACCAAACCAAGAGGGGAGTAATATTTTATGTTTATTGTCGAAAGACACAAAATGTCAAGACGAAAACTACAGCTATTATTAAGAAAGGAGGAGGACAAGACTTGGGAATATATGCTCCTTATAAATGCAAAAGAGAGAAGTTGCCCAGGGAATGTAGCATTTGCTCTGTGTACAACTTAAAGCATGGAAATGTGGAGTAACTTCATCTAGGTGTCTAGGTTTAAAAATAAACAAAAGCAATCAGAGAAGCCACACAGTAAAGTATTACTTGTATGTGAATACGATTAGAGACTCTGGATGTCAATATATGTGCTCAGAGGTTGGTCAGTATTATCAAAAGTGTGAAGTGATCACTTGTTAAAATGGAAAGGCAGATTTTATTCAGAACTGTCTTGATAGTTATAGGGACTATTGCAGTGGGTTTTGCAGTATGGAGAGATTAGGCTCAACTCCAAATACAGCAAGGAAAAAGGGGAACTTATAGCCAAGGAGCAGGGTAGGGGTCTGTAGATAGAAAACTACTAAGGAGAAACATCAGGGGTAAGGGGGGGATTCTGGCTAAACTGATTGGACAGGATTTTTACTAAAACTGGTTCTTTTTTTTTTTTTTTTTTGCGGTACGTGGGCCTCTCACCACTGTGGCCTCTCCCGTTGTGGAGCACAGGCTCCGGATGCACAGGCTCAGCGGCCATGGCTCACGGGCCTAGCCACTTCACGGTATGGGGGATCTTCCCAGACCAGGGCATGAACCCGTGTCCCCTGCATCGGCAGGTGGACTCCCAACTACTGCGCTACCAGGGAAGCCCCTAAAACTGGTTCTTGAAGACATGCCAAGGATGGGGTCTAGTCAGGCTCAGAGGTTCCTATCTAGAGTTTGGTCAAGGAGAGAGTTGTTGTCAGTGGTAACACATGGTAATAAATGATATAAAGAAAGTTTTTAGGAGAAGGAATAAAGGCCCAAACTCAAAGCCTATATGTAGAGATTAAGGGAGTCCTCGTATAGAATTTTTAAATGTGAATAAGTTGGAGCAAAAGGTATACACACCACCAAGAGTACATGAGGCAAGTATGAAAACTCCAAGTTGGTGAGGAGAGAAGATAGATGGATGATTGATAAATGACAGATAGCTAGCTAGCTAGTAGCACAGCAAGGATGGACCCCCCCCCCGAAAATTTGTTTCAGATGTCAAGACCAATAACCACACACACATACACACCCCAAGAGAGTATGAAAAGACTTATTCCTTATATAATCAGACTTTTTGGAAGAACAGGGTGAGCGGCCCAAGCTGGTTAACAAAAAGGACAGTGCAAGGAAGGAGACTGGCTTAGGCTTTCACTGTGGTTAGTGGTGGGGCTGAGGCCCACCTGCACCAAAGGAGGGTGCAGCTTTCTAGGCCTTCTAAGCAGTTTTGCCCAGATGTGGTCAAAAGGGTAATGGGCTTCAGCTGTGAGCTGTGAACAGGAGTAAGGTATTTTTGTGACTGTCGTAGGAAAGTATTGGAGAATTTGGGGCAAAGGAGTTATGTGATATGATTTACATGTTCAGAAGTTTTATTCCCTTTCTGGTATATTGAGAATGGAATGTAGGGAACAAGGGCAAAAGCAGGGACATTAGTTGAAAGAATTATGCAGCAATTCAGGCCGTTTTTACTTGGCAAGTAGCAATGAAGCTGGTAGGAAGAGCTTACTTAGAGTTGAGATATATTTTGAGAGTATCACTAACAAGACTTGGTGACAGATTGCATTTAAAGAATGAGAAAAAAGAAAGGGGCCTGGACATTACTTAAGTGTAAGACCTGGTCAACTGGGTGAATAGTGGCCCCATTGAATGACATGGGGAAGACAGCTGTGGGAGGCAGCCCCCAGAGGTGTGTTTGCACATAGGCTAGATTTCAGGTACCAGTGATATATCTAAGTGGAGGTGTCAGTTAGGCATTTGGTAGTGCTAGAGACAATACACTCAGAGGTCCACATTTTAAAGTTACCATTGAGTGAAGACCAATCGAAAACTAAGAACAATTTGGCAACATATGTAAAAAGTCCTGTACTTCAATGTAATTTATTTCAGCAACGTTAGTCAAGAGACATCATGAATTTGTTCAAAAGAATAAAACTCTTAGGGTGAAGCTGAAATCTCAGCCCAGGTTCACTAGCCAAGAAGTGGGGAGAAACCCATTGTGATGTTGCCCAACCTGATTGAGATCACTGCTGAGTTCTCTAAAACATCTGAGAATGGGCTTCCAGCCAACATTTGGCTGCACTTTTAATGGCATACGGGCTGAAGATATAATGAATGGCACAATGAAATAAGAGATGTCAATAACAGCAGAGGTGAGAGAGAGAGATTTTGTAAAGAGGAGGCAACAAACCATACTTATCATTGACTACCTGATTTTTGAGTAGGATCTTGTTCACAGTCTGGGGAAAAAAATGGGAGGATATAGCTAAACCGAGAGCCATAAACTTAAGGTAAAAACATGTAAAGTTTTCAATAAAGGAGTGGTCTGGAAAGAATTTAGATTTTGTGTTGTTTAGACAAACTAGAATTTTTCTCTTTATAAAAGGTTACATTATGCTCCTCAAGGGGGAGGTGATAGACTCATAGACTATGTGAGAACATTACATTAAAGTGACCACACCTTCAAAGCTCTTAGCTATTTAGAGCAATAAGTTAACTTAGGAAGGGACATCATGTTCAGGTTGCCCTTGAAAATCTGGCTAGTAAACTCTCATAGGAAAAGTTGTCCACCTGCCTGCTTTCCTATGTGCATGCTACCCTCACATGCTTCCAGAACTGTCTTCCAGGAGAACAAATCATATTTTATTTCTCCCATTTCTCAAAATCTTAGTCAAGGTCCTACATTATCTGATTTTCACAACTTTTTCACACCAAGTGTTCCACTCACTGTGTCTCATCTGTATTTTTCTCTTTTGTTCTCTTATGTTCTGCCTTAACCTTTGGGAAACATTTTCCTACAAAATCCTTCACATCCTTCAAGACCCAGTTTAAATGTCTTCTCCTATGAGAAGCTTTCCTAGATTCTCTAAACTTAGTGAGTCTTGGCTTCCTCTGTTTCTATTCATTAAGTAACCTAGACTTTATAAACAAGTACTACAGTTATTATATATAATACTGTGTATTACATATGGTTATACATGACAGTTGTTAGTGTCTAATTTCCCAGTTAGACTGTGAGCATCCTTGGACTAGACACCATGCTTCATTCCATGTGTTGGTATTTCCACAGCCCTTAACAGACTGCCATGGTCATTGTGTTCAAGAGAGGCTTGAAATCATGAACTTTAAAATGTTTTATGTCTGGTATAGGATTCAATTAATCTTAATTCTTGATATTGATATTAGTAATTTAAACACAATGAAAAAAATAGGGGCTGAGTTTTTTTCCCCTAAATCCATTTTTTTCCATTATCTACCTATGGATTAAAGTGAAATCCAGAAGTTTGGGGGAAGGCCTGGTCCTAAGTCTTTCCCATTTATGTGGCATACTCAAAGGATGAGCAGAACATAGGCACCTAGGCGTGGATCTGGGAATTTCTGAAGAAACTTCTGTTTTTCTCTTTGTTCCATAGTCAGGTTGCAAGATCTGAAAATTTTCAATTTGAATACAAAGGTAATTTCCAAGGTGCAGTGTACTAGATAACCTACCTAATGAGCATTTGTAAAGTTCTTAATGTCTCCGTGGAAAGGTGCTATGAAAGAACAAATGAATTTTCTTTATGGTTTCACTTAATTTCATTTCATTTATAGCTATTTGTTCCAAAGATAACAGGTTTTATCATTATTCTTACTCTCTGTGTTTAGCTTTATTAAAACAAACTGTTCTCCAGGAGGAAATTGTTTTAATGTGATTTTAGAACCCCATGTCACATAGAAATATAACAGAATAAATCTGGTAAAATGTAATCCTTCATTTTTCAAAAGATAAATTAATTATCCTTTCATGTTTATTGGCACTTCTGAAATGATTAGCCACCTTGAAACATTTTGAACTTGCTGGAATTTAATATGTCCTTCAAGAAACCAGGCAGTAAATGGTCTTTTTAAGATAGACTTGGCAATTTCTCATTTTGTTTCTGTACATCACTGATACTATAAGCTACTGGCTGCAGGTTTGCCCCTCATTGTGCCTCATAGTGAAGGCAGCTTAGCTCCCTAAAAAGCTGCCTAAGAAGGAAAGGAAAGAGGAAATTACAGAAATATTCATTGTGATGCACAGTCTCTAGTTATTACTATGCTGTTACGGGCACATTGATTGTTATGGACTGAACTGTGTTGCCTCCAAATCATTCATGTTGCAGTCCTGACCCCCAGTCTCTCAGCACACAACTGTATTTGGAGATAGGGCCGTTAAAGAGATAATTAATTAAAATGAGGCCATTAGAGAGGGTCCTAATCCAATCTGACTGATGGCCTTACAGTAAGACGGAATTTGGACACATAAAGAGACATCAATGATACAAGCACACAGAGGAAAGCCCATGTGAAGAGCCAGTGAGAAGGGGGCCATCTGCAAGCCAAAGAGAGAGGCCTCAGAAGAAACCAAACCTGTCTACACTTTGATCTTGGACTTTTAGCTCCAGAACTGTGAGAAGATAAATTTCTGTTGGTTAAGCCACCCAGTCTGTGGTATTTTGTTACAGCAGCCCTCACAAACGTATTTATTCTCCACCAACGTGGAGCACCATCGATTGGAGTAACACTCCTGTCTCAGTCACTTCTTTTCATCTGATTGGTGATTTGGGGGATGAGAAACTGGGAATGCTTGGCTTGACTTTACTCTCCCCGCTTCTCTCCTTTCAGACCTGCCCACTTCCATAGAGCACGTGCTCCAGTCTGAAGTTGGCCAGAGCAGCTACTGGACATAAGCATCTCAGCTGTTCTCTCCTTTCTTTGTCTTTGGAAGCTGCCTGCCTACTGTGACCATGCATTCTATTCTCATTCATGCTACAAGTTTTCTAGTGGTAATCTCTGTCCCTGAAGCTCTTTTCTAGTGCTTCCAATGCCTGGGTGTTCACACTTGTCTAATTCTGGGGTGCAGCTTTAAAAATTCCACTATTACCCCAAACTTAAGCCATGTCCTTAAGAGCTAACTATTTAACTCCTTATTTAAGTTCACCTTTTGTCTCCATCTGATACCATTTTGTCTATTCACTTTGCTTCCATTTCATGTGACTTAGAAAGGGAAATAATTCATTTACATGTTTAAAACTCAACATATAAGAAATTAAACATCAAGTGAGAGTAATCATAGCCTCTGCATCTGTTCATGATAAATAGTTTATTACAAACTAATTGATTCTTGTCTAAAAGCTAGATGAGCCAGCAACTAAACTACTGATAGACACATTTTAACTCTTCTCAACTACAGATGACTGGTTGGCTGGTTTTGTTTAACGTGCCACCTACAAATCAAATTTCCAGTTTATGATGGCCTTATTATTTTCACTTCTTACCTATTCTCTGGTTTTTGGATACTTTATTAGTATAATCCACTTTTCAAGAAGATGAACAGCAAGCTCAGAGAAAGGAAGGAGAGCTAATTTCTGCTACGATGTTTGGTTTTAATAAAAAGGGAAATATTGGCTTAGCAGTGTTGCCAGATTATTTAAGCTATAAAATTAATATAATAATGACATAATTAAAATTCATTGTGTGTGTATTTTATGCTAGTATGTATATATTATAGCAGAAATCTGCTAAGTACCGCACATGCATTATCTCACTTAAACCTTATAACAACCACATGATGAAATGGAAGTACAGTGTTTAAATACCTTGCCCAGTCACCCAGTTGGCAACCAGTGGAGCTGAGAATTGAATTTGGGCTTTCTGACTCTAAAGCTGATATATTCATCACAAAAACTTGCTGCTTGCCCTATGCCAGGAATAAGCATTAAAAGCCACTCAGAACCTTTCAATAGTGGGAAGACACAGAATCATTTCAGGAGATCAAGTGGGGAAGAAGACTAACTGATGAATCAGTGACTTATTTCAATTCACATAAAAATAGTTGGAAGAGTTTGAAACATAATTCAAAAACATCTCTCATTTTTTCCCCAATAAGTCCACCAAAATTCTCTTCTTTTGTGAAATAAAAGAAAATGGTAATTTAGTCATTGCTATAATTGCCTTAAACAAATTGGTGGCTTTTAAATCATATTCCTTTTTGTTGGTGGTGTTTATTTTTTGGCTGCGTTGGGTCTTTGTTGCTGCACACGTGCTTTCTCTAGTTGCGGCGAGCAGGGGCTACTTTTCGTTGAGGTGCGCAGGCTTCTCATTGCAGTGGCTTCCCTTGTTGCAGAGCACGGGCTCTAGGCACATGAGCGTCAGTAGTTGTGGCTCGCGGGCTCTAGAGCGCAGACTCAGTAGTTGTGGCACATGGGCTTAGTTGCTCCGTGGCATGTGGGATCTTCCCGGACTAGGGATTGAACCCGTGTCCCCTGCATTGGCAGGCAGATTCTTATCCACTGTGCCACCAGGGAAGGCCCTTAAATCACATTCTTATGGCTCTTGGGAGAAAAACAAAAAGTCCACGTGATTTTGCCAGCAATATGCCTTTTAGGGTTTTAAGATTCCAAAGTAAATTGTCCTCAAAAACAAACACTAAAAATATATATTTGGTAAAACTAAACTTACACATGGGAGCTAACCTAAAAGTTACCTACCACAAGTAATCAAAGGGCATGTTTCTATTAAGCTTGTTTTATAGAACAAAAATTCCCATTTGGTTCTTCTTTATTATAAATAAACTTCCTAAATATTAGCAGATTTCTTTAATTGCCATTGCAATCATGTTCTTCTCTATTAAAATCTAAATCTGGATCATGTGAAAATAGCAGTGTAAGTAGAGTGAGTCTTATTTCATGTGCTAGATGAGCTAAGTGTAGTTCTACAAAATGCATATTCTCTGATGAGTTGGTCACTCCCCAAAATGACCTCAAATGCAATATGAAGATCCCCCAAACCACGTGAAGAGAGATTTAATGAGTATTAATGATACTCTAAAGAGATGCTAGACTTGTTAGTGGTGAGCAAGAATGCTTAGATCATGCTAATATTAAAGCCTAACAGATTCCCTAAATGCCTTTCATGTTGATGCGAGATTCCTGTTTCCATGGCAACCTGCAGTGAGTTAAGAAGAGTACTGTTAAACTGTACCACAGTTTTGCTTAGTCTCTCTGAAAGAAAAATGTCAGAAGAAACCATTTCTCTATCCATGATTGTAATTAGAGATCCTCCACCTCCACCCACAAGCTTCTGCTGCTGCTCCTGAAGAAGAAATTAAAGGCAGTAAATCAGGAATCTGTTTAATGACCTACTGTGTTCTACATGAGCATGAGCTGCAGACCCTTTACTGGATCCAAGAATCACATTTGCATCACATTAATGTTGGAAAATCTGTAGAAAGGGATCAAAACAGATAATGGTGCCAAATAATGTGCAGGAGAAATAATGAGGAAAGCATCTATGCCCTGATTCTTAGAGGCTGCTTTTAAATTTGTTCAAATGACTTCCTCTAGGGTAGTGCGTTACTGTCCTGTTTTTGAAGCTCTGCTATTCTTTGCATTTTGAAAGGAATGAAAATATAATGAACATTTCTGTTGTTCTTCAAGGAATCTAAATCAAAGCTCTGACAAGGGATATCAACCCACACGTTTGCTTCAGCTTTCCTAATTCATTCATTATCCTGCTCAAAGCTCATGACCAAAAGATTCGCCCAGAATGACAGAGGCAGTATGTCCATTGGCAATTATCCCAGACCACTCAAGGGGGAAAATGCAACTGAAAATCAAAGATCCTGATACAGAGCATCTTTTATAGGAAATGGAGTGATAGGAATGCAGAGTCAATTTTTAAAACCACATTTATTTTGTTATATCATAGAACACTGTAGCTAACATTTATTGCACACCTACTCTGCTTTAGGAATTATGTTTTATATGCATCATCTTATTAATTATCATAAAACTAAAAAAGATAGGAATTACTATCTCCAGTTTTAAAATGAGAACATTACCTATGAGAAATGCCTAAGGTCACCCATATCCTAGAAAAAATTTTAAAGTCATCAGAGACAGACTTTGAGTCTGCCTACCTCCCTGGTAGGCATTCTTTTGTTGTTAAAAAATAGTAATAATAATAAAATAATAGTAATAATAATATCTATCAATCCAAATCTAGATGGAAAAATCAGTAGCTATATAATTACAAATATCTTCAGAGTCATGCCAGTAATTTAACCGAGTAAAGCAGGCTGATTGAGTGGAGAGACAATAGAGACTGGTGCAGACTGTGGCCAGCTGGAGTTCACGTATCCCATGTAAAGGAGGCAGCTGCTGCTCAGCTCCCACTGATGTTTGTCATGCTGAAACATAGGCTTACTGTGGCCAGATTTTCTGACTTTTCAAGACAATCCACTAATCACAATTTTCATGTGAAATCTATGCATTTTTAAAAACGAGTACAAAATTAAGTGTGAGAACCAAGAAAGAGATCTTCCCCAGGCTTCCTTATTGCTTTCTCCATGTTAGGAATTAATCAAACTTCTCTACAGAAATGAAAGTAATTTCCAGAGGAACCCCCCCACCCCCGAAAAAAAAATACCAAGGACAAAATTAACAAGGAAGTAGGAGTGGTAGAATTTTAGGCATTGGTGAGACTTTCTGATAAATGTAGTGGAAAGAACAGTTGCATAAATAGCATCTAAAAGTAATGCCCAGTTGTGATTTTGATTTCACTTATTAAACTTCTCATAGAAACTTAATGCTTTCCCTTTTCTTCAATGTTGTATTTTTTTATACCAAAGAATTGAAGTAGAACAGAATTCTATTTGCTCCTTAATTAAATGAAATAACATTTTTTTAAAAAGTTCTATAATTTTCTTCTGTGTGATGGTACAAGTGGCAAGTTTAATTTCATTCAACTGAATGACAGCAGTAAATGCACAGCAGAGGTGAGTAATTTAGATTCTCAAAGCTCCTGCTATTGAAGTTACCCAAGGTGTCAAGGGTAGGGAAATCTTTAAGACATAAGCTCCCACAGCAGCAGTCCCTTGCAGACAGCAAGCAAGGATGAAGCTGAAATTTACACTGGAAAATGTTTACTACTGATTTTCTTAATACGTTTACTTTTGATGACAGAAGGTCAAGTTACATGACTATTTCTATACAAAGAGAAAAAAAGAATATAGTGCCTTGTTTCAGCTTAATTGACTCATTAAATAAACAGTAAAATTCTCTCTCAGGGGAGAATATGGATATATATGTTTAAAACATGTCTTAGAGATTTTCTAAGGCAATGTTAATATTACATTAAATATCAATGAGTCATTTTGTTGGAATAGTGATGTTAGACCATTTCCTCATAATTTTACTACAGTCATTAGCTGGCCAAATAAATGACCTTGAGTTACACAAAAGTGAGAATGATCATAAAAATAAATTTGAGGGCTCACAGTGGTCCAGCAACACATGTAATAATTCATAAACATGGCCCCCACGATGACAGTTCAGGGATTCTTTTCCCTAACTTTACAAAACTGTGAGAGACTATAAAGCAACCAAGCTCAACCAGCATTCTGGCATTAATAGCAGCCAATCAGACCTAACTGAACTCTTTAAATGCAAACATATATGGATGGAAGTAAAAATTTGTTTTCTGGGAATCTGAATTTGAGGGTCAGCGCAGGAAATCAGAATAAATACCTGAATCTACATGCCCCTTCATTTGCATACTATATTTCCCATTATCCACTGTTACTTCATAAAAATGATGATAATGATTTTAGGCAATGATATATTTAGTTCTTATTAAGTACCACGTATGGTGCTGTTCATATACAGTCTCTCATTTGATGCACACAGCAACTCTGAGAGACAGGGATTGTTATCTTTATGTCACAGAGTAGAAGACATGAGCCAAAGATGCAAAGTAACTCAGTTAAGGGCATAGCTAGTAAGGACCAGAGCAAAGATATGAAGCCACCCTTTTTCATGCCAATGCCCTCACCACTCCAATGTTATAAATCCTATTGTTACACTGTTATGGTAGCACTGGGAATCCAGGACACAAGTGAATTTCTCTGGATGACAAAATGCAGGGTTCCAGAGAGCTGAATACGTTGAGCAAGCCATTTCGTCATTTGGGGTACAATCTCCAAATCTATAAAATGGGAATAATGCCTTTGCATTGCCAACTCCATGAAATTATTGTGACGATCAAAGGAGAAACTGTATGTGAGAGCAATTTGAGCCGTAGAGACTGTTAGCTAAAGTCACTTGAGAATAAGCAGATATGAGAAAAGCTCTTTGCCCTCCCCATATTTGCCTAAAAGTAAGACATAAATTTGTAAAGGTGTCCCCTCTCTCCTCTGAATAAGGAAGGACAAAAGTTAATCATTGGAGACAAGTCTAAACCCTTAACAGCCCAGAGAAGACACTAAAGGAACCAACATAACAAACCTTGCTCAAACTAGCCCTTATCTACCATTAGTTTTTCCATATATTTGCCTTTCCACATTTGCTGCCCCTAGAAGCTACAAGCCGTTTTCCTTTGTCTTGTCACTTCTCTAAAATTTATTATTATTTTGTTAAGATGCTATACAAACTCAAGTTCTACCCACCCCTGTGAGTTACTCATCTCTGAGTGCCCCCCTGTGTATGCCTGTGATGCGCATGCTAATACACTTCTGTCTGTTTTCCTCTTTGTCATCTGTCCTTTGTTAGTCTAATTTATAGGACCCCAACCAAGGAACCTAAGATAGGTAGAGAGGAAAATGATTGTTTTCCTCCCCTACACTGAGATCCACTTAGAAAAATTTTGACTGAAAATAGCCCAGAATAGTGGCTACTCTGAATTTGATCCCATCCTTTATTTCTAGCCTCACTTCCCCAAACTGCATCCCCACAGGGACAGCCTAATGCACAACTTGTGCCCCAAGCACATTATACTTCCCACTCACCCCAGAATTCCAAGCTCTTCTGTACACCCAGACATTTGTATCCAATTTCCTCTGCCTAACATGCCATAATGTCTCTTCGTTGAACAATAAATTGCTACTCATTTTTCAAGATTGAGCCCAAGGGTCACTGCTTCGAAAAAGATTTCCAGAGCTTCCAGACAGAGTGATCTTTTACATGTCTCAAACTCTGTTCATGTCTCATATCATTTACCATGTCCTGTGTGTAGCAGGGTGTCCTATTTGAGTCCAAACTAAATCAGGCTGTGCACCTTATTAGTGGGCTGGTGGCCACAATTTGCATGAATATTTTGCATGAGACTTTTTATGTGTTTTGGCTAAAGGACAGGGAAAGGTTTGCTCTGTTGTGTTTTATCTGTTTGTTTCAAGCTCTTAAGAGACAGAAACAAAAATGGAAAATAATGAAGCGTGTGTTCCTGCCTAGTCCTTTGGTTATGTTGGCTTTTTTAGAGAAGGAAGAGTCACAGCTGGGGATACTGCTTTTCTGAGAGTCTCTGAGACCTTGAGTACCACTGGGCTATGCTACAGAATGCCCTACTAACCAAACCCTATTAAGTAACTCAGAATCAGAGCACGGACAATCTCCCCACCCCACCATGGTCCAAGGGAGAGGAGTGGCTTAGGGCCACTGTCAACAGTGCCCTAGTGAAGTTCCCATTAGCAATTTAATGAGAACAAGATGGTGTTCCTTCTCTTCTCCTGTGACTCTCCTAATCAGTGCATCTACTGTAAAGTCTC
The DNA here is from genome assembly GCF_963455315.2 of Globicephala melas. Classification (NCBI taxonomy): domain Eukaryota; kingdom Metazoa; phylum Chordata; class Mammalia; order Artiodactyla; family Delphinidae; genus Globicephala; species Globicephala melas. The sequence continues at coordinate 128,439,504 of NC_083314.1, read as the reverse complement.
TGTAGCTAATGGATCAGTTCATGTACCAGAAGAAGCATCCACTGGGTATTTCTAGAAATCTTTGGGGGTATTTTGCAAGAGGTAGAAATGTCCCAAGTGAGCAGTTAGGGAAAAGAGCAAGGCTGGGAGTCCTTAAGACACTGAATTACATATTCTCTAGAGCATTGGCCTAGCCTACAATTAGTAAACAAGCAATGTGATTACCATTCTAATTGTCTCCTTGCATGCCTATATATTCCCATATATTCTCCTTGCATGCCTATATATTCCTATAGGCTGTGCAATTCTTCTGATCAAGAACAATGTCTTGATAGCCAAATTTAGTGCACCTCAGCCACTAGGCACTCCATGCATGACTTTTGAATAAAAGAGTGAATGGATATAGATTCAATCAAAGCACAGAACTGATTGTTGCTTTGAGCAAGTATTGTTCACAACCACACATACTGTTTTTTTAAATGTAACATAAATCCTTGTAAAGTCACCTAGAATCATGGAACTGCAAAGGGAAATTGAGAAAACTGTTAGACTTGAACTTATTACCAAGACAATGCAATGTAAGCTAATCTCCATTTGTATTTTGTAGAGCACACAAGGATTCTCCGCTGTTAAAAGGTGTTCCATCCTCAGAATAAGAATAGTATAGTGATTCAAAGTACAACTTTACAGTCAAATTGCCTGGATTATATCTTTGATCTATCACTCTTGAGCTGTGTAAGCTTGGCTAAAAATTTGTGTTCATGTGTTTCAATTCTCTCACTTGTATAATGGTAAAAATAATAAGACCTACCTTGTAGGACTGTAGTATTAAATAGTTATGATTAAAGTGTTGATGACAGTTCCTGGCACATGGTAAGCATTCATCAAATGTTAGCCTGAATGGATATTTATTAGCTGAACTCTATTTCACTTAGTATGGTCTTGGCTTGCCCAGAAATCTAGTAATTCCAGCCATGTACTCAGGCTTGGGTTTCCTATACTTCAGTTTCACTTTTGTAATATTGACACTAGGACTGGATGGACATACTGAAGGTTAGCAATAACATGTGTTACATTTCTGGGGTAGGGAGGTGTTTTAAAGTACCTACCATGTATTGTAGCCACATACCTGGCCTTGTAAAAAAAAAAAAAGTCAGTGCTTTTTCAAACGTTTTGGCCTTTTCTTTTCTTTGCCATTTTAATACTGCTCCTACCACTTGCTGACCTCCTATGGAGAGACTGGTTTCCTGGTGATGCGTGTACTCATATAGTTACAAGCCCACAAATCGACCCATCAGTAGGTGAGAACAACTCGTTCCAATCTGACCATTACTCTGTCCCAGAGAGTTGCAATTAGAATTCTAACAACTGCCATATGAGAGAACTCCTAGGGAAAAGGTTACAAAGAAGGGACAAAGAGGTATTTAGGAAACAAGTGAAGTCAAGTACAAAAGAGGATTTGTGTTTAGAAAATGGATATTATGTCAGGAGAATGGTTTCTGTTTACTGGTATTGTGCCCATTTCTTCTGCAGGTAGCTCAGGATGCTGTTCTTCTGATGGATCACGTTTGAGTAATTGCAGCGTCAGTCCATTTAAAACACCTTGCTGTGAATCAGACTGAGGTGGCCACGAACTCAGCAGAAGTCACTGCATTCTGAAAAGGTCAGGCACAATAAACACAGGCTTTGTAGATTAGGGAGGTGTAGAACCTAGATTTCAATGGAGGCAAAATGAGTGTGCCCAGTTTCACAAGTGAAATTGCTATGTTCGTCAGTCACTTTTGTGTATTGCTTTTTCTCTACAGAGCATGAACGGTAAGAGATAGAATCCAGACTCCATTTTTGTTACAAGTCAGCCTCGTCTGCCATATTACTGAGACTGTAATTTATCTTTATCAGCCTGTATTTACAGTATTATCATGAGTCATAAGATAAAACAGGCTCTCATAATTATAGGTTTTATGGTGAGGCCATGTTGGAAGGGGCTCTAAAGAAAATTGAGAACATTTGGAAAGAGACGTTTTCCTTTTGCTGCATGACTAGTTTTCTTTCTCTCTGATTTCTGATCACTTGAATGTTTTCAAGACTTCAGTGATTTGCCATTTCCATAAGGATAGAGTTGCGAGATAAAATAGAGGACACTTAGTTAAATTTGAATTTCAGTTAAACAAAGAATAGTTTTTAGTGTAAGCATACTGCATATATTGCAAATGTTGCATGGGACATACCTGTACTAAAAAATATTTGTTTTTTTAATCTGAAATTCAAATTAAACTGGAGTCTTATAATTTTTTTGTGTGTGGTACGTGGACCTCTCACTGTTGTGGCCTCTCCTGTTGTGGAGCACAGGCTCCGGACGCACAGTCTCAGCGGCTATGGCTCACGGGCCCAGCAGCTCCGCGGCACGTGGGATCTTCCCGGACCGGGGCACAAACCCGTGTCCTCTGCATCAGCAGTCAGACTCGCAACCACTGCACCACCAGGGAAGCCCTGGAGTCTTATAATTTTATTTACTTAATCTGGCAAACCTACCTTAGGGCAAAAATCTCAACTCCATAACCAAGCTCTACACAATGTTTCCTTAGTACGTAGATCTGCTTACTTGCTACATTTTTTGCTCTGATCATATTGGATTTATTTCAGTTTATTAACTATGTTATTTGCTCTATCAGTGCCATGCCTTTGCTTAGCTATTCTCTTTAGCCTAGAAATCTCCACTCCACCATCACTATTTATTTGCCCAGCCCAACAACTTATATTTGTTAAAATCTTTAAAAGGTTCACCAGGAAAGCCAATATTGTATAGTCTTGCCCTTGTTAGGGTTTCAGTGGAGGCAATAAATAAAAACCCTTCCTTGATCTCTTGAGTTAAGAGCCAACTGAGAAATAAGATGCAGAAGACAGAGAGAAAGCAAAACTGACTGATGAATATAATTATAAATTTGCAGCCAGATGGACTTCTACAACTCTCCCTGAATTGGACTTAATCCCCCAATTTCAGGGGTTGTAAAGAGCAGGCCAGAGTGTTGCTCCCAAAGCAGAGGAAAAACAGAAGGACCGAACTGAGTCTCTTCTCCCAAACTGTTGTGTCAGACAAGTCACTCTTCCTCCCTTGGGGCTAGAGGGAAACTCAGAGCCTTCCATCTAAAACTTTCTTTCCCAGGAAGTTGAGTAGAAATTCTCTCCTTTCTCCATTCCCCTTCCCTTTGAAAAATTAGGAATATGGAATAAGTATCTGTCTCCAATGTCCCCAGCTTTTTATGTCTTTAACCCACTCAGTTTATTCATTAAGTCTATGGTCAACTGTTGGTGTAGCCAGTTTACTAGCGGGAAGAGATTAGGATGGTAATGCTGTTACCTTCCTGAGGCCACCTCACAATATCAGACACTCATACTTTTTTTTTTTTTTTTTTTTTGACACTCATCCTTTAAAGTCCTGCCAGGCAACTGGTGGGCAATTTAGCTTTTGCCTCCAAAAGGCTTTGAAATGGGCCAGAATGGAACAAATTTCTGAATCCTGGGTAGAAAATTTATCCTTTAGTTTTTTCCTTCTGATTTACAAATAGACGTGTCCTCTAAAAACAATCCTAAAGGAGTCCTAAATTTGAATAAAAACCATCTCTGATTATGAAGAACATGGATACAAAAGGAGGTCCAAAGGTTATATTCCTTTTTCTTTACAAGTTAAGACCAAATAGTATGTAAAATTGTTTCATCACAATCACCCAATTTCTTATTCTGCTCAGTCTGACTCAGAGAGATCTCTGATGCTATTGTTGGGTAGAGTTGGGACTCAGTAGACTGCTTCTACTAAAAAGTATAGTTTCTAAATCATGTCAATGTGGAATTAATCCAACTTAAAACCGCTTACGTGCCATGTTTTTTTCTAATATTTGGACATAAAAGAATATCACAGCTTCAACCCCACACTGCAAAATTTAAAAATTCAAGTCAGTCTCCAGCCTCTATAGAAATACTGTTCCCAGAACCCTATACTCTGTACAATCCAGACCCACGTTGTTGCCAGAAATGAAAGCAGAAACGTAGTAGCTGAGGAAGAGGAGAGATACAGGGAAGTCTTGGTTTTAGCGATTTACCAGGATGCCTGTTAATTCATGTCAGTAATCTGAAGGATACAGGCTGTGAAATTAAGCTCTTATGAGAAAAAGCTCCCATAAGTTTAATTGTAATGCTATGTTTGTCGTCTGTAAGGGGAGAGCAGGGGGTAAGGATCTACATATACACCATCTCAACTCTCAGAGCATGGCATTTGAGACATCTCTGCCTTCTTTAAAAGACATTATAACTGAGCACAAGTGGCAGCTTCAGTCACGAGATCTTATTAGACATGCCATTCTTCCCCATTTGGCATATGCAAAATCTCTTCTTTCTGCTTTCCCTCTAACCCTCTAGCATTCAGGGCTGTGTTATGTGTTTTGTCGAGTGACATAGGCTCCACCCTTTTTCTTTTGTGAGAAGTCTTTGTCTTCTGTCATAGTGATCATTGCCACTGTTACTTGTGAAAGTTCTTTGACACTTGAAGCCTCTTTTCTATATTTGTTTATACCGGAGAATCACCATACAGTTTCCCGCATTGTAAATATTGTTGATGCTTCTGAACCTGAGCTACATGGGCCTAGGGAGAACCAAAACACCTGCCATCTGCTTCTCAACACCTTGCCTTTCCAGGCTCCTTTAGAGAAATAACCCTGATCTTCTAAAAACTCAACTCTCTTTTTCTATCCTCTGCTCTTCATCATCCTTATTGATCTAGAAATAACTATCATGTTCTTTAATTCATTTTGATCTTTTTGAATTTTATTTCTTGTCACTGTTACTATTCTGATGGTAAGAAATAAGCATATTTTAAAATTATCTTCACCTTTCTGATTTGTTCAGCAAGTTTAACTTCTAAAAGCTGAGTAATCTAGGTACTTTCTTTCTTATTTTATTTTATTTTATTTATTTTATTTTATTGGTGTATAGTTGCTTTATACTGCTGTGTCAGTTTCTGCTGTACAGCAAAGTGAATCATCCATACATATACATATATTCCCTCTTTTTTGGATTTTCTTCCCATTTAGGTCACCACAGAGCACTGAGTAGAGTTCCCTGTGATATACAATAGGTTCTCATTAGTTATCTATTTTATACACAGTACTGTATATATGTCAAACCCAATTTCCCATTTCATCCCACCCTCCCCTTCCCCTCTTGGTATCCATATGTCTGTTCCCTACATCTGTGTCTCTATTTCTGCTTTGCAAATAAGATCTATACCATTTTTCTAGATCCCACATGTATGTGTTAATATACGAAATTTGTTTTTCTCTTTCTGACTTACTTCACTCTGTATGACAGTCTCTAGGTCCATCCATGCCTCTGAAAATGACACAATTTCATTCCTTTTTATGGCTGAGTAATATTTCATTGTATTTATGTAGGTATGTTCTTTCTTAACTCATGAGTTTGGGAAAATTTCATGGAGTTTCTATGTCAATCCAAGGAGAAGCCAGATTCTTCATTCCTTTCAAAGTGTTAATTAATAAAGACTAACATGCTTCTGTGATCAATACCAAGGTATGAATCACTGTAATCTAAAAACCATGGTCAAGGCTTAGGTAACCAATAAATCAGAGTACTAAACAGAGACAACCTGTTAGTAGGGAAGATGACCCAGGACCCTAAAGATAACCTACATGAATCCTAGAGTTTAGCCATGATTTGTTCCCCACTTAGTCCTGAACCTTGATCTACATAGAGAAAAACAGAATTGGGAGTATATAACCTTGCATTTCTTCCCTATGCCTGGCACAAAACATACCAGTGTTCGGTAGCCCTCACTGAGATTAGCTGTCTTTAGAGTTTAAAGATTTAGTCTATAGTCTTCATTAAGAAATTCAGTAAATGCAGGAAAAAAAGTTATTCTGCCCAGCAAGGCCTAAAAAAGCCAGTGTGTTGAAGTACTGCCTATCTTAAGATGAGGATTAGGTAAGACACATATACTCTCTTTCCTCTATGATCTGATCCCTATGTGTCTTCTTAAATCACATCAAGTTCAGTCATAAAGGTCAGTCATAAAGGTCTCTGGTTATTGCAATACCCCAAGTGTCACCGTCTTCAGTAACCAAAGGCAAAGCCCCACACAGATAAACTTCCTAGCTTTAGCACTGGCAAAAAATTTGAATACCTCCTCGGTTTAAGCCAAAAACCTCAATCTCTCTTTTTGCCAGTGGATTAATTTGGTTCTTAAATGCCAGTTTCTTGCATCTACTCCTCAGATATCTGGCAAATGCTATAAGATGATGGGGTATAAAGGACATCAGTAAACAGCATGTTTATTTTCTCTTCCAAGTTTAGAATCCATTGAGAAATTAGGCTCAGGACAGACAGATGGTTATCAAAATATCAGCTCATTTTTAGATCCATAAATCTGATTGGAGAATGTGGTTTAGCTCTAATACTGAAGTCTGAATTAAACCAACCCTTCACCATTTCTAGCTTTCCCCTGCAGGGCCAGAGTCCCTCTGCTGAACTGTCTTCTTGGGGAAATGAAGATCCTGTGGTGCACAATCCCTTGAGGCTCTTTATTCAGAAGAGAGAAACCAGAGGTTTGGAGCATGCTCAGATCCCCCCTGCAACTCACCCTTCAGGCAGGCATTCTGTAGGTCAAAGAGACACAAATGAGGGGTGAGGAGGCAGGGAGAAGATGGGAATGAGAGGAGTGGGGAATCCCTGGTCCCAACTTCCCGGCCTAAATCAAATCTCCCTGTTGAGTTTTACAGCAGCTCTCCTCATTTATCTGTCTTCTGATATAGAACATCCTTGAAGGCAAGGATTCCTTTTGCCTTGATTGTCAGTGTATTCTTTGCACCTGGTAAAGTGCTGGCACTCAGAAAATATTTGCTGAATGAGTAAATGACTACATGGCCTCACTAGTGTGGAATTCTGGGATAGCACATTGCTCAACCAACCTGTTTGCAGCAGCTGGCAATGGTATCACCTGGAGATCCAGATGGAAGATCCAGATTCCTTCTACTCTCTTTCCATAGCACAGGAATAACTAGCATGTCTCTGATATAAAGATATTCACTATGTCACTGTCCCCTGTGTGTCCTATTTCTGGCAATGCACAATATCACTGAATAGCCCCAGGGACCCATCAGTCATTCTTCTCTTCTCGCCCTATGCAGTGGCAACAGAATAATATTCTAGGCATCTGTCGCCTGAGACTACTGAGTAGTTCTCAGAAACGTAACCTCCTCATAGAATGACAGGTTAACTGGGTATCTTCAATTAAAGAACATTGTATACAATGTTTATTTTATTTTTCCTAAGCTCTGTTTTAATGTAAAGTTGTAACTCAAAATCTTTCACATTGATGGCTGCATAGTCTAGAAACAAGTTTTTCGACAAGAATAAGCATTTTGAAGGGAAATGGTGTTGATCACAAAGCCTCCCTCTTTGCTCTAATTTCATGTGGATGTCCTGGCATCAAAAACATATGGGAATAAAAATTGAATAATGAGGCTGCTATATATGGGAACTTCCTATATCCTTTTGAAAGACTGGAAGTGAAATCTTTAGAAGAAAAATTAACTAGATCAAACATAAAGTAGGATGGAGGCCTTTTGCTCTATCCTATCCAGTGGCTGGTATGATATAACTGAGGTTATAACTGAGGTGAGGAATGGACTGTCCTGCATAAGAGTTACTGTCACTTATAATGTACTTAGTATATAAGTCAGACATGGTGATTTATGCTTATTGCACATGATCTCAATTATTCATTATAACTACAAAGCAAGTACTATTATCCTCACTGTACAGATGAGAAAACTGATGCTTATAAAGGTAATACACCCAAGGTCAAGAAGCCGGTATTATGCATTACGATTGGAACATAAGTCTGTTTCTGGAGCCCATGCTTATTACCAACAAACTATGATGCATCCTTTCAGAAGAGGAAAGGAAGTAAAGTGTGATTGGATTGGCTCTAGCTTAGGGTTTAAGGGGGAAAGCCAAAAGAAGGGTTCCCCAAAAGTTCATACATTATCCTGTTTAGTTTACCTGGTAGTGGTGAATTCCAGTGGAAATAAAGAGTATGCAACAGCTTAAAGTTTTCTCTGCTGTAAGACCCTCAAGGAACAAGACAGTGGAAAGCTGTACAAATATTTGGATTAGAGTCTGATACTAAGGGGACTTGTAAGCATTGGATGAAATGAGAACCAAAAGCTCTAAGCAAAAATAATCCAAATAAAACTGTCCATCCTTTAGCAGATGGTCAGTGCAGGGGGCTCCTGCATCAGAGTCATGACCTGGTCCTGTGAATCTTCCTTGGTGATCAAATGGCACTCCAACAGTGGGGTGGGTTGAGCAAGCTCAGCTGTTTTGAAAAGTTGTTGAGTTAAAAATATAAAGTGTCTCTGAGGTCCTGTAATAAGTAGTATTTGCTAATGAAGTTATGTACACACTGCCTAACAATAGCGTATCTAATTTCCACAAAATGAAAGTTGTCCTTCTTTTTAACTTTTTCTTTTTTGATATTCCTTAGCTCTTGAGAATATTTGGTACCCAGAGAACCATGCCTGTAGTTTTTAAAAACTTTTTCTGAGTTTCTCTTCTGAGTTGTAATTTAATTATTTATGTGACCATAAAAGATAGACTGGATTCAGGTAAATGCATTTGATGATAACAACACCTAAAACAAGGATATATCCAAAGGTGGTGCGGAGCTGGCAAAAGGTTAGATTTCTTTTATGCACTGTATGGCCTCTGAGAGGACCACATGGATTTTTTTTTTTTAAGTCATCTTTGCAGCACCAGACTCAAGACAGGCATTAGCATAACTCCTGATCAAATTCAGAAATACTTTGTACAGTGTCTTGGAAAGGGGTCATGTATATCTTTAAACAGTGAAAGCCTTGTTGGATGGGGAGATAACCACTTCCTCGAATAGCCACTTTGTTCTGAGGTTGGCCTAATCACTTAGGTTCTTCCTGACAATTCAAAGCATACTCATTGTAATTTAGGATAATGGAACTGAAAAAGACTTTAAATTCATTTGGCAAAACCCTCTTTTTTATAATAAGAAGTCCATTAATTCACTCTACAAAGAAACACTGTGAATCCACCATGTGCCCAATATTGTTCCAGGTACTAGGGGTACACAGTGAATACAGTGAATACTAGTGAATACAGCAGACAGAAATCTCTAACCTATGGAGCACACCTCTTTTGAACTGGCTTGCTCAGTCATACAGTATTGGAGAGAAATGAAAAACAAAAGACTCTCATTACCCTGTACTATTCATGTCACCCCCTTTATTTAGATTACACTCTTCTTCATTGCCCAGCTGTATCCTATGAGCCATCAAAACATTGTTTAAAGTCACCCATATTTTCCATGTTAGTCTTCTATATTTCCCAGAGTCTTTTTTTATAACTCTGTAACAGTGTCTTTGATTGCTTTATGCTACCTTTATTTATATACTTAACTATCCCAATAGACTATAAAGTCCTCAGTTGTTAGAATTTATTCATGTTGTAGCCTCAGCATCATTCTGAGTGTTCTAATTGAATGAATTAGTGAATTATTGTATAATATCTTTTCATTTATTTATTCATTCAATAAATATCTACTGAGTGTCTATAGTTTGCCAATCGCTACACCAACTACTGAAGATCCGTCATAAAAAAGATGCAAAGCTTATATCCTGATATTGAAAATGAGACACTGAACAACAAATTAAATAAGTAACTTAAATGTTAAGTAGGAAAGTAATGTATTTTATATGAAAAATGGAGTAAAAGTTTTCAGGAATGTCGGGATGCAGAAAGCAGTTGTAGTTTGAATGCAGTAGTGAAGGCAGGTCTGAGTGGAAGGTGATGTTAGAGGAAGGCCTTGAAGGAGATGAGGGTGCGAGCTGTGTGGCTATGGAGGGAACAGCATTCTGGCAGAGGGCGAAGCCACTGCGGGGGTCCTCAGGGAGGAGGGGGCCTAGGCTTCAGGAGCAGAAGGCTGTTGATGTGGCTGGAATAGAGTAACAGACGAACCATTCATAGGAGAGGAGGACAGAGAAGCAGTGAGGGCGTGGAGACTACCACAGCCTGGTGATCATTATAAGGACTAGCTCTTACTCTGCGAAACTGAGGAACCATGGGAGCATTTTGAGTGGAGGCGTGATAGGATTTGACTTGGATTTTAACAGGATCTCTCTGGATAGTCTATCGAGAAGAGTCTGCAGGAAGGCATAGGAGCTAGAAAAGAGACCGATTAGGAGGATATTGTAATAATCCAGTAGCTAAATGGTTTTGTGAGATAGAAAAGAAGGCCCTAAGAAGTGGTTGAATTCGTGATATATTGAAGATAAAACCAACAGCATTTGCTATTTGGGGTGGCATGTGTTAGAGACAGACACAGCAAGAGTGATTTTAAGATTTTAGGCCTGGGTGACTGAATGAATGGAGTTGCCATCAACTAAGATTTGGAATGTAATCAGTGGGGCGAACCGTGGAGGAGGGATGAGGAAGCAGCAGTTTTGGACATAAGTTTGAGATACTCATTTGGCATCCAATTGGAGACATCATATAGGCAGTTGGATACAAACGAGGAAGCTCAAAGGAAAGTGTGGTAAAGGAGGAGATGATCCTCGTTGTCTGTGTGTGTGCGTGTGTGTATAGTATCAGCACATAGGTAACATTAAAAGCCATGAGATGGGATGAGATTATCAAGGGGCAAGGTCCAAGCTGAAATAAAAGAGAGAGAATGAAGAAGAAAGGTCAGTGTTGTGTTGTTAAATAAAGAGGAATTGTGAAGTAGCTGTTTATGAGAATGCAGCAAAGGATAGAGTAAGGAAACATAGTATGATTTCCAGGAAGCATTAAGGGCACATCTGAAGTTCATGGTCATAAATCTAAAGTAAGACTAGTCAGCATAGTTTATGTTTTTCTCCAGCCATGTTCAGTTGCATGGGTGCAGGTAGAGTGTAGATGGAAAGTTGGGTTTAACATTTTAGACAACATTAAATACATCCTGCATGAACTGTAGCTGTTTGGGAAAGTATATTGATAACTAGCATCAGACTTATTAAGAAGAGAATTCTCTATATGTCAGAGTGTATATTGGTTAGTCTTTTGGGTGCAGGAGGTAGGACTCCAAATACATAGGTTAAAAGGATACAATTAAATATTCACAGAGAAAAAAAATACTCTGCATGAGAAATGACCAAGTTTTTATAATAGAGAAAGTAGGGAATGAAGAATGTGCTGGTGAAAGAAAGCAATATGGCAGAATTCCAGAGTCTGAGGAAAACATTACTAGGAAGAAATTTCTGGTGACCAGGCAGACAAGGAGATTTTATGAACAAAAATAACTAGCTTATAAGTCATCTTTAATATTTTATGGTGATCAAATCCAGTTACTCTAAACATTCAGAGAAGCCTGCCTTACACACAAAAGCCTGAGTGAATGAGAGGAAAAATCAAAGGAAAATCAGAGGTGAGAGAAGAGAACAGACACAGAAAATAAGATGAGTCAGAGCTCAAGAGAAGCAAGAACTTGGAACAAGAGCTACCAGGGAGGACATGAACCCAGAGGGGTGTGCAGAAATATTGTGAGGACCGTAGACATGACATAGACTTTGTGGGTTCAGATTAATTTTGTATTAAATTTTTAAAAAATAGCAAGATATCATATGTTATTTCAGTTAAGTGAGAATAATAGCTACTGTTTTTTGAATGCCTACTTTGTGCCATGCATACCCACAGATGTGCCTACTATAAATAAAACTTATTTTTTTATTACAAAACCTTGCAAGATAGGTTTTATTAAATTTTCACGATATTAAAACATCTACTTGTTTATACCTTTTTATACTGATGCATGCATTGCATTTGATATAGGCTATAATTTTTGTGAAATGCTGCTATTAAATTGCTGACATGCCTTATGTTTGATATCTTAAAATTAAGAAAGTGTGGCAATTTAGTCACTATATGTGATAAGACTAAAATTCAGAAAGCTTAATTAACTTTTCTAATTTCCCACAAATGACTGACTCAACGATTCAAAATCTAGGTCTCTAGGACACCAAATCTCTGACTATTTCCTCATGCAAATTATGGTTATTTTTCCCACTGTTTGAGAACCAGCCCTGATTCAGTTTAGCAAGCCTAATTCAATTTGCATACCCAGGAATACATGTTCATGTCATGAAAGCAAAACATGTTCACACATCAACAACTCATCAGACTAAAAAAATCTTGGTGTCAGCAGTGGCATAGAAAGTGTCTCGGTGGTAGAGACAAAAACAAGTAATGTAGCTATCTGATTTACCAGAGAAAGTGCAGGGGTCACAAACAGTAAGATAAATTATGAAGAAGGGGAATAAATCTTGTTTTCTTAGTGAATCGGGGAAATGAAAAAAAACAAAACAAAACAAAAAACAACCAGAAGTAATTGCTGAATTTGAAACACTAGAAACAGTTGACAAAAACAAATGATTCAATCAAAGTTGTTATTTCATGTGGTGGAACAAGTGTTTGCAAAACCATTAGTCTACTAGAAAGTCACTCATCATATAAACCCAACATACCTTTCAAGAAGATGTCCTTTTTGGATCTAAGCTATTACAAACAGCCTGGGATTCTTATGTTTTCCCAAAATGAACTATGTATTTAAGGTCCTAAGCTCAGGAACTGGTAGCCCAGCTCTGAAGCTGTGGCAGAAGAGGTCAGAAATTGACTAAAACTGGCATTAGATGGGTGATGAAAACAGGAGGCATGGCTAAGTCACAGGAGAGAGAGAATTCTAAGCAGAGATACATGTATCTATGCTATGAATATGAGTATATATATGCTATGAATTATAGCAGTCAGCCAGGGGAAGGAAGTACCAAGTAATACAGCCAGAGCCACTGGGGAGGAGCTATTACTGGAAATATTATGCCAAGGGAATAAAACAAAATTACTAGTGGTATAAGGTCCGAGAAGGCAAATTCAGGGCAAGCCTGAAATAGAGTTTCATGGTAAAACAGTGGCAAACGTGCGTAAGGTTATCTGAGGTTTTTCTTTTTTAGCCATTTGCATTCTACCTCTTTTGCTACCATACATTTTTTTTTTTTTTCCTCTTAAAGTGATCAACTTCATACTTACCTGGCAGGGGAGATACCATGATCATGAAGGTGATTTTCCCAGGGCGTGGCTTATCCATTGCACTCCGGATGTGCTGACCTCTTTGATTTCCCCAAATGTGGGAAACTTGACTGCATAATTTGAGGTAGTGGGGGACTGCATTTGCGCTTTCCCCTGATTTTTGCAAGGTTTTTAAAAAAACAGACATTTTGTAGTTTTACGTATTTCTCTAGTGTATTTAGTGTTCCCTCCTTGTTACCAGATTTTTTCTGCTTGTTGTTCAGTCTGCACTTTCTTTTCCTTGTGGAAAAATGTAGGTGAGGTGCCCCTTTATGTCAGTTGAGCCTTCTTTTTATGTTGCCACGTAAAGTATATTTTAGGTTGTAACTTTGATGTTTTGTATATCTAGCTCCACTTTTTCTCTAGTCAGGGGATGTCTAAGCAAAGGACTAGTGGGCTGTTACTGGCACTCCTCTACCCAGAAGCAGCGAAACACAGAATTCCCCTTCTTGCTTTTACAGCCTTGAATAGCTACCAACTTCACCACGACAGTTTTCCTTTTAAACCCCACCCCACCAAATAAATACGTACATACATACACACATACGTAAGTGATGAACTTCAGGAACCACTCACTACCTCCATGACTTGATGCCTTAGATAATCTATGGTTAAAATGGAATCTGTTAAATTCCTAGCCGTATTTCAGCAACCTTTGTCTGAAATGACAGAGCCCTAAGTAGCTTCCTCTCAAATCACTTGTAAGGCCGCCTGAATTCCCACCTCTGAGTACAATACCATCCTCAATTTACATTTCCACACATTGACGTTAGCAGACTTTTAACTTTATAAATCTGATGGGTGTGAAAATGTGAAGTTGAACATCTTTTCTTTATGTATATCTTTATGCCTTCTGTTCATATCTTTACCCTCTTATCTAATGGGTTGTCTTTTACATACTGATTTGTAGATTTCTTTTTATATGTAATGAATGCTAATCTTGTTTTCTTACACGCATTGCAAATATCTTCTCCCAGTGTATGGTTTCTCTTTTAGCTTTGTTTATGGGGTCAACTTATTGATGCCTTCATTTGTGGTTTGTTACTTGGTTTCCCCACTTTATTTAAGAAAGCCTTTCCAATCAGGACATAAATATAGTCTCCTGCATTCTCTTTTAAAAGTTTAAAAATTTCGCTTATCATATTTTTGTCTTTAATCAATCTGGAATTTACTTTTGTATATGGTGTGGGGTAGAATATCAATATTATTTTTCTGTATATAAGCCAATTGTCCCAGTACAATTTAATTAATATCTCAATTTTTTACTGATTTCTAATGCTACCTATGACATTTATAATGTCCCATATTTTCATGAGTCTATTTTGCCTTCTGCAATATGATTAACTCTTTGTTTCTGATTTTCAAAGCCCTATATAATCAAATCATATAGACCTCAGGTGTGTACCCTGTAGTACAACAACAGCACTAAACCCACAGAATCGAAGAATCTTAGAGCTTGAAGGTAATATGTAGTTTTTAAAAAATCTAGTTATATAATTTTATAGATAAGAAAACTCAAGCCCAGAGAAGCTAAATGAGTTGTCCAGGGTAATATAGTCAATCAGTGGTAGAGCCAGTTATAGAAATATATTTACTCAACATCCACTGCAGTCCCCTAGTCACAAAACTAGTGCTCAGCACATATTAGATTTACTTACTGTTTACACCAAATGACAGCTTCAAATTAAATCAAATGGGAAAATATGATTTGTTAAGTGCCTACCATGTATTAGACATGGTGGTATATTTCCCTAAAACTTGAGAGCAAATTTCCTTTGAACTTTGGCCCATGAGTTCTAGTCTGTGTGTTCTTTTCTCAACCTCTGTAACATGACTGATAATTCTAAGAATACTCTTAATCTGATAAGAAGGTTCTATTCAAAATTGAGTCCTACACTGCTGGAATGCAATTTTCTCCAACATGCAGAAAAGTTTTGCAAAACCCCTGAATGATACTTACATGTGTATTACACAAGAACTATGAGAACAGAATTTCTCCTTAGAAATTCAAGCTGCAACTGTTATCTACTTCTTTTGCTTCTGACTACATATTCCACAAACATATTTTAAGAACCCACATAACACAGATCACCCTTATGAATAACATTCCTGTTCATTAGAGTCTTATAGGCTAGTTGTGGAATTAGGTTCACAAAAAAAAGCGATTTATAATTCAATTGTAGTAAGTGTCATTAAATAGATAAGAACAACAAAGTTATAGAAAAGCACAAAAAAGATCTGAACTGATCATTCTACATGGTAGAGTCTAGGAAATCCTCATGAGTGGGAATACATGAAATGAACTAAAAGTATAGGAAGGGAAACAAGTATTTATGCGCAGATATACATATTGATATGGAACATTATAGCACAAGAGTTAAAGAAAATTGAGATTTTGTGTTAGTTGGTAATGTGTCTTTTCTTCCCAAGATCTCACATTGTGATCAGTATCACTTAATATTTATTAAGTGGTCAATTATTTTACAGGCACAATGAAGGGCCAGGAAATACAGGAATGGACAAAATTGACTTGATTCCTGCTTCAGAGATAGATGTGTATACAGTTTAACAACCAAATGAGTACACTTTGAGATTGTGAAAGGATACTATTAATAATTACAGTGTGGCAACAGATGTGAATCAGGACTAGAATTTATGTCACCATATACAAAGGAAAATATCAGTGTGAGAAGTGACCATGCAATAGGGCTCATAACCCTTTTTGAGGTGTCATAGAAGACTGTGGAAATGAAATTTCTCCATAGAGTCAGAGTTTCATCAACATGCAACCTATGCTGTTACACAGAGTCCTGCACCTAGAAGGGCTCTGCAGTTGGTTTAAGGCTCTGCTGTTGCTCTCTTAAATTATGAAAAATTTTTAACCAGAGGTTTCACATTTTCATGTTGTACTGGGCTCCCCAAGTTATGTAGATAACACTATATGGAAAATATAATTTAATCTGATTTAGCAGGAAGACATTCAGAATGCCAGAGGACTCAGGAACTATGTGGTATGAGGCTGGTTGAAGAATCTGGAAATAGTTAGCTGGATAAAAACTATCCAAGGATGAATTAATAACTGCCTTAAGATAGTGAGAGTTCAAATGGCCTAGAGGAGAAGTAGGATTTTCCAGTGCAGTTCTAGAAAGGGAACAAGAACAACTTTCGAAAACTATAGGAAAACTGAGACAGGGCAGAATTTCACTACAATAGAAGGAAAGACATCATACCTGTAAACTCCCTAATATCAGGGGTATTAAAGTTGAGGCTTGGTGATAAGAAGTAATGATTATTGAAAATTAAATTTTGCATTCATTAAGCGGAGAAAGAATGAGATGATTACAATGGTCCAAACCAATCCTAAGATTTCATATTTATGAAATACATTGAAACTTCCTTGTCAAAATGAACCATATATTAGAATTCCAGGAAGTAAAGCAGGGAACATGAAACACCATCTACCTTTGATTACCTGTATACTTTTTTGAACAGAGAAAATGAGGAAAAAATGTAGACGTCTAATAGTGTACTCACTTAAATTATCTCATTAACAAGTATACAAGTCATGCTGACCTTAATTGTTGTTAAGATTTCCAAGACATGACTTTAAAATTAGCAAATAATGGTAATAACTCAACATTCAACAAGTGAGGTCTAACTTAGTTATTTAAGCCTCACAAAGAACTTGTGAGTTAAGACTTGTTATACCATTTTATAGATGAGGAAACTGAAGCTCAAAGAGTTGAGGTTTTAGGCACAGAGCTAGTTAACAAAAGAGTAAGTAATCAGTCTATTTATTCACTGAGGAGCTATTTATTGAGTGCCTAGGATGTTCAGGCACTGCACTATGTGCTAAGAACACAAACGTGAGCAAAATGGAATAGAGTTTACACTGTAACAGAATAGCCAGGATGTAGTAAACTTTTTCCTTTATTACATTCTAAAGGAAACTCTCAGGCAACTTTTCTCATTGGCAAACAATTGTTATTTTGGATAATTGGGATTTACATGTTTATTAAGCCTTTATGTTAAGTCTACATGAGCCTGGTGCTATCAGCAAGTGAATAGAACATATTCTCTGTCTTTTGAGAGGTCTAGCAGAGACAGACTTACATAAACAACTGACCACAAATACAAAGCAGAATGAATAAGTAGTAAGAAGATTTGTAAATATGGGAGAGGCTGAAGAGCAGGAGAATTAAATATGATGGGGTTATCAGGAAATGTTTCATGGAGGTGAGCCTAGAACCACGACATAGGGATAAAAGTTCAAAATGATGAGAACAAGTTTCAAGAGGACACCCTATGATGTCAACCCTCATACCCACAGCACTAACACAGTAACTAGCATATATCCAGTTAACAAATGATAAGTATTTATTAAGTGAATGAATATTAAAAAACAATTTCTTGGTGTGTATTTAATATTGAACAAGGAGAAAGATCAAAGTCACAGAGTTATGAGTATCCATGGAACATATGGGTAGGGAGCAGGCTGATGAGTATTCGTGGTGAGTGGTATGACCATGTCAATGAACAAGTGCTTATGGAAGAGAGAGGAAATGATACTTAGAAAGACAAGTAGGAATCACATTGTGGAAAACCTTACTTTTTAGATGAAGCTTGAAGTAAACTCAGTAGGAAATGACAAGACTGTAACATTTAGCATCTAGCACCTATCACAGTGTCTTAAACAATAGTACACAATATATGTTTGCTGAATGAAAACACGTCTCCCCACAACTAGGACGCCTGCCAGCCGCTGGTGAGGGACCTCAACACCCAATGATATGGGAGGAACCCCGAAGCGAACTGGTAGGATGTGGGGGGACTCAGGGGGGAGACAAGTGGAGGCTGGACACAACTGGTGTCCCTGAGGTGTTCCCACGCATGGAGGGACCCTCGGGGCCTTGGATTGGGGGGAGCGCGCCCAGTGTTTCCCCTGCCCAATTGGCTGGGGAATTCTGCCTGGCTCTTCGGCCGGGTCCTATGCTCTCAGAGGCCCCCTCTGGGATGCGCTGGTTCTGGAAGAGTAGGAAGGTGGCCAGGGGAGAACAGGAGAGGCAAGCAGGAGGGGGCTTCCAGAACCTGAAGAGCAGGAGAGGAATGGAGGGCATTGGCACCACCCACTGGAGCCTGGGAAACCTACTGAGCTCCCAGGTGGGGTCCCCTGCCCTCTGAGACCAGAGGCAGGAGGCACGTCTGGGCACCTTCTGTTCTGTTGAGCCTAAGCCCAACCCCCCACACCTCCCAGGACCTTTTCCAGCCCTGTGGGTCCTAAGCATAGGCCTCTCCCACCACCCAAACCTCACCCCTGCTAAGGACCTGCCTTCCACAGCCACGGCCTTTTCCACCATTTTTTCTTTTTTTCTCCTCTTTTTTACTATTGTGTTTTTGTTTAACCTTCCAGTTGTTGTTTCATCTATATTTTTATTTTTATATTCTTTCTAACATATTTGTTAGTTTCCTAGTCTAATTTTATTTTTTACTTTGTTACTGTTTTCTTTTCTTTTTCTTTTTTTGTTTTTTTTTCACCCTGCATGGCTTGCAGGATCTTGGTTCATGAACTGGGGGTTGGACTGAAGCTCCTCTGGTGGGAGGTCCTCGTCCAAACCACTGGACTAACAGAGAACCTCAGAAGCCAGGGAATATTAATTGGAGTGAGGTCTCCTGGAAGTGCTCATCTTGGCACAAAGACCCAGCTCTACCCAACAGCCTACAAACTCCAGTGTTGGAAGGCTCAGGCAAAACAACCAGTAAGACAGGAAAATAATCCCACTCATTAAAAAAAAAAAAAAAGAGAAATTAGACAGCAAGTCACCCAAGTCCAGGAAGCACAGAGAGTCCCATACAGGATAAACCCTAGGAGAAACACACCAAGACACATAGTAATCAAACTAACAAATATTAAATTCAAAGAAAAAATATTAAAAACAGCAAGGGAAAAACAAAAAATAACACACAAGGGAATCCCCATAAGGTTAACAGCTTATTTTTCAGCAGAAACTCTGCAGGACAGAAGGGAGTGACAGGATATACTTAAAATGATGAGAGAGAAAAACCTATAACTATAACATTACCCTACCCAGCAAGGATCTCATTCAGATTCGATAGAGAAATCAAAAGCTTTTCAGACAAGCAAAACTGAAGAGAATTCAGCACCACCAAACCAGCTTTACAACAAATGCTAAAGAAACTTCTCTAGGTGGGAAACACAAGAAAAGAAAAAGACCCACAAAAACAAACCCAAAACAATTAAGAAAATGGTAATAGGAACATACATATCGATAATAACCTTGAATGTCAATGGATTAAATGCCCCAATGAAAAGACACAGACTGGCTGAAGGCATACAAAAACAAGACCCATATATATGCTGTCTACAAGAGACCCACCTCAGGCCTAGGGACACATACGACTGAAAGTGAAGGGATGGAAAAAGAGATTACAAGCAAATGTAAATCAAAAGAAAGCTGGAGTAGGAATACTCGTATCAGATAAAATAGACATTAAAATAAAGACTGTTACAAGAGATAAGGAGGGACACTACATAATGATCAAAGGATCAATCCAAGAAGAAGATATAACAATTATAAATATATATGCACCCAACATAGGAGTTCCTCAATACATATGGCAAATGCTAACAACCATGAAAAGGGAAATCGACAGTAATACAATAATAGCAGGGGACTTTAACACTGCGCTTACACCAACAGACAGATCATCCAAACAGAAAATAAATAAGGAAACACAAGCCTTAAATGACACAATAGACCAGATAGATTTAACTGATATTTATAGAACATTCCACCCGAAAGTGGAAGAATACATTTTCTTCTCAAGTGCACATGGAACATTCTCCAGGATAGATCACATTTGGGGTCACAAATCAAGCCTCAGAAAACTTAAGAAAATTGAAATCATCTCAAGCATCTTTTCTGACCACAAAGCTATGAGATTGGAAATCAATTACGAGAAAAAAACTGTAAAAAAGACAAACACATGGAGGATAAACAGTGTGCTACTAAATAACCAAAGATCACTGAAGAAATCAAAGGAGAAATTAAAAATATACACAGAAACAAATGACAACAAAAACATGATGACCCAAAACCTATGGGACACAGATGCAGTAAAAGCTGTTCTAAGAGGGAAGTTTAAAGCAATTCCATCTCACCTCAGGAAACAAGAAAAAATCTCAAATAAACAATCTAACCCTAACACCTAAAGCAACTAGAGAAAGAAGAACAAAAAATACCCAAAGTCAGTAGAAGGAAAGAAATCATATAGATCAGAGCAAAACTAAATGAAATAGAAACGAAGAAAACAATAGCAAAGATCAATAAAACTAAAAGCTGGTTCTTTGAGAAGATAAACAAAATTGATAAACCCTTAGCCAAACTCATCAAGGAAAAAGGGAGACGATGCAAATCAATAAAATTAGAAATGAAAAAGGAGAAATCACAACGGACACCACAGAAATACAAAGGATTATTAGAGACTACTACAAACAACTATATGCCAATAAAATGGACAACCACAAAGAAATGGAAAAATTCTTGGAAAGGAACAATTTTCCATGATTGAACCAGGAAGAATTAAAAAATACAAATAGACCTACCACAGGTAATGAAATTGAAACTGTAATTAAAAATGTTCCAACAAACAAAAGTACAGGACCAGATGGTTTCACAGGCAAATTCTATCAAACATTTAGAGATGAGCTAACATGGATCCTTCTCAAACTCTTCCAAAAAATTGCAGAGGGAGGAACACTACCAAATTCATTCTATGAAGCCACCATCACCCTGATACCAAAACCAGAAAAGATAGCACAAAAAAAGAAAATTATAGACCAATATCACTGATGAATATAGATGCAAAAATCCTGAACAACATACTAGCAAACAGAATCCAACAGCACATTAAAAGGATCATACACCATGATCAAGTAGAATTTTTCCCAGGGATGCAAGGATTCTTCAATATATGTAAACCAATCAATGTGATACACCATATTAACAAATTAAGGAATAAAAACCATATGATCATCTCAATAGATGCAGGAAAAGCTTTTGACAAAATTCAACACCAACTTATCATAAAAACTCTCCAGAAAATGGGCATAGAGGGAATCTACCTCAACATAATAAAGGTCATATACGACAAACCCACAGCAAACATCATACTCAATGGTGAAAAACTGAAAGCATTTCTACTAAGATCCAGAAGAAGACAAGAGTGTCCACTCTCACCACTCTCATTCAACATAGTTTTGGAAGTTCTTACCACAGCAATCAGAGAAGAAAAATAAATAAAAGGAATCCAAATTGGAAAAGAAGAAGTAAAACTGTCACTGTTTGCAGATGGCATGATAGTAGACATAGAAAATCCTAAAGATGCCACCAGAAAACTACTAGAACTAATCAATGAATTTGGTAAGGTTGCAGGATACAAAATTAATGTACAGAAATCTCTGGTATTCCTATAAACCAACAACGAAAAATCAGAAAGAGAAATAAGGAAACAATCCCATTTACCATCACAACAAAAAGCATAAAATATCTAGGAATAAACCTACCTAAGGGGGCAAAAGACTTGTACTCAGAAAACTATAAAACACTGATGAAAGAAATTAAAGATGACATAAACAGATGGAGAAATATACCATGTTCTTGGATCGGAAGGATCAATATTGTGAATATGACTACACTGCACAAAGCAATCTACAGACTCAATGCAATCCTTATCAAACTACCAATGGCATTCCTCACAGAATTAGAACAAAAAATTTTACAATTCGTATGGAAACACAAAAGACCCTGCATAGCCAAAGCAATCTTGAGAAAGAAAAACGGAGCTGGAGGAATCAGCCTCTTGACTTCAAACTATACCACAGAGCTACAGTCATCAAGACAGTATGGTACTGGCACAAAAACAGAAATATAAATCAATGGTATAGGATAGAAAACCCAGAGATAAACCCACTCACATATGCTCACCTAATTTACAACAAAGGAGGCAAGAACATACAATGGAGAAAAGACAGCCTCTTCACTCAGTGCTGGGACAACTGGACAGCTACATGTAAAAGAATGAAATTAGAACACTACCTAACACCATACACAGAAATAAACACCAAATGGATTAAAGACCTAAATGTAAGACCAGACACTGTAAAACTCTTAGAGGAAAACATAGGAAAAACACCCTTTGACATAAACCACTACAAGATCTTTTTTGACCCACCTCCTAGAGTAATGGAAATAAAAACAAATATAAGAAAATGGGACCTAATTAAACTTCAAAGCTTTTACACTCCAAAGGAAACCATAAACAAGATGAAAAGACAACCCTCAGAATGGGAGAAAATATTTGCAAATTAAAAACGGAAAAAGGATTAATCTCCAAAATATACAAACAGCTCATGGAGCTCAATGTCAAAAAACAAACAATCCAATTAAAAAATGGGCAGAAGACCTAAGTAGATATTTCACCAAAGAAGACATACAGATGGCCAAGAGGCACAGGAAAAGATGCTCTACATCACTAATTATTAGAGAAATGCAAATCAAAACTACAATGAGGTATCACCTCACACCAGTCAGAATGGCCATTATCAGAATATCTAGAAACAATAAATGCTGGGAAGGGTGTGGTGAAAAGGGAACACTCCTGCACTGTTGGTGGGAATGTAAATGATACAGCCACTATGGAGAACAGTATGGAGGTTCCTTAAAAAACTAAAAGTAGAACTACCATACGACCCAGCAATCCCACTACTGGGCATATACTCTGAGAAAACCATAATTCAAAAACAGACATGTACCACAATATTCACTGCAGCACTATTTACAATAGCCAGGACATGGAAGCAACCTGAATGTCCATCGACAGATGAAAGGATAAAGAATATGTGGCACATATATACAATGGAATATTACTCAGCCATAAAAAAAAAACCGAGATTGAGTTATTTGTAGTGAGGTGGATGGACCTAGAGTGAAGTAAGTCAGAAAGAGAAAAACAAATACCATATGCTAACGCATATATATGGATTCTAAAAAATATATATATATATATGGTACTGATGAACCTAGTGGCAAGGCAGGAATAAAGACATAGACATAGAGAATGGACTTGAGGACACGGAGGGGAGGGGGAAGCTGGGGTGAAGTGAAAGTAGCATCGACATATATACACTACCAAATGTAAAATAGTTAGCTAATGGGAAGCAGCAGCATAGCACAGGGAGATCAGCTCAGTGCTTTGTGACGATCTAGAGAGGTGGGATAGAGAGGGTGGGAGGGATGCTCAAGAGGGAAGGAATATGGGAACATATGTATGCATATGGCTAATTCAGTTTGGTGTACAACAGAAACTAACACAGTATTGTGAAGCAATTATACTCCAATTAAGATCTATTGGATCTTCCCTGGTGGCGCAGTGTTTGAGAGTCCGCCTGCCCATGCAGGGGACACGGGTTCGTGCCCCAGTCTGGGAAGATCCCACATGCCACAGAGCAGCTGGGCCCCTGAGCCATGGCCGTTGACCCTGCGCGTCCGGAGCCTGTGCTCCACAACGGGAGAGGCCACAGCAATGAGAGGCCCGCGTACCGCAAAAAGAAAAAAAAAAAAAAAAAGATCTATTAAAAAAAGAAATAAGCAGCATATAAGTTAAAGTTTGAAATATGAGCAGGAGTTGGGGAGAAGGAAAAACAAAGTGTGCAAAGGGCTAGAAATTAGAAAAGTTCAGTAAAATATTCAAAGAAGGCCACAGGAAGAGCTAAGCCTAAGGATGTAGAAAGGAAACAGATGAAATATAAAATCAGAATGCTGAAAAAGTGAACACCAGAATGCCAGTGGGGTGACAACAGCAGTAGGTTCACAGGAGAGCTAACTAAGGCCATGGCAAAGGGAACAGAAATGGGGGGGGGTCTTTGTAACTTACATGTACTCAATGTTCAATAAATAGTGCATGACAATAGGATTTTGGGACTAATTGCTTATGTAGGGTAAAGAAGAAAGAGAAGAGAAAATTGACTCTGAGTTTTAGAGTTTGAAGGGTTAGATTGATATTGACTATATAATTGGAAATTGGAAATATGGTCAATGAGCAGATTTTGCAGTTCAATTAGTAAATTTAATTTCGGCCATAAATTGGTTAAGATATCTGCCTGCCTTCTCTTTTGTCGTTGCCTAGAAGAGTGGAAATATACGTGGAGCTCAAACCTCATAGTGTTAAAGGACAATTCTAGCAGAATCCTCTCCATCACACCACTAAGTAGCAATTTTTCCTTTTCATGGAAAGTAAATGGAAGTAACAAATGGTGACTATTTTCTATTGCTCTTAAGTAGAGATTGTCAATATGTGTTGCCCTTTCCAAAAAGGTAGGCTGCTCCTCTTACGTTAACAGATTAAACAACCTCTTCAAATTTCATACTTAAAGCCATTTTACTTAGAAATCATGTATGTTTATCTTTGTATGTTTACGCCTAAATAACTAACTTGTAGGAAAATATGTCCCTTTGAATACTGAATAAAGCCAAGCAAAATTATGTTTCGATGTTTCCTAATTTCTTCACAAGAAGGATAATGAAAGGAATCAGAACAAATCCTTCTCCCTTGAAGAAAGAGTTGCTCATAGGAGCTTGTCTACCAGCAAGGATCCTTCTTTATGCACTCTTTTCACTCAGCTAGCCCTGCATGGACTTCTCAGAATATTGATAAATCCCACCTTTGGCAAAGAACTGAATGCAGTATTTCTTGGCATTTGTTTCATGGAGCATTAAAGGAAAGTGAAAACATGTCACTGGATTTGGTCTACTGATGTCCTGAAATATCTTTTTAATTACAACCAGAAACATCAAAGTATAGTATAGCTCGGAGAGGGAGGCTGCCACTATTTTGAGAACTATGAGAACATTTATAAAGACATAAAGCATTTGAGTTCAAGCATCATCTAGGAAAATGTACCATATGAGTCCAGGGGAAAGAATAAAATAGAGAGAAAGACAGAGACAGAAGTGTGGGGGAGAAGAGAGAGAGAGCGAAAGGAAGAGGGAAGTAGGGAGAAGTGAAGGGAAGGGGAGGAGACAGAAGAGAGAAAAGGCTGAGCTGAACACTAGAAACTCAATATTCTGAAGAAATGAAATTTTAGGAGTGAAGAAGAGAAAAGTGAAGCAAGTTCAATGAAATGTGGTGAAGAATAGTTGAAAGGATGAAGACAGACATGAGACCACTGGATCTGACCACGAGGCACTTTTTGGTAATTGATGGAACCACTTATACAAACATTTCAACTTGGATGCAGTGGAAAAGAAATCACTAAGTTTAAAGAAGATACTTACGATACTAGTGATAAAAGTGAGATGAGATACAGAGTGTGTGTTTTGTCAGGTCCCAGAGGTAAGCCCAGGTAAAAATCATGGATTGGAAATACATGAAATGTAGCTAATATTCAACTCACAAATCACTCAGTATATTGCACACAATTAGAACACAACACAGGTTAGTCAGAGTAGTGAAATTAGAAAAAGGGGTAACAAACCACTCCAAGGAGAAGTTCAGGAAGAGGCATCTCAGCATGAGCAGTGGTCTTCAGTCCAACAACAGATCTTGAGACAAGCCTGAGTGGAAAGTCACCTTCTGCTCCAACAGGACCTCTGGCAGCGCTGACTAGACCAGCTCCCAGCAGCAGCATGGAGTCAGGTCCTCCAGCAAGGAGCCTTCAAGTGTCTTGGCTCAGTGGTTTCATTTTAAGAAGTCTGCCAGCATGGCGTAAAGGTTACACCCTAGAGGGTTTTATCTCTATAGTTGCTCCTATGTTCCAGTAAAGTCTTTCCTCTGACATTACCAAACCAATTCCTTATCTAAAGTAACACTCTTATTTATCACTCTAAGACACTTGCAGTCCTGTATCAGACATTTCAAAACAACTGTTGTGGAGTTCACATTGGCCACTGTGACTCCATCTTGAATTACTTACCATAGCTTAAATCCTAGGAATTTCACACAAAATGAGTAGGAATCATAACACAAAAGAATCACACTGGGGCTTCCCTGGTGGTGCAGTGGTTGAGAGTCTGCCTGCCGATGCAGGGGACACGGGTTCATGCCCTGGTCCGGGAAGATCCCACATGCCGCGGAGCGGCTAGGCCTGTGAGCCATGGCCGCTAAGCCTGCGCGTCCGGAGCCTGTGCTCTGCAACGAGAGGGGCCACAACAGTGAGACGCCTGCGTACCGAAAAAAAAAAAAAAAAGAATCACACCATAACAGTGTGTGGGCTGGTGAAATATTTTAGATTTTTAAGAGAAAATCAGATTTTTACACATCATAGCATATTCCTCTTAGCCTGATTTCTATACTTAGCCTTAATAGCTGTGATATGGTCTGGTAGAAAGACAAAATTATCCTCTGGTGGAGATTCTGTTTCTCACTAAGTCCATCCCTCAATATTTTGAGTAGAGAACAGAAATCAAATGCACAAGGTCAGTGCATTTTAGTCATTCAGGTTAATTCTTTTAATACAGATATATTGGTCAGATAGGTGACACTTATGTACAGTCATTTTTCAAGTCTGGTTACTCCTTAATCCTAATTATGCCTGACCTAATTTAAAGTGAACAAAAATTCATTTTCAACAAAGCAAACAGGAACAAAAGAGCTTTTATTATTTGTTAGAACAAGCCTTGTTAAATAGTGAGCATCTGCTCTCCATTCCAATTATTGTTTGTAGGTTTTAAGGGTCTGGGTTAAGTAGAGTTGTCAGATTTCACTTTGTTAGATAATGAAGTCAGAAAAATGATAATAACATCAGCTCAAATCTGTCGTGTTTTGCAGTTTTTTTAGTGTATCCATTTGCCCCTTTGATTCTGATAATGCTGGGAAGTAAGTACTCCTGGTTCTTCATCTGTACAATGGGGATAAGAATTATATCCTCCTTATAAGGTTGTGCTATTAAATGAGTTAATAAAGGCAGGGAGCTTAAAATTGTGCCAGGCACAAAGCAAAATATTAATAAATGTCAGCTGTTTTGTTGATCCTATTATCATGATTATTAACTTCAGTGTACTTTGTACAATTTGTATCACACCAAAAGAAGAGGGAGCAGAAAAGAGATGATGAGAGAGAGAGGGAAGGCAGGAGATAAATGAAAAGAGGAAGAAGGGATTTATAATCAGACTTACAGGTGAGAGAATCTGCACCTTACCTATCTGAAAAGGCTATTCAGGATTGTACCATGTCAGTAAGTAAAGTGGATTGAAGCAGATACAATAAACTGGTATTGATTAGCTTTGTAAATATCCATTCTCTTGCAGTCAGTCATGGGAGATCATTTAGATTAGAAAGAAGTGTGGTGAGACACAGCGTCCCAGGGATTCAAATGAAAGACTAAGAACCAATGACTATCTGTATGACCCTGTGTGTGCTTGTAACTAATCTGTCAGGACCTAACCCATTTTCTCTGAAGTGTAAAGTTAAGTAACAGTTTCATATGTTTATCTTGTGGCAAGAGCACCAAAAGGAAAGTCAGAAGAGGCATATGGAGTCCTTCACCTAGGATGACTACAATGATGAGTAATCTCAACAAATTGTACTCTGCGGTGGTTTCAGTTATTGTTTCTTTTGTTCTATATAGCCTGTGTTCAAGTCCTCACCATGCCACATCTGGATGATTGCATACCTTCTCACTTTTCAGTTTTTCACCTCCTCAGTCCATGTGCCATGTTATACACCAAATATACACCTGATCAAGTTAATTCTATCGCTCAATGAACAATCAAGTCAATCACTATAGCATGGATTTCACAACCTGATATTAGAAACTTTCTTAAAGCTTATTCATTCTGTCCTCATCTTTACAGAACATTATTTATTATATCTTTATCTTTACAGGGGTCATACAGACTAACTTCCCATTGTTGTTTTACTGTTATTCACTGTGTGATTTGGAAAAATTGCTTAACCTCTCTCAGCTTCATTTTCCTGATTTTAGCAGTGACTGATTCTCAGTAGGGGTGGGAGCAGTTGATTGTGCATCCCAGTGGACATTTGTCAATGTCTAGAGACATTTTTTTTATTTTTACAAATGGGGGAAGAGTGCTATTGGCATCTAGTGAACAAAAGCCGGGGATACTACCAAATATCCTACAATGCACAGGACAGCTCCCCACTATGAAGAATTATCCATTCTCAAATGCGTGTCAAGGTTGAGAACCTCTGCGTTATGGAGATCCTAAACCTACTGACTCATGTCACTGTGACAGTTAAAAGTTAAGGGCCATACAGTGCCTGGCATTCACAAATACTCAACAAATGTTCATTTTGATTGCCTGTCCAATCTTATTTCCTGCCTTTCCTGATTCCTATTTTTATTTATTTAACGAAATCTTCTTTAGTGCTTGCTAAGCGCCAAGCACTTTAAAAATATTAACCTATTTAGGGCTTCCCTGGTGGCGCAGTGGTTGAGAGTCCGCCTGCTGATGCAGGGGACATGGGTTCGTGCCCTGGTCTGGCAAGATCCCACATGCCGCGGAGCGGCTAGGCCCGTGAGCCATGGCTGCTGAGCCTATGCATCCAGAGCCTGTGCTCCACAACAGGAGAGGCCACAACCGTAAAAAAAAAAAAATATATATATATATATATATATATTAACCTATTTAACCCTCAAACTAGCCCTGCCACGGTAAGTTCATGCTCATTTTCCAGATGAGGAAACTGAGTCACAAGGAGGTGGAATATCTTGGCTAAAGCCATACAGCTTGCAAGTTGCACATGTGGCATTTAGACATTGGCAGTCTGATTCCAGAGTCTGTGTTCTAACTATGGTGTCAAGCTGCTTTCCCACATTCTACTGTCCTATGTACCAGTCACTTCAGGCTTCTTTTTAGTTCGTGTTATTGCAAGCATTTCCATACCACTGAACAAGAAGTGATAAATTTTTGAAAAAGGGACCACATTGTTGTTCCTCTTAGAATCCCTTGTAGCTAGCAAAGTGCTTAGCATGAAGTAGGCTGTACATGAGTAAATGAACCAACCCATCAATCTATCAGCCAGAGTTCTGTGGTGCAGTTTCCCTTTCAGTCACTAGTAAGGCAGGGTCAGGGGGATGTACTTGACCCTAGAGCAGAAGAAAGTCCACTGATCCTCCCAGGGGCTTTATCTTTGTCTTTCATCATGACTTCTTTAGCCTGGGCCCCAATCACCTAAACTAACCAAAACCAACCCTTAGTGAATTTGTGGGTACTGAGCCTCCCAGAGGCTCCATGTGGCTTGATGAAAATGCTTTCACAAAAATGGATACATTTGTATGTCCATTATTTGGTGACCAGACAGACACTAACAGGAGCATATTTTGGTTCTTAACAAGCAAAAAACAAACAATCATGTATATTATCTTTTGAGAAAGTAGGTAGGAAAATTATTGAAGCTTTCTCTATTTTTTCGTGACACAATTCTAACACATGAAAAGAAAAACGAAATAACATCCTCCTTGTATGTGTAATGTTCCATCATAAATATTGTTTTAAAGCCCAGGATTTGGATTCAGAAGCCTCAAGTTTAAGTCCCAGGTCTGCTACTTCCAAACTGTGTGCCCTTGACCAAGCCAATTAACCTCTCTGTTTCTGTTTCTTCAACCTGAGAGAATATTAATGCACCCACATGCAAACACACACACACCCCATTCATGACTGTTGCAAGGGTCAAGTAAGATAAAGTATATAAAAGTACCTAGGAAAATTTTACAAAAAACTGCTTGAATTTAGTTAATATTAGGAAATTAATTAATTAATTTAAAAATAATTTTAAAAATAAATTAATTAATCTTTGTAACCCTCAGAAAGGGGACAGGCTAAAAGAATGATTTGGGAGTGTTACCACAAAACACACCTATAGTAGCTTTAAAAAATTGACTGAAAAAATCAGGACAAGGCTGATGATGGCTGATAGGATACAAAAGCTTCATATTTGAGAAAAAGCCCAGTTTTTACTCACTGCTTTCATCTTTATCAAGGTGTTAGCTTTAGGAGCCCTCATTTTAGGGAGCAAGGAACTCATCGATATGCTCAGTCCTCTCCTCCTGTTCCAAGTTGCCCTCACTTCCACCCTCATGACCGTGGACTTCAACATATAAAGGAAATTCCATTCACCATTCTGCCTGCATGCAGGGTCTTGTCTTCGGCCACCCTTCACTGCTGATTCTAAGATGTCCCTGGATGGAGACTTTGGTTGTGTAAACCATTTTCTTGTTGTCTCTGCGTACATAGACCTCACCCTTGACGAAGACTCGTTCCTTAACCAAACTTTAGTCAGGTTCCTCTGGACACTATTTTTTTTTAACATATTTATTGGAGTATAATTGCTTTACAATGGTGCGTTAGTTTCTGCTTTACAACAAAATGAATCAGTTATATATATACATATGTCCCATATCTCTTCCCACTTGCATCTCCCTCCCCCCCACTCTCCCTATCCCACCTCACTAGGTGGTCACAAAGCACTGAGCTGATCTCTCTGTGCTATGCGGCTGCTTCCCACTAGCTATCTACCTTACGTTTGGTACTGTATATATGTCCATGCCTCTTTCTCGCTTTCTCACAGCTTACCCTTCCCCCTCCTCATATCTTCAAGTCCATTCTTTAGCTGGTCTGTGTCTTTATTCCTGTCTTATCCCTAGGTTCTTCATGACATTTTTTTTCCTTAAATTTCATATATATGTGTTAGCATACGGTATTTGTCTCTCTCTTTCTGACTTACTTCACTCTGTATGACAGACTCTAGGTCTATCCACCTCATTACAAATAGCTCAATTTCGTTTCTTTTTATGGTTGAGTAATATGCCATTGTATATATGTGCCACATCTTCTTTATCCATTCATCCGATGATGGACACTTAGGTTGTTTCCATCTCTGGGCTATTGTAAATAGAGCTGCAATGAACATTTTGGTACATGACTCTTTTTGAATTATGGTTTTCCAAGGGTATATGCCCAGTAGTGGGATTGCTGGGTCATATGGTAGTTCTCTTTGTAGTTTTTTAAGGAACCTCCATACTATTCTCCACAGTGACTGTATCAATTTACATTCCCACCAACAGTGCAAGAGGGTTCCCTTTTCTCCACACCCTCTCCAGCATTTATTGTTTCTAGATTTTTTGATGATGGCCATTCTGACTGGTGTGAGATGATATCTCATTGTAGTTTTGATTTGCATTTCTCTAATGATTAGTGATGTTGAGCATTCTTTCATGTGTTTGTTGGCAGTCTGTATATCTTCTTTGGAGAAATGTCTATTTAGGTCTTCTGCCTATTTTTGGATTGGGTTGTTTGTTTTTTTGTTATTAAGCTGAATGAGCTGCTGATAAATTTTGGAGATTAATCCTTTGTCAGTTGCTTCATTTGCAAATATTTTCTCCCATTCTGAGGGTTGTCTCTTGGTCTTGTTTATGCTTTCCTTTGCTGTGCAAAAGCTTTGAAGTTTCATTAGGTCCCATTTGTTTATTTTTGTTTTTATTTCCATTACTCTAGGAGGTGGGTCAAAAAGGATCTCGCTGTGATTTATGTCATAGAGTGTTCTGCCTATGTTTTCCTCTAAGAGTTTGATAGTTTCTGGCCTTACATTTAGGTCTTTAATCCATTTTGAGCTTATTTTTGTGTATGGTGTTAGGGAGTGATCTAATCTCATACTTTTACATGTAGCTGTCCAGTTTTCCCAGCACCACTTATTGAAGAGGCTGTCCTTTCTCCACTGTACATTCCTGCCTCCTTTATCAAAGGTAAGGTGACCATATGTGGGTGGGTTTATCTCTGGGCTTTCTATCCTGTTCCATTGATCTATATTTCTGTTTTTGTGCCAGTACCATACTGTCTTGATTACAGTATGTTTTTGTAGTATAGTCTGAAGTCAGGGAGCCTGATTCCTCCAGCTCCGTTTTTCATTCTCAAGATTGCTTTGGCTATTCGGGGTCTTTTGTGTTTCCATACAAATTGTGAAATTTTTTGTTCTAGTTCTGTGAAAAATGCCAGTGGTAGTTTGATAGGGATTGCATTGAATCTGTAGATTGCTTTGGGTAGTAGAGTCATTTTCACAATGTTGATTCTTCCAATCCAAGAACATGGTATATCTCTCCATCTATTTGTATCATCTTTAATTTCTTTCATCAGTGTCTTATAATTTTCTGCATATAGGTCTTTTGTCTCCTTAGGTAGATTTATTCCTAGATATTTTATTCTTTTTGTTGCAATGGTAAATGGGAGTGTTTTCTTGATTTCACTTTCAGATTTTTCACTAGTGTATAGGAATGCCAGAGATTTCTGTGCATTAATTTTGTATCCTGCTACTTTACCAAATTCATTGATTAGCTCTAGTAGTTTTCTGGTACCATCTTTAGGATTCTCTATGTAAAATATCATGTCATCTGCAAATAGTGACAGCTTTACTTCTTCTTTTCTGATTTGGATTCCTTTTATTTCCTTTTCTTCTCTGATTGCTGTGGCTAAAACTTCCAAAACTATGTTGAATAAGAGTGGTGAGAGTGGGCAACCTTGTCTTGTTCCTGATCTTAGCGGAAATGTTTTCAGTTTTTCACCATTGTGGGTGATGTTGGCTGTGGGTTTGTCATGTATGGCCTTTATTATGTTGAGGAAAGTTCCCTCTATGCCTACTTTCTGAAGGGTTTTTATCATAACTGGGTGTTGAATTTTGTCAAAAGCTTTCTCTGCATCTATTGAGATGATGATACGTTTTTTCTCCTTCAATTTGTTAATATGGTGTATCACATTGATTGATTTGCATATACTGAAGAATCCTTGCATCCCTGGGATAAATCCCACTTGATCATGATGCATGGTCCGTTTAATGTGCTGTTGGATTCCGTTTGCTAGTATTTTGTTGAGGAATTTTGCATCTATGTTAATCAGTGATATTGGCCTGTAGTTTTCTTTCTTTGTGACATCCTTGTCTGGTTTTGGTATCAGGGTGATGGTGGCCTCGTAGAATGAGTTTGGGAATGTTCCTCCCTCTGCTATATTTTGGAAGAGTTTGAGAAGGATAGGTGGTAGCTCTTCTCTAAATGTTTGATAGAATTCACCTGTGAAGCCATCTGGTCCTGGGCTTTTGTTTGTTGGAAGATTTTTCATCACAGTTTCAATTTCAGTGCTTGTGATTGGTCTGTTCATATTTTCTATTTCTTCCTGATTCAGTCTTGGCAGGTTGTGCATTTCTAAGAATTTGTCCATTTCTTCCAGATTGTCCATTTTATTGGCATAGAGTTGCTTCGAGTAATCTCTTATGATCTTTTGTATTTCTGCAGTGTCAGTTGTTACTTCTCCTTTTTCATTTCTAATACTATTGATTTGAGTCTTCTCCCTTTTTTTCTTGATGAGTCTGCCTAATGGTTTATCAATTTTGTTTATCTTCTCAGAGAACCAGCTTTTAGTTTTATTGATCTTTGCTATCGTTTCCTTCATTTCTTTTTCATTTATTTCTGATCTGATTTTTATGATTTCTTTCCTTCTGCTAAATTTGGGGTATTTTTGTTCTTCTTTCTCTAATTGCTTTAGGTGCAAGTTTAGGTTGTTTATTCGAGATGTTTCCTGTTTCTTAAGGTAGGATTGTATTGCTATAAACTTCCCTCTTAGAACTGCTTTTGCTGCATCCCGTAGATTTTGGGTCATCGTGTATCCATTGTCATTTGTTTCTAGGTATTTTTTTATTTCCTCTTTGATTTCTTCAGTGATCACTTCGTTATTAAGTAGTGTATTGTTTAGCCTCCATGTGTTTGCATTTTTTACAGATCTTTTCCTGTAATTGATATCTAGTCTCATAGCGTTGTGGTTGGAAAAGATACTTGATACAATTTCAATTTTCTTAAATTTACCAAGGCTTGATTTGTGACCCAAGATATGATCTATCCTGGAGAATGTTCCATGAGCACTAGAGAAAAATGTGTATTCTGTTGTTTTTGGATGGAATGTCCTATAAATATCAATTAGGTCCATCTTGTTTAATATGTCATTTAAAGCTTGGGTTTCCTTATTTATTTTCATTTTGGATGATCTGTCCATTGGTGAAAGTGGGGTGTTAAAGTCCCCTACTATGAATGTGTTACTGTTGATTTCCCCTTTTATGGCTGTTAGTATTTGCCTTATGTATTGAGGTGCTCCTATATTGGGTGCATAAATATTTACAATTGTTATATATTCTTCTTGGATTGATCCCTTGGTCATTATGTAGTGTCCTTCTTTGTCTCTTCTAATAGTCTTTATTTTAAAGTCTATTTTGTCTGATATGAGAATTGTTACTCCAGCTTTCTTTTGGTTTCCATTTGCATGAAATATCTTTTTCCATCCCCTTACTTTCAGTCTGTAAGTGTCTCTAGGTCTGAAGTGGGTCTCTTGTAGACAGCAAATATATAGGTCTTGTTTTTGTATCTATTCAGCCAATCTGTGTCTTTTGGTGGGAGCATTTAGTCCATTTACATTTAAGGTAATTATCGATATGTATGTTCCTATTCCCATTTTCTTAATTGCTTTGGGTTCGTTATTGTAGGTCTTTTCCTTCTCTTATGTTTCTTGCCTAGAGAAGTTCCTTTAGCATTTGTTGTAACGCTGGTTTGGTGGTGCTGAACTCTCTCAGCTTTTGCTTGTCTGTAAAGGTTTTAATTTCTCCATCAAATATGAATGAGATCCCTGCTGGGTAGAGTAATCTTGGTTGCAGGCTTTTCTCCTTCATCACTTTAAATATGTCCTGCCAGTCCCTTCTGGCTTGCAGAGTTTCTGCTGAAAGATCCGCTGTTAACCTTATGGGGATTCCCTTGTGTGTTATTTGTTGTTTTTCCCTTGCTACTTTTAATATGTTTTCTTTATGTTTAATTTTTGACAGTTTGATTAATATGTGTCTTGGTGTATTTGTCCGTGGATTTATCCTATATGGGACTCTATGTGCTTCCTGGACTTGATTAACTATTTCCTTTCCCATATTAGGGAAGTTTTCAACTATAATCTCTTCAAATATTTTCTAAGTCCCTTTCTTTTTCTCTTCTTCTCCTGGAACCCCTATAATTCGAATGTTGGTGCATTTAATGTTGTCTCAGAAGTCTCTGAGACTGTCCTCAGGTCTTTTCATTCATTTTTCTTTATTCTGCTCTGCAGTAGTTATTTCCACTATTTTATCTTCCAGGTCACTTATCCGTTCTTCTGCCTCAGTTATCCTGCTATTGACCCCATATAGAGTATTTTTCATTTCATTTATTGTGTTGTTCATCATTGTTTGTTTCATCTTTAGTTCTTCTAGGTCCTTGTTAAATGTTTCTTGCATTTTATCTCTTCTATTTCCAAGATTTTGGATCATCTTTACTATCATTATTCTGAATTCTTTTTCAGGTAGACTGCCTATTTCCTCTTCATTTGTTAGGTCTGGTGGGTTTTTATCTTGCTCCTTCATCTGCTGTGTGTTTTTCTGTCTTCTCATTTTGTTTATCTTACTGTGTTTGGGGTCTCCTTTTTGCAGGCTGCAGGTTCATAGTTGCCGTTGTTTTTGGTGTCTGTCCCCAGTGGCTAAAGTTGGTTCAGTGGGTTGTGTAGGCTTCCTGGTGGAGGGGACTAGTGCCAGTGTTCTGGTGGATGAGGCTGGATCTTGTCTTTCTGGTGGGCAGGTCCACGTCTGGTGGTGTGTTTTGGGGTGTCTGTGGGCTTATTACGATTTTAGGCAGCCTATCTGCTAATGGGTGGGGTTGTGTTCCTGTCTTGCTAGTTGTTTGGCATAGGATGTCCAGCACTGTAGCTTGCTGGTCGTTGAATGAAGCTGGGTGCTGGTTTTGAGATGGAGATCTCTGGGAAATTTTCACCATTTGATATTATGTGGACCTGGGAGGTCTCTTGTGGACCAGTGTCCTGAAGTTGGCTCTCCCACCTCAGAGGCACAGCAGTAACTCCTGTCTGTGGCACCAAGAGCCTTTCATCCACATGGCTCAGAAGAAAAGGGAGAAAAATTAGAAAGAAAGAATTAGTAGAAGTAGAAAGAAACAAAGAAAGAAAGGATGGATGGAGGGAGGGAAGAAGGAATGAAGGAAGGAGGGAAGGAAGGAAAAAAAGGAAGAAAGAAGATAAAGTAAAATAAAATAAAGTAAGATAAAATATAATAAAGTTATTAAAATAAAAAAATAATTATTAAGAGGAAAAAAATCTAAAAAACAAACAAAAAAAAAAACGATGGATAGAACCCTGGGACAAATGGTGGAAGCAAAGCTATACAGACAAAATCTCACACAGAAGCATACACATACACACTCACAAAAAGAGGAAAAGGGGAAAAAAATCATAAATCTTGCTCTCAAAGTCTACCTCCTCAATTTGGGATGATTTGTTGTCTAAAGGAGGGAAGGAAGGAAAGAAGGAACAGAGATAAAGTAAAATAAAATAAAATTATTAAAATAAAAAGTAATTTTTAAGAAAAAAATTTCAAAAAAACCCCCAAAAACAAACAAACAAAAAGGGACGGATACAACCCTCTGACAAATGGTGGAAGCAAAGCTATATAGACAAAATCTCACACAGAAGCATACACATACACACTCACAAAAAGAGGAAAAGGGGAAAAAATCATAAATCTTGTTCTCAAAGTCCACCTTCTTAATTTGGGATGATTCGTTGTCTATTCAGGTATTCCACAGATGCAGGGTACATCAAGTTGATTGTGGAGCTTTAATCCGTTGCTTCTGAGGCTGCAGGGAGGGATTTCCCTTTCTCTTCTTTGTTCTCACAGCTCCCAGGGGCTCAGCTTTGGATCTGACCCCGCCTCTGCATGTAGGTCGCTGGAGGGCGTCTGTTCTTCGCTCAGACAAGACGGGGTTAAAGGAGCCGCTGATTCGGGGGCTCTGGCTCACTCAGGCCAGGGGTAGGGAGGGTCACGGAGTGCAGGGCGAGCCTGCAGCGGCAGAGGCCGGTGTGACGTTACACCAGCCTGAGGCACACCGTGTGTTCTCCTGGAGGAGTTGTCCCTGGATCCTGGGACCCTGGCAGTGGCGGGTTGCACATGCTCCCCGGAAGGGGGGTGTGGATAGTGACCTGTGCTCGCACACAGGCTTCTTTGTGGCGGCAGCAGCAGCCTTAGCGTCTCATGTCTGTCTCTGGGGTCTGTGCTTTTAGCCGCGGCTCGCGCCCATCTCTGGAGCTCCTTTAAGCAGCGCTCTTAATCCCTTCTCCTCACGCACCAGGAAACAAAGAGGGAAGAAAAAGTCTCTTGCCTCTTCGGCAGGTCCAGACTTTTCCCCAGACTCCCTCCCGGCTAGCCGTGGCGCACTAACCCCCTGCAGGCTGTGTTCACGCCGCCAACCCCAGTCCTTTCCCTGCGCTCCGACCGAAGCCCGAGCCTCAGCTCCCAGCCCCCGCCCGTCCCGGCGGCCGAGCAGACAAGCCTCTTGGGCTGGTGAGTGCCGGTCTGCCCCGATCCTCTGTGCGGGAATCTCTCCGCTTTGCCCTCTGCACACCTGTTGCTGTGCTCTCCTCCGCGGCTCCGAAGCTCCCCCCTCCGCCACCCGCAGTCTCTGCCCGCAAAGGGGCTTCTAGTGTGTGGAAACCTTTCCTCCTTCACAGCTCCCTCCCACTGGTGCAGGTCCCGTCTCTATTCTTTTGTCTCTGTTTTTTCTTTTTTCTCTTTCCCTACCCAGGTACGTGGGGGGTTTCTTGCCTTTTGGGAGGTCTGAGGTCTTCTGCCAGCATTCAGTAGGTGTTCTGTAGGAGTTGTTCCACGTGTAGATGTATTTATGGTGTGTCTGTGGGGAGGAAGGTGATCTCTGCGTCTTACTCTTCTGCCATCTTC
The DNA here is from genome assembly GCF_963455315.2 of Globicephala melas. Classification (NCBI taxonomy): domain Eukaryota; kingdom Metazoa; phylum Chordata; class Mammalia; order Artiodactyla; family Delphinidae; genus Globicephala; species Globicephala melas. The sequence continues at coordinate 128,401,506 of NC_083314.1, read as the reverse complement.
CCAGAAGTCTCTGGGCACTTTTTTGATTTGGCCCTGTCCTTGGGCCTTGTCTGCAAGAGCAAGAGTCTTGTCAAATCAGTTTAGTGAGAATCCTCCACCCTATAAATCGGATCATCCCCAAAGTTTGATCAAATTGCTCATTCCCCATCATTCCCCAGGTGATATCTGATCACCCTGAACTGCCTTCAGCAAGAATCCTGTCCAGTTTGTTTAATTAACCAGAATCCCCCCTTCCTTACTTCTGATATTTCCTTTAGTTATTTCCGGTCCACAGACCCCAACCCCCCCGACCCCCCCCCCCCCGCTCCTTGCCTATACATTCCCATTTGTCCTTGTATACACAGTCTAGTCCAAGTCCTCCCCTCTACTGCAAAACCCCGTTGCAATAGTCCCTTGAATGCAGTCTTCCTTACCATCTTTAACAAATACCGGAATAATTTTTAAGTTAACACTCTGAAGTTGATTCCCTGAATCAGCTCCTTATAATAGTAATTATGGTTCACAGTCATGTTTATGCTGCCACACACCACCCTTGGAGAAATACCTCTCCCCCAACGGCTGACCCCAGGTTCAGCTCAGTTCTGAGATCATACAGGCTTATGCCAGCTCCCAGATTCAGCACCCAATGCATTGCACTCTTACTAAAATTGTAATTCTGAATACATGTGCTTCTTTATTGCGGGTGCGAGACAGTTAAATGCCCAGCCTGGTAGTATGTATGGTACTCTCTGTGTATGTATTCTCATTTAGGAAAAGTCATGTACTCACATGAGAATCATGTGATAAAATCCACATACTGAGAAATCCTGCCATGACTCTTGCTTCTACCCAACAAGAATTTTAAAATAAAGTCTAGTTGAAGCCAAAGCAGTGCATCTGGCATATGCTTTGCAAATCCAGTGTTTCAAACTGGAATTTAAAAGGTCCATTGCCCTCATTTGGCATCAATTTCTAATGTACTTCACCTAGGATATATGCAGATTTGCCACCCAAATCCTAGCTACAACTCAGTCCCTAGTCTCAGCCATCTAGGGATAGATTGCTGAAGTAAAACAGCCAAGTGAATCAGACAGAGTCATTAGGACCGCTGCCTAGCAGGATCACAAATGAAATGATTTCACATTTGTAGCATTCTTGGCAATTGACTTGTACTTTTTTTTTTTTTTTTTGCAGTACGTGGGCCTCTCACTGCCGTGGCCCCTCCCGTTGCAGAGCACAGGCTCAAGACGCACAGGCTCAGCAGCCATGGCTCACGGGCCCAGCCGCTCCGCAGCATGTGGTAGCTTCCCGGACCGGGGCACGAACCCGTGTCCCCTGCATCGGCAGGCGGACTCTCAACCACTGTGCCACCAGGGAAGCCCACTGACTTGTACTTTTAAAAGTCATCCTAATACAGGGCTTCCCTGGTGGCGCAGTGGTTAAGAATCTGCCTGCCAATGCAGGGGACATGGATTCAAGCCCTGGTCCGGGAAGATCCCACATGCCATGGAGCACCTAAGCCTGTGCACCACAACTACTGAGCCTGCACTCTAGAGCCTGCGTGCCACAGCTACTGAGCCTGCGTGCTGCAACTCCTGAAGCCCGAGTGCCTAGAGCCAGTGCTCCGCAACAAGAGAAGCCACGGCAATGAGAAGCCCGCACACCGCAACAAAGAGTAGTCCCTGCTCACCGCAACTAGAGAAAGCCTGTGTGCAGCAACAAAGACCCAATACAGCCAAACATGAATAAATTAATTTTAAAAAAAGTCATCCGAATACAAATTCAGTTCTTGAGCTCTCATTCCTTGAGTTTTTCTAACTTGTAGCAAAATGAGCCAAGAGAGGTTTCATAAAAAGTCCATTTTCCGACTCAAAGACGGTGAGCCATATCAAAGAGGTCTGTGTAGACACAGAGTAAGGCTTTACTACTGCCAACTAATCAAAGAAAGGAGAGTAAACATGTGAATTTTAGGCAACTTTAAAAGAAATTAAAATAAATATATTCTGAATAGTATAGTAATTCAAACCTTATGACAATAGCTTATTGTTTAATGAAGATTCCTGCTCTCACAAACAAGTGAGATTGAATTATAAGTAAGAGCACCAAACTGCACACAGTTCTCTGAAGAGATTGCTCTCCAAGCAGATTAAAAACTTTCGCTTTTAATCATATTAATCTAATATAATTTAAGGGAAACTATATAGCTATAGATAAAACAAAAATGAATCTCAGTATTTCTATTCCCAAACTTTAAAAATGCATAAACTAAGGTTTCTTATATATCCTTACATAATATAATACAAAGAGAACTGAACTAGAAGTAGAAAAAACTGGGTCTTTTTCTCAGCTCTAAACATTGTTTCCAAGTCAATTGTTTCATTAATTTAGTTATTCAATAACAATTATTTATCTAAAGTTAAGTCTGTGCTGTAGGCTGTTTCAGGCATTAGAGATAACAGTGGTAACAAAACAAGCTCACGGCATTATGGATCTTAATTGCAGGTGGATAAAATAGAACAGCAACAAAAAGTTGTCATATATATAAAACACAAAAAGAATCATATATGTATAATTTCACACGGTGGTTAGTTACTTGTTTAAAAAAATTGCAGTGTATAGGCATAGAATATGAGATGGTAAGGGCACGGGAAACCCAGATACAATTTGATACGGGGTGATTAGGAAAACTCTGTAAGTAGGTGACATTTGAGCTGAGCCTTGAGTGTGGAGAAAATTCCATAAGCCTCAGTCTCCTTATCTGAAAAATGAGAATAATGATAGTATAGCATATTCCATAAGATTATTTAAAGTATTAATGTCTTGCATTGAAGATACTTAGCAACTGAATGATGGCACAGGGTAAATACTCAATGAAAGAGACCTATTAATGTTATTATGTTAGGCATCACAGTGATGACAAGTTTGGATATATTTAAATAATAATATAAATAGCAAATGTTCTCTAGAGAGGATGAAGTCAGGTGGCATGTTTAATTAAGACACTAGGTAGAATGATTACAACAAAGCAAGATAAAAACTATTTAAAAATTAAAAGTTATATTGTCACCTATCACCATTGGATTACCACTCATAATCATATTAGATTGAAAAGAATGCGGCTTATTTATATAACACCTTTTATCTGAGCACCTTAGCATGCTTGTATCACATCTGGGGGGAAAAAAAGCTATTAATCTCTGTTGATGTTTTATCAAAACAAGTTCTGTTCGTTCTCATGCTACAAGGTGGAATCAGAATTGCAGGTGAACTAGAGTCTTGTATCACATACAGAACATGATTTCCTTCCCCTTTTAGAACTCCAACAACAGCGAGATGTTGTAGAGATGTTGTGAGAAGTATGTTTGAGAATGGTAGATCTCTTAGAAACAATCATTCCTTGCCACTTACCAACTGTGTAACCTTTAAGATGACACTTAACGTCTTGAAGGCGTAGTTTTCCTATCTGTAAAAGGAAGATGGTAATTCCTAATCACAGGCTGGTTTTGATGTTTAAGTGATATAATAGATACAGAATCAATTAGCACAACATCGCCGATAAACAACAAATATTGTCCCTCTTTCACTGAATTAATCAAATAGGAAAAACGGACAAACAAATAAGGTCATGATTGAGCAAAGCCATGGAAAATAAAATGATATAAAAATGATGAAATAATAATGAAAATATGAAGAATGCCAAGAACTATTTTTTGTAGCAGTGGCTCTTTTGGAAATAAATTCAAAGAGGGCAGTAATCATCCTTCCTTAAGTTACTTGGTAGAGGGCCTGACACAACAAAAATGTCACACTTAAAATATTGATTTGATAAAGGTGATTGATTATTGTTTTATAGTATAAGTAGGCAAGGAAAATATAGCTATAGGAAAATAAAAAGATAACTAAGACAAAATGTCCACTCCATGCTTCAGTGAGTCTAAAATCTAGTGGGAAATAAAAAGGAAGAAATACTCTCGGCCAAAGAACAGTATTCCTTCTTGTGGAAAGATCACCCTTTTAAACAGCTCCTAGAAGAACAAAAAAAAAAAAAACAAAAAGGGATGCAAGCAAGAAAAAGAAAACCTGCTTTATAGTAGATCAATTTGTCAATCAAAGAGGTTGCTATTTTGTCAGAACCACATCCTTCCCCAGGGCCACAAGAAGAAGGCAGAATGTTACAACTGATTTGAAAGAGTCACAGATAAGTCAGCATTGCCCTAAAAGATGCTGACCCTCTGAACTTGGGGAGTCTACATTTCAGAAGTTCATATCCGTTGTAAACCTGTAAAGTATTCCAATTCACTTGACAAGTTTAGACAGGACTCAATGAATTTACATAATTGCCATGTAAATCTTAGGAGAGGATTTTTCTACTTAAAGAAAAAAGGTCCTTGGCACCCAAGCCAAAAGTAAGACACCAGGTCCTTTTTGTATAAGAAAGTTAGAAAGATTTTGCTTATATTGCTCAACAAATGCATAACAAAGAGTAAAAGAGATCATAGGGTCCTAAATGCTGTACACTTTTCTTACACATAGTAAGAGCTTAAAGATCATTATTGAATAATTGACCCTATTCAATGAGACTGTTTCAGGAGACCAGACAAAAGAGTATGTTCACACACTTTCTGGCAGACTGTTTATTATCCTGCCACTGCAATTATGAAAACCAAAAAGAAGTGGCAGCTAGGAATGGGGATTTTTCTGGGTTTTTTTAAAAATACGATAGATTTCACACATACATATAAATTGCGTTTTCTTCAAGCAAGTTTACTAGCTTCTGCCACTCAAATAACTGTCCTTCTCTCTTCAGAAAACTCAAGTTACCTGTCTTATTGGAAGTGGTAGTTTCCTTACAACATAATACAAAACACTTTGGGGAGGATAAACGCCAGAAAGAAAAAACAAACAAACAAACAATTAATGAATATGGCAAGTGCATCATTAACTTTCTATTCTTATGAAATAGAATATTCTTCCAATATTCTTATGATTGAAAGCTATGTAAAAAGACTTTTCCATCTTCTTTATTATTTTAATAAACTAGAGAGTCAGGAAGATATGTGAAACTGGAGTCCTGAGATTCGTTTGAATATTGATTTCACTCAAATATTATCCAGTGATGTGTCTTCTATTTTTTGAGGATGAATGAGATTGAGAGAAGTGGAGTGACTTAGTCAAGTTCACACATTAAGTCAAGGGTAGAGAAATCAGATATTCTGACTGTCAGCAACATGCCCTGCTCTCATGAACACACTGAATGCAATTACTGATTTTTTCCCAGACCTATCTGTGTAAGAAAAAAGTCACTGAAGCTGGGAATAACAGTGACAACATTTTTTTTAAAGGAAAAGGAAAAGCTCTGTTTCAGAAAATGTCTTTGTGAATCTTAAAGGTACATAAGAACCTAAGGTACACAGATATCTTAAAGAACATAAGGCAGGTGGGATAGCATTAGCGGTTATCTGTCACTCCACTTCCAGTTGGTGGGGCGAAGGAGAGTGGCCTCCTGCTGTTAGCATCTTTGTGTTCCTTACACTTCCTTTGACAGAGGAATGCTGTCAGCCCAAGATCATCTCTGGATACCATGAGTCCTGAAGTCAGGTACATTTTGACAGTTGCGGATGCTTATCCCAGAACCTTGAAGATACCAAGTATATCTGGTAGGAGTTCCTGAAATAAATATTTAGACTTCTAAATTATAGATTGCAAAGTTTTAAAATTATAACAATAATATCAAAAGAATCAACCTCCCTCCAGATCACAGCATGATAAGATTTGAACACAGAATATTTCAAAGGAGGCATGTTCTCTGGTTTGGCATAATTTATATACAGTAAGTAAGCAACACATGTCTTTATCTACATCAAAAATGCATAGAGTATCTTAATTACTATAATAAGCTAATAACTTTGAGGAAAGGAAAGACAACATCTAGTAGTTTTTCCACTTTCTAGTCCTTGTTTGAATGATTTTTCCTGTTAAAACACACAAATTAATGTTCCCCAAAACATGCATTTGGAAATATGGAGCATCTTGGTGTAGAGGAAGTGTAGTATAGTTGTCAGGATTTGCAAACAAGTCAGCCTGAGTTGTACTCTGAATTTCACTGATTACTAGCTCTGTGTTATGTCACAGTCACTTACTCTTTGTGTTGGATATAGCTTATTTAATTGGCACTCCACATTTATTCCCACTTTCTACTAGGATGCCTCCCTTTACAGTAGATGCTGAAAGACTGAAAACTACATTTCCCAGATTCCCTTGCAGCCAGAATCTGGTGACAAATTAGGTTCACTCATTCGATTGCATTCAACAAAGTTTTGAAAGGTAGAGGAGAGACGACATAGACCACATTCCCATTGCACTTAGTTTACTATGCTGCTTGAAAATATCATAGAAATGTGGGCATTTTCTGCAGCAGTGCACTAGTGTCTAGCTTTGTAAGTATCTAGGATCATGATGGCTTCAAGGGCTTCCTGGTCCTTTCTCCCAGTTTCATGGCTTGCACCTCTAGCTGTTCTTATATTTAATAGCTTAGCAAAGACCTCCTGATCCCCCACGTTTCTGCAGGGAAATCAGTCCTGTCCTGTTATGTTTGTGGGTGTTGTTCCCAGAGACCCTGCATAGAGACCACACCTCCCACTTTTCAGTGATCTTGATAAGTACCTAAATCTATGTGTTGAATCTGTTTCTGTTTAAACTGTCTTAAGCCTGTTCGAAAGAAATAGCACCCCAAAATGGAGTCATTTGCCTTCCATGACAGCAAACCAAGAGTTAATTGCAGTTCCAACCCCTCCCAGAAATGTGACCTTTAAAGTAATCAATCTGAAATTTTCTGATCAATGCTAGTGAGGTAATCTGCATGATAAGGACCACTGCAATTCCCTTTCCCCCAAAGATGTCCTGGCCTGAAACAATACTTTATATTCTTTTGCTAATACCTTCTTACCCCACCTTCCTTCTCCTTATAAAAACGTTTCATTTATACAACCTTCAGAGTGCCCTTCTATTTACTAGATGGGATGCTTCCTAATTTATGAATCATTGAATAAAACTGATTAGATCTTCAAATTTACTCTGTTGAATTTTTTTTTTAACAAATTGGTGGCAGCAGTGGGATCTGAAACAAACTTCCTATGGCATTTGGGGAAAATGAGAAACAGAGATGACACTCCACAAATCCTTTTGAGTTCACTGCATTTCTTGCTGTTCCCAGGGGCGTTTGGTAACTTCCTCATTCCTCTCAGTTTGAGCTCCCCTCTCTTTATGTTCGAGCTCCCAGTCTCATTGACTTTTTTTTACAGGGCAGATCAGCTTGAGCTGGCAACAATTCTGCCTGGAGCCCAACAGAACTAGCAAATAGTTCTACCTGGGGCCAAGTCACTAGCCATTTAGACCAAAATTCTTTGGATGAAAAACCTAAGCCCTTAATTCTGTCCCCAGACTCTGCATTGGGAACTGCTGTAGTTCCTCCATTTATTTGGAATTCTTCCCCAGATTCCACTCTGACAACTGCTGGTGGAAGCTTCAGTTCTCCATTTGTTTGGAGTCAGTCTGCAGTTCTCATTCTTAGAAAGCTGCTGGTACAATCCTTTTTCCAGTCTCTAGTTTTCTGTTTACTGCTGGTTTCTGTTAATATGCACATGAGGTAAAGTCATTGCTTATGGAAATCCTGGAAGCCAAAAAGTCACAAAATTGATGGGCATGAGTCAGGCATTTAAAAGCTGTTAGAGTGCTTGTTACCTCAAGAAGATCCTGTGATAGGATAAGTTAGTCATGGAACAGGTTAGATTGACACTAGTCACTTGCCAACTTCAAGAAAATTTCTGTGAAACAAGGCACACTGTAAAACACCCCATAATTCCCAACCCCATGGCATATCCCTTCTAGGTATTAGTTTGGCTCCAAGAGAACCAAAGGCCTAGCTAAAAGAAGAATGCTTTATATCCAAAAGTTGAGCATACCACATTCCAGCACACCTGCTCATTTTACGTTTGACAACTATAGTCTTGAAAGTTTCAGATATCTAATAAGATGGTAATATTTTACTAAAAATAATCTATAATTACAATGGCCATTATGTGGAACATTCCAATTAGACCATATCATTCATTAAGAAATGCACTTGAGAGAAAGGGATCCCAAACTGGACAGATAGAATGGAATGCCTACTTTAACTGGTATGCAGAAGCTCATAAAAGGCTTCAAGATTCCAAAATAGCTTCATTAAAAGAGTCATTACAAAAGGCTAATGAAAAATTAAAGACACTAACGGTATCTATAACAAAGGGTGGCAGGACCAATGTGACCACTGATGTGACTCCTGCTGGCTCCTCCATCCTTTTTCACCTGCATATTCATGATCTATTCCTAAAATCTTCCCTGTCCACCTGACTGGTCTATTTTTCAATCATGCAAACAAAAGAGAGATGAATCTGTGACAGACTTTAAAGCCCATTTGGAAGCTTTCTTTCTAAGGCATTTGGAGTTCCATACAGGAACTAAGGTCACCCAGCCTACTCTAGCTGCCCATTTGTAAATGGATTATTTCCTGAGATTAGTGGATAAAAAGGCAGAATATAGGATGGGAGGCTACCAACCTGATTGAACTTGTGACTATAGCTGAGCCTTTTGAAAGGACTCTGGAGCAAGGTTTCAAACAGAAATCGTCCAAGCAAATAACTTTGCAGCTACAACAGCTCCAAGGCCAGAGACCCAAAGTAACACCTGGGTCTCCTCCATTACACCCTCTTAGGGATTCATCATCTAAACACTGGCCCAGAAATTGATATCTCAATTATAATCAACTGAGGGACTGGAAAAGAGATTGTCCTCAAAGGCTCTATGCAAATTCATCAACATCAACTCAAATGTTCCCATATGGGCTCCTCCCAATATTGATTGAACTCTGAGGGACTTTCTAATAAACTGCTACGTTTATTACCTTAAATGGTAAAGGGGAAACTAAAGATTAAAATTAATGGGGTTGTTCAGTACTGCCAGAAATATTTACTGTTTTCCAAGCTGAAAACTGACAAGATATTTGAAAGAATTTAATAACTTTATGATCAGAAATTTGGCCAAATTGGAAACTAATATTCAGAGCCTAATAGGAAATTTTTTAGCTTCTCCCATAAGCTAAATGTGCCCAAAGAGAAAGAAGAACATTCAAAATAACCCAGCTGTCTTTGTTTCACAAATCAAATATTTACAGGAGAAAAGTGTGGCTCTATAAGTTCAAAACTCACTTGCTTTTTTTCTTTGTCAATACACATTACCTTACCTATTCCTTGCAAATCACTTGAAGAGATCAGGACGTTGGAAACAGAATTGCCCTGCACTTAATCTGTACCTTTGTGATGTAGATTTCCTACGAATTTCTCTGTGACCTAAGAGCCATTCTTTGAAATGCAAACTTTAGGAAAGCAATTCTTATGGGAATGGGGAAAGGCCATTTGACACTTAGGTCATCTGAAACTTAAAAAAAATTACGTCTTCTCCAAAAATATTATTAAAAAAAAAAAAAAAAACCCTTAGTCATCGGAGCAGGTAACTTTAACTTATTCCATATGTCAGAAAAACAGTTTGGATGTAACTGATTTTTTTTGTGGTATGCGTGCCTCTCACTGTTGTGGCCTCTCCCATTGTGGAGCACAGGCTCCAGATGCGCAGGCTCAGCGGCCATGGCTCATGGTCCTAGCCGCTCCGCGGCATGTGGGATCTTCCCGGACCGGGGCACGAACCCATGTACCCTACATCGGCAGGCAGACTCTCAACCACTGCGCCACCAGGGAAGCCCCTAACGAGTGAGTTTTGATTATCATATCCACTTTAAGGTTAAATTTTTAGAATGGAAGCACTGAAGTTTCTGTGTCTGTTTATATGTTTATGTTTGTGTGTATATATATGTGTGTGTGTCTGTGTTTGTGTATTGTAGATGTCTGATGTTTTTCTACCTCTGAATCATATTATAAGATAAAATAGTGAAAAATTAATTATTAAACTAAGTTTATTTACTTTTGGCTTCCTATTGCAGAGAAACTAAAGATAAAATTGGATCTATTAGTAAACATGTTTTATGTCACACTGAGATATTTTCTACGAAAAAGCACATTTTCCAGAAATTATAACAAGTATAAGTCTGCCAATACACAGAATGCTAATGTAGAAGAGAATTCATACTTGCTTACTTTTTAGTTTTCACCAGAAATTAAAGGTTTCTAAGGGTTAAAAATTCTAATATATATAATTGAAACTACTAGAAATAATAAAGGAAACAACTCTGTATGAAAGGGAAGCAGGATATGTTTTTGATTAAGAAAAGGCATGAGGTATGAAGATACATTCCTGTTAAGGGAAATGACAATAATTTTATCTAATCTAAAACTTCTGGTTGTTTTGGAGAGAGAGAATCTTGCCTTGCATAATCAAGTTGGCTTAAAAAAAAAAAAAAAAGATTTGTTATTATAGGGTTTTTGGAAATAGGCTTTTATGTTATGTAAAACTAACTTTAATTTTCTTTTATCTTTTGAAAGGACAAGTTTTCTGGGATTGTAGATCAGCTCTTAATAAGAAATTGTAAACAAAGTTCTTCTTTATCTTTTAAGCAATTGACCTAGAAAACAAAGGTTTTGTGTTTTATCAAAATAATTTTCTTTGTTTCCTGTCTTTATCAGGTCTTTGATTACTTAAGAAAACTGAGTCTTCTTAATATTAAAAGAGCTAAGTTTTGCTAAAAGATATTAAGTATTATGTCATCATAATCTGTGATCCTATTTAGTAACGTGTTTTAGAACGTTTTGACATTTTTGACAAACTTTCCAAAATCATATTCTAAATGAAGTCTTCTGACCACAAACTAACTTTGAAATTTTTCAGAGGGTCTCTGGAACATTTCAAAAGGTTTGTTCAACTAATTAAGCTTATTTGATATGTTAAATTACCTGGAAAGCAATGCCAAATAAAAAGTAATACTAAAAACTATGGAGGTTTCTTATAAAACTAAAAATAGAGCTACCATATGATCCATCTATCCTATTTTTGAGCATATATCCAGAGAAAAACTTGGTTAGAAATTATACATGCACTTCAATGTTCACTGCAGCACTGTTTACAATAGCCAAGACATGGAAGCAACCTAAATGTCCATTAACAGATGAATGGATAAAGATGTGGCACATATATACAATGGAATATTACTCAGCCATAAAAAAGAACAAAATAATGCCATTTGCAGCAATATGGATGGACCTGGAGATCATACATACATACATCTGTCTGAAGTAAGTCAGACAGAAAAGGAAAAATATTGTGTGATATCACTTATATGCAGAATTGAAAAAAAATGATACAAATAACCTTATCTACAAAACAGAAACAGACTCACAGATTTAGAGAATGAACTTATGGTTACTGGGGGGAAAAGTGGGGGAGGGAGGGATAGGCTGGGAGTTTGGGATTGACATGCACACTGCTGTATTTAAAATAGATAGATGGCGGGGACTTACTGTAGAGCACAGGGAACTCTGCTCAGTATTCTGTAATAAACTAAATGGGAAAATAATTTGAAAAAGAATAGAAAAAAAGGTATTTAAAAATAAATGGCAACAACTTTAGTTAAGTGGGGTTATTGCATGGTAGGGGGTGGGCAAGACATTTGAAAGTTTATATATAATTGTTTTTATGGAACAGTTATCTGTACATAAGATCAACAATTTACTTTATATTCCTTTCCTTACATTTTAAGTAAAAGAGCCTTTCATATTTGTTTGAGAATAAAAATGTTTTAAATTTTCAAAAAATAAAATAAAATAGAATAAAATAAATAAAATTAAAAGGAATCTCCCATGTTTGCTGTAACATATGGGTAGTCCGTCCATATTGTTTTAACAATGGCTCACAGGCAGTAATAGTTTTATCTTCTAGATATCTTCAGATTGCTATTTGACATCAAAGGCTTACTTTTTCATAGATGTGAATTAATTCATGGATTTGAAGTTTCTTAGTCAGCTACATATTCAACAAATATGTATTGGATGCCTGTTATATACCAAACATTGTTCTAGGTTAGTTGTGATCTATCACACTTAAATATATTCTAGTGTTAAATATTTGTTTAGTATAATGTGTTACTGTTATATTATATATTTAATAAATATTTAATATATATATTTTAAGCAATACTAGGCCTTCTTTATTTTGTATTGGCGCAGGTATGTAAGTTTTCTAGAAACTGTGTGAAATTCCTAGAAATGTGATATGCCTTGGTATAATGTTATCAGTTGTAATTCTAGCCATTGTCTTACAGCATATGATGTTCTCTGGGACCATGGTCAAAAATGGGCAACAAATAGGTGATCTTCTCACTGCTATTCTCTTACTTTCTGAAAAGTAATTTGATGACAAAAAATGAGGTTCATACTAAATGGACTGAATCTGAATATCAAGAAAATGCCCTAGCTGACTTTCATGCAAAGGCAGCAGCAACAGAAGCTATTACGATCGTGGCAAATGTAGGCAAAATCTGTTCTGCTTTTGCAAAAATGGCTACTCAGTTGCCAGACTTTTGCCATCCTGATGTCCTTGTAACATGACAATAGTCTGCTCCTAAATCAGAGAAATTAAGAGAAGTAAACATAGCTATATATTAATGAACATTCAGGGCTGGGCTATGGGAACTACAAGACAGCTGCTTGGTTCTTTCTGGCTCCCTGGAAAACCCATTTTCTGGTTTTTGCATTCCTTTACCCACCATAGTGCATTTAAGAAAAACTATTTTTGTCCCTAGAGGCCTCAGACCTCCTCTCTCTGGACCCTTTGAACACCTGTAGCTGGACTTCATTCAACTCCCACTTAGTATGGGTTATCAATATGTTGTTGTTATTGTACGTATGGTTTCCAGATGGGTTAAAGCCTTCCCTTGCTACAAGGCCAATGTCCTCACAGTGGCAAAGAAAGTTAGAAAATGTTTTTTCTCATTCGTGGTATATCTTCCACAGTCTCCAGTTACCAAGGCAGCCACTTCACTGGGCAACTCATATGATCCTTAAAGATAACTTTGCAAACCTCCTTGAATTATCACTGTCCCTACCCTCAATCATCAGGCAAGGTCAAAAGAACTAATGGAAAAACCGGATAAAGCAGAACAAGAAGTAGTACTAACACGGAATTAAATGAACTGATGAGGATGATTATAATTTTTATGACTTTGTGTTTAAAATATTACAGGTTCTTAATTTTTTTCCAGATTTAAAGAAATCTTTTCTCTAAAGCTATCAACGCTTTGGTAAGATATACCTTTTTGTAAAGAGGTAAAGAATTTACTTTTTCTTCCTACCTAGTTCCTCCAGAATTCAGAAACTCTCAGTGAGTATTCTTATTTTCATATTCCTTGTCAAACAAATTAGTTTTACTGTAATTATCTCTGGTAAAAAATGAAGATAATTGTGGAGAGAAAAATTATGTTTGCACCTTTGTAGACATTAAATTCTAGTCCTGTTAATTGTCTTCGAGGTCTTATTATATACCTTAAACTGGACTGAATCCTGAATTCTTCTAATATCCTCAAATATCTGACTACAGCTCACCAAACTAATGTTTCTAATTTTCTCCCATCCTTCTGATTTGGACTGACTAAGAACTAAGACACTCCTGGAACTCCATTGGAAAGGACCTTACCAACTGTCCCTGACCACTGACACTTCTGTAAAACTAGAAGACTTTGAGCCTTGGGTACACATCTCATAGCTTAAGAAGACCCTACCTGACACCTGGTCCTGTAGGAATGCTGGAGACCTCCGAATCAAATTGATGCGGAAGAGAAGCAGTTGACTGAGGTAGACTCCTTCCATCCCAGATGACAGATCAAGATTTCGTACTTTTACTGAACATGAACCCCTTTCTTCTTGTCTTTCTTTCCTTTATTCTCACATTGGCCTGGAAAGACAATGCCCTCTCTTCACCTCCACATTCCCATGTTAACAGAGGTAAAATTTGTCCCCACTCACTAAGGGAGCTCACCAGCAGTACCCATCTTTGTAAAGCATTTAGGATGACTCTTTATTTCAAGCTAGGAAATTCTCTTCTCACGTGCACTAAAAACCTGACTGACCCTTGGATATTCCCTGATTAGGAATACATACAAATGAGAATATGATCAGAAATCACTCCTTGACTCTTGGAGACATTGCAGATTCCATTGCTAAGAAAATTGCTGCCCAACAAACATCCATAGACTCTCTGGTTAAAGTTGTTCCTGATAATAGAATAGCCCTTGATTATCTTTTAGGTGAGCAAGGAGATGTCTGTGCGATGGCCAACACCATGTGTTGTACCCAGATTGAAAATTCTGGGGAAGTTCAAACTCAATTACATAAGATCATTAAGCAAGCCATTTGGCTTAAAAGAGTGACTCCTTCAACAGGGTCTTTCTTTAATTGGTTCAGGTCTTGAGGACCATAGCTCTGAAGTTCACTCCAAACATTTGGAATTATCATGCGTATACTCTTCCTGGCACATTGTATTTTATCAAAAGGTTTAAATGCATTTTTGTAGGTGCTGACCACTAGATATGATCTCCCTAAGACTGGAATGTCAGAAAAAAAACAAAGAGAGTAACTGACTTAAAGATTGTAAACTTGAAGCCCTGATCTGCGAATGTCTCAGGGATTAAGCAAAAACATCATGACCTAGTGATACCACACAAAGGATCAGAAAAAGCTATAAGATATAGAGCAGTAGTGGAGAGGGGCTTTAATGCCTTCAATTTTGATCACATCTCTCAGTTAGGCAGAGAGTTTGATCAAAGGGGGGAATTGTTAAAAAGAAATAACAAGCCCCAAATGGAGTCATTTGCCTCCTATGACAGTAAAACAAGACTTAATTGCAGTTTCAACCCCTTCCAGAAATGTGACCTTTAAAACAGTCAATCTGAAATTTCCTGATTAACAGGAGGTAATCTGCATGGTAAAGACCCCTGCCTTTCCCTACCCCCAAAAGAAGATGGCCTGGCCAGAAACAATTCTTTCTTTTCATTTGCTCATACCTTCTTGCTCCACCCTTGGAGCAACCCCTTGGAGTTGAACAACCCCTTGGAGTGCTCTTCTGTTGACTAGATGGGATGCTGCCCAGTTTATGAATCATTGAATAAAGCCAATTAAATCTTCAAATTTAGTCTGTTGAATTTTTTTTTTTAACAAGCCTTAGCTTTCTCATCTATAAATGGGGGCAAACTGGGTATTTAATTAAAAAGGATGTTATGAGAATAAAGTCAGATGATTTACGTAAATATTTAACCCAAGGCCAGACACACAGTAAGCACTCAGTGTATATTAGATATTATTCTTTTAAATATCGATTTAATGCTGCTGTGCCCAATGTTGTCTTCTCACTAAACCTTGGAAACTCATTTAATAATGGTAATAGGAACAACTGAGAAAGATAAATTGAATAGGAACACGAGATAAAAGGAAACACTTCTAAGATCCGTATTAAAAACAAGGTTGTAAAACTGGCATTTTCCATAAAGAGAGATATGGGTGAGAGAATTGTCTGAAAAGAGAGGCACCAAGAAAGAAGAGATGTGTCCCTGGACAGCAAAGAAAACATTAGAAGGATGATATAAGAACAAGGGAGCAACTGAATGTGAATGCAGTAGAGAAATCTCTGAGGCCAACTCTAACACATTAAAATAATTAACTGTTGAAATTTAGGAAGAATGCCCTGGGGAGGGGGTGAGGTGTTACAAACCAGAATGTAAAATTTTTGACACTAGGCAACAAAATGTCTTGGGATAAGGCATTTCTTCTTCTTCCTTCAGTACCTGAAATGTCCACTGCTTTGTTCATTGCCCCTTGATTTAGAATTATTTTAGTGGGATTTATACCCTGACCTAAGGAAAATAAACTTAGAGGGTATTACTTTTAAAATTATATGAGGGAGTTAATTTTTAAAACCAGCAGAAATAAGAATTATTAGAGTAATTATAGCACAGTCTTAATCATTTTCCACATCTTTTGGATGTGCTTTAAATTAGGCAATTGCTCCCCCACCTTTGTCAGGTTCAGTCAATCAAACTTACTGCATGTAAATTTAAGTAGTATCTCTCTTATGCAAATTGGAGGTCACACCATAGGAGATAAAATTAGAAGAGGTTCTACAAAGAGACTTTAATGGAGGCTATTGATTGGCTCATTACTTGGCCTTCGGTTTTTAGACATCATTAGCAGGAAAGGACTTAACAGAAAGCCTCATTAGTATAGGGAATGTGCACTGGCATGAAAAATGTATGAAGGTAAAATCAGGTATTAGAATTCTTTAGACATGTATGAAGTATTCCCTGTGTTCCGGAAAAGCAGAGGAAATGCCTCCTGAAAAGCAGCTCTCATTTCACATCCTGCAAAGATGTTACTGTAAACTCAGATCTAGACACAACTTTGAGAAGGAGTTCATTGTTTCCTGTTCACCCCTTCAAATCTTAGGGATTTCAAAATGAATGTATAAAATGTATAATCCAATCAGAAGTAGAAACCAGATTTCCTGATGCCCTACTCAAATAATTTTTCTACTATATCATACTTTGTTACTTCCAATTAATATAATGTATGCTCTGAAGTGATTTATTTCTTTCTGAGTTACCTGGTAAGGCTGGGCACACATTCTAAATCAATTGTTTTATTCTTAACATTGCATTTCATTATATCCTGGGGAGGTCTAGTTTCAGAGAGGTTCACATATCTTCATATAAATGTCAATCTCAACATTTAACTTTATTGTACACATCATAGATCAACTTTTAGAGAAATTCATAAGTCTTCATATGAGGTGTAAGAGTCATCATGGAAACTAGGATTTGAGAACTATAATTTACAAAGTTTAAACAAGAGATCTCAACTTCTCTCTGCCCATAGATATATTGGTGGGCTCTGAAAAGAAAAAAATTCTCATGAAACAAAGAAGAAAACCATGAGGAAGATGGGAAGATGGAGAGTAATAGTTTTCTTATCTTATTCAGTCAAAAAATGTCTTTGTTTTTAGGGAAAATAAATTAGAATTTCAATGTGATGGAGAAAATGAATAATTTGCATCTAAACAACCTAACTGAGCTCATTAGGAAAGATCCTCAAGAAAGTTTGGCTTTTCTCCTGATCTTATCAAAATTTCTATAAGTGATATTTGGCCAAATCATTTCACTTCTCAGGTCTTTAGTGTTCCTTACCAGTAAAATGATGGCTCTGGTTTTCAAACTGGGTTCTGCAGAGCCCCGGCCTCCTCTTGAAGGTCTGCAAGTATAAGGAGAAAGCCACATGGGGAGGACCTCAAGAAAAATAGAGAGCTGAGCTTTTGTCCCTCTTGAAGTTTTGTTTAAAGATAAAGGTTCACTACCAAAACAAAGTAAGCCCTGATTATTTGAATGCATTTCTAGCTCTAAATGCTAAGATTCCAAACGGCTGACTTAATCATCAGATCTGGCTTTTTGTAATTGGATCAAAATAATGCAAGGGAGGAAAATAATATTTTTTCCTACCTGCTTAAGTTCTTACTTGGATTCCTCATAACAAGAGACAGATTAACAAGAGACAAGCATACATATTTATTTAATATAAGTTTTATGTGACACAGGAGCCTTCATAAGGAAATAAAGACCCAGAGAAATGGTTAAATTTGAGTGTTTTCATGCTAGGTTTGATGAATAATGGGAAGTTCTGAAAAGATGTGATAGGACAAAGGTGAGTTAAGTATAGTAAACTGGGGGAAACTTAACAAGGCCTGTTTGTTCAGATTTCCTTCTTTGTCCCTTCATTTTCAAAGATAAGAATGTTCCTTTCTTCTGAGTATTGGGAGACCACTTCTCACATGAGAGTTTTACTTCAAGGGAAGGTCAGAAAGTCCTCCCTGCATACACCATTTCTCAAATTCCTTCAGCTTGAAATATTTAACATGCTAAGTTGCCATATTGTGAAGTAGCTTATCCTGGAGTAACTTATCCTGAACCCCATCAGAGAAATTTGTGCCAGAAATAGAAATAAAAAAATGTGACCAATGAAAATGAAACTGAGGGCTATACCCTGGTTAGTCCCACCAAGCATAATCTGCCTCACTTGCTTTTAGTCACTGGCTTTTAGTTGATTTTAAACCTCATTATAGTAATGGTTGCTTAAGTTGTTTTTCAGAAACATTAAGCTAGTTCTTGCCCAGTTCAGACCTGCTGAGACCACCAACCATTCAAGCAGGCCTATGTGAGTGTCCCATGGGTAACCTTTTGACATCAGAGGGCCCCAAACTCCACCCTCAGAACATGCAAATGCCACCATTTTCTGAACTTGCACCCTATAGAGCCTTGAAGCTTGACTACCCTTGCACAGACCACTGATTACCTCATTTTTCTTACCTCCAACCACCTTTCCCCACACCTCAAACCACCCTGCCTCTTTTTCCCATAAATAGTCCTAACCCTTATCTTAGGGGAAAGAAATCTGAGATTTGCTTTCCTGCCTCCTTGGTCTGCTGCCTTGTGAATTAATCTTTTCTCTACTGTAGACTTCAGAGTTTCAGTGTTTGCCTTGCTCTGTGTCAGTTGAATGAACCTCATTTTGTGACAGAACTATAGAAGAAGGTACATGCTTTTTTGTATAAGAAAATGTCTTAGGTCTCATTTTATGCCTACGTTGTCTTGAGTTCACCTCGGTGTTGGTATAAAATCCCAGTAGAATCTGCAAACAGCAGTTGTTGGACAAGTCCTCAGCATGCAGTTATACTTAATCAGCCAACAAATATTTCCTGAGTTCTTACCAGGAAATCTTACATTCCAGGCCCCAGGATAAAAAAGAGTTATATAATAGTCATGTTCATTGGCCTCTTAGAGCTTACAGTACCATGGGGGAGGCAGACAGTAAACAAATCTAGACTCAGTAAAGATTTTCACTCTCCTTAAAAAAATTATTGTAAAATAATTTTAGATTTACACAAAAGATGAAGAAAATTTGATGCCAAAAACTTGGCCTCTGTGCACCGGTGCTGAATCAAATCTTGGAGACAGAGTTTTGGGTGAAGTAGAAAAGAATAACTTTATTGCTTTGCCAGGCAAAGGGGGACACAGCAGGCTCAGGCCTCAAAAACTGTGTGCCCTGACCTGGGAGGATTTGATGAAGAGTTTTATAGCAGTGGTTCAAGGGCAGAGTTGCTAATAAGGATCAAGGTGTGTGCAGGACCTGCATTCCTTTAATCTGGCCTCAGGTGGTCTCCTGATGAGTTTCTCTAGGTTATCAAACTGACTTTCTCTCTGGAACATCTTCAGTTTGGTGGGGGTTTTAGTTCTGCAGAAGAACTCAAAGATATTGTTATGTGTATCCCTTGAGGCAGAACCAGCTCCCTGCCCCAAGACAGGCACTACTGTTTCTTGACTGCTCCTCTCTTGTCTCTGCATCCCCTCCCTTCCCTGATTAGCAACAGTTCAAATCTGCCCTTTGGAACTCAGGGAAGGTCATGGAGGCTGGAGTCTATGCCCTACAAACAAGAAATGGGGACATTGAAAAGCTTCTGTGTGCAGGAGCCCCACAGGGTCCTGCTCAGTTTCAATAGTACAGAGTTCCCTAATGTCAACATCTTATATAACCATGGCATGTTTGTTAAAAGTAAGAAATTAACATTGGTAAATACTATTAACTGAACTAGAGATTTTATTTGGATTTTGCCAGTTTTTTTCATTAATGTCCTTTATTTCAGTGTCTAATCTAGGATACTACATTGCATTTAATCATTATGTCTCCTTAGTCACCTTCAGTCTGTGACAGTCTCCTTACTTTTCATGATCTTGATCCTTTTGGAAAATACGGGTAAGGACTTTTGTAGAATGTCCCTCAATTTAAGTTTGTATGATGTTTTTCTCATGACTAGACTGGGGTTATGGGTTTGGGAGAAGAATACAAGGATAAAGTGTACTTTCATTACATTATACTAGGGGGTACATGCTCTCAGCATGACTTAATCATTGGTGATGTTAACATTGGCCAAGAAGTAGAGCCAGTTTTCTCCACTGCAAAGTTACTATTTTTACCTTCCTATACTCTTCATCAACAAGGAGTCACTGAGTCCAACCTATACTCAAGGGATGGAGAATTAAGCTTTACCTCCTGGAGGGGAGGAGTCCATATTTATTATTTGGAATTCTTCTTTAAGCAAGCTGTCTCTTCATCCCATTTCCAATAAATAGTTTTGCAAATTATGATAAGGGCCCTATAGGAAAATAAAAGTGTGTTGTGAGAGAGATAACAGGAGAGATTTATTTAGAAGGCTCTCTAAGCAAGACGGGAAACTTCAGGTCTCCTACACTGATGCCCCTAAAGACATGGAAGAGGCAAAGAGAAAATGGTAGGAGAAAAATGTACCATTACTCTTTTGGTTTCCTCTCCTATCCTACCACTCATGGCAGGAATTACAGATACTCGGGATAAGGGGTGCCAGGAGACAGCATAAAAAAATAAACAAACAAAAGGACAAAATGAAAAACTTGCAAAACTATCTGGGACATGAACAGAACTCTTGTACTGCAATGATGACTACTATTGAAACACAGAGTATCTTGAAGGAATTCTTGAAGAAATAGCTAACTTGAGCAAAAGAAAAGAAAAAGGTCACAAGTTTATTTTGCTACCTGAGATATTAGTTGAGAGATTACATCCCTTCCTCTTTTTCATGCTTATTAAACCCAGTTGTTGTATAAAATACAAGAATTATAATGTGCAGCATCACAGAATCTCAGACTGATGTACCTGAAGTAAATAATCAAGGCAAGGTTATGGGGAACAATAGACTGGAGTTAACATGAAAAGAGTTAAGTAACAGGAGTCAGGATGAGTTCACATTCTAGCTTAAATCCCTGTAACCTCAGTTCATGGGCCAAATTAGAAACTGGCGATATAAATGTCTGGCTTTAAAATCTTTCCTCAACAGGATGTGAAACTTCAAACCCCTTGTGAGTTTGCAAACACTATCCTGAGATGAAATACAAAATGTAAGAAAACCAATATTTTAAATAAAATAATAAAAAGACAACTGCATTATGAGCTCAAGGAGAAAGTAGATTGGTTAATTGAAACACTACTTCCAGCAGAAAAGTAGATGAAATGGGCAGATAAAAGCACTTTCTAAGCTTCCATGCCCTTGTTTTGTATGTTTTAACTTTCTTTTCACAGCTCTCAATCCTATGTCCTATTTCAGAGCCTTTTTTCCACTCGTCTTGGGAACCTCAGGACACTGAGGAAATTTTGATGTTCAGACATTTTATTTTTAGGGTATCATATTATATAATATCTTAGGCTGGTGTCATTCATTTCAAAAACTGCTGTTTTGAACAAGAACTGAGAAAAACGTATCCAGTAGATATGAACCTTTTACATTTAAACTGTCTTGAAAACACCTTATAAAAACTCAACAATCCCTCCTGAAAGCATTTTTCTTCTTTTATCCATTAACAAATACATATGTGACTCCAGGTTCATTTTCAAAGTCTAATCCTTGCACCTCTATTTCTGGCAATTTTTCCTCAGTTAATTATCTTTCCTAAGAGCACAGTTAGGCACAACATTGAAAAAGAGAACTTTTATTTATTTGGTTTCCCTGCTGTGTAAAGGATGTTATGAATCTAGTATACTTCATCCTTTGAAAAAATCCTCTTGTTCTCCCATCAAGGATACCCATGAAAGCAACAGATAGAGAAAGAAAAGGAGAAAAGGTGCAAAGATAAAGAATAATGAAGGATGTTGTATATCTACTGAGGCTCAAATATCAATAGGGCTCTGCCACATAAAGGGCCTGCAGTTGTGTCTGCTCACCACTCAAAGTACTCTTTTCATCTTAAAGGAAAAACATTTGTGGGATGTCACTGACAAGATCAATGTCAATTTTGAAATTCTGCATGGAAAACAATAGTGAGCTTCTAACCAGCAATTATCATAAAGTCAAAACATCTTACAGTTTTATGGTGAATTAGTAGAATTGTTTTTGTTATGGTATTTATTTGAAAAGCTTTTCATCAGTTCTAGCAAGCATTTGATTGGTGGATCTTGGTAATTTAGCCAGTCTGATGTTTAAACAGAATTCTGCAGAAGTGGGACAGCAATCCTAGAATGCTGTTGAAATGACCATAGATAAGCCAGCCTAGTCATTAGTTTTATTGCTAACAAAGAAAATCGTGCATATAATTATACGGATTGCAGAGCTGGCAAACAGAGTTGGCACCAGGGAATTATTTCCCTGCCACCATTTCTTCATCAGGATCAGAAGTTGTCTATATGCCTTCAAAGGAACATGGAGTTGGGAACGACATAAGCATGTGCTCTCTTTTTGCTGTAGATTATTTTTTACCCCTAAGCAAACCTCTCTCTAGCCCGAGCCGGTTAAACTATTTTCAGAAGTCAGTGAACCTAATGAGTCAGTGAGTTGACTTATGATAACTGTAATGTCAATACAATATAATTAGTAAAAAATAACTATATTAATGAGAATAAGAGATAATGAGAACTGAAGTTCAGAGAAGTTTGAATGATTCAAAGTTACAGAGCTAGTAGTGAGTGTGTGTATGTGTGTGTGTTTCTGTGTCTGTGCTAGTGTCTTCTACATATATCTTCAAAATTTTGAGGTTCAGTCACAGATGGCCTGCCTCTAAGTGTCACAAACAGACAAGAACAAAGGACCAAATGAACCTACTACTTGGGTCTGCTTGGGGAATTCTTACATTCTTATTCTGTAAGGCTCCTTTAGACATCAGCTTCTTAGCCATCCTTGAACCTCTCTTATTTCTCTTGTTCAGTTGAATGGGATAATATGCATAATTCACCAGCACAGTTCCTGACACAGCCAGACATTCTCCCTTATCCAGATGCATTCCCATTCCTCTCTCCATTTGTAGCAGAAGAACCCTCACTTTGGAATCCAAAGGACCTTGTATCCAATGATCTTGAGCCATTCAGATTTCTCCCTATAACATGAAGATTATAACACCTGTCCTACCTTTCTGAAAAGGTTGATATAAAAATGAAAGCAAGATAATGCATATGAAATTGTTTTGTTTATGATTCATTAGCTGATTTTACTTCAAAGTTCCACATCATTTTTATGAAGCATCATTGCTCGAATCCATTGAGATTTCTTTCCTCTGGGAAATATGACTTTGTCGTTATCCTTGATTTTCTTTGGCAAATAATGATATTTATAGAACATAAAAATGTGTTTCCATATGTCCAATGCCCAGAAATTTATAAGCAAAGAAAAAAATGGTCCCTGTAAGCTTTGTCAATACGGGGATATTGGTGAGGTGAAACATCACCCTGCAGAATGAAGATAAATGACAGTTCCACATAGCCTTATGGTTGGAGGCCTCCCAGTGACCAGCTCAGCTCACAGATGCAGCTGCAGCAAATAATAGCCAGGGAGTGATGAGCATTGTGATTTCAGTCCATTATTACAGGAAGCCTGATATACATAAAATGTAGGTCAAAGCATTCTGTTTAATGCCATATTTATCTTCAGACTATGAAGCACGAGAATGTAGTTCCAGCATTAAAGAAACAGAGGTGATAAATTAGTCGTCTCCAAAGTGCTGTTTAAATGACTACATTCAATTTCTATCTCCTCATTGAGCTATAAATTCCACAAGGGAGAGGACCATGTTTATTTTGTTTTCTGTCATCTCTCGGGGCTTGGTACAGTGCCTGCCTCATGTAGGCCCTCAATCAGATGTATGTAAAATGTTTGATTCATTAGTTACTTGATTGAGACCTATATTGTTTCACTTATTTACTTACAACTTTTTCCTTGCTAAACTAGCCCTCCACATGGGGCATGATTATATTGTATTCACCTTCATTCACCCTCTATCTAGAAAGGTGCTTATTCAGTGAATAAGTAGATGTAAGAAGGATGCTATAAATATAAGAAGTTGCTGCCAGATGTTGCTTTCTGCTCTGGGTCTTAAGCACAGGTAAGAAGAGAATACAAGATTTATAATGGAAACAGTTGTTTTCCAGGATTAAACCAGCAAGAGGAACTGATCAATGAAACAAGGCAGAAACTGTTATGGATAGAAAAAGTTACAGGAAAGACAAGAAAATTAATGGGATGTTCTCGGGTAGACTAATTGGCACAGAAAACCAAAGGTAACTCTGGAACAAGAAGAGAAGAAAAAGGAATGGAGGAAATTTCTGAAGTCAAAGAAGTTAGCAGAGAATGGTAAATACAGCATGTTGCTTTTTAAATGTCAGAACACAAAGAAAAATTTAGAGCTAAGTTATAGGTTTCAACTGTAAAAATGTAAAAGAAACAGCATAGAGACAATTGTTAGAGGGTTAGTGATATGTTTAAATGTAATTGTGTGAAGAATATGGCAGTTTTGATTGTGAAAAGCTGTGGTTAGGAATATAAGGAACTATTTTTTTAAGCTATGTAAGTAAATTCAGATTGTTGGCGATAATCCAACAGCTGCTGTGCATGGAATTTAGTGTTTACATCTTGGAAACTAGCACATTATATTTGGCCTTTAGTCAAAAATTAGTTAACAAATGATTTTTCAGAGAGATTATATAAAATTTACTATCATATTTTTCACAAATGCTATTCACAGTTTGAAATTCTGAGGGAAAAATCAGGAAGTAGTCTTTTATATGCACTTTTCTTTATACATCTCATTCTTTCATACAAAGATGGATCTTGATAGTTTATCTGCTACCAAAATATGCTTCCTACAATTTATGAACATAAGAGTTTTAAAGGTGAAAAAAATAGTTGAACAATATTTTGTATTCCTCAAAATGATTGATTCCTTGACTTAAATTTTCATTGATCCTGAATTTTAAAAAGAACCTGTTCGAGTATCTATATACACCCTCTATCATCTGACAGATATCAGCAGTATCAAGGTTGTCATGAGATGGCAATGGTTTAAACACTTTACATCTAACTGGACACTTTGGAAAGTTAAATAGCAGAATAACCCAGAAATATAAAAATGGAAAAATAAACTATGATTTTATTTTAATATTATATTTTAGGAAAAAATAATAAAAATATGAATACCAATTTATTCAATATGGAAAACAAATTCACTTTAAGAATCCTAATACACACAAGGGCTATGGCTTTTTGAGGAGAGACTAACTAATGAACTTATATTGGTGCCTCTCGGGACTGCTATCTCTCTTTCAAGTCATCACTTCCTCTTGAAATAATATTATTAATATTTGTGCTGACTAATGAAGAGATATATGTCTCTTTTATCTACCTACAAATAAAAAGTGAATTTAATGATTTAAAAATAAGTCTATGGAGGATTTGTATCCCAAGGATTCAGTAAATGTTTCAAAAATCTCTATAAACATGCATTTATGCATAAGTAAATAATTTGCATTTAAATCTTAAAATTTCTTTTATGGTAAATACATGTGCTAAATTGAGAGTTAAGAGAATGAAGACCTTTTCCCAGTTTTGTCACTAACTAGCTCTGCATTATGAGCAAGTCATTTAGCTGTTTGGCTCTCAGTATATAAAATGAGGAGAAAGTGGTAAATATCCTTTAAGCATATTAAATAAATGAACTTCTATGACAACATTAACTACTGAAAAAAATTCATATAAACTGAATTGATAAAGTGAAGAATATCATCAACCATTATGGATTGAGTGCTGGTGGTTAAAGCCAATAATCCTTTGGAAAGTAATTAAGTATGCCCAGTGGGTTATAGTGATTATTCTTACACTACGGTTAACATGTGAGCAAAAATGGCCCACTTTAGTTACGTGAAAGATGTATTATGAGTTTGTACAAAGATTAAACTCTGGAAGTTGATAAACTATCAAAAACATTTTAATAAGCTTTGATGATAAGTATTAGTTCTATTTCTAATTAATGTCCTCACTAACTAGCTATTTAAGTCTGAAGTATCTAGGGACTTCCCTGGTGGTCCAGTGGTTAAGTCTCTGTGCTTCCACTGCAGGGATCACAGTTTCAATCCCTGGTCAGGGAACTAAGATCCCGCATGCTGCACAGCCAAAACAAAGAAACAAACAAAAAAAAACAAAGATGGTATGAAATATCTATATTGTCACTTGAGATAATAGTGCCAATCTTATTAGCAGTTCAAATGAGTATTAACATCTTTAGCTAGCTAGTTAACAAGAGATTCTCATATTTGGGGACATTTGTCACCTGGTTAATGTCAAAATTAGGAGGATAATATTGATTTTGATTTAGGTTTACCAATTATAGTCTGCATGGTGAAATTCAGGCCATAGCATTTGATTGGTCCTGGTGCATAATTGTGGCCAAAAAGCAGAGCTAAAATCAGTTATTTTATAAGCAAAGTTAGTATTTTTACTAGATGATTTCAACGTTTTGACTGCTTTATAAGGAGCATAATACCACAGATCAAATGACTGGTTTTTTTTGACCATCACATTTCTAATGATGGCAGGGACAACTGTGAGTTTTCACTGCTTAACTTTTATTTGAAGCAGGTAACTATTGTGTCAGTGAAAAAAGGAACATAATTTGGATCTAAATTGTCTATTTACTTATGTGCATAAATGAAATCAAAATATTTCGAAGAAAAGAGTTGATCCTACTGGTGAGTTTTCAGACAACTTTCAAAATGGATGTTTATCATTATCTCCTATGATCTGTTAAGGCACATGAGTCTTTATATAACTGGTAGCAAAAAAATACTTGTGTATCAAGACCTTGCCAGTTACTAAACAAATTTGAGCTGGCTATAACCCAGTATTTTTCCAACGTTCATTTGAGAGATATAATGTACAGGAATAATTACATGCAGAACAAACCGTCCATCCACCTTCTCTGATATTCTAAAATATCACACCAGATCAGTGGAGAGGTAAACATACATACTATATTATAAAGGCTACAGCTCCTGACAAATTATTTTGTAAATTTTCTTCTAATTGGATGACACCAAGAGCTTACACTGAAATTTAGTAACAGATAGTCTTATGAAATTCAGTTTAGTTCAACAAATTATTGAATACCTACTATGTGCTAACCATTGGGTTAAGGACCAGGGGTATGACAGTGAACCAAACAGAGATGTCTTCAGTCCTATGGAGCCTGGTGATGTATACAGGTGTATACTGATGTATACAGGTGTATACTGATGCATACAACTCAGAGAGGAAAGTGCTGTGGTGGGAGCAGTGCAAGGTGCCCTAGGAGCCAAGTGGAGGAGCTTGGAACTCATTCTGGAGGCTTCAGAAAGGCTTACTAGAGAAAGCAATATCCCAACTGAAGATCTGAAGGATGAGTAAAAGTTAGTCAAGGAAAAGGACAGTTTTGTGCATCATTATAAAATATTTGTCTTAAGGATGTTACCAAAGATATTGTTCTTTATCTCAGAATGCTG
The DNA here is from genome assembly GCF_963455315.2 of Globicephala melas. Taxonomy (NCBI): domain Eukaryota; kingdom Metazoa; phylum Chordata; class Mammalia; order Artiodactyla; family Delphinidae; genus Globicephala; species Globicephala melas. The sequence goes on along the minus strand of NC_083314.1, from coordinate 128,374,126 downwards.
TTTTTAAAAATCAGCCTTAGAGTAATTCATGTCTGGCTTTAATACCATGACTATTTTGTTTCTTTTGAAAAATTCCTTTTTCCTCTTATGGATGAAGTTAAACTACTTATTGGCTTTTAAGAGTTCAGATCAAATGGTTAGGTCATTTCAGGATGCATGCTTTGCCAAATGTCTAGTACCTACTTATGTCCCTACCTTTCTTTTCCTTTCATTTTTCAACCAGTTTATTTCATGTAAATAATTTTTCTGTTTACTAATGCAGTGCACGTTCCCTGTAGAAAATTTGAAAAGGGCAATATCAACAAAAAATTCAGAGGTGAAAATAAATCACCCATAAATAACCTCGAGACAATCTCCAAATAAGAATCCATATCTAAATGTTTAGACAGAAAAAGACAAGGGTATGGTTTTGTAAATCGAACTGCACTACATTTTAACCAGATATTCACTTAGCAATAAATATCTTGCTATATCTTTAAATATTATTGGCAAAAACATTTTAGTGGTTATACAACGACTTCTCCTCTGGGCATATAATTTATCCATCTAATAGTATTTTATTTTCAGACATCTATGTTTCTTCCAAATTTTACCCTAATACACAATTCAAATTTTCACCTGAGGAATATTTTTATCAATACATACCTCCACTTTTGTTTTATTTTCTTTAGCTTTTGTTTGTTTTCAATCCTTTACATGATATATTTGCTCAAAATTAGCGGTCTGTGTCAATCCACAATGTGAAAAATTGTATTACTATAAATTGAGATGAGATTAGATTACTAGGAGCTGGCAATTGGGCCAGGTACCTAGGAATTTCTCAAACTGCCTTATTTATTTAGTCTTTCCTTATAGATATTTGACAACTTGATCTATAATATATATATATATTTCAACCTATTTATTTAAATTTTATTTCATATATAGTATTTTAAAGTGTCAAAATTTTTTCTGTAATATATTTAAACCCACAAAAATTTTTCTTTGTGTTCATATCTTTGGTTATATTCTTGGTAAAGTACTTCACCATATCAAGATCTATA